>NW_022881603.1:15291014-15891014 GCF_003369915.1 Drosophila miranda
ATCAAAGTAGTTGCCGAAGTGGCGGCGGCAGAGAGCCACTTTAGCGGGAGAGCGCAGCAGCTCTGCAGAACGTCAACTTTTACAACATAGGCGGCTCTCTCTGCTCATACAATAATAATGTTAAAGTTACGGTTATTCTTCAGCGGCTGGCCCGAAGATACTCCCCCCGTTGGGAGCTAGTCTCTCAACAGATTCCTTAAGGGGCAGCAAACATAGCCGAGTGACGGCCCTCCTGATGTTTCCTGAGGATGTCTTCAGGTCAGCGACGCGACACCCTCCGTCCTTGCCCAAAACGACATCGCCCACTCTAGCCAGTGGCCAACGCATTGGAGGAAGATTTTCGTTCTTCACCAGAACGAGGTCGTTCTTGCAGATTTTTTGCGCGGGGGTACGCCACTTCGCGCGCTCTTGCAAAAGAGAGATACTCTTCGCGCCAACGGCTCCAAAATATTTGCTGTAGTTGGGTGACCCGCTGCCAGCCATCCAGACGATTGTAGTTCAGCTTCGTTAGATCAGGCTCGAGGATTTGCTAATGGGGGCCGCCTAAAAGCAGATGAGCAGGAGTCAAAACGTCTAAATCATCAGGATTTTCTGAAAGCGAGAGCAAAGGGCGAGAGTTAACAATTGCAGTGATCTGACAGATCAGAGTGCGCAGCTCGTCGAAGCTAAGCACAGATGGTCCAACTGAGCGGTACAGGCGATATTTTGCGGTTTTCACGGCCGCTTCCCACAACCCGCCAAAATGCGGAGAGCGAGGTGGGATGAAACGCCAGTCGATCGAGTCAGCCAAGCAGGATTCGTGGACCTCCTTCATATGCGGTTCAAAGACAAAGCTTCTTTAGCTCCAGAAGCTCGTTCTTGGCCCCAACGAAGTTTGTCGCATTGTCCGACCAAATTTGACTTGGCCTTCCTCGAGTGGAAGTAAAACGCTTTACTGCGCCTAGAAACGATGCGGTGGTCAAATCCTTTACGAGCTCCATGTGTATAGCCTTAGAAGTGAAACAGATGAATACGCTAATGTAGCACTTGATCGGAGGCCTCGTGCGGATTTCTGATCGGTAGAAAAAAGGTCCACAGTAATCTACTCCAGTGACTTCAAAAGCTCGAGATCCTTCCAAACGTTCCTTAGGTAGGTCTCCCATGATGTGTTCGACCATGCGCGGCCTAGTCCTGAAGCATCTCACACATCTGCTGACGACCCTTGACACTGCCTTAACACCTCCAATGGGCCAATATTCCAGCCGAATTTTGGATAGCAAGGCGCGAGGTCCGGCATGGAGGTTTCTTTCATGATAATATCTTATCAGCGCAAAGGTAATGGAATGTCCCTTTGGCAGAATGAGCGGGTGCTGAGCGTCAAATCCTAGCGATGAGTTGCCAAGACGACCTCCAACTCTAAGTAGTCCAGAATGAGCGATGAACGGGTTGAGCGAACTAATAGAACTGGATTTCATGACTTGACCATTGCGCCGAATCTCCTTATGTCCATCCACAAATTTGCCAGCTGAATGTGTCGAATTAGAAGATGCGTTCCTTGCCGAATATCAGAAACGGTGAGTCCTGGATGCCTAAGACGATGTATAAATTTATGCATGTAGGCGAATGTGCGCTGCATGCGAAAAAATGAATTCGCAAATTTGTATCCGGACGTGAGATCGGCATGTGGAGACGTGATTAGCAATCCTCTCTTGCGAAGCTCCAAAGTTGCTATGTTGTTAGATGGAGATACAGGCCACTTATCCTTGGAGCCTAGCAAAAAGGATGGGCCGTGAAACCATAGCTCTGACTGGATAAGATGGTTGGGAAGCGAGCCTCTCGAGAGAATATCAGCAGGATTTAAAGATGTGGGAACATAGCGCCATACCATGGCTGCCGTCAACTCCTGAATTGATGCCACTCGATTTGCCACGAAAACTTGAAATTTAGCTGGCTCGTCCCTAATCCAAGATAATGCTGTTGACGAATCCGACCAGCAATAGAACCGACCTGTAAAGATTCCCATGTCCTTTACATTCTGCATGATTTTCGCAAGCAAATGGGCTCCACTTAATTCCAGCTTAGGAATCGATATAGTCTTTAGCGGCGCCACTCGCGACTTTGAGCACAAAACGTGGCTCGCAGACTGGGCTTCCCTGGACACGACATACACGCAAGCGCCATATGCTTCTAAGCTGGCATCACAGAATCCGTGAACTTCTGTAGCCACACTAGAACGAAGAACCAAGCGAGGAAATGAGATCCGAGAAATGCTTGCCAAACTATTTCTCAAGTCCATCCAAGTTGAATGCAACGCTGAGGGTAGGCTTTCATCCCAATCCAAATTTTCTCTCCAAAGCTGCTGAAGGAAGATTTTGCACCTGACAATGACTGGATTTATCAATCCAAGAGGGTCGTAGAACCGCGCAATCGTCGATAAAACCGACCGCTTTGATGGCTTTGAGTTTGTGTCCAGTGCGGACAAGGCAAAAAGCAGCTGATCCGAAGCAGGGTCCCACGCTAAGCCGAGAGTTTTGGCAATGTCGCTTCCATCATTAAACTTTAGTAACTTCTCTATGTCATCTTCAGGGGTTCCCTCAAGTACTTCCTGGTGACTGGAGCACCATTTCCTAAGTCTAAAATTACCACGGGACAGTAAAGCTGATGTTTGGTGCATCTTGTCCATGACCTGTGCGACCGAATTACCGCCCGAAATAAGGTCATCCACGTAAAACTCCTGCCGCAGAGCAGCTGAGCCAAGAGGGTAGGACTCACCCTCGTCGATGGCCAGCTGGTGCATTGCGCGGACCGCTAAAAATGATGCAGCCCTCGTCCCGTATGTGACGGTGTCTAATGTGTAGACCGATGGAATCTCGCCATAGGATGCACTGATACAAATTGTCGGGTGGAGACACTCGTACGCAGCGGTACATTTTACAAATGTCCCCAGTGAGAGCGACTGGATATGTTCGAAAGCGAATCAATATGTTAAACAATGCAGGCTGAATAACCGGGCCTGTCATCATCACATCTTTTAGAGAATATCCAGTTGATGTAGCTGCGGATCCATCGAAAACGACACGGAGTTTTGTCGTCGTACTGTCCTCCTTTAGGACACAGTGATGAGGCAAGAAATATTTGCAGAGACTACGGGAATCAGGGTTGACTTGGTGCATATGATGCAAATCAATGTACTCCCTCATAAAGGCGGAATACCGCTCCTTGAGTGTAGGATTACGCTCCAGTTTTCGCTCCAGACTGATGAACCGTCGATAAGCCTGAGCATAAGATTCTCCTAAACGATCAGTATTGTTATTTAGCGGCAGACGAACTGCATACTCCCCGGATGGCAACCGTAAAAGGTGGCTTACGAAAAGTGCTTCACAATCGTCTTCTTCTTTGGTATTCAACCCAGCCTCCACACAATTCTCGACTTCCCAAAACATACGAAGAGTTTTATCCAACCTTGCTTCCATCTCAGCTATCGAATCTGGACAATTGTGCGTAGCCAAAAGCGCCGAGCTTGATACCTTCTGTCCACCGCCAGATACGATCCACCCAAGCCGGGTCTTCTGCAGAAGAGGCAGTCCATCGGTGAGTTTGATTTGCCCTACGCAGAGGAGATCATAAACGAGGTGGAACGTTGTGAGTTGCTGCGGACACCGCAACTCTACAGTTATACCCGATACTAAGTCAGTATGGCTCTCCTGCGGCAGACGCCGCTAATATTGAACCACACGACAAAGAGTGCGTGCGAGAGAGACAGAAAATCAGTCTGAGCGTGACGTCGGGCGCTGCGTAGCCACTGAAAATTGATTTCTTGCTTTTGGCTACAAAAATGATCCGATCTGATCCAGATTCAGCAATCTGATAAATATGGTCATTATCTATGATTCTGCGTTTTTAGTTTTCTCGAATGTGCAATATTGTGGATGCAACAGATTTTCGTCTTTTGTGGGGGCGGAAGGGGGTGGGGCGAAATTCTGAGTTATACGTTTTATAGTGAGATCTAACAGAAGTGCGGATACCAAATTTGGTTACTCTAGCTTTAATAGTCTCTGAGATTTGTGGATGCCCCAGATTTTCGTCCTTTGCGGGGGCGGAAGGGGGTGTGGCGAAATTTGGACACAAAACGGTCAAGGTCCGATATCACAGGAGTGTGGATACCAAATTTGGTTGCTCTGGCTCTTATAGGTTCTGAGATCCTTGAACTCATATTTTGCAATTGACAAAACCGACCATGAAACCTGTGTGTTAGAGAGAGACAGAGCGAGAAAGAATGAAATTGTTTTCTTGATTCTGGCTATAATCATCATACGATCTGGTTCAGATTTTGCACTGTAGAAGATATGGTCATCCTCACCGATTCTGCGTTTTTGGTTTTATCGTATTTTTAAAAATGTGGATGCCACAGATTTTCGTCCTTTGTGGGGGCGGAAGTGGGCGGGGCGAAGTTTTGAAATATTTTTGTAGCAGTGACATATCACAGAAGTCTGGATCCAAAACATCGTTGCTCTAGCTCTTATAGTCTTTGAGCACTAGGCGCTGAAGGGGACGGACAGACGGACGGACGGACAGACGGACAGACAGACAGGGCTCAATCGACTCGGCTATTGATGCTGATTAAGAATATATATACTTTATGGGGTCGGAAACGATTCCTTCTGGACGTTACACACATCCACTTTTACCACAAATCTAATAGACCCCAATACTCATTTTGAGTATCGGGTATAAATACGCTCGCACCAATGAGAAGATCAACCCGTTGAGGATTGAAAAATGCAGGATCAGCGAGCTGAATGTTAGATGGAATACGCCAATCGGATACGTTTACTGTCATACTTGGTGGAGAATCGGTAATCGTGGGGGCGATGAGAGCAGTAAGTGTAGTTGTGTAAGCAGAGGTGCGAGAATGCATACAAATGCTTATGGTGGATCCCTCAGTAGAAACGCTGGTATCGTCTGTACACAAGTGCAGACGATTGAGTTCTCCTAAGCTGAAGCTGCTGGGCGAACCTGGATGTGACGAGATGCAGCTGCGATCCTAAATCTAAGATGGCACGACAAGGAACTAAAACGCCAGACCGATTCTTTACGAGAACCACGGCTGTAGCCAGAAGCACGACATCAGAGTGAAGACCTTGAGCAGCAAGAGAGGTAGACGAAGGTAGAGACGAGCTGCTAGCAGAATTTTGAGCAACGGAAAAAATGTCCGGTTGAACGGCCAGATCGGGAGGAGTAATACCTGGGCAGCCTTGTGTTGTGGGCTGTATAGTATCGAAGTGCAACAAACTATGATGCCTACCGCCGCATACTCGACATTTTCCATTATTGCATGCGCGGGTCCGGTGCCCCGGCTTTAGGCAATTGAAGCATAGGGAAAGCTTCTTCACTTCTTTGTGGCGCAGCAACGGTGAGAGATTTCCGAATATCTTGCACGAGTATATTCCATGGCCCGCTGAGTGGCAAAAGACGCATACAGACGGGTCGGCGGAAGAGTTGGAAGCTACAAACGTTTTCTTAACCTGCGTATAGGAATGGTTTTTTCTCACTTGATCGCTACTAGCGTGGGTCGCTGTAGCATATTCCAACCGCTCCATTTTGTGGCAGCGTTGCTGCAAGAATTCGAAGAATTCCTCTGCGGTAGGTATAGCATCCGACGATGTGTGCTCCTCCCATTTGGTTTGCGTCTTCGAATCCAACTTCTGCAGCAGCATGTTGATGACCATGAATCCTGAAATCTCCTCAGCAGTTCCCAATGTCTGCAACGCTCGCATGTGTAAATTGACTGCATCCGAAAACTCCCGAAGCCTTTTAGCAGAAGGCGAGTCTACCCTCTTTAGCCCAAGAATCTTCTTAATGTGTGCCTGGAAAACAAGTCTTTTGTTATTAAAGCGTTTATTAAGTATATCCAGAGCCGCACGATAATTGGCACTGGAGAGCTCTAACGATCGAACCGAATCCAAAGCCGCATCAGCGAGGCAAGAGCGAAGGTGCTGGAATTTCTCGATGTCACTGAGATCCGCATCCGCTTCAATCACCGATTTGAACATTGCCATAAAATCCGAGAACTCGACGTATCCACCAGAAAACTTAGGCACCTTCAGCTCAAGAAGTCGCTGCTTGTGAGCCATGATGATGGTACTATGTCCGGAATGGCTTGGCAGAGTCGTAGAATGGGAAGCGGCGTGTGACTGGCTTACTTCAACAGCAGCCAGCAACTCAGCTTTCAACGATATGAAAAGAGTATCGAAGATTTCGCGCAGCTCACTCCCAATCTCGTTTTGATCGAGAGCCTCCAACTCATTATGGGCCTTATTAAATTCCTCTCTTATCGATTTTATTCCCCGCGAAGGATTCGCCAAGCCTGTGCAATCGATCATATAATGACTGACTTTTACGCTTATACAGACTCAGTCTGGAATCAGCCACTACAATATTTCCGCCCGCGCCTGTATTCGGATCGTTGTCCATGTTAACCGTTGTGCAATTCGACACAACAACGGAAAATGAAATACCGCTCAAGCGACGATGTATAGACGCGAGAGCGAGAATGCAAGACACGAAAAGTCAAGAACCGCGGCTATAAATATTCCAGCCGCACTCTCACTGAATTTGCACTTTAAACTGTTTTTCAACGAGCACCCAAATGTATTTGTTGGTAGTTAAACTACCCAACAACAAAATATTGTATAAATAATAAGTGTTTTAACGGAACGCGATTAAGCAATGGTTTTATATCACGTCGGGGGGTCACCAATGTTTGAGATGCCAAGCTTTTTTGGTACCTATGTGTTTCAAAAATGAAAAGAGATTTTGGGTTAAACTTTATAATTCGTATTTAATCTTGGTGGCTTAGCGGAAGCCGATTGCTTGCTATTGCCAGATAAACTTTATGCGAGATCGATATGCAACCAATGCGCAGAGGGGTTAGCATAGAACTAAACTATAGACGACGGCGTTAGATCAAAGTGATTGCCGAAGTGGCGGCAGCAGATCAAAGTAGTTGCCGAAGTGGCGGCGGCAGAGAGCCCCTTTAGCGGGAGAGCGCAGCAGCTCTGCAGAACGTCAACGTTTTACAACATAGGCGGCTCTCTCTGCTCATACAATAATAATGTTAAAGTTGCGGTTATTCTTCAGCGGCTGGCCCGAACAATATGTGTACAATATTTCCTGGAAATCTGTCTCTGGGAAATGAAAAATCCAGAGCAACATTTTTTTTTTGCACTACGAATATACATAATTTCAATTAAAACAAATCTAAACAAAGCTACTTGGAAAACGACTTAAATCGAGCACATGTTTTGGGCATTTCTCTAAAAATCTATTTTCGGCCATTTTGTACGCCACTCTCAGGTAACTATATTTTTTGTTGTTGTCTTTCGAGCACATTTATTTGGTATTTAATTATTTTAATTGAGAAAATATAAACAAATGATTTCCTTTCCGTTTGTTTTTTGCTTGCCATACGAGGCCCTAGGAATTTCCCCTACACTACCATTCCGCCTCACTAGTACACAAACACCCCTCTCCGCCTTGCGGCAAGATCTGCTTTGGAAGCATTAGGAGTTGTAATTTATTGCCAGATTACAAAGCCGCCGAAAGTTTGGCCATGTTGAGTGGCTAATACGCGGCATTCAAGTGAGATTTTATTCATGAAAAAGTTGTCTACGTATGCGTTACACAGATACTGTAACGAATGGAGATTAAGTAGGCTGACTATTTTTCTAATATCCAGTCTCGGCTCGGAGCTGTACGGAACAACACGTAAAACCTTGTCGGGCTGGCAGCGGCGGCACCCAGGAGTCCATCAGCTAGCTGAAGGAGCGTCTAGAAATCACCAACACGGATCTCCAGCACAAAGAGACGACGCACAAAAGATCGGCGACCTGAAGACCCTGGTGGAGGCCATTTAGGCGCACCGTGCAGAGCTGTCCACGGTGCTGGAGATGCTTCAGGCGGAGAAGGGCGAAACGAATCGCATCTTCGAGCTGTTCGAGATGAAGGCGGACACTAAACGTAACAATACATTCAGTAAAGTACATATATAGTAAATAAATCAAGGCAGATTTCTATCAGTTTTCTATTCGTTCTTTGTTCGAACCCACTCTCTCACTTCCCCTTACCGCCCATTAAAATGCGGCAAAAGGTAATCAATAAAATGCCCATCTGAGCAAGTCTAGCTACATAGTAATCCAGTGAGAAGGGATCACGAAGTGACCTTCATAGTTTACATATTACTTTACTATGTAGGCCATAAACTGTACCTTTGGCTCACCTTCGAATTCCGCTCAGTCCATCTCAAAATTCCATGAACTTCTCTCAGCCCAAAGAAGCAATTGCATAATGGAAACCTGGGACGTTGTCCCTTTTGATATGACCCAAAGATTAAACGACACACACACGTAGAAAAGATTAATAAACAGTTTCATTTACTACCCAGTGGGTGTGTGGAAACCCTTTTTCGGGTCTGGCGCTCACTACTCATAACAATTAACTTTAAAGGCTCAGGACATAAATCCTTGCACAATTGTGGAACACAACATATGAGCATGTGTACAATAGTAGAGCTAGGGCAGCCACCGAAGAAGGTAAAAAGTGAAAAGTAGAAAGTATAAAATGACTAATGAATGAGCCAAGCGTCACGCTAGCGCAGCAACATGGTCGTTCGTACAGGAACTGGCCGTGGCAGTGTAAGTGTAAGTGTAAGTGTAGCGGCAGGAGGGGGAGGTGAAAGACGAGGTGGAATCAAAGGAGAGAGCTTGGCATGAGTAACACTTGACATTGCTTGGACGACTGGCTACGGCCACGGCTACGGCTACGCTCTCAAAGAGGCCCTGAAGGATGGCCGTAAGCATGTCGTTTTCGTAGTGAATTATAATATGGCATGCAGATAAAACATTGAAAGTCAAAAGGCCCTGAGGGAACTACAATTAAAAGAGCACGCACACAACCAACCACCCACGCACACAAAAGCAGTGTGACACGCACACAAAATGCTTCCCAGTCAAAACAAAAGTTGGAAAGTCCGGAGGGGGGAGAGTGTGTGCCGGAAGTCATTTCCAGAATATTCTCCTCATACGAGTGTGTACATATGTAGGTATATTTATTTACTTATGATTTCTCATACGCTTTCCAGTGCAGATAAAGATAAACGAACGAACCAAAGGCCCACTCACTTTTCCAGCCAAGCAATTTTCTAAGAATTCTTCAGTCCATATCACAAAACGGAGGGAAAGCAAAGGCCCACAAGAATGTCCACCAAAGACGAAAAGCGGATGGCGTTTGTTTTTGGAATGCCTGGAAACCGCACGGAGAGACATAGGGAAGCAGAAGAAGAACCACAGACACGCACAAAAAGGAAAGGAAACGGGCCAAAAAACAATAAGAAATTCAACAGTTTGTTGCCAGCAACATACTGCACGACAACCACCTCTCCGGCCAGCAACATGGTGGCGCCTACGCTCCATTTTGGCCCCGGGTAAAATACGATGGCTCTCTCTCTCTCTTGGGCGTTTTGGCGTGTGTTGAGTTTCTTGGTTTCATAAAAGCAAAGACCAGTCCGCATTCGTAGCAGTCTGCAAAGGATTCTAGTCGCTTACGGTTCTCCAAAAGTCCCCCGTGAACTATCCAAAGGAACTCGTCGCGTGCGTTCCATCAGTAGTTGATTTTCAAAGATTTAAGTCCGATAAGTGCACAAAAGTGAATACAAAAAACAGGAAATCGAAGCAGCTTTAAAAAAGTAAATATTCTATTCAAAAATTGAGCAATTTGCAAAGATAGTTCTCTTAAATATACACAATATAAACAAAATATAGATACATTAAGGAATATGAAATGGAATTTGAGGATTAGACAGTACAACTTTGTCTGTGTATCCATCCAAGAACGAGTGAATTTCTTAAAAAGATGATTAGATCATTCTTTGATATACGCTTAAAGATCTCTGGAAAGTTTCAAAATACAAATCAGATTGAAAGCAGATGCCAAAATATATATATTTCGAAATGTACGCTCGATTTTCTATAGCTGAAGCCTGAAATATTTTAAAAAACAATTTATCAAATGCTGGTGTTCAAAAGTGTTCATCAAATATTCCAAAGGCTGCTTCAAATCCAGCTAAAATTAGTCAGAGCTGTCCCCTGCCAGAGCTGACATTTCAGATTTTCAAAACCCTTTCGAACACTCAAAAAAAGAGAGCAACAGCATGAATATTCATGTCGCTGACAGGTCCAAGCTTGCAAATGGCTTCATTTGGTTTTCGTCGCTCCGACCTTTTTGGCGACACTTTTTCTGCGAAGCCCGCATTCAATAAAAGGGCTCAAATAGGGACGGCCATACCTCATTTGTATGCCTAATGGCCGTCGAAAGACTTGACACTGAGATGCCGTCGTTGATGTCCTTGTCTTTGTTTATTCATTCGCAAAATTACACACGATTCGGGGAAGGACAGACAGCAGGAAAATAATGGCTCCTCGACGGGTGTCAATGTGGCTGGTGTGGAATGCCAAGGGGCTGGGGGAATGGCCTGTGTGCCTGTGTGCTGCGTGCCAACATTTACGATGAGTCCCCATAATTTATGCTCATTCATAAATTTCCCAGCGGCTCCCTTGCACTCGGCGCCCGAGCGTATGCAACAGCAACGAAATAATAAAGAAAATTGAAAATGATGACGACAATTTCACTCGGGAATTGTTAAATTAATTGAGAAATATGTATGTATGTACAGCTCTAAAAATATGGCAACCCTTTGTGCGGGTTCCCTTGGAGATGTGCCCGAAATCAGAGCAGAGTGTTTCGAGGCCAGATTTGCTAATTGGACGACATTCCAATTGTCACTTGCTGAGCAGCGCGTCCTCTGAATTCAATCAATCTGCAAGTGGCAATTATTTTGTTTTTATAATCGCCTCGCCCATCGTCCACCAAAGCCGAAGAATTATTTTTGATCACATTTAAATAACTAATTTTACAATTATTTCAAATACCCTTTCTTTCCACAAGGAAGGTAACATTTCTGATTCAATAAAAAAATGTTTATTCGATTACTACATTATAAAGTTTTCCATTGGAAAAAGTCAAGGGTTTTCATGGGAAACTATTTTTTTCCAGAATAATCCAAGTGCTACATCCTATAGCACTCACTGGCAGGGTATCGAACATTTCAGTCCCTGAAAAACAAGCTCCCCTTGTTTTTGTTTTCGTTCCTCTTGATTCGCACAAAAGCGCATCGTACACGCGCTCGTGCAGCATAAATAAATAGGAATTGGAATATGAAAACCGAAAAAATTATCAAAATAAATATGATTGGCGGGCAGTCGTCGTCTGACATGCCCAGAATGCTAACGAGCCCAGAACGAAGGGCAGGCCTTGCTTGCGTTTCGCCAGATAGTATTGTATTTAATGGCAATGGGAAGGAAGCGAAATTACGTTTATAAATTCTTGGAGAAGGCAGTCGGCGGAAGACAAGCAACCGCTAGATATTCCGACGTCATTTGACAGGAGCGGAGATGAGCAATGGGCAATTGTGATTCATTTTAATCATTTTCTTGGTATCCCGAAGATTAATAAGATGTTTAAAATGGCAATTTGTTTGGCTTTGAGAATTCAATTGAATTTATTCTGATATTCCGACTGCAACTCCCACTCCTTCGACGGTTGGTCTTTGTACACAGTATTCGATATAAATTTAATCTAATTTAACTAGTGAAAGTTCCGTACACGCACTTGATTTGCCCTATTCCCCCTCCTTTCTATGCTCTTTTCATGGCTATTCCCTAAGTGCCGTTAAATTTCCCAGCAGGCCACTCATTCATTGGGCCGCCGCAGAGGGCGGAATTCCGCCCACAGGTATTGGGCCGTAATTATCTTTAAACAATGTCAAAACTGAAAGTGCCATTAAAAAACATTCGCGCCTAGCGGTAATAATTATTTTAATTACGAGGCATTTCTTTCGAAAAGTTCTTGCCGCGCCGCGGGCCTCCTTTCCCCGGGGCCCTGTCGTTGGAGACGTTGGGGAGACGCTTCCAGCACTCAGCATAACTTTGCGGTTCTCTTTGCGGGCATTTCTTCGAGTCAGAAATATTTCGACACACTCGTTTCCGTTTCCCTTTGCCTTGCCATGGACCTCCAGCTGGTTAATTGCGTTTGGGGGCCCAGGGCCCCATTATTATTATACCCGATACTCAAAATGAGTATTGGGGTATATTAGATTTGTAGTAAAAGTGGATGTGTGTAACGTCCAGAAGGAATCGTTTCCGACCCCATAAAGTATATATATTCTTGATCAGCATCAATAGCCGAGTCGATTGAGCCATGTCTGTCTGTCCGTCCGTCCGTCTGTCCGTCTGTCCGTCCCTATTAGCGCCTAGTGCTTAAAGACTATAAGAGCTAGAGCAACGATGTTTTGGATCCAGACTTCTGTGATATGTCACTGCTACAAAAATATTTCAAAACTTCGCCCCGCCCACTTCCGCCCCCACAAAGGACGAAAATCTGTGGCATCCACAATTTTAAAGATACGAGATACCAAATTCGCAGAATCATAGATAATGATCATATCTATCAGATTGCTGAATCTGGATCAGATCCGATCATTTTTATAGCCAAAAGGAACAAATCAATTTGCACTGGCTACGCAGCCCCCGACGTCACGCTCAGACTGATTTTCTGTCTCTCTCGCACGCACTCTTTGTCGGGCCGTTCAATATTAGCGGCGTCTGCCGGAGGAGAGCCATACTGACTTAGTATCGGGTATAACTGTAGAGTTGCGGTGTCCGCTGCAACTCACAACGTTCCCCCTCGGTTTTTATTATGATTATTATATCTTGATTATTATTTACACACAGCAGTGTGTTTATATTGTGGCTTATATTGGCTATATGTAAATGTTTGCATCGTTCAGGGGAGGGACTAGTTGGACAATTGCCAGTTGTGACGCCATCAAAGGAATAAACAATGAGGAGGGGAAACCTTTAAAAACTCTTAAGTAAATATTAATATGGTGGAAATATGTACACATTTAATTGTACAAGCAAACTGCCGTCCGCATTCGTGGCGATCTTTTTTATGGCTCTGCTTTTTCCTGAATTCGTTGGAAAACACAGAAAGCCAACACAAGAATAATAGATGATGGTTTTTCCGACTGACTCTGATTTTCGTTCGCTGGCACTCTGGTTTGTTATTCTTGTTTTCATTTTTTCGCTCTCCTTTTGGTGGTTTTTAATTTGTATCACACCACGCAATGGAAATGGAAATGGAATTGGAAATGCCAGTAATTGCGTAGTTCTCGCGCTTATTAAAAAAAAATAAAAAAAATGTGTTTGTCTGTATAGCACGAGTATCTACCCTATTCATGAGTGGCGACCCGATAGGATCAATTGACTAAATCATATAGTATTAGTTGATTAAAGCATAGATCAATCAATGTCTTTCGGCACCGAAGGTATTCTTGCTTTCCTGGTTTTGATGTCGATTTCGTTGTGGACTGCGTGGCTTCTGTTCTTTATAGGCCATCATGCATACATATGTATGTACTGCCCCACCTATGGCATGTCCGTGACATGTGTCCGTCCAAATTGAGTGACTCACACATCCATTACGACGTGCCCATCCTTTATCTCAAAGTGTAAAACAAGACACGCCGTTTCTTTTGAAAGTTCTCCATATGCAAATTAAATAACTGCGGTAGCGGATTGTGTTTTTAAAAAGTTTTTATTTTACTTGTAACTTCACTGATATAGATTTAAGTAGAGGGTCACAAAGGGTTCCGGGCAAAGGGTTTGCGCGATCTTAATTTTTAGCTCGACATTGCGGTGTCGCTTCTGGATCAAGACTGACTTGAACTTTCTGATCTTTGCATCGTTGATCCCTTTCGGGAATAGTTTTTCTATAAACATTTCAATTGATTTCGCCATCCCGAGTATTGGATTTCGTCATCCAAAGAGAGAACTGTAAAATGCCTAAAGTGCAGGATCTGCAGAAAGCTGGGAGTGAGATTATTTATGAGAAGCCGTGTGTGGGCAAACATTGGTTTTCCATTTAGGCGAGTGTCAAAGATTCGGATTGCGGCGGGAGCCCTTCAGATTGTACATCTTAGAAATCAATTAGGCGGAGGCCCAAGATTGAAATTGTTTACGTTTTGGAAAGCCAAAGATTGTTTACAACTCGTATAAGAGCTCAATAGAATTGGGTACGTTAACTCCCCCATTCTTAAATGTTTCGTCCCGATACATTTTAAAGTTCTGATAGAGCTCTAATTTCTTCTGACAGTATTTGAATGTTGCTTTCCACTATTTCTTCTGACGGTATTCTTATTGATTTAATAAGTACAAATTTGGTTAATTTATAGCCGAAGTAAAATAACATTATCAATATCAAAATGATTAAGAATAATGTTGTTAATGGTAAGGCCGTATTACCTAATGTTATAAGGGGATTTAAAATATTAACATTATCAAAAGAAAATTGCTTATCATTCGATTGTATATAATCAACTAATTCAAAATCGCTATATCTATGATTCGATATATATCTTAGAATTTTACCCTTATCATTTATGTGGGTTATATTATTTATTACAATTGTGTTGTTGAATATAAGGAGATACGATCCTAACAAAGTAGTATTGTCTACGATATTTTTGCCTGAAACTAATATGGCACCATCCTGAATGATGTCTATTTCTTTGTTTTTTTCCCTTTTTTTAGTGCAGTTGGCTTTAAAGCCATTAAGTAAATTGGTGAAACAGGTCTTCTTTAAATTTATTTGTGCGTAATTGTTAAAAGTTTCACTTTTAAAATTATTCATTAAATAGTATTTCTCCTTACATTCACAAACTTTTTCACTTATAACTAACATTCCATCATTTTGTGAGATGGCTCTTGCATGGTAAAACTTGCAAATTTCTTTAATTTGAGGATATTTTATGTAAATGATTATTAAATCAGCATTTCGAATTATTTTAATCGTTGCAATGTCCAGCAGATCAGACAGTTCAACAGGATGTTTTTCATGCTTATAAATGTCCTCTATTTCGTTTTTATTTAAAATTTTTGTATTGAAAATGTTTACTTTTAAGAGGGTTATGGTATCAACTAAATTTAGTAGGTCAAAAGTTATTAATTTTAAACGATGCTTTCTCAGTATCGTTTCTTCATTGAAGATGACATTTTTTAATGAATTTGATAGCAATTCAATTTCTTTGAAAAATTTGGAATTTATTACAAATTGTTAATTATTATTTTCAGTTAATTCATTTACTTTATTTTGTATTTTCAAAAAGTCGTCATGATCAGGGCTGCCTGCTATCCATTTCCAAATGGTACCTAATTCATTTATTCCCCTTTCATTCCGTTTTGGAACTAATTCTGAAATCATTAATTTTAATAGGCTTAAGTCCATTGATATTTCCCACTCATCGTCTGAATTAATTGATTTGTTGACATATTTGGATTCTTTATCAATTATCTCTCTATAAAAACTCAAATTAGTAATATGGAAAAGTTCAGCGTATGTTTCATAAGTGTAAACGTCTCTGTCGTCTTTGAGCAATAGATAGTCACTATGCGTATAGTCAATTACTTCCGAAGTCGTCAATATAACAAAAGTCAGTATTAGTATATTCGCATATATTTTCTGGAAAAAAATATTTAATATTTGATGTTATCTTTATGTATAATTCTGTTTCTATTGTTGATTATAATTTTATTCGGTCGATTTTCCTTAACTACCTGCTTTTTGTATCGGGATAGAAGTTTATTTCTTTCCCCGAATTTCTTTTCATAAACTACTTCTCCTATTTTATAATCTTTTTCTCTTCTATCTTTGTTATGTAGCTTAAGCATTTTGGTCTGAGCTTCCTTAAGTAATATTGGATTATGCTTGTGTTCTATTTTGTTATACAATATGTCATATGGCATTTGATTGGTCGTTGAATGTATCGTCAGGTTATATTTCAGTGCCGCCCTTATTATTATTTCTGAATAATCTGTTAGATTTAGTTCATCCTTGATGCACCGCGCTATTTCTGTTAGTGTGGAATGTACCCTTTCTACCTGACCATTTGAGGTGCTGTGTCTGGGATCAGCATAATAAAGGTTAAGTTACTTCTTTGTATGAATGATCTAAATTGTGCTGAAGTAAAGCTTGGTTCGTTGTCAGTCATTAAAGATGTTGCTAACGGAAAGTGTTGCAAAATTTCCATTACCTTATTTTCAATGTTTAATTTACTTTGAATTTCCTTGACCACCAAGTATTTGGAATAAGAATCTATACAAGTTATGAATGTTAGGTTTTGGGCATAGTATATGTCTAAGTGTAATTGATCTCCTTCTTTTGCTGGAATGGGAGCTTCCCCAATTGGAATTTTTACAGGGTGTCTGTGATATTTGTTTTTGTTACAGATCTCACAATTTTTTATATATTCTTTTAATTTTTTGTGCAGGTTTGGCCAATAATACAGCTTAGTTATTTGTTTGTCATTTTCGTCTAGTCCTCTATGGGCTCTGCAATGTGTTTCTTCTATAATTATAGCTTTATCTTCTGAATTTACTACATCTTGGAGGAACTTTCTCGTGAAGAGAAATTTATTTATGAAGTTTTCCTTTAGCTTATTTTGGATAAGGTATAAATCTTCTAAAGTGCAGTGTATTCCTGTGGTTAAGTGAGGCTGAATAAATTCTTTTAAAATGATTAGCAGATTGTCTACCGTATCAAATTCAATAATATGTCGGGTATTTTCATAAACTCTTACTAACTCATGAACTGTGAATCTCCCTTGCGCTAATAGTAGCTGCTGTTTAAATTGGTTTAGAGGCTTGCTAGTCTCTTGAATGACGTTTTCAAAACTACTCTCTCTCTGCTGAATGCTAAGTATTTATGTCTGATTCTGATTCTGTCTGGTCGACATCACTATCTGTCATATGATTTATTTTAATCCGAGATAAAGCGTCCGCTACTACGTTAGTTGAGCCTGGCTTATAAAAGATTTTTGGTGTGAAACTTTCTATGAAGTAATACCAACGTTTCATTTCAACATTTGGATTTTTTTTGCGACATTGCAAAGGACAAAGGTTGGTGATCTGTATGTACTTCAATTCCACTCACTCCGTATAAATAATTTCGCAAATTTTGTAATGCCCATACAATAGCTAATAATTCCTTTTTATTAGTAGCATATAATTGCTCGGTTTTACTTAAAGTTTTAGAAATAAATGTTGTGGGATTCCCATCTTGCGACAAAACTGCACCTATTGCTATGTCCGATGCATCTGTGTTTAATGTGAATTTTTTATTGTAATCTGGTTGTACTAATTCAATATGTGCTATTAAACTGTCCTTTAAATTATTAAATGCTCCCATTGCTGGTTCATCCAGCTGTATTAATGTTTTCTTGGATGCCCTTCGTGAAACTTTCCCATTTACTCCACTCAGATATTTTGTTAATGGTTTGGCAATTGTAGCATAATTTCGGACAAATTTTCTGTAATACCCTGTTAGTCCTAAGAAGCTACGTAGCTCTCTGATATTTTTAGGAATTGGATAGTTTTGTATTGTGGAGATTTTGTCTGGATCTGTCTTAATGATATTTTGGGAAACAATGTATCCCAGAAATTTGGTTTCCAATTGAAAGAATTTAGACTTTTCTAGGGAAATTTTCATGTTAGCGTTTTGCAATATCTGTATTATATGAATTAGATCTTTATAATGTTGTTCTATAGTTTTTGAAAATATTATTATATCGTCCATATAGACGTGACAAGTTTTCCCAACTTGTTCTCTAAGTATATCGTCCATTGCCCTTTGGAAAATTCTGGGAGCGTTCGTCAATCCCATAGGCATTCTTTGCCGTTATTTATGGAAAAAGATGTTTTTTCAATATCTGATTCCCTCATTAAAATCTGATAGAAACCTGACTCTAAATCAATGGCCGAGAAATACTTTGCCTTACCTAAATTGGCAGGGATTACTGAAGGATCTTGCATAGGGTATCTATCCGGTATGGTGTTTTCATTAAGTTTCTTAAAGTCTATTACTAATCTATGTTTAGGAGTTCCGTCCTCATTTACTCCCTTCTTTGGTACTACTATTACCGGTGAATTATATGGGCTTTTACTAGGTCTGATTATAACTTCATCTAACATTTTACTTATTTCGTTATTAACGAAATCGTTAACCGAATAAGCGTATGGATACTGCTTGCCATATACCGGTCTATCATGTTCAGTGTTAATCTCTCCTTTTATATCCGTTCTGAACGGTAATCGATGATAGATACCATTTTCTCTCTGAGATTTTCTAAATTGTCCTCTTTGTAGGTTATTGTGTTATACAATTTCATTTTTTTCAATTCAGAATTTGCATAATTTTGAATGTCAGATATTTCTACGACGGCGCGTTCAGGATTTTTGCATCCTAAACTTTTAAATTGTTCATTGTCGGATAATTCAACGACGGCGTGTTCAGGATTCTTTAATCCCAAACTATTCGAACTTTTAGTGTCGGATAATTCTACGACGGCGTGCTCAGGATATTTTAATCCCAAACTATTAAAACTTTGGATGTCGGATAATTCAACGACGGCGGGTTCAGGATATTTGAATCCCAAACTATTGACGGATAATTCTTCGTCGGCGTGCTCAGGATTTTTTGATCCCAAGCTATATAAACTTCCTTCTACCTTTACTGAATCACTTTTCATTTCTTTTTCTTCTTCAAAATATTTTTTTATTATATATTCCTTCAACGGAAGGATGGTTTTTCTTCTATAAAGGTTAATTTGTTTAAAGAAAGGACCTCGTCATATATTAGTTTCTCCTCATTGTCTTTATAACTTAAAGTCCCCTTTCCTGTATCAATAACAGCTCCGATTTTCTTTAATAGGTTAAATCCTATTAGTAAATCTGCCTCCATTCCATCTATTTCATAAAACACTTGTTTTGTGTTGAAAATAGTTATATTATGGAAATATTTAATTATTGAAAACCCATTCACTGTAGCAACTTTCTTATAAATTGAGAATTCTTTTTTATTTTCGTAAATTCCCTTTTTTATATAACAGGAAGTTGCTCCCGTATCTATCAAAACTTTTAATTCTCTGTTTATTTTTTTATCTACTCTTTTTAAGTAGGGCAGACCTACTTCGGGGGCTGATATAAAAAATGGTCCTCCTCAATGTTATTTATCCGCATTGCTTTATTAGCCGGTTGTTCCGACATTTCGTTTGGCTTTCGTTTCTGCGCCTGATTTTCGTTAGACTGATTATTCGGTACTACGTTTGCCCTAAAATGCTGAGCTTGGTTATAATTGTTATTATTTCTCCTATAATAACCGTTAGTATTCTCCCGATAATTTCTATTATTATTATTTCCCCTGAATTGATTTCTGTTCTGTCGGTTCTTGATTTGTATCGATTCGTCTACATCCATTGGTTCTGGGGCCTGATTTTGTTGTCTATTACCCAAGAAATAGGGTTGTCCCCATGACATGTTATTCCTCTGAAGATCCCTTTTTTGGTCGAATGGTGAACTATTAGTCCTTGGTTGTCGTTGGTTGAATCTTAATGTATTGTAGTTATTATTCCCTGAATTTCTGGGGCCACTGAATTGGTAGGCAAATTGGGCCCGAATGTTATTTGATTGCAATTCCTGTACCTTTGCCAATGCATTCGGTAAATCTGGTGGATTCAATGAAAATAGGATTTCTGCAATGCCGCCGTTTAGGCCAGTGACAAAAATGCGTAAGTCATTGTCTCTAATTTTCTTATTTGATTCTTTCGTGATTTCACTGTCCTTTCCGTGAGTCATTATTGTCTTATTTATTAACAAGGTCATTTTCTTGTTAACCTCGTTATAGAAATCTATTATTGAAAGGTTCCCTTGTCGGAGAACGCTTAACTCCTGTTCTATTATGTAAATTGGTCTCGTGTCACTGTAAACAAAGTCAAGTCGTGAAAAAATGGCATCAAAATTTAAAACTGTCCCGTGGTTGGTCAGTGCGTCATGTGCTGGTCCTGTTATTTTGTTTCTCAAAATTGTTAAGGCAATATAATATTGCTTACTTCCTTTCTTATATAACTTCACTGCAGTTTCTGCAGCTTCCCTCCATCCTACGTATTGGTTTAATCCACCATTGAAAATTGGTAGGGATTCTATTACCTTTAATGTGGTGTCATCTTTTATTGTCTCGTCTATTGTTTCTGCCTGATAATCTGATACCTGTTCGGATTTAGTTTCTATTTGTTGTTTTAAATTTACAATTTGCTCCTGTACTTGTGAAATTTGAAGTGCTATCAATTGTTTGACCAGATCTGCAGTGAGATCGGTCCTTGTTTGTGAGTTAATCATTATTAGTTTTTCAAAATCTAAAGTTAGTTGATCCACCTTAAATTTTTCTTATATGTTTGTTTTTATAATCTAATATAACCTAATTGAACTTATATATTTATTAATACAACTTTTGCTCACGAACTATCCGGTAGGGGTCGTCCTTCTTAGTTTGGCTGACAGATCTTCGAACGGGTCTTCCTTCTTGATTTGGCTGACAGGTCTTCGAACGGGTCTTCCTTCTTTGGTTTAGCTGATATCTTCACTTTCTTTGTGTTTTGGTTTGGTTGGTTTTGTTTAAAAACTTTGGTTTTTTTGGTTTTTTTGTATTTTTGAATTGTCTTGATTAGCTTTTGTATGTATTTGTATTTTGTATTGTATTTGTATTTTTATTTGTATTTGTATTGTATATTGTATTTATTTTTGCACACCCTAAGCTCCGGTTTGTTTCCTTTTTATCTCACTTTTTCTTGTCTTATATCTCACAGTCACTCCGCGTTTTTATATCTGAAGGATTTATTCCATTAATTAATTGTCCTTCGGGTTTCGGCATGACGCAACACTTTTATTATTCGGTGCTTTTTATACAACGTCGCCCCACGTTGGGCGCCAATTAAATAACTGCGGTAGCGGATTGTGTTTTTAAAAAGTTTTTATTTTACTTCTAACTTCACTGATATAGATATAAGTAGAGGGTCACAAAGGATTCCGGGCAAAGGGTTTGCGCGATCTTAATTTTTAGCTCGACTTTGCGGTGTCGCTTCTGGATCAAGACTGACTTGAACTTTCTGATCTTTGCATCATTGATCCCTTTCGGGAATAGTTTTTCTATAAACATTTCAATTGATTTCGCCATCCCGAGTATTGGATTTCGTCATCCAAAGAGAGAACTGTAAAATGCCTAAAGTGCAGGATCTGCAGAAAGCCGGGAGTGAGATTGTTTATGAGAATCCGGGTGTGGGCAAACATTGGTTTTCCATTTAGGCGAGTGTCAAAGATTGGGATTGCGGCGGGAGCCCTTGAGATTGTACATCTTAGAAATCAATTAGGCGGAGGCCCAAGATTGAAATTGTTTTCGTTTTGGAAAGCCAAAGATTGTTTACAACTCGTATAAGAGCTCAATAGAATTGGGTACGTTAAGTTGCATACGCACTGAACGAAACCCTCTCCACTGCGACTCTCTCTCGCTCTATTTTCTTCGAGCTTTCGACGGAGGGCTTTTAGCTGCTGTCTAAAAATAAGCAAATCGCGGCTTCAGAGAAACGTTGATCAAAGCTCCAGTGCCATCAGACAGGGGACAAATACGGTGAACAGACCTCGCACTGAACGACACCAGCTCCACTGTCACTCTCTTTGGCTCGCCCGCTTGCTCTCTCTCTTTGCTTTGAGCTTGCGATAATTTGCTTTTAGCTGCTGTCCAAAAATAAGCAAAACGCGGCCTCAGAGAAACGTTGATCGAAAAGCGCCATCAGTGCCATCAGACAGGGGACTAATAAGAGCCCATAAAAATGGCCACAAGCAGAGCCTCCCCTGGCATATACCCGCCTCCCTCCTTCGGTAATCCGATTCTGATGCCACAGAGAATTTAATTAAAACTCTCCAAGGCACAGCAGGATGCATTCGGGCGGCGGATTCAAGAAAACAATTTCATTCTTTCTCGCTCTGTCTCTCTCTAACACACAGGTTTCATGGTCGGTTTTGCCAATTGCAAAATATGAGTTCAAGGATCTCAGAACCTATAAGAGCCAGAGCAACCAAATTTGGTATCCGCACTCCTGTGATATCGGACCTTGACCGTTTCGTGTCCAAATTTCGTCACACCCCCTTCCGCCCCCGCAAAGGACGAAAATCTGGGGCATCCACAAATCTCAGAGACTATTATGGCTAGAGTAACCAAATTTGGTATCCGCACTTCTGTTAGATCTCACTATAAAACGTATATCTCAGAATTTCGCCCTTCCCCCTTCCGCGTTTTTATATCTGAAGGATTTATTCCATTAATTAATTGTCCTTCGGGTTTCGGCATGACGCAACACTTTTATTATTCGGTGCTTTTTATACAACGTCGCCCCACGTTGGGCGCCAATTAAATAACTGCGGTAGCGGATTGTGTTTTTAAAAAGTTTTTATTTTACTTCTAACTTCACTGATATAGATATAAGTAGAGGGTCACAAAGGATTCCGGGCAAAGGGTTTGCGCGATCTTAATTTTTAGCTCGACTTTGCGGTGTCGCTTCTGGATCAAGACTGACTTGAACTTTCTGATCTTTGCATCATTGATCCCTTTCGGGAATAGTTTTTCTATAAACATTTCAATTGATTTCGCCATCCCGAGTATTGGATTTCGTCATCCAAAGAGAGAACTGTAAAATGCCTAAAGTGCAGGATCTGCAGAAAGCCGGGAGTGAGATTGTTTATGAGAATCCGGGTGTGGGCAAACATTGGTTTTCCATTTAGGCGAGTGTCAAAGATTGGGATTGCGGCGGGAGCCCTTGAGATTGTACATCTTAGAAATCAATTAGGCGGAGGCCCAAGATTGAAATTGTTTTCGTTTTGGAAAGCCAAAGATTGTTTACAACTCGTATAAGAGCTCAATAGAATTGGGTACGTTAAGTTGCATACGCACTGAACGAAACCCTCTCCACTGCGACTCTCTCTCGCTCTATTTTCTTCGAGCTTTCGACGGAGGGCTTTTAGCTGCTGTCTAAAAATAAGCAAATCGCGGCTTCAGAGAAACGTTGATCAAAGCTCCAGTGCCATCAGACAGGGGACAAATACGGTGAACAGACCTCGCACTGAACGACACCAGCTCCACTGTCACTCTCTTTGGCTCGCCCGCTTGCTCTCTCTCTTTGCTTTGAGCTTGCGATAATTTGCTTTTAGCTGCTGTCCAAAAATAAGCAAAACGCGGCCTCAGAGAAACGTTGATCGAAAAGCGCCATCAGTGCCATCAGACAGGGGACTAATAAGAGCCCATAAAAATGGCCACAAGCAGAGCCTCCCCTGGCATATACCCGCCTCCCTCCTTCGGTAATCCGATTCTGATGCCACAGAGAATTTAATTAAAACTCTCCAAGGCACAGCAGGATGCATTCGGGCGGCGGATTCAAGAAAACAATTTCATTCTTTCTCGCTCTGTCTCTCTCTAACACACAGGTTTCATGGTCGGTTTTGCCAATTGCAAAATATGAGTTCAAGGATCTCAGAACCTATAAGAGCCAGAGCAACCAAATTTGGTATCCGCACTCCTGTGATATCGGACCTTGACCGTTTCGTGTCCAATTTTCGCCACACCCCCTTCCGCCCCCGCAAAGGACGAAAATCTGGGGCATCCACAAATCTCAGAGACTATTATGGCTAGAGTAACCAAATTTGGTATCCGCACTTCTGTTAGATCTCACTATAAAACGTATATCTCAGAATTTCGCCCCACCCCCTTCCGCCCCCACAAAGGACGAAAATCTGTTGCATCCACAATATTGCACATTCGAGAAAACTAAAAACGCAGAATCATAGATAATGACCATATCTATCAGATTGCTGAATTTGGATCAGATCGGATCATTTTTGTAGCCAAAAGCAAGAAATCAATTTGCAGTGGCCACGCAGCGCCCGACGTCACGCTCAGACTGGTTTTCTGTCTCTCTCGCAACCACTCTTTGTCGTGTCGTTTAATATTAGCGGCGTCTGCCGCAGGAGAGCCATACTGACTTAGTATCGGGTATAACTGTAGAGTTGCGGTCTCCGCAGCAACTCACAACGTTCCCCCTCGTTAGTTTTATACTATCTTTCAAAATGTAGATGCCACAGATTTTCGTCCTTTGTGGGGGCGGAAGTGGCCGGGGCGAAGTTTTGAAATATTTTTGTAGCAGTGACATATCACAGAAGTCTGGATCCAAAACATCGTTGCTCTAGCTCTTATAGTCTTTGAGCACTAGGCGCTGAAGGGGACGGACGGACGGACGGACGGACGGACAGACGGACAGACAGACAGGGCTCAATCGACTCGGCTATTGATGCTGATCAAGAATATATATACTTTATGGGGTCGGAAACGATTCCTTCTGGACGTTACACACATCCACTTTTACCACAAATCTAATATACCCCAATACTCATTTTGAGTATCGGGTATAAAAAGTTGAAAACTTTCACAACTGGCTTAACGGGAAAACTATTTCCCCCCAGCAGTCCGTCCTCCCCACCCCCACCCACTATGCTGCACAGCATTTTTTCACACATATTCTTTTGCACACATTTCGAGGCGCGAGAAAAAAGGCAAATAAAAATGGCAAATTAAACACACAAAAGTCGAACTGTGAACATCTCCGGTTAGGAGCTAGCTCCCTAGCATGACAATAATTTGGCCAGAGCTGGCAGTTGTAAGATCTATATATAGAGGGATCATCATCAGCACTTTGCATGCGATGCTGTAATCGCTTTTCCACGGAGTATACAAATTAAGCCGATTATCGGCAATAAATTACAAAGGAAATCGTTCTTGGATTTCTATAATTGTTTACAAAAAGATCTGCAGGAAGAGGAAGGGCATTCCGTATACTCGTGAGGCGGTGCACGTGTACATACGAGTATGTGGGTATATAAATCAACAGATGCCTCAGAATGCTGCTACTAAATCGTTTGGCGCAGGCACAGAAAGGAAAAATAAATAAATAAAGCAATTTATTAAAATCATCAAATGCAATAAACCATTCGATTAAGAGTACTCTCTCTCCCTCTCTGGGCTGGGCCGGTCTGGGATTAGCTCTATTGATATGGCCATATTTAAAATGGCTTCTGCCAATTAAAAGCTATTTTTGCACCACATAAATTGTCACTGTTTTGTTCGAAATCATATCGTAAATTACCGCTGCTAATTTGCTTAAGAAGTCCGACACCTCCGAGAAGATCTTTCGCTCTCTTTCGCGACAGATAGCTGCAGTGCAGGGATATGGTTTTAACCTGCGCTATTTTACCTTCATAAAGATACAAAGAAGACTTCCATCAAACCTCGGTAAATTATCTTCCGTTCCGCTTCCTAAGGACCCAACAAATTGGCATTTACATTTTAAACTGCATTTTTATGATGCCTGCCCTGCCAAAAAATACAATAAAATAAACCGTATTGCAATAAATAATTCTGTACTTGGTCAGGTGTTACAAATTGTCCACCTCCGGGCTTGGGCCATAAATTATAAGATTTCCACCACCACCCCCCAGCCGACTAAGCCTTTTCCGGGTTTTCGCCGAACAAACGAAATGAAAGCCAAGATTTGGTTTTGTGTTTCATCCATTTACATGCAAATCTATGTATTAGACTTCGTGTAATAACCAGCTTAAGGTATTAACTGATGAATACTATTACATTATGTATGCATGGACACATATGGATGGGATGGGCCTTGCTTCGCCTCCACCAACCCCCCACCCCCACGAGTAACGGTAAGTAGTAAATGTCAATGTCAGCTCGTGCCTTTTGCTTCGCTTTGGGGTTTCGGTGCTTTGGAATGGCGCCCAGCCAAGGATAAGTTTACGGGTATTATGCCGAGCGAAGGGGACCACTTGACGGCGAATGCCGCATCTGAGCTCTCGCTCTGGCTCTACCTGGCGCCCCTGCACTCGCAGGCTTATTCACTCTGGCATGAAAGAGAATCAAGGTACGTACTATGTACAGTCAGGCCCAAGCACACACTCAACAGAACAAGAGAAGGCATGTCTGCTCTATAATTAAACTGCTAAAACAGGCACAAGCAGTCAGTCAGTTAGTCAGTCAGTCAGTCAGTCAGTCAGTCAGTCAGTCAGTCAGTCAGTCAGTCAGTCAGTCAGTCAGTCAGTCAGTCAGTCAGTCAGTCAGTCATTCGCTCAGCCACTCACTCATTCATTTCAATTTACCGTGCAGTTTCTTGTGTTTTCCCCGGGACTACTGCACTTGAATACATTCAAAGGCTGTCTGTCTTTTTTTTTTTTTTTTTATATTCATATACTTATTTATTTGCTCTATAATATATACTGTACAATTTATATTTGACTTAATTTAACGGACAAGAGTATGTTGGGACTAGGGGCCCCGCGGACTGCGGTACTGCCGCAAAGCATTGCTTCGCAGTGGCGTGGACACCTACTCCGTCTGCTCCTTCCGCCTTCTCTCCAAGGACCTAAGCGTTCGCATCACGCTAGAGGCGAACTCCGCGGCCGCTTCCCACACCTTCGGGTCTGCCAGCATCAGCGGCACCAGAGTCTCGGTGCTGACCCTAGACCCTGCTGCTGTCTCCAATGTCTGACGCTCGAGGTCAAACCTGTGGCAGTCGAAGAGGACGTTGCGAGCGTCCTCCTCTATGCCTGTGCCACACTCGGGGCACCAGTCCTCTGTCTCGTGGCCGAAGCGCTTGAGGTAGCCGCGGAAGCAGCCATGTCCGCTCAGTGCCTGGGTAAGGTAGAAATCCACCTGGCCGTGCTTCCTTTCAACCCAGCATGCTATGCTTGGGATGAGGGTGTGGGTCCATCGGCCTTTGGGTGAGTGGTCCCATCGAGTCTGCCATCTGTCTATGCTGGTCCTTCTGGCGGCGTCCTTAATTTCTGCTTTGGAGCGTACCTCGGCTGCACTGTCCGTCATGGCATCATGGATCTCCTTCCATGAGAAGGAGCTCAGCTCCCTGAGCGGAACTTGCCCGGGAATGACTAACGCGGCTTCGTCTGAGATGGTCCGGAACGAGCACGAGATCCTAATGGCGCACAGTCTGTACGTTGCCTCAACTCCTCGCATGTAGCTCCTCACCTTCGCGGCTTCTGCCCACACCGGTGCGGCGTAGAGCATCTGCGACGTCACGACGCTCGTCAGCAGTTTCCTCGTTGCCTGCTTTGGCCCTCTGGTGTTTAGCAGCATCCTGGATAGCGCTCCCGCGGTCCCACCGGCCTTCGTGTGGACGTATTCCAGATGCTCTTTGAAGGACAGGCGCGTGTCGATGAGGACTCCAAGGTACTTGATGGACCTCTGCGATTCGATCGCGGTCCCACCGACCTGCACTCTGGCGGTCTCGACCACTTTACGGCTGGATATCAGGACCGCCTCCGTTTTTTGGGCCGCCAGCTCCAGCCCCGCGGCGGCTATCCACGCCTCGACGGCTTGTATGGCGACGTTGGCAAGCTCCTCCACTGCGGCAAGTTCCTTCGCTACCGCCACTATTGCGACGTCGTCAGCGAAACCCACCAGGTTAGTGTTGGCTGGCATCGGGAGCCGTAGGACCCCGTCGTACATGGCGTTCCAGAGCAGAGGTCCCAAAACGGAGCCCTGCGGGACTCCGGCTGACCCTTCGTATGCCCTAGAGCCCTGACATGTGTCCATTGTCAGCACCCTATTGCTGAAATAGCTGCGCGCTATATTCAGTAGGTAGCCCGGGATGTTGAAGGACCTCAGTGCCTCCAGCGTCCAAGTCCAGTCGGCCGAGTTGAAGGCGTTTCTTATGTCCAGTGTCACCACCAGACAATAGGACTTGGTTCCGCCTCTCCACCTAGTCCCAGCAATGGCTTCCTCCGCCGTTTGTACGACCCTCAAGATGGCGTCCAGCGTCGACCTCCCTTTCCTGAACCCGTATTGGTTCTGGGAGAGACCGCCTGCTACTTCGATGGCTGCGCTCAGCCTCGCACCGATCACCCTTTCGAAGACTTTTCCCATGGAGTCCAGAAGGCAGATGGGCCTGTAGGAAGAGGCCACCCCTGGCGGCTTGCCCGGCTTGGTTAACAGTAGCAGCCGTTGCCTTTTCCACCTCTCGGGGAACGTCCCCTCCTGGAGGCATTTGTTGAAAAGGCCCGCAACTTCCCTCGGGAGTAGAAGAAGTGCCAGCTTCAACGCGCTGTTGGGGATCGCATCCGGACCCGGAGCCTTCCTAGGTATCAGGTTTCTGCCTGCCTGCAACACCTCGGATTCCGTAACCTCGCAGATGTCGCTCGGGCTATGCTCGAACCGCAGGGAGCTAGGGATCTGCCGTCCTCGAGGAAACAGTGCCCTGACTATACCCTCCAGTGCCTCTGGATCTGTTGGAGCTTTACTGCCCGCGTTCAGCCTCTTCACCACCATCCTGTACGCGCCTCCCCAGGGGTCCTCTTCGGCGGCATCACACAGCTTAAGAAAGCATTCCTCTTGCTGTTCCTTATGGCGGTCTTCAGATCCTTCCTCGCCGCTTTGTAGGTCTCGCTGCATCGGGCCAAGCGCGGTGTGCCTCTGGCTCGCTGGAGCAGCCTTCTGGCCCGGTGGCAGGTTCTACGGAGAACCGCAATCGCTTCGCTCCACCAGAAAACTGGATCCTTGTGCTTCCGGAACGTCCCTCTCGGTAGCATGCTCTGGTCGCAGGCGCCTTCAAGTGCGTCCGCCAATTTGGTCGCCATATCGTTGGCTCCGTCTGCATCGTTTGCAGAGTAGCTCTCAAGGGCGCTTGCGAAGGCTTGGGCCCTCAGCGTGTCCTGGCGGTACGCCTTCCCATGCCGGAACGTTGTACCTCTCGATCGGGCAAGGGTGCCCAGGGTGCATAGTATGGCCTCGTGGTCGCTGGCAGTATATACGCCGCTGATCCTCCATCGGGCGTTCCGGGCCAGCGTGCTGCTGGCATAGATGAGATCGATGATCGACCCTACACCTGCCCTGCTGAAAGTTTGCTGGGACCCTTCGTTCAGAAGGACGACGTCCAGAGAGGCAAAAGCCTCCAACACCGTGCGGCCTCTGGCGTTTGTACGGGAGGACCCCCATTCCAGGGCCCAGGCGTTGAAGTCGCCTCCGACTACGACGTTGTTCCGTCCTCGCAGATCGCAGCTCAGCTCGTCCATAATGCGGCTGAAGGTCTCCAGTGAGAGGCTGGGTGCCAGGTAGCAGGTGTAGAACCATATGCCGCCTACATACCCTCGGACGAACCCGTCTGCCGACTTGGTGTCGCGCAATTGTGGCGCGTCGACGCCACAGAGCCACAGGGCCGCTTTGCCAGTAAGGTCCGTGGCCCAATCGCTGCTGCTGCCCACCTTATGTGGTTCGCTGAGGAGTGCCACCTCAGAGCCAAGCTCGCGCACCGTCTGCGTCAGGAGATCCTGTGCGGCCCTGCAGTGATTCAGGTTGAGTTGAATCAACTGCATGCGTGACCTCCTTCTTTCCAGCTGCTGAGCAGATGAAGCACGCAGGCTCTTTTTTTGCATTCGGCAACTTTGTGCCCTTTCTCCCCGCATTTGATGCAGCAGCCACTCCTGTCCACTGTACTCTTGCAGTTCCGTGCGATATGCCCGGGTTCCAGGCATCGGTAGCACCTTGGGAGTCCATCTCTTTCCCGGATCCTACATATGGTCCAGCCGATCCTCACCTTGCCGCCTTTCAGGACCGCTTGGCCCAGGGAAAAGGGCAAGCTGACCACCGCCAGCTGGGACTCCGCGTATCCGCGGCGCAGACTGCGGACTCTTACTCGACCCTCGTCAATGTTGAATTGACGAGTTAGAGCGGCACAGATCTCCTGCTCTGTCGCGAGGGAGTCGATGTCCCGTATCTCCAATATGACCCCCTTAGAGTCTTCAGTCATTGCGCGCACAGACGCTCCATCGCCGAGGACACGTGCGATGCTGGCTTTCATGCCCTCAGCACTCTCCACGCTGTCTTTTGCCACCTCCAGCAGAAGGTTGCCGTTTATGGTGCGGCGTACCTTGGAGACGCAGCTTCCCAGGTCGAAAAGCTGGTTGTCGTGTCGTCTGGTGACCATTGCCAGAACCTCGCTGTACGACTTCCCGGGGCCTGAACTATGACCGCGTCTGGGCGAGTGCGGCGTGCTGCTCTCGGCCTCTTGGCCACCACGCTCCATTCGCTGTCCGGGATTCCGGGGCTCTTGGGCTGCCTCATGGCGCTGGTCGTCGCCACGTCTCCGTGTGGCCGCAACGGGGCCTTTTTAAGGGTCCTCTTGGTTGCGATAGCTCCTTTTCGCTGTCTGTCTGTCCATGCGTGTGTGTGTGGGAGTTTTTTACTTTTTTTATACCCGATACTCAAAATGAGTATTGGGGTATATTAGATTTGTGGTAAAAGTGGATGTGTGTAACGTCCAGAAGGAATCGTTTGCGACCCCATAAAGTATATATATTCTTGATCAGCATCAATAGCCGAGTCCATTGAGCCCTGTCTGTCTGTCTGTCTGTCCGTCTGTCCGTCTGTCCGTCTGTCCATCTGTCCGTCCGTCCGTCCGTCCGTCCGTCTGTCCGTTCCCTACAGCGCCTAGTGCTCAAAGACTATAAGAGCTGGAGCAACGATGTTTTGGATCCAGACTTCTGTGATATGTCACTGCTACAAAAATATTTCCCCACAAAGGACGAAAATCTGTGGCATCCACATTTTTAAAGATACGAAAAAACCAAAACCGTAGAAGATGACTATATGTTCTAGAGTGTAAAATCTCAACCAGATCGTATAATTATTATAGCCAGAATCAAGAAAACAATTTCATTCTTTCTCGCTCTGGTTTCACAGGTTTCATGGTCGGTTTTGCCAATTGCAAAATATGAGTTCAAGGATCTCAGAACCTACATATAAGAGCCAGAGCAACCAAATTTGGTATCCACACTCCTGTGATATCGGACCTTGACCGTTTCGTGTCCAAATTTCGCCACACACCCTTTCGCCCCCGCAAAGGACGAAAATCTGGGGCATCCACAAATCTCAGAGACTATTAAGGCTAGAGTAACCAAATTTGGTATCCGCACTTCTGTTAGATCTTACTATAAAACGTATATCTCAGAATTTCGCCCCACCCCCTTCCGCCCCCACAAAGGACGAAAATCTGTTGCATCCACAATATTGCACAATCAAGAAAACTAAAAACGCAGAATCATAGATAATGACCATATCTATCAGATTGCTGAATCTGGATCAGATCGGATCATTTTTGTAGCCAAAAGCAAGAAATCAATTTGCAGTGGCCAAGCAGCGCCCGACGTCACGCTCAGACTGATTTTCTGTCTCTCTCGCACGCACTCTTTGTCGTGTCGTTTAATATTAGCGGCGCCTGCCGGAGGAGAGCCATACTGACTAAGTATCGGGTATAAATGTAGAGTTGCGGTCTCCGCAGCGACTCACAACGTTCCCCTCGTTTATATTATTATTTATGAATATGACTTTGGGCGACTGACATTCATACTGCTGCGGCAGATGTCTTGGTTATACGACGGTTATATGGTGGTCTGAAAAAATGCTCTTCTAGTTGTAGAACAGCTCCACCCCGCTCCCCAAGGCCGCAACAGAAGAATGTGCCGCGGTTGTACATTAAAGTAAAAGTGAATTATGGTCAGGTAGTAAACAGGAAATTTCCTGCACGAAAGCTAATAGAAAATGTGGGGCCCGGATGTGCCCCCAAGTGAATTATTAGATGCATTATAACTCTAATGTGATTATTACTCGTATTGACTCGCTTGACGTCACAATATCATGTTGGAGAGTGCACTCATAACGATGAGAAATGGTGTGCGATTTATCCCACAAAGTATCACTTAATTGGGGGCTGGCAATGCCTGATTGGGAGTGTGACCATCAATAGCCTTGCCAGACACAAAAGTCCTTGCTTGACCAGCCCCAGGCCCAATCAATGGAAAAGATTACCTGAGGCACAATTAAGGCTATAAATAACCGTAAGCCGAGGCGGCCAACATCGGAAATCAAACACAAGAAACACTAATGCATAATTCAGACTTGGGTCGAATAGCGTCGGCGAGGGAGAAACGTTTAAAAATAGAAACAATACCGGCACGAACCCTAAAGGGGGGGAGAAAATTGGCAGCAACAAGCACGAATAAAGTGGAAAAAGGGAAGGGGTTGCCTTTGGTAAAGGGAAAAGGAAAATAAAAACAGAGGCCAGCGTGAGAAGTAAACAGACAAGCACTCAAATTAAATTGCAAACTGAGCTTAATGCACTTAAAGCCACGACATTCCCGCAATATACTCAAGTGGGGGCGAAGCCAAGGTAGGGTAGGGATACGGATAAGGATAAGGAACAGCGTAGGACGAGACACTGTCAATTTCAGAGGTGCGCACACGCAGACATACGGGCAGATCCATTGACAGGTAAGCCGCTGTGGCAGTGGCAGGTCGTGCGTTCAGTGGGAGCACTCGAACACGCGCGCTTCCATTGTGCTAGGGGAAAACACTAACAGATGCTTATGCAACGAGGCTTGATGATTGTGTGCCATGCAAGGCGGCCATTAATGATGTTACCTGATCCAAAATTATGCTATTCAATAGGATTCGCTATCGATTTCTTGGTCGTCGTGCAACCGAGATGAGAAATGATAATGGGAAACGAGCTTTATTTCCTTGTTGCTTTCACCTTGGGTGCTCGTTCGTTCGATAGATCTCTATCTATTTGTTCATTAAATTCGTGTTCTTATCGATCAAATTTGTGCACTGCTCATCACTTCTCATTCCGAAACTTATATGACGGCCGTAATTCAACCTTCAATATATAACATTAGCTGGTCGGCCCTCTGGCCTCGGGCCAAGAGAATTTGCCATTTTGCACTCTAAATTGGGAAAGTTCTCGGCCAACATTACGCCATAATCGCACCCCTCTCGTGCTCTCCCTGTCTCCCACTATAATGGAGAGGTGCGGAAACGGCAGATGCCTGAGCAAAACCTTTGGGTGCAATGCAATTTCCAGTCCATAAAATGTCGGAGCAGTAAGGTCTTTATTCTGCCTTTATCATAAGGGTCTGCAGCTAATGGCCGCCGCTGACTACCCCCCTCATTGGTTAATGTGGAAGCCGCTTGTTTTATGCTGGCAGATTGCACAAGTTCCTAAAGTGCCCGGGAACAATGAAAAGTTAATACCTATTGGTAGGTAGGGGCTCGATAAACAATGTTGGCGGAGGAGGACACAGAATGCTGCCAGCAGGAGGACAATGACAGTCAACAAGTTGATGGTGGCATGGTATTTCTGGCACAGTGGGTGGCTTTTAATAGTAAACTGAAACAAAGTGGGAATTAATTTGCACTCTTCTTCTGTCTGTCTCCTGATTTCCTCACTTTCTGGCTGCTAAATAGACAATATAGTCCGCACTGCTCATTAAACTGCATGGGAGATTTCCCTGAATGACAGACCACTGTCCCGGGAATTTATGCCTCTGTGCGTCCGGTGCGTGGCTCAGCCGCAGCAGCCGCAACAAGCTGTCAACGATTCCCACTGCAAATATCCTGTTTGGACAGTACAGATGAGCACAGCAGAGCAACAAATACAAAACAATGATAGCTGCGAAGCAATCCGAAGCTTTGATACCCTCGCAGGTCCATTATTTCTATGCCAGCAATGTGCTAAGCATAAAGCTTTAGAAATAGATATAGAAGTAGATGCTTCTTCTTTGTCTCTGCTTCCATATTCGCTCTCGTGCTCTGCGCTTACTGTTTTCTCCCTATGCCCAAGCCTCTGCCTTTGATTCAAGCTTCACCCAACGGCTGCTCTTTTTTTCTCTCTGTCTTAAGCTCTACTTATCTGGTCTGATGAGCTCGTGAGGTGGCTCAAAGGGGGCCTAGCTGAGGCCACCGGACGGGTCGCAGGCTGCGGATAGCGAACGACCTACCTATATACAGGTCATATAGGTAGGTCAGCTGCGAATAATCGGACATCCCTAGGGAGAGTACCGAAAATAAGCAGCCCCGGACAGCCAGCGGGTGTTCGCGAAGTAGCAACACTGACGATGCGCTTGTGGTGCCGCCTCGTATAAGTAGCTCACACACTCCCCTATCCCTACACACTACCTACCCACATCCCAACCCCCCACATTCAGCTCACACCGGGCCGGACTAAGAGTGTTATTCGACCCGTGCCGAGAGTCAGCCTGGCTGGGGGCCCGGTATATAAAACTAGCCCAGTCGTTAACGGAGAGCTCAGGGACTTGGCAGCCCCCTGTTCTAAGTATGCCTTATCCGGGCAACGTGGATCTCTGCCCGGACGGACCGTACCCCTTCTCTGCAGCTCGTGGGAAAAGAATGGAAGAATTTAAAAACAAAAAAAATGAGTCTGGCACTCCCCAAATGCCAACAGGGAGCAATCCCAAACAGGGGAAGGCAGCGGCCCAAAGGCCTGGCCCGACCCGCAAATCAGCAGGGAAAACCTGCGCGGCGGAAGATGCTAGGGAGAGCCCAAAGGGGTCCCATCCCGGTGTCGGGGTGGGTGGTGAATTGGCTCCCAAAATCGATACCTTGGCAGAGTGGCTATGCAATCCTGCGGCTGCTCTGCCTGCTGGTAAAGTGGCGGGTGATGAGTCACCATCTACTAGTGTCCAAGCCAAATCTTTTACATATGCCGATAGAAGGAGTGCTGGCAATATACTCCGTCGGCAGAACGCAAGCCAGATGTCCAGCCCGACGGACAAATGGATAAAGAAGGTTGAGTGGGCCTCGAAGGTGCTGCCGAACTTTGGCAAGGAAGCACCGAAGAAGGAAGCCCCTCAGCCAAAAAGGCAGCGCTCACAAGAGACTCCGGGGCCGACACCGAAGCGCTCCAGAGTGCTGCCTAACACATCATTCGCGCAGATTGCCAGAGAAAGGACGCTGATTGGCGTCCTGGACAAAGGCAGCGCGGACTCCCGGATACCTAGAAACCAGTGGAAGTGGGTGGAAGCGGCACTGGCCGACCGCTGCTTCGAGCTGCTGGAAAAGCAGCCTGGACCCCCCCCCCCCCCGTCTGCAAAGACATGGGCTGGTACCAGGGCTGCATAAAAATCGTAGCCTGTGAAGACGAGCGCTCCGTACAGCTACCCAGGGGCGAAGCTCGTCGCTGTAGACTGGAGCGAAGTGCCCAGTAGACCAAGGGCGAGAGTCTGGGTGCCGGCCTCCATGAAGGAGCCGGAGCGCATCCTAAAAATGTTGCAAAGATGCAACCCCCACCTCCCAACAGCAGATTGGAAGGTGGTCAAAGTTGAGACGACACAGGGCCCCACAAACCAGGCGGTGGTCGTCCTCAACAAAGAGTCGCTGGCCCCGATTGAGGCTGCCAAAGGCGAGCTCAATTTTGGGTTCAGCTCTGTGACCGTAAAGGTCTACAAGTCGGATGCGGCGGCCGAGGCACGTCCTGTCGACAAGCCAGTTGAGCAGGACGCTGCCTCGGAGATCGAAGCACCCGACGATCACACAGAGATAGACCCAGAGGGCTACTCCACCGATGGCACGCTGAGATGCGACTTCGAGGCGATGTGTTGCCACGAGGAAGTCGAGGACGATCCGGATGCCGACACTACAGTGGTGGAGAACACTAAGGATGTCCTTGAGGCTCCTTCAGATCAATCTCCACCACTGTAGAGCGGCATCCGCTGCTCTTATACTCCGCCTCGAAGAGAGCGGAGCAGACGTAGCCCTGATCCAGGAACCTTGGATAGTGGGAGACAAGGTTTGGACTAGGGTCGAAGGAGTACAAGATAATTGTAGCTCAACATGAAGGTAAAACCCGCACCTGCATTCTCGCCAGAAAGCACCTTAATATCTTTCTGCTCCATAACTATAGCGATAGCGACAACACGGCGGCAAGCCTAGAGCTGAAAGGGACACATCTAAGGCTGATGTCGTCCTACATGGCCCATGAGGGAAACGATCCTCCCAACGACCTGGTTCGCAAACTAGCCAGCGACAGCGAGAGGTCGGACATAGACCTATTAATAGGTTGCGATGCCAACGCTCACCACACTCAATGGGGGAGCTCGAACACAAATGTAAGGGGTGAGTCACTTTTCAGCTTCATCCTCAACTCAAATCTACTTATTTGTAATCGGGGCAACGACCCCACTTTTATAATTAAAAATCGACAGGAGGTTATTGACATCACCCTAGTGTCTTCCAACCTGTTAGACATAGTCAAGAGTTGGCAAGTCCTTGATGACCACTCTTTCTCTGACCACAGATACATCGAGACCACACTATCCCTCGAGTGTCCGAAACCTAAGGACTATATTAATCCCAGGAAAGCCAACTGGGAAAAATATAGCTCAGCCCTGGAGGACTTACTCCCCTCCAAAGCACCATCATGCCCTGACACAAAAGACGACCTAGATCGCCTAGTGAACAGGTTCACAGAGGCATGCAACAAAGCCTTCGCGGCAGCGTGCCCCTCTAGCAAACCTAGGGGAAAAAGAAACCCCCCTGGTGGTCAAAACAAATAGACATCCTACGTAAAAGCTGCAGGACCCTCTTCAATAGGGCCAAAAGCGCGAACGAGGAGAGCCACTGGGCAGACTACAAAATCAGTCTGTCACTATATAAAAAGGAAACAAGGAAAGCAAAAAGGGCCTCTTGGCAAAAATTTTGCTCGGAAATTGAGGAAACGTCAGAGGCCGCAAGGCTTCGCAAGATTCTCTCAAAAACTAACCCCTCGGTAGGGTATCTTAAAAGGAATGACGGCACGTGGACTAACTCCAGTGAGGAGTCCCTGCAGATTCTACTAGACACACATTTTCCAGGGTGCACAACCATCGAGACGGCACATCTTCCAGGAGAGGGACCGGTAACCTCGATGGATCACATCCTCACAAAAGGTAACATAAGCTGGGCAATAAACAGCTTCAACCCGTTCAAATCGCCAGGCCCAGACCAGGTAATCCCGGCCCAACTTCAGAAGGCCGGGGATACGGCCATCAACTGGCTACAAGGTATCTTCAGGAAGATACTGGCTGTGGGTACAATCCCGCGAACATGGCTTAAGGCAAAGATAGTCTTCATTCCCAAAGCTGGGAAAGCCTCGCACTCAGCTGCAAAAGACTTTAGACCAATCAGCCTATCGTCCTTCCTTCTCAAAACCTTTGAGAGACTCGTCGGGCTGCAACTGAGGACAACTATACACCCTCAGTTGCTGTCAGGCGCACAGCATGCCTACCGGAAAGGAAAATCCACGGAAACGGCTCTTCATGAAGTGATCTCAGCGGTAGAGAAATCTCTGCATCACAAAGAGTACTCACTCATAGCCTTTCTCGATATTGAGGGAGCTTTCAACAACGTTGTACCGGGCGCCATTACAGAAGCCCTGACTGACCTGGGGGTGGACCGTCACTTGGTGATGCTCATTGATCAATTGCTCACATGCAGGACGGTGACATCATCGATGGGATCGTCCGCCCAGTCAAGGTATGTCAACAGAGGCACCCCGCAAGGTGGTGTCCTGTCTCCTCTTCTGTGGAACATAGCAGTCAACAAGATTCTATGTGACCTAGAAGGGGGGGCTGCAATGTCGTGGCCTATGCGGACGACGTTGCGATTATCTTCTCGGGGAAATACCCCCAAACACTGTGCGACTTAATGTCCACAAAGCTAGCGCAACTGTCGGATTGGACAGAATCGCGCGGTCTGGGAGTAAATCCCTCAAAAACGGAACTCGTACTATTCACAAATAAATACAAGGTCCCGCCCCTCAACCCTCCAATACTACAAGGATGCAGGCTCTCCTTTAGCGACAGTGCCAGTTACTTAGGGTTGGTAATTGACAAGAAGCTTAGCTGGAACCTGAATGTCAAAGACAGAGTGAAGAAGGCAATGACTGCACTCTACACATGCAAAAAAGCTATTGGGCTAAGATGGGGTATGATCCCAAGCATAGTCCAATGGATATATCAAGCTATAGTTAGACCAATACTACTCTACGGAGTTACGGTGTGGTGGCCGGCCCTATCAAAAAGGGCGATCACCAAGCAACTGGGCAAAGTCCAGCGGACTGCCGCCCTATGCATCAGCGGAGCTCTTCGCACCACCCCAAATGATGCGCTAAATGCCATCCTATGCCTACAGAGCCTTGACCTCGCAGGAAAGGAACGGGCAGAAGCAGCAGCAATACGTCTAAGAGACTCAGATCAATGGGTGACACAGTGCATAGGTCACTCAGCCATATTAAATAATAGCAGTACCGTCCCCTCAAAAACAGACTACCAAGTTCCAAGAGAGTACACAGACACTCCCTTCGACACAATCATCCCTCACAGAGACGAATGGCTCGAGGGACTCCCAGGCCCAGATGGGGCCATAAACATCTTCACAGATGGATCAAAGCTGGACGACAGAGTCGGAGGGGGAATCTACTCTGAACAGCTAAGCATAAGGCATTCCTTCAGACTCCCAGATCATTGCAGTGTCTTTCAAGCGGAAGTCATAGCAATCAGGGAGGCTCTAGACTGCCTACAAGCGGCTGCCGTCACGGCAACCAAGCTAAACATTTATAGCGACAGCCAGGCTGCGATCAAATCGCTGAGCGCGATTTCCTCGAACTCGGCCACCGTGGCAGACTGCCGCAAATCTCTGCACGAGATGGCTCAGCAATTTGCTATTAGCCTGATTTGGGTCCCGGGACATCGAGGGCAACTGTATAGCGGACGAGCTGGCCAGATCTGGCACTACAATCCCCCTTCTCCAAGACAAGGAGGATATCTGTATGCCAATGGCCACCTGTAAGCTCATTATAAGGGAGCAATACAAGCGACTAAACAACGATATGTGGCAAACAGTGCCACGATGTCGCACAACTCGGCAAACATGGCCGACCATGGACATGAAGCGCACCTCCGAGCTCCTCAAGTTAAGCAGGAAAAGGTGCAGCGTGGTCACACGTTCCCTCACGGGACACTGGCTAATAGGCACCCACGCTAACAGGCTGGGGGCCCCACATAACGATTTTTGTCGCAGCTGTAGAGACGAGGAAGAGGAGGAGACAGTGGAACATCTGTTCTGCTCCTGCCCAGCTCTCAGCAGAAGAAGGCTACAGCACCTGGGCTCAGCCTTTCTACACGACATCTCAGAGATGTCCAAACTATGTCCCAGGAGGATAGCGAACTTTGTGAGAGCATCTGGCTGGGATAATTGCTGACAGGAAGTCTCACAACGCAGGAAGGAAATGATCCTATGCGGTATCACAACGGGCCGAAACCGTCCTAAGTGTGACGGGTTCCGAGCGAGCCCGGCAGCCGCCTCAACCTAACCTAACCTAAGCTCTACTTAACTGCTGCTCTCCCGCTGCCGCGAGCTCTGCGAGTTCTGCGTTTTCTTGTTTTATTTTTAGAACCACCGCACTGCGCCTCCCGCCAGGCATCTCCTTACTTTATTCCGCCTTGTGACGTATTTAGCTCAGATAACTTGTGACAGGAGACGGGCAGCACAAAAAGAGGCACATAGAGGGTGGCGAAGAGAGCGGGTCAGCAGGGGGCTATGTACGTGGCGTACTGTCTCTTCTGTGCTGACTCTGTCGCTGCGGGGGAGACCAGCACGAATGCAATGTGCGCTTCCTTTGCTGCATGGGAGCTCCCGCTGCTGCTGTGTTTCTTTGGGTAGGGTGTGAGTGTATTTTATAATATTAATTTAAGGGTTTCAGCAAGGTTGACAACTGGGTTTCTCTGCCCCATGCCCCACACTGGACTGACAACGGGGCTCCACCACTCCGTTACCCAATATTCAGATAACAACAGGAACTTCCACATTCTTTACACAACATTGGGGATTTCCACTCTCAACACAGCACTGAACAGAGAACAAGCTTTCCTTTTCTGTTACATAACAACACAAATGATATAACTACGTATGTACATATGTACATATGTGATTGCACTTCAACTAAGACATTTGCTTGTTTTTTTTTGTTCTACCCTTTGTTAGGTACTTCTCTTAGCAAGAAAAAATTACCGCATAAACAAAAAGAAATGGATTCCGGAGCAGCCTCCGCCGCCAAGCGCGTACAGATCGAGAAAGCGCACAATTTTATGCGCCAGTACCGCGATCCCGAGTCGCGGGAGCTCAAGAAGCTGTCGGCCAATCAGTTCATGGATGTCTGGGCCCACTACGACAAGGATGGTGAGTGCGACGACAAGAGATGGTGATTCTCCTAGGGATTTCCCAACATTTGTCATTGCAGGCAACGGCTACATTGAGGGCACTGAGCTGGACGGCTTTCTCCGGGAGTTCGTGGCCAGTGCCAATGTCACAGACATCAGTCCAGAGGTAAGCTTCGCCCCATTATAAGCCCCATTATAAAGCACTTTAAGCTGCCACTTCATCATATGCTTGTTCTTGCTCTCGTCCCGATCCCCCAGGCCGTCACAGACACAATGCTCGAGGAGCTGAAGTCCTGCTTCATGGAGGCCTACGATGATAATCAGGACGGTAAAATCGATATCAGAGAGGTGTGTATGTCTCAAATGAGATAGCCTTGCATAATTCACCCGACCCCCGTGGCCACACAACAAAATGCTTCTTTGGTGATGGCCCCCATGTCGTATGCGCAATATATTCTCCCATTCAAATGACATTCACTTGAGACGATGGCGGTGGCTCCTTGTCCCAATTGGTTTTTAAATGTCGGCACTCCCAGCTACCTCTCCCTCGTAACCGTGTCAATAATTTATTTGGCGTTTTTCCAACAAAAAAGTTTCCTTTCTGACAAGGTCTTTCCCTAAAAAAAACTTTCTCCCCACTTATGAAATGAGTTTTTAATTGAAGTTGGACCAGCAGGCACCGCCGATAAATGAGCACCCGTAAAAATGTATGAGGAAAGTTCAAGTTCCCAGTCCCTTCCCAGGGCGGGCTTATTAAGGTACAAGTACAAAAGAAATAAAGAATTCATAATTTATGTGGTTGGTGGCATCGCTCATACGCCATGTCGAACAGAACAGAGTCTGTATCGATTGGAATGCCGGCTGGCTCATTTGCCACTATTTACCCGAAAAGATAGTCTGGTTTTTCTGTCTAGTGATCAACTTTAATGTCCAAAGTGCATTAATTACCAAGAGCAAATAATAACGAGGGGGAACGTTGTGAGTTGCTGCGGACACCGCAACTCTACAGTTATGCCCGATACTTAGTCAGTATGGCTGTCCTCAGGCAGACGCCGCTAATATTGAACGACACGACAAAGAATGCGTGCGAGAGAGACAGAAAATCAGTCTGAGCGTGACGTCGGGCGCTGCGTAGCCACTGCAAATTGATTTCTTGCTTTTGGCTACAAAAATGATCCGATCTGATCCAGATTCATCAATCTGATAGATATGGTCATTATCTATGATTCTGCGTTTTTAGTTTTGTCGAATGTGCAATATTGTGGTTGCAACAGATATTTGTCCTTTGTGGGGTCTGAAGGGGGTAGGGCGAAATTCTGAGATATACGTTTTATAGTGAGATCTAACAGAAGTGCGGATACCAAATTTGGTTACTCTAGCCATAATAGTCTCTGAGATTTGTGGATGCCCCAGATTTTCGTCCTTTGCGGGGCGGAAGGGGGTGTGGCGAAATTTGGACACGAAACGGTCAAGGTCCGATATCACAGGAGTGCGGATACCAAATTTGGTTGCTCTGGCTCTTATAGGTTCTGAGATCCTTGAACTCATATTTTGCAATTGGCAAAACCGACCATGAAACCTGTGTGTTAGAGAGAGACAGAGCGAGAAAGAATGAAATTGTTTTCTTGATTCTGGCTATAATAATTTTAAGATCTGGTTGAAATTTTAAATTCTAGAACATATAGTCATTCTCTACGATTCTGCGTTTTTGGTTTTATCGTATCTTTAAAAATGTGGATGCCACAGATTTTCGTTCTTTGTGGGGGCGGAAGTGGGCGGGGCGATGTGTTGAAATATTTTTGTATCAGTGACATATCACAGAAGTCTGGATCCAAAACATCGTTGCTCTAGCTCTTATAGTCTTTGAGCATATATACTTTATGGGGTCGGAAACGATTCCTTCTGGATGTTACACACATCCACTTTTACCACAAATCTAATATACCCCAATACTCATTTTGAGTATCGGGTATAAAAATGCAAATATTGCACTCTCGCAGAGAGAGAGAGCGCAAATGAAAAGTTTTCGAATTTGATCGGGCCTCAGCTGATTAAAGTAGAGGGCACAGAAACCAGAGGGCTTCCAGATTCAACACTTCAATTATGTCGGAAAGTTTTTAATGAAAGCCAAGAAGAAAACTTGGTCTGTCTGCTCAGTTTCACGTTCCGGTTGAGGAAAATCCTGCCTGCACCAGAACCAGAGCTCTCACCGAGCTCTCACCGCCGTTTCGGAAACTTTTTCCAGATGCTCGCTCTCAGGACACCCCATACAATATGCATTTGAAACTTTAGTTATTGTCAAGTCCCGCCCCGCATTGAAACAGACAAAATTGTATGCCACTCGTCTCTCCCCACCAATCACAGCTGGCTCAACTTTTGCCCATGGAGGAGAATTTCCTTTTGCTCTTCCGCTTCGATAACCCACTGGAATCGAGCGTGGAATTCATGAAGGTAAGGGACAAGCTAGAGGTTCCCCATCGTTTTGATGGGTGCCAATGAGCAGCATTTCCAACCAAGAATTCCCAAATTCATTTGTCATTGATTGTACCTTTTCATTTGGAATTCCAAACCAATTAGATCTGGCGCGAGTACGACACCGACAACTCGGGCTACATTGAGGCGGATGAACTGAAGAACTTCCTCCGCGATTTGCTCAAAGAGGCCAAAAAGATCAATGATGTGTCCGAGGACAAGCTCATTGAGTACACTGATACTATGGTATGTATGGCAGCTCTCTTCAATTCTTACAACCAGTATGATGGGCTTTCCGAATCAATCACCGCAAATAAAAGCTGAAAAATCCCTTGCATTAGCTGTTAGCACTTTCCTCCATTTCCGGTGTAAGTCCTAATGAATTTTCCCGCACTTTCAGCTGCAAGTCTTCGATGCCAACAAGGACGGACGTTTGCAGTTGTCGGAAATGGCCAAGTAAGTGTCCTTGAAGACCTGTGCAGTGTCGGTGATGGCGACGGTGGGCGTCTGACAACCTCAACTTATTTATTGCAGATTGCTTCCGGTCAAAGAGAACTTCCTTTGCCGCCAGGTGTTTAAGGTAAGTGACAAGCGATATGACAATGATTTCCTCCCTGAAAGAAATAAACGAGTACATAAGTAGGCATATCCAAATCGAGGCAACTGATCGTTCGATTGAGGAAATTGCCGCAGAAAAGATAGCATCAATCAGTGTGGAGTGCTCAGAGTGTAGCCATACCATTATGGCTCGAACAGACCTCCTTCTTGGCTTGCCCAACACGTTTACTTGCACTTTGGTTAGCTTTGTTTTTAGTCCCTCACTAGCTCTATCTGAAGCCTGGACTTGCCAACTAACCTAGCTTTGCAATTAACTCAACAAGCAATGCATTCAGCAAAATAATACATTTTTAATTTCATTTAATTATGCTTAATTGATATCAATTATTTTCCAGCCATGTCTGTGTCGACTTAAGGGAATTGACATCCTAAATTGATTGGGGAACAGATGGATGCAGGGAATCTGTAATTAGCACTCTTCATGTCTATTCTCATTATCTTAAGTACTTCCTTGAAGGAGCAGCAGCTGCAGTTGAGCAGCATTTAGCTCACTGCGCTCACTCATGCGGAGCATTGGATTCCGCACGCAAACACGCACCGCACCCACTCCTAATGCTCTCTCATTGCGAGAATGTAACGTTTATTCAACAAATTCAATTCAGAGCTCAACATTGAAATCGAGAGCCCATAAAAAAGGTATCACCTCAGCAAACTCCAGCAACAAATTTAATTCTCTTCCGCAAGGCAATCCCCGCCTCAGGAAAATTCTCGCTGCGTCGCCGAAAATAAAGTCATGGCCGAGGCCATGAATAGCTCCGCCGAAAAAAAAGACAGAGAAATATTGTTTAGAAACGTAAAAATAAATGTAGCAAAATGGTGGCAGAGCTCAGGTGAAATAAACCCCTCCCAACGCACCCCGTACACCCCACACACCTCAGGTGCCATCACCCTGTACCGCTATGATGAAATTGCGATGCGTGGGAGCCTTCGAAATCAGTTTCGCATCCCCTTTTGGCTTCTCCGTGTTTCAACAGATTTGATGTTTTTGGGATTGGGTTGTAAAAAAAAGAGAAGGAAAACAAATGCATAGGCAAAATATAAAAGGTAAGGCCCACTCCAGATGGAATGGCCCCATGAAATACTTAAATATCAGTTTTCACCAAAAAAGAGACCCAAACAATTAGCAAAGTTTCAGCCCTTTGTCAAGGCAGCAAACTTTTCTGAGCCTGCCACCAGATGCCGGCTCTAATGGGGATCTCTTGGGAAACTCTGGCAGGGGTAGGGGGGGGGGGAGTGTAGCGCTGGCTCATTACAAAATTGGAATTGAGCAAATGTCGGCGAAACCAACTGCGGCTAAATGAAGCACGCAGATGTCAGATGTCACGTAAGAGGCCGCAGAACAGCACTTGGCCAAAATATATACTCATACTTTGAGCGTGTCTTGGCCTCCAAGGCGGCGCACCAGATGTTTAAAGCAAGAAATTGTGCCGAGACAAATGCTGAATCCCCAAGAAAAATTTATATATGAATTGTGTAACATTTGGGCTAAATCTTGGGGAAAAGTAGGATTTCATAACACACATAAATTCGATCAGGGCTGTCTTACCTTGGATATTCCCCAGTTTTCTGAGCACAGACCACACACAGCCCCTTCCAAAGAGCACGGCAGTTTGTGTTTCGCCACGCCACGTCTTCCGTCAACTCCTTTCCGTCAGGCGTGTCGTTTCCTGCTACCAAAGAATACGGTTTGCGGTGTTTTTCCTGCCAATCAGTTGGGTTACACAGGGAGAGTGGGGTGTAGGGGGTGTAACAGTTCCTTTTGGCCAATCCGTGTACCAATCTGTGGCTTAATACTCCACTACAAACGTATGTCTGTATGTACATCGATCCATGCTGGAATCCTTACTCAACTATCGCTTGTTACTTTCATTTCATCACTAGAAACATTGTCGTTGGAACTGTTGGCATGTTGTGGACTTGGGATGGGGCTTGGGCGTTGCTTTTGCTGTGGCACATGAGCACATTCTAGTGTGCATCCAACGCCAACGATGCAGCAACGCCACCATGGAGCAGGCCAAAGCCACTGCCGCAGCAATGAACACTGAACAATGCTTGTTCACGGTATGAGAGTCCTACGTATTTGCTCATTGTTACAGCTGGCAGCACAAACGACATTTTATTTGGCTTTTATTGACGCAGCGCGTGCGAGCAGTGCAGGGAGCTGTGGCTGGAATCATGCATCACAATGTGAAACGAAACGAAACAAGTTGGATTTTAATCGAAATATCCAGTGGAGACGACAAGGTTGCTGTCCCACCGAGCAAAGGAATCAGCAGTCACCTGACCACCTCCGATAGCAGCTCTGTCCTTGTCTCTGAAGACCCATAAAAGCCACGAAGCAGAAGGCTCAAGCAGCCATCAAATAGGCGCTTCCAGCACTTATTACTTTTTTATATTTTCTTAGGACCTCCATAAAAACGGGGCATGCATCAGCATTTTGATAAGCACAGCGGGACAGGGTAGGACTGCAGTCACAACGCTCCGAAAAGTTGACCTCAACTTGGTCGCACAGCTTACACTGAACTGCGGGCAACTTTACTAAGCATTTTCTTCAATATTTTGATCCTGCTCAGGCAGAAATGTCTGTTTTCTGCAGCACAGTGTAACTGTCTTCCCTTCCCTTTCCCGCTGGCTGGCTCATGGCCAAACTGGCAGAAACCTTTATGTTAATGCACATCACGTATTCGCCGCATGCACCGCAACGAACAGTGACATAATATGCAGCAACAGGACAGGGAATGGAAATGGAAGTGGGAGTGGGACTGGGACATCAGCAGAAGCTGATGCTGGTCCTGGAAGTGGACTGCCCCACAGATGCGATGTTTTTAATGTCCGCTAATTTTTGTGACACAGTAAGAGACTTGGCTAAGTGAAACGTGACCAGGGCCTTTTCCGATGACTCGACACAGACATGGCGCTTTTTTTAGTTTAATTTTGTATGTATTCTTATAAACTAGATAAAACCAGCGAACAAGTGCAAGCGGCAAATATTTTGCACGCACATTGGTCTTGCGTAGACGTATACTTGATATTTCTGAGATTCTTTTAGTTTTGCTGCATCCTAGATCCTACTAACTAAACACCAGACTAAACCAGTGACATTCTAAAATTGGTATCGGATGAAAGCCGGCAACTTAATTAAATACTTATGTGTATCGGAGTTATATAATGAAAATGAATCCGATTTGGATGGAGCTGCCGGCTTTTCTAATTCGGACTAAAACAAAAGAAAACTTGAATATTAATTTACATTTCTCAACTCTTCTCTAACTTTCTATATATATATATGTAGTAGTTTAAGTTGCTTGATGGCAACGAGTAACATTTATTTGATAAGTATGTTGGACTTAAAATTATAACACCTCCAAGTTTTACAAGTAGGTTTGTGACTAATTATATGCGTGTACGTCTGATGCGTGGCTGAACTGACAACTGACTGATCTCTCTCTCTTGCTATCGGCTCTCTCAGAGCCGATTACTGCTCTATCCCGACGACACGACGAAAGCACGACCGCTTCGTGTCTCTCTCTTTCCTTCGTTTCCTACATTCGGCTGTCCTGACGGACCATTCGCCTCGGATGGGTCTAGACAAGGTTTCATATATTCTGAAACTGTAGAGGTCTTATAGGGACCCTCAGTATCCCCAATCTTCTCGACTTCGTACCTTCCATGATTCTTTACCCTAACCACCTTATACGGCCCTAGATACTTTCCTTTTAGCTTTAATCCAGTACCATACTGAGTACGCTTGATAGCTACTAGCTCATTAACCTCATACTGTCTATCTAGTTTCCTTTTTAAGTCAAAACTCTTCTTGTTTTCCTGCTGTAACCGTGCAATGTTTTCAACTACTTCCTTTCTAATTTTTTCGCGGTCCTTGTTCAACTCTTCGATAAGTGATTCTTCCAATATTTCTTTTATTTTTGGATCCATTCCTATACGCATGTCTAGCCCAGTCAATATCTTGAAAGGTGTTACCTTGGTACTTCGCGGAATTACCCTGACACAATTTCGACAACATAGGCACCACTATCTTGTGCATCCTTTCGACTTGACCATTTCCACGTGGAACGCCTGTGGCAATCATTAAATGCTGTATTTTCTCTCTCTCACAATATTCACGAAACAAATTGGACATAAACGCTGCACCCCTATCCGTCACTATTCTGTTGGGATTACCAAAACTAGTCCCCTGAATTTCCAAACACTTAACGACCTCTTCAACGCCTGTACTACGTGTAGAATATAACCAAACAAACTTAGAAAATCCATCAACGACAACCAGTATATAATTGTACTGTTTTTTAGTCATTTCCATTGGTCCAACGTGATCAATGTGATACGTTTGTAACGGCCTATCACCCTTGTCTATTGGTTGCAAATAACCCTCACGTTTTCCTGTCTTTTCATTGACAACGATACACTCGACACAACTATTTATTACGCCATACTTTGTCTTTTAACTTCGGAATATAATACGACTTTTCAATGATATCTTGTGTCTTTTTAACTGAAAAATGTCCTTGCTTATGTGCTATTGATATAATCTCATTTTCCAACTGAGCTGGTACTACGATAAGCTCCTTATCCGGATCCTTAAACAAAATCTGATTCTGAATATAATAATCCTCATATTCCTTGTCCTCCACAATACTTTTAACAGCCTTAACCCAATCGTCGGTTAGCTGAGCTTCTTTCAAACGATGAGCTATACTTTCGGTCACCATAAAACAAGATACACGACTCAACGCGTCAACGTGCCTCATCTTCGTTCCTGAGCGATGTTCTATAACATAATTAAAATCTTGTAGGTACATGGCCCAACGTGCTACTCTCAAAGGAACGTCTTTCTTTTTGATCGTCATTGTAAATGCATTACAATCTGTGACAATTTTGAACTTTATACCCAAAACGTATACACGCCATTTCGCTAAAGCTTCGATAATTGCCAGAACCTCAAGTTCATAAGCAGGATATTTCTGTTCACATGGCTTAGTCCTACGGCTCATATATTGAACTGGATGGAATTGGCTGTCTTCCAAACTCTTTTGCAGTAACACGGCTCCATACCCCCATTTTGATGCATCAGTATGGATTTCTGTCTCCAACTTCGGGTTGTACATTTCTAAAACAGGTCTACTAATCAATACTACCTTTAGTTGTTCAAACGCAACCTGATGTATCTCCTTAAATTCAAATTTAACATACTTCCGCAGCAGATCTGTCAATGGTTTTGCAATAACAGCATAACCCTCAATAAACTTTCAGAAATAAGAAGTCAATCCTATGAAACGCTGCACTGCTTTTTTATCAACTGGCACTGGGAACTTTTCGACTGCCCTCGTCTTCTCATCACTTGGTCTTATCGTATTCTTTTGTATTATATACCCCAGAAAATTAACCTTTTGTCGAAACAGCTGACACTTTCTCCAATTTATACGTAGACCATTCATTTCCGCTATCTTCAGTACTTTTCTCAACTTTAACAAACCCTCTTCTATATCTTGACTACAAATAATAACGTCATCCATATAGACTGCTGCTTCATTATTCTTTACCAAATCTCTCAACACAGCCATTATAAATCTGGTAAACACCGCTGGAGAATTTGAAATTCCAAAATGGTACATATAAAAATTCGAACTGACCATTCTGAGTCACAAAAGACGTATATTTTTGAGACTAGACTTCTACAGGCACATGGAAAAAACCATTCGTTAAATCCAACGTGGTGAAATACTTTGCACCCTGCAGTTTCTCCAACACTGTATCCGTATGTGACAATGGAAAGTTATCGCGAACTATTTTCTCATTCAGCTTTCGGTAATCACAGCATAGTCTCTTGCTACCGTTCTTTTTGGGTACCAACACTACTGGTGATGCATACTCCGATGTACTTGCCTTTATAATCTTCTGAGCCAGCCACTCTTCCACTTGCTTGTCCACGATTTCCTGTTCACACAACGGTAATCGTCTCGGATGCTGGAAAACTGGTATCTCATCCACTAATACAATTTTCATTTTTATCGGCGCTTTTACATTTCTCTGAGGTTGGTACTTTCCTACCATACCCCTAACCTCTCTAGCATGTGCTTGACTGAGATGACCAACATCAATTGAAAACTCCTTCTCAACTTCGTCAATACTTGACATGCAAATGCCTTTATATTCATTAAACAATTCCACGCATGAGGACGATGCTACCTGATCAAGTTTCTTATCTTTATCCTCGCCACAAACTCTACGAACAAATCTTGTTCCTGTCTTAGAAACTTGCATGTCAACATGATCCAGAATAGTCCTTCCTAAAATGGCTTCAAAACCAATATCCTCGTCTGGAATGACATGAAATTCTACCTCCATTTCAATCTCATCGATTTTCACTGGTATCGAAAAGCTACCAAAAGTTACAACTTGACTATCTCCAATACCTGTTAAACATTTCTCCTGGCCGATCAGTTCAAGATTTCCAAATTTCAAAAATATGCTCCTGCGAATTAAACACAAATCTGCTCCAGTATCAATCAAACCTTGGAATACCAAATTCGCGTACTTAATATCCTTTAATTCCAAACCTGATGGAGTGAAAATACCTGACGGCTTATCAACGACTTCCTTATCTCGAATAATGTTCGTATTCGATCTCTTTTCTTGTCTGGTTTCGACCTTGACATTACAGCTTGCAGCACGGTGTCCTGGTTGGCCACATTTGAAACAACAAAAATCATTTTTGGGACAATCTTTCCTCAAATGCGCTTTGTCTCCACACTTAAAACATTTCCTAAAATTCTCTGCCATCGACCCTTTCACCGAACTCTCACTTTTATTACTCAGCGGCCAATTCTTACTCATCAGCTTGGATCCGCCTCTAGCTTTCTGGTAAACATCGATCTGAAATTTAAGCTCCTTTAAGTTTCTAGCTTGGTACAGCATTGCCTTACTTGCCCTAGCGTCTGGTATACCATCCACAAAATATTCGATTAAACTCTCATCATCTAGTTTAATTGTCTTGGCTATCTCCATTAACGCATGAAAAAACTCATGCAACGACTCTCCTTTTTTCTGCTGGCGCTTTTGCAACATTCTATGTACTTCTACGGACGACAGTTTAACACTAAACTCATCTAACAGAGCTGCCTTCAACGAATTCCAGTTACGAATATCACGCAAACTACGAGCGAAAGATTTTGCTGCACCAACTAAGAACTGCTTGGCATAAATGAATAATTGTAATTGACTCCATTGAACAGTAGCTGCGCATTCTTCTAATTCCTCTATCCATTGATTGATGTCGGGGTTATTAGAACCAGAAAATTGTGACACACTACCTTCCACGTCTTTTAGCGTAAACCAAGATTTATACTCTGCCTGTCGCGTACCTGGTTGAACTGCTACGGTATCATCAACTGCTGTTACTACGGACTCATCCTCTGACTCTTCTTCATTCTCAACTGGAAAGCCGTGATGTATTAATAGTCTATCTTGCAAATCGCGCTTTCGTCCCGTCGTCTGCAACGCAAGCTCTCTTAACTTCTCTCGCAAATCTGCGACTCTCAGTGTCATTATCTCTTCAACTTGCATCGTGACGATTTAAATACAAAATAATTGATATTAGCTTATATCTAAGAAAATGTAATTAAATCAACTTAAACAACCTTATTACTGCTGGCCTGTTAACAATTTTCCAGTTAACATCGACTCCGAAAACGCCTTTAAAGTCGTCACTGTTAACGATTGCTTCTCTGTTAACGCTCACCTTACTATGGGTTTACCCTTGTTAACTCTCGCTTCTGCGCAGAACTTTCCAGACTCAAAATTTGACGCACAAACACCACCACATCCAGATCTCGCTTGCCTGTCGATGTCGCTGTTGCCGTCCTCTCTTTGTTGCCTTGCCTTGCTCTCGCTGTTCGCCGTTAACTCGTTGTCGCTTCCCGAATCGTCGCTGCTTCTGCTGTTACAAAATGGTCGTCTCCTTGCTGCTTGTCTCTTCTTGTAGTTGTAGTCTCCGTCCGACGCAGTGCAACACAACAACAATCAATGTTCTTTGATTATTGCTGTTTGCTGCCGTCGTTTTGTCGCTTCTGCTTCCTTTGGAACGAACGCACTCAGATTGTCGTCTCTGTGCCGCTTGTCTCCTTGTAGCTCTAGCCTCTCAGACGCAATGCACAACAACAACAACGAAGGTTTTGATGCTTGCTGTGTTTGCTGCCGTCTACCGTCGTTTTGTCGCTTCTGCTCTCTTTGAAACGAACGCGCTCAGATTGTCGTGTCTGTGCCGCTTGTCTCCTTGTAGCTCTAGCCTCTCAGACGCAATGCACAACAACAACAACGAAGGTTTTGATTCTTGCTGTGTTTGCTGCCGTCTGCCGTCGTTTTGTCGCTTCTGCTCTCTTTGGAACGAACGCGCTCAGATTGTCGTCTCTGTGCGGCTTGTCTCCTTGTAGCTCTAGCATCTCAGACGCAATGCACAACAACAACAACGAAGGTTTTGATTCTTGCTGTGTTTGCTGCCGTCTGCCGTCGTTTTGTCGCTTCTGCTCTCTTTGGAACGAACGCGCTCAGATTGTCGTCTCTGTGCCGCTTGTCTCCTTGTAGCTCTAGCCTCTCAGACGCAATGCACAACAGCAACGAAGGTTTTGATTCTTGCTGTGTTTGCTGCCGTCTGCCGTCGTTTTGTCGCTTCTGCTCTCTTTGGAACGAACGCGCTCAGATTGTCGTCTCTGTGCCGCTTGTCTCCTTGTAGCTCTAGCCTCTCTTGAATGTCTGCTCACACTAATGCGCCTTCTTCGACAAGTGTCTCTCTCGCACTTATAGGCCAGACTGCAATTCAATTTCGCACCGCGACCGATCTCTTGTGTCACCAGTCTCGTGTTCGCCAAAATTTCCAAATACACGCACAAATCTCACTTGCAAATGTTGTTGTCTTGGGCTTATTTTCGGACGAGCGCCCAATTTGTAGTAGTTTAAGTTGCTTGATGGCAACGAGTAACATTTATTTGATAAGTATGTTGGACTTAAAATTATAACAGCTCCAAGTTTTACAAGTATGTTTGTGACTAATTATATGCGTGTACGTCTGATGCGTGGCTGAACTGACAACTGACTGATCTCTCTCTCTTGCTATCGGCTCTCTCAGAGCCGATTACTGCTCTATCCCGATGACACGACGAAAACACGACCGCTTCGTGTCTCTCTCTTTCCTTCGTTTCCTACATATATATATAATTTATTTCGTTTTTCCCACGCCTTTCTCCTCTATGCCAACCAACTACCAACTACATACATATGTACCTATACGAACTATGCATATATTTCGATAATCCTGTGCGTTTTATTTTCTAAACCAACCAATTAATACCGTATACCGAATTAAATACTACTCTGCACGTGACATCATACATGTCGGGGCTGCCAACTACATATTTCTCACACGTTGCTCCAATAACCAAATGCAATTCGAAAACCAACTCTACCAACCATATGCTGTGTATATACACACCAATATAATATCTCCAATAATCTGCACTCCAACTGCAAAAATAAACAATCAAAAAACAAAAACGAGGTGGAACGTTGTGAGCTGCTGCGGACACCGCAACTCTACAGTTATACCCGATACTAAGTCAGTATGGCTCTCTCCGGCAGACGCCGCTAATATTGAACGACACGACAAAGAGTGCGTGCGAGAGAGACAGAAAATCAGTCTGAGCGTGACGTCGGTGGCTGCGTAGCCACTGCAAATTAATTTGTTCCTTTTGGCTACAAAAATGATCCGATCTGATCCAGATTCAGCAATCTGATAGATATGGTCATTATATATGATTCTGCGTTTTTAGTTTTCTCGAATGTGCAATATTGGGGATGCAACAGATTTTTGTCTTTTGTGGGGGCGGAAGGGGGTGGGGCGAAATTCTGAGATATACGTTTTATAGTGAGATCTAACAGAAGTGCGGATACCGAATTTGGTTACTCTAGCCTTAATAGTCTCTGAGATTTATGGATGCCCCAGATTTTCGTCCTTTGCGGGGACGGAAGGGGGTGTGGCGAAATATGGACACGAAACGGTCAAGGTCCGATATCACAGGAGTGTTGATACCAAATTTGGTTGCTCTGGCTCTTATAGGTTCTGAGATCCTTGAACTCATATTTTGCAATTGGCAAAACCGACCATGAAACCTGTGTGTTAGAGAGAGACAGAAAGAGAAAGAATGAAATTGTTTTCTTGATTTTGGCTATAATAATTATACGATCTGGTTGAGATCTTACATTCTAAAACATATAGTCATCCTCTACAATTCTGCGTTTTTGGTTTTATCGTATCTTTAAAAATGTGGATGCCACAGATTTTCGTTCTTTGTGGGGGCGGAAGTGGGCGGGGCGAAGTTTTGAAATATTTTTGTAGCAGTGACATATCACAGAAGTCTGGATACGAAACATCGTTGCTCTAGCTCTTATAGTCTTTGAGCACTAGGCGCTGAAGGGGACGGACAGACGGACAGACGGACAGACAGACATGGCTCAATCGACTCGGCTATTGATGCTGATCAAGAATATATATACTTTATGGGGTCGGAATAGATTCCTTCTGGACGTTACACACATCCACTTTTACCACAAATCTAATATACCCCAATACTCATTTTGAGTATCGGGTATAACAAAACGAGGTGGAACGTTGTGAGTTGCTGCGGACACCGCAACTCTACAGTTATACCCGATACTAAGTCAGTATGGCTCTCTCCGGCAGACGCCGCTAATATTGAACGACACGACAAAGAGTGCGTGCGAGAGAGACAGAAAATCAGTCTGAGCGTGACGTCGGGCTATTTTCAAATTGTTTTACAAGCACCTTGGCCGTCAGCCATCGGGTGCTACAGGGGGACAAACGGATGACGGGTCGGCTCGCACAACTGTGAACTCGGAACTGAGGCGCAGCCGCTCCGGTTAGTAATACCCGGTGCGGTCTCCGTCTCACCCCCCCCCCCTAGGACACAGAGGGTTGCGAGCGAACCGTCACCCGCCGTAACTGTGCACACCGGTGGAAGTGCGACTATACTCTCCCCGTGAGGGCGGCTGGAAACAGGTCCTAGCACGGTCATGTCTCTGCTATGATGCTGGCGAATGGTAGTCGGGCGGAGAGAAGAAAACTCTCAGTGAAATTACCCCAATCCAAGGTGACACTGTTATATGCCGAGGGATGCATGGCCGGGGGGTGCCCGGTCGCTAATATGCGGACTCTGGATACCTGCCGACCTCCAGTTTAAATCAGGCTTCCCGGGGCAAGCGGGCTATGCCTCGGGTGACCATCCCCTTCCCGCCTACTCGTGGGAACTACTATGCCAAATAAAAAACAAATAAAAACCAACAAAGCCGCAAAGGAGCTCGGTACTCCTCTTAAAGTACCGGAGGGACAAGCCAATCCCTCTGCACCAGCGCCTGGGAAACCGGGTCCAAAGAAGACGGGGAAGGAGACTGAGTCGGTCCACCGTCTTCAGGCAGCAGCCGCAGTGAGGGGGGCCCGAAAAGCCAATCGGGTCCTTCCAAGTCGGGTGGCTCCAAGGGCGAAGCGGATACCGGGGTGGCTGCCAAGCAGAGCGTAATCGCGGCTGGTGAGCGCACCGGGACCGAAGAACCCATGGGAGCCCCGGCGGGCAGCGTCTCTGCACCACGGGGTGGAAAGCCGTCGTACCAGGACAGGAGACGAGCGGCTTTCATCCTGTCCAACGAAGACCCGAACTTCAAGGCGTCAGCCGAAGGAAAGGAGCAGAGGCTGTGGGCCTGCTCAATCCTTCCACTGTTCCAGCCAGCCAAAGCCGGAAAGGGCGCAGCCAAGGCCGCCAACAAGCGGCAACGCTCAGCGGAGGACCCCGCAAATCAGCCAGGCCAAGCCCAGCAAGCCAAGCGGGTGAAGACCCACCTCACGAACCGGTCGTTCGCTGAGGTGGCGAGGGGCAGGACCCTGATCGGTGTCCTGGACAGGGGCGCCGAGGACGGCCATGTCCCTCGCGATAAGTGGCACCTGGTGGAGAACGAGCTCCAGGACCGGTTCCTACTGGAACTGGAGGAGAACGGCGGACCACCGCCAAAGTGTGAGGACGCAGGGTGGCATCAAGGCAAGGTGAAAGCCATCGCCTGCCAAGACGCTCGCTCTGCGGCCCTCTACATGAAGGCGGTGGCGGCCCTAAAAGAGGTCTATCCAGGGGCGAAACTGGAGGCCGTGAAGTGGGAAGATGTCCCTAGTCGCCCGAGAGCCAGAGCGTGGGTCTCGGCTAAGCCTGCAGAGCCTGAGAAGATCCTCAGGTTACTGCAGGTCTGCAACCCCCACCTTCCTACAGCCGATTGGAAGGTGGCAAAGGTGGAGGATATCCAAGGGCAGAGGCGCCAGGTTATCCTCGTCCTAAATGAGGAATCCATTGATCTCCTCGCAAAGTCGGACGGTGTAGTGGATTATGGCTACAAGAAGGTCACCATATCCACTTACAAGTCCGATCGCAAGGGCAGGCAAGTGGAGGTCGAGCCAGACCCGGAGCTGCCGGAGATCCCGAAAGAGGGGGCCTCGTGCGAGGAAGACAACCCGGCGTCGGATGCGGCGTCCATGATGTCGGACGATATCTTGGACGACTACGCGTTCGACGAGAGCGACCTAGCCAGAGGTCTCAGCCACATCGTTGTCGGGGAGGAGCCGGAGTCCCCTGACAGCGATCTAGAAGTAACAATGGTGGAGGCGAGCCTCAGGAATGTCGTTGACGCTCCTGCAGATAAACCTCCACCATTGTAAGGCAGCATGCGCTGCTCTACTGCTCCACCTGGCCAAGGATGGAGCCGACATAGTCCTCATTCAGGAGCCCTGGATCCTCGGAAACAGGGTCTCCGGTCTGAGGACTTCTGACTACAAGCTATATGTAGCTGAAACCGCAGGTAAAATTCGTACCTGCATTCTTGCAAAAAGAGAGTTGCACCTATTTTTGCTCCCAAATTTCAGCAATGAAGACCACACCGCAGTGAGCCTCGAAGGCCAGGAGCGCTCACTGAGGATCTGCTCCGCATACATGGGGCATGAACAAACAGACCCCCCTCCACACGCGCCTCTCCGGGCTCTAATCGCAGACTGCTCGGCCAAGGACATCGGCCTAATTGTGGGGTGCGATGCCAATGCACATCACTGTCAGTGGGGAAGCACTGACACAAACGAAAGGGGTGAGTACCTTTTCAGTTACTTACTGACCACTCAGATGGTCTTACTAAACCGGGGTAGTGATCCCACCTTTATCATTAAAAACCGCAAGGAGGTCCTGGACCTCACGCTTGCCTCTCATGAGATACAGCGTAACATTGTATCCTGGAGGGTCCTGGAAGAGCACTCCTTCTCGGACCACAGGTACGTGGAAACTGTCTTCTCCTTCTCAGTACCGAAGCCAGTCCGATTCCGAAACATCAGGCGGACAAACTGGACTCGGTACTCTGATTACCTCTGTCGTGTTCTCCCTGAGCCCCCATCTGAGGAGGAGTTCTCCACGGAGGCCACGACTCGTCTTCTTAAGATCTTTACCGACGCCTGCAATAAGGCGCTCGACAAAGCATGCCCCTCTGGCAAGAACAGAGGCCGGAAGAAACCTGAATGGTGGAATCCGAAACTGGGTGAACTCCGGAAAGCCTCCCGGAGACTCTTCAATAAAGCTAAGGCTGAAAACGTTGAGCAAAACTGGGCCGAATACAAGGCCAGTCTGTCAACCTACAACAAAGAACTTAGAAAAGCCAAACGCGCCTCCTGGCGTAAGTTCTGCAGCGAAATCGAGAGTAACTCAGAAGCCTCACGCTTGCGCAGAGTTCTCTCGAAGACAACACCCACCCTGGGCTACTTGAAGAACACCGACCAGTCGTGGACTACGTCCAGCGAGGAGTCGCTAAATCTTCTCCTAAATACCCACTTCCCTGGCTGCGATGAAAACAGACCCAACTACCTCGCGCCTCCTTCTGTCGCCTCAAATGCCATCTTGGGACTGCTAAGCCAGGAAAACATTTCCTGGGCGATCAGAAGCTTTAAACCCTACAAGTCCGCGGGGCCAGACGGCATTTTCCCTGCCCAACTGATTCACGCGGGACATAAAGCCATTAACTGGCTCAAAATAATTTACGAGGGAATCTTCTCCCACGGGTGCATTCCTGACACCTGGCTTCAGACCAAAGTCGTATTCATACCCAAGGCAGGCAAGCCCTCGCACACTGCCCCAAAAGATTTCAGACCCATAAGTCTATCGTCTTTTCTTCTAAAGGCGATGGAGCGGCTCCTGGGGCTGCATCTAACGGCGTGCATTCCGTCCAGTCTGATCTCAGACTCCCAGCATGCCTATCGGAAGGGAAGATCCACCGAAACGGCCCTACACTCGATCACATCGATCATCGAAGCGTCCCTTAACTTTAAGGAGTACACCCTAGTAGCCTTCCTCGACATAGAAGGCGCCTTTAACAACATCCTTCCGACCGCCATCACGGGCGCACTGACGGATCTGGGCGTTGACTCCAGGACGGTGAGCCTGATCGATCAGATGCTACAATGCAGGACGGTTGAGGCATCACTGGGGACGTCAACGTGTACCAGATTTGTCAGCAGAGGCACACCGCAGGGCGGAGTCCTCTCGCCCCTCCTATGGAACGTGGCAGTGAACACACTGCTGCGGGAGATAGAGGGGGGTGGCTGCCGTGTGGTGGCGTACGCGGACGATGTTGCCATAGCATTCTCCGGAAAATTTCCGCAGACATTGTGTGAGTGCATGACAAGTACTCTCACGAAAATGTCGAAATGGGCAGACAAATGCGGGTTAGGCGTCAACCCGTCTAAAACGGAACTGGTGCTTTTCACTAGGAAGTACAAAGTTCCGGTACTGATTCCCCCAAGACTATGTGGGGAAACGCTAGTCTTCAGCAACAACGCCAAGTATCTTGGCCTAATCCTCGATAGAAAGCTCGATTGGAAATTGAGCATAGAGGATAGAGTAAAGAAGGCCACAGTGGCCCTCTATACCTGCAGGAAAGCCATCGGACTAAAATGGGGAATGACCCCCTATATAGTTCGGTGGCTCTACACCGCCATCATACGACCAATCATGCTCTATGGAGTGGTGGTATGGTGGCCAGCCTTGGACAGAAGGACATGCCTCAATAAACTCAGCAGAGTTCAACGCATGGCAGAGCTATGCATAACTGGCGGGCTACGCACTACTCCAGGGGAAGCCCTGGATACTGTGCTGGACCTCCTCCCTGTGGATCTCATGGGAAAGAAGGTGGCAACACTTTCCGCCCTCAGAATGAGAGAAGCCAGACTGTGGAAAGCATCCGCGGTTGGGCACTCGGGAATCCTGATGAGACTCCCGCAATTACCAGAGAGGACAGATTACTGTATCCCCAGTGATCACCTCTCGACGCCCTTCCAGGTATCAATCCCATCTAGGGAGGACTGGGAGATGGGCGAACCAGGACCTGCAAATGCGGTCCACTTCTACACTGATGGCTCAAAGCTAGACGGCCGCGTGGGAGGCGGAGTCTACTGCAGCGAGCTGAACATCAGTCATTGCTTCAGGCTCCCGGATCACTGTAGTGTGTTCCAAGCGGAGGTTGAAGCCATCAAGGAGGCCATTTCGATTGTCTCCAAATTACTTCTAGATACGCACTTAGTGTGCGTCTTCTCGGACAGCCAAGCAGCTATCAAAGCTCTAGGCTCAATATCGTCGAACTCAGCGACTGTAAATGACTGCCGCAGGTCTCTGCACGAGATCGCAGAGCAGGTAGATCTCTTCCTTATATGGGTCCCCGGCCACAGGGACATCGAGGGGAATGACGCCGCCGACGAGCTAGCCAGGCAGGGTACTACGATTCCTCTCCTACCGGAGAGGGAGCAAGTAGCGATGCCCTTGGCTACCTGCAGGCTCCTAACGCACGAATTGTTCGAGCAAAATGCCAATAGGAGATGGCAGCAAACCGTTTCCTGTAAAGTCTCAAGATTGATATGGCCATATCGATCGAAGAAGCGCTCAGCAGAACTGTATAAACTCAGCAGAGCACAGTGCTCTGCAGTTACTAGAGCCATTACGGGACACTGGCAGATCGGCACTCACGCCTCTAGACTGTCAATCCCTCATAACGACTTCTGCAGGAGTTGTCGCGACGAGGAGGAGGAGGAATCGGTCCCCCACTTCTTCTGCCACTGCCCAGCCCTTGGAAATCGTCGTCTTCGTATTCTCGGGGCCGCTTTCCTCACGGACATTTCGGACCTGTCCGTAATCAAACCAGGGACCTTGTCCAAATACATCCAAGCCACCGGATGGGACTGCCCTTAACCTGCAGAAGTATGCTCTCACGGTTCGGGCAACGCGAAGGGGCACATGCCCATGCGGCAACACAACGGACCTTTTATAGGTCCAAGTGAGCTTGGGGGCGGGAGGCTCTTATCCCCCGCCCTCCCGGCTACCGCCTTAACCTAACCTAACCTTTACAAGCACCTTTGTAGCTTTTGTTTTTTTTTCTGGAATTGTTGTAGATCTTTGTTGTCTTGGCTTACCCTCAGCATATTTACATTTACATTTGCATTTATGTTTATTTTTAGCCAAGGACAAGGACAATACTCGGGCGAAAGCTGAAAACAAACAAAAATATCTGATTCTACTGCATATGACGTTCTTTTATTGCATTCCGTATCCAACATGCCTGCATGGATATATCATATATGCATCTCTGGGACGGTCCAAGGATACACACTCACACAAACGTATCACATGCCACATGGCACATGGCAAGGTCGTGCAGATGCTGTGGGGCACAATCAGAAAATTACATTCCATTCATCTGGCACTAAGTAAGGGCCAGACCAAAGACTCGTTAACCGTGCTAACTTGGCCAATTGTCAGTCCATTAGAAGTCCAGGCCAACTTCATAACCTTTCGTCGCTGTCGGGGCAACATTGTTTAAGGGAGAAGTCTCTCGCTCCCATTCAGGCTCGAACTTTGACGCAAAAGTTTATTTTACTGTCCCTCCTGCTCCCTTATTTTTGTTTTAATACCCGATACTCAAAATGAGTATTGGGGTATATTAGATTTGTGGTAAAAGTGGATGTGTGTAACGTCCAGAAGGAATCGTTTCCGACCCCATAAAGTATATATATTCTTGATCAGCATCAATAGCCGAGTCGATTGAGCCATGTCTGTCTGTCCGTCTGTCCGTCCGTCCGTCTGTCCGTCTGTCCGTCCCCTTCAGCGCCTAGTGCTCAAAGACTATAAGAGCTAGAGCAACGATGTTTTGTATCCAGACTTCTGTGATATGTCACTGCTACAAAAAGATTTCAAAACTTCGCCCTGCCCACTTCCGCCCCAACAAAGGACGAAAATCTGTGGCATCCACATTTTTAAAGATACGATAAAACCAAAAACGCAGAATCGTAGAGGATGACTATATCTTCTAGAGTGCTGTTTGAGATGCCAAGCTTTTTTGGCACCTATGTGTTTCAAAAATGAAAAGAGATTTCGGGTTAAACTTTTTAATTCGTATTTAATCTTGGTGGCTTAGCGGAAGCCGATTGCTTGCTATTGCCAGATAAACCTTATGCGAGATCGATATGCAACCAATGCGCAGAGGGGTTAGCATAGAACTAAACTATAGACGACGGCGTTAGATCAAAGTGATTGCCGAAGTGGCGGCAGCAGATCAAAGTAGTTGCCGAAGTGGCGGCGGCAGAGAGCCCCTTTAGCGGGAGAGCGCAGCAGCTCTGCAGAACGTCAACGTTTTACAACATAGGCGGCTCTCTCTGCTCATACAATAATAATGTTAAAGTTACGGTTATTCTTCAGCGGCTGGCCCGAACATACTCCCCCCCGTTGGGAGCTAGTCTCTCAACAGATTCCTTAAGGGGCAGCAAACATAGCCGAGTGACGGCCCTCCTGATGTTTCCTGAGGATGTCTTCAGGTCAGCGACGCGACACACTCCGTCCTTGCCCAAAACGACATCGACCACTCTAGCCAGTGGCCAACGCATTGGAGGAAGATTTTCGTCCTTCACCAGAACGAGGTCGTTCTTGCAGATGTTTTGCGCGGGGGTACGCCACTTCGCGCGCTCTTGCAAAAGAGTGAGATACTCTTCGCGCCAACGGCTCCAAAATATTTGCTGTAGTTGGGTGACCCGCTGCCAGCCATCCAGACGATTGTAGTTCAGCTTCGTTAGGTCAGGCTCGAGGATTTGGTCATGGGGGCCGCCTAAAAGCAGATGAGCAGGAGTCAAAACGTCTAAATCATCAGGATTTTCTGAAAGCGAGAGCAAAGGGCGAGAGTTAACAATTGCAGTGATCTGACAGATCAGAGTGCGCAGCTCGTCGAAGCTAAGCACAGATGGTCCAACTGAGCGGTACAGGTGATATTTTGCGGTCTTCACGGCCGCTTCCCACAACCCGCCAAAATGCGGAGAGCGAGGTGGGATGAAACGCCAGTCGATCGAGTCAGCCAAGCAGGATTCGTGGACCTCCTTCATATGCGGTTCGCTCAGACAAAGCTTCTTTAGCTCCAGAAACTCGTTTTTGGCCCCAACGAAGTTTGTCGCATTGTCCGACCAAATTTGACTTGGACTTGGCGTTTTACCAGCAATAGAACCGACCTGTAAAGATTCCCATGTCCTTTACATTCTGCATGATTTTCGCAAGCAAATGGGCTCCACTTAATTCCAGCTTAGGAATCGATATAGTCTTTAGCGGCGCCACTCGCGACTTTAAGCACAAAACGTGGCTCAAAGACTGGGCTTCCCTGGACACATACACGCAAGCGCCATATGCTTCTAAGCTGGCATCACAGAATCCGTGAACTTCTGTAGCCACACTAGAACGAAGAACCAAGCGAGGAAATGAGATCCGAGAAATGCTTGCCAAACTATTTCTCAAGTCCATCCAAGTTGAATGCAACGCTGAGGGTAGGCTTTCATCCCAATCCAAATTTTCTCTCCAAAGCTGCTGAAGGAAGATTTTGCACCTGACAATGCCTGGATTTATCAATCCAAGAGGGTCGTAGAACCGCGCAATCGTAGATAAAACCGACCGCTTTGATGGCTTTGAGTTTGTGTCCAGTGCGGACAAGGCAAAAAGCAGCTGATCCGAAGCAGGGTCCCACGCTAAGCCGAGAGTTTTGGCAATGTCGCTTCCATCATTAAACTTTAGGAACTTCTCTATGTCATCTTCAGGGGTTCCCTCAAGTACTTCCTGGTGACTGGAGCACCATTTCCTAAGTCTAAAATTACCACGGGACAGTAAAGCTGATGTTTGGTGCATCTTGTCCATGACCTGTGCGACCGAATTACCGCCCGAAATAAGGTCATCCACGTAAAACTCCTGCCGCAGAGCAGCTGAGCCAAGAGGGTAGGACTCACCCTCGTCGATGGCCAGCTGGTGCATTGCGCGGACCGCTAAAAATGATGCAGCCCTCGTCCCGTATGTGACGGTGTCTAATGTGTAGACCGATGGAATCTCGCCATAGGATGCACTGATACAAATTGTCGGGTGGAGACACTCGTACGCAGCGGTACATTTTACAAATGTCCCCAGTGAGAGCGACTGGATATGTTCGAAAGCGAATCAATATGTTAAACAATGCAGGCTGAATAACAGGGCCTGTCATCATCACATCTTTTAGAGAATATCCAGTTGATGTAGCTGCGGATCCATCGAAAACGACACGGAGTTTTGTCGTCGTACTGTCCTCCTTTAGGACACAGTGATGAGGCAAGAAATATTTGCAGAGACTACGGGAATCAGGGTTGACTTGGTGCATATGATGCAAATCAATGTACTCCCTCATAAGGGCGGAATACCGCTCCTTGAGTGTAGGATTACGCTCCAGTTTTCGCTCCAGACTGATGAACCGTCGATAAGCCTGAGCATAAGATTCTCCTAAACGATCAGTATTGTTATTTAGCGGCAGACGAACTGCATACTCCCCGGATGGCAACCGTAAAAGGTGGCTTACGAAATGTGCTTCACAATCGTCTTCTTCTTTGGTATTCAACCCAGCCTCCACACAATTCTCGACTTCCCAAAACATACGAAGAGTTTTATCCAACCTTGCTTCCATCTCAGCTATCGAATCTGGACAATTGTGCGTAGCCAAAAGCGCCGAGCTTGATACCTTCTGTCCACCGCCAGATACGATCCACCCAAGCCAGGTCTTCTGCAGAAGAGGCAGTCCATCGGTGAGTTTGATTTGCCCTACGCAGAGGAGATCATAAACGAGGTGGAACGTTGTGAGTTGCTGCGGACACCGCAACTCTACAGTTATACCCGATACTAAGTCAGTACGGCTCTCCTGCGGCAGACGCCGCTAATATTGAACCACACGACAAAGAGTGCGTGCGAGAGAGACAGAAAATCAGTCTGAGCGTGACGTCGGGCGCTGCGTAGCTACTGAAAATTGATTTCTTGCTTTTGGCTACAAAAATGATCCGATCTGATCCAGATTCAGCAATCTGATAGATATGGTCATTATCTATGATTCTGCGTTTTTAGTTTTCTCGAATGTGCAATATTGTGGATGCAACAGATTTTCGTCTTTTGTGGGGGCGGTAGGGGGTGGGGCGAAATTCTGAGATATACGTTTTATAGTGAGATCTAACAGAAGTGCGGATACCAAATTTGGTTACTCTAGCCTTAATAGTCTCTGAGATTTGTGGATGCCCCAGATTTTCGTCCTTTGCGGGGGCGGAAGGGGGTGTGGCGAAATTTGGACACGAAACGGTCAAGGTCCGATATCACAGGAGTGTGGATACCAAATTTGGTTGCTCTGGCTCTTATAGGTTCTGAGATCCTTGAACTCATATTTTGCAATTGACAAAACCGACCATGAAACCTGTGTGTTAGAGAGAGACAGAGCGAGAAAGAATGAAATTGTTTTCTTGATTCTGGCTATAATCATCATACGATCTGGTTCAGATTTTGCACTGTAGAAGATATGGTCATCCTCACCGATTCTGCGTTTTTGGTTTTATCGTATTTTTAAAAATGTGGATGCCACAGATTTTCGTCCTTTGTGGGGGCGGAAGTGGGCGGGGCGAAGTTTTGAAATATTTTTGTAGCAGTGACATATCACAGAAGTCTGGATCCAAAACATCGTTGCTCTAGCTCTTATAGTCTTTGAGCACTAGGCGCTGAAGGGGACGGACGGACGGACGGACGGACGGACGGACAGACGGACAGACAGACAGGGCTCAATCGACTCGGCTATTGATGCTGATTAAGAATATATATACTTTATGGGGTCGGAAACGATTCCTTCTGGACGTTACACACATCCACTTTTACCACAAATCTAATAGCCCCCAATACTCATTTTGAGTATCGGGTATAAAAACGCTCGCACCAATGAGAAGATCAACCCGTTGAGGATTGAAAAATGCAGGATCAGCGAGCTGAATGTTAGATGGAATACGCCAATCGGATACATTTACTGTCATACTTGGTTGAGAATCGGTAATCGTGGGGGCGATGAGAGCAGTAAGTGTAGTTGTGTAAGCAGAGGTGCGAGAATGCATACAAATGCTTATGGTGGATCCCTTAGTAGAAACGCTGGTATCGTCTGTACACAAGTGCAGACGATTGAGTTCTCCTAAGCTGAAGCTGCTGGGCGAACCTGGATGTGACGAGATGCAGCTGCGATCCTAAATCTAAGATGGCACGACAAGGAACTAAAACGCCAGACCGATTCTTTACGAGAACCACGGCTGTAGCCAGAAGCACGACATCAGAGTGAAGACCTTGAGAAGCAAGAGAGGTAGACGAAGGTAGAGCCGAGCTGCTAGCAGAATTTTGAGCAACGGACAGAGTGTCCGGTTGAACGGCCAGATCGGGAGGAGTAATACCTGGGCAGCCTTGTGTTGTGGGCTGTATACTATCGAAGTGCAATAAACTATGATGCCTACCGCCGCATACTCGACATTTTCCAATAATGCCTGCGCGGGTCCGGTGCCCCGGCTTTAGGCAATTAAAGCATAGGGAAAGCTTCTTCACTTCTTTGTGGCGCAGCAACGGTGAGAGATTTCCGAATATCTTGCACGAGTATATTCCATGGCCCGCTGAGTGGCAAAAGACGCATACAGACGGGTCGGCGGAAGAGTTGGAAGCTACAAACGTTTTCTTAACCTGCGTATAGGAATGGTTTTTTCCCACCTGATCGCTACTAGCGTGTGTCGCTGTAGCATATTCCAACCGCTCCATTTTGTGGCAGCGTTGCTGCAAGAATTCGAAGAATTCCTCTGCGGTAGGTATAGCATCCGACGATGTGTGCTCCTCCCATTTGGTTTGCGTCTTCGAATCCAACTTCTGCAGCAGCTTGTTGATGACCATGAATCCTGAAATCTCCTCAGCAGTTCCCAATGTCTGCAACGCTCGCATGTGTAAATTGACTGCATCCGAAAACTCCCGAAGCCTTTTAGCAGAAGGCGAGTCTACCCTCTTTAGCCCAAGAATCTTCTTGATGTGTGCCTGGAAAACAAGTCTTTTGTTATTAAAGCGTTTATTAAGTATATCCAGAGCCGCACGATAATTGGCACTGGAGAGCTCTAACGATCGAACCGAATCCAAAGCCGCATCAGCGAGGCAAGAGCGAAGGTGCTGGAATTTCTCGATGTCACTGAGATCCGCATCCGCTTCAATCACCGATTTGAACATTGCCATAAAATCCGAGAACTCGACGTATCCACCAGAAAATTTAGTCACCTTCAGCTCAGGAAGTCGCTGCTGGTGAGCCATGATGATGGTACTATGTCCGGAATGGCTTGGCAGAGTCGTAGAATGGGCAGCGGCGTGTGACTGGCTTACTTCAACAGCAGCCAGCAACTCAGCTTTCAACGTTATGAAAAGAGTATCGAAGATTTCGCGCAGCTCACTCCCAATCTCGTTTTGATCGAGAGCCTCCAACTCATTATGGGCCTTATTAAATTCCTCTCGAATTTCTGCCAACATATCAAGGCGCACCTCGACTTCCGCGGCGGTCAGCTTATCGATTTTATTCCCCGCGAAGGATTCGCCAAGCCTGTGCAATCGATCATATAATGACTGACTTTTACGCTTATACAGACTCAGTCTGGAATCAGCCACCACAATATTTCCGCCCGCGCCTGTATTCGGATCGTTGTCCATGTTAACCGTTGTGCAATTCGACACAACAACGGAAAATGAAATACCGCTTAAGCGACGATGTATAGACGCGAGAGCGAGAATGCAAGACACGAAAAGTCAAGAACCGCGGCTGCAGCTGCGCAGAGAATGAGAGATTCGACGCTTAAAGTACCGGAATTTGTCTATAAATATTCCAGCCGCACTCTCACTGAATTTGCACTTTAAACTGTTTTTCAACGTTCACCCAAATGTATTTGTTGGTAGTTAAACTACCCAACAACAAAATATTGTATAAATAATAAGTGTTTTAACGGAACGCGATTAAGCAATGGTTTTATATCACGTCGGGGTCACCAATGTTTGAGATGCCAAGCTTTTTTGGCACCTATGTGTTTCAAAAATGAAAAGAGATTTCGGCTTAAACTTTATAATTCGTATTTAATCTTGGTGGCTTAGCGGAAGCCGATTGCTTGCTATTGCCAGATAAACCTTATGCGAGATCGATATGCAACCAATGCGCAGAGGGGTTAGCATAGAACTAAACTATAGACGACGGCGTTAGATCAAAGTGATTTCCGAAGTGGCGGCAGCAGATCGAAGTAGTTGCCGAAGTGGCGGCGGCAGAGAGGCCCTTCAGCGGGAGAGCGCAGCAGCTCTGCAGAACGTCAACGTTTTACAACATAGGCGGCTCTCTCTGCTCATACAATAATAATGTTAAAGTTACGGTTATTCTTCAGCGGCTGGCCCGAACAAGTGCAAAATCTGAACCAGATCGTATAATTATTGTAGCCAGAATCAAGAAAACAATTTCATTCTTTCTCGCTCTGTCTCTCTCTAACACACAGGTTTCATGGTCGGTTTTGTCAATTGCAAAATATGAGTTCAAGGATCTCAGAACCTATAAGAGCCAGAGCAACCAAATTTGGTATCCACACTCCTGTGATATCGGACCTTGACCGTTTTGTGTCCAAATTTCGCCACACCCCCTTCCGCCCTTCCAAAGAACGAAAATCTGTTGCATCCACAATATTGCACATTCGAGAAAACTAAAAACGCAGAATCATAGATAACGACCATATCTATCAGATTGCTGAATCTGGACCAGATCAGATAATTATACCCGATACTCAAAATGAGTATTGGGGTATATTAGAATTGTGGTAAAAGTGGATGTGTGTAACGTCCAGAAGGAATCGTTTCCGACCCCATAAAGTATATATATTCTTGATCAGCATCAATAGCCGAGTCGATTGAGCCCTGTCTGTCTGTCCGTCTGTCCGTCCGTCCGGACGGAGTCTGGATCCAGACTTCTGCAATATGTCACTGCTACAAAAATATTTCAAAACTTCGCCCCGCCCACTTCCGCCTCCACAAAGGACGAAAATCTGTGGCATCCACATTTTTAAAGATACGATAAAACCAAAAACGCAGAATCGTAGAGGATGACTATATGTTCTAGAGTGTAAAATCTGAACCAGATCGTATAATTATTATAGCCAGAATCAAGAAAACAATTTCATTCTTTCTCGCTTTGTCTCTCTCTAACACACAGGTTTCATGGTCGGCTTTGCCAATTGCAAAATATGAGTTCAAGGATCTCAGAACCTATAAGAGCCAGAGCAACCAAATTTGGTATCCACACTCCTGTGATATCGGACCTTGACCGTTTCGTGTCCAAATTTCGCCACACCCCCTTCTGCCCCCGCAAAGGACGAAAATCTGGGGCATCCACAAATCTCAGAGACTATTAAGGCTAGAGTAACCAAATTTGGTATCCGCACTTCTGTTAGATCTCACTATAAAACGTATATCTCAGAATTTCGCCCCACCCCCTTCCCTAAAAACGCAGAATCATAGATAATGACCATATCTATCATATTGCTGAATCTGGATCAGATCGGATCATTTTTGTAGCCAAAAGGAACAAATCAATTTGCAGTGGCTACGCAGCCTCCGACGTCACGCTCAGACTGATTTTCTGTCTCTCTCGCACGCACTCTTTGTCGTGTCGTTCAATATTAGCGGCGTCTGCCGGAGAGAGCCATACTGACTTAGAATCGGGTATAACTGTAGAGTTGCGGTGTCCGCAGCAACTCACAACGTTCCACCTCGTTTCTGTTTGTATCGTTCAAGAGTTTTTGTTGAACACTTACTTTGCGAAAGCCAAAGTATATATTTATATTGAATTTTCTTTTGTTTTCCTGGTATCGTAGTATGATTGTGTTGTGTACCTAGCTAGTATATTTCCCAAGCCAATAAAAACAGCAACTTTACTGACCAAAGCTGCTTTGCATTTTTTAAGATTCGTGTGGGTTTGGAATGCATGGACGCAGCATGAAATGTTATTCCTTTGATAATTTCCCTTTGTATTTTCTGGTTGAATGGGAATGCGAATGTGATTTTGCTATGGAAGTTTTGTGGCCTGGCGGTGGGAGAAAAATACCTAAGGCACTTATAAACACGTGCAAATAAAGCTAAGCAACAGCTGGACCTAAAACCAGAGAGCACAGGTGGGAAAAAAGCTCTCTCTCTCACGCTCTCTGTCTATGCAACTCTCTGAGAAGTCCTCAAGCTTAGCTCTCCGCAAAAGCACTGCTTAAACGAAACTGCAGCTGATTTGCAGCCACGGTTATTAGTTTTTTTATATCTAGATAGATATCAGTGAAAATTGACTATAGCTATAGAACAAAATATGGAGAACGCCATCAACAAAAAAAAACTTTTTGCCTTTGAAATGTGTTTCTATAGATTACACATTCGAGTACACATCAGAACTTTACGTTTGTTGGCAGAGAGCCAGAGAGAGCGTACGAGAGCTTGCAATTAATAAGAGCTTACTGCAGATTATCATTAGGAGGGTAATTTTCCCTTTTCTGTGCACTGAGGCCTAACCGAGAATGATAGCTATGGGCTACTAATTAGACTTTTGATGGCTTTTGTATTTGTCCACCCAATGGCACACTTAGCACATGCACACATATTCGGAGGCTGGGATGGTACGTGAACAGCTTTAGACTTAACCTAATGTGGGGTCCGCAAATTACACATTGCCGCGCTACCACCTCCTATCACCGGAAGCGAGAACATAACCTTTTGCATAATTTAGTCATTGAGTGAGAGAAAGAACTTTGAGGCACTGCCATATGGATAATGGCAGCCACAGCCGCAGCCGCAGGCGCTGTCGCCTTAAGTATGAGCAATTTGGCAAAAGAGCGGGGCAACAACAACAACAGCGTGTGTGGCATTCAATTCCAAGAACACGGCTACCGAAAAAATGAATTTGAGCAAGTGGAACGCGCTAAACTTTTTTAATGCCGGGATGAACATATTTTTGAAGCCTTAAGCGCAGCTTAAGAAAGGGGTGACAAGAAAAGGGCACAGCCTCTTAATGGGTTCGTAATCCCCTTAATGCTGCACAAGGAATGCGCCAAATGCGTTTTCGCGGCTCCAACGGAAGGGGGGTATCCCAAGGATAACAGAAGTAACAACACCTTGAGCTCCACCTCGTAACTTTTGGGGCAGCTCTTGAGGCGCCGTACCGCGCCCAGCTGGCCTCTCCACTAACTTTGAGCTTGGGCGCCGCGAGGGCTGCATTTCATTACATAACCACCGAAAAAAAAACAAATTGCATGTCTGTGTGTGCCTGAGTGTGTGTTTAAGGTATAGTACACTCGCATGGATGTGGTAGTGGTAGTGGGAGTATGAGTGAAAAGAAAAGAAAAGTAATTCGAGCACAAATGCAATCGATAAATTCTTGTGCTCTCGGGCGGGGGGGAAGGGAACGGAGCCCAGCCTCGACGGAGACTAATGTACGGGAAAAATGGCCAGCACCTTTGGAATAATTCGTGTTAATTAGGAACTGTCAAAGGCATAAGCACACAATTGGCAGAATGTTTCATTTAGCTTAATTATTCGAAGGCTTTCAGCATTAGCATAATACAAATGTAATAACAAATGTCTGTAAACATGGAATATGTATGTATTTTTGTCTTGCCCCTTACATGCCACATGCTGGTATCCTTAGGGGATATTTTCCCGAGGAAGATTTGGGAAGAGCGAGATAGTTTGTTAGCCCACCCAAACCCACATGTTGCATGACATGCATGCATTCGACAGCTTTGTATATAACAAATCATTTCGGAAATCGCACAAAATCGCACACAAATCATATAGAGCCGATATATGATGTCGTAAAATCAAGCACATCCTCTCCGATTCCATCATTGCATGATTATCGCGGACCCATCTTGTTTGTGGGATCTGAAAGGTGTGCTTTGGTGAATCCTCTAACTGTTGGATGTTACTCCCACTGTAAAGAAAGTTCCACAGCTAAAGTTTTAGCACACTTGCAGAGGAAAGTATGGAGAAAAAGAGCATTTTATTTGTGAATATTCTGTACTGAAGTGAATTTTCGACAAAAATCTATCTGGAAAGTATGCTAAACCTAGTTTTTATAGCTGTGGATAAGCCACTACTGTCTGTTCGAAATGTTTATATCCAATGATATTTAAGGAAACGCATTAAAAGTTTGCTCCCATCTTTCCCTCATCGCAGGGTGCCACAAAGCTGACCAAAGACGATATAGAGAAGGTGTTCTCGCTCTACGATCGCGTAAGTAAACGTTGAAATCTGTCAAGAAGTCAACAGAAACGTCAATCAACTAAAAATCTTGCAGGACAACAGCGGCACCATTGAAAATGAGGAGCTCAAGGGCTTCCTCAAGGATCTTTTGGAGCTGGTCAAGAAGGTAAGTTTCAGTCAGGGCCATCGTAGGCTGGTCTTATCAACGTTTCGCTATTGTGAAATACAGGACGACTACGATGCCCAGGATCTGGCCGCCTTTGGGGAGACCATCATGCGGGGCGTGGGCCATGACAAGCACGGCAAGATCTCCCGCAAAGAGCTGACCATGATCCTCCTGACACTGGCCAAAATATCGCCCGACGACGAGGAGTAAAGGGATTTTTAGCCGATTCCATATTTGTCACCCATTTTTGGTAAGCCCCAAAATCTAGGCACCGAAGGCCACGAGGCAATTGATTACTTTAAACCTGCTGAAAAATTAGCAGAAGATAAACGATTTTGGTAAAGATGGAGGATCTCCACAGCAAATGAAATGGAGATGCTACCCAAAACAAAAAGCAAACAAACAAAAAAACAAAAACTATTGGTAAAACTATATATAACATAAATGTTTCAAGCTTAAATAAATGTTTATCGTATGTTAAGCTATTGAGAGTATATATGTATGTATTTCCTCCCGAAACTGAAATACCAAAGATATATTTACTTCAAGCCGAAAATTTATCCAAGCAACTCTGAATCGAGACACTTATTTTAAAGTAAAACAAAAGAATTAAACCAAATTCAGTACAGTACATCGATTTTATATTATATTATATTATATATTTACGTATATTTTCTAAATGTATTTGCCTATATATAGATATATACACATATATATTTTATTTTGTTTAATTACAAAACGGTAACTTAAAATAAATGTAGCTAAACTTAAGAACACAACAGAATCAGTCGTGATTTATTTGAGATTGTATTTACATATAAATATATAAATGTGTGTGGCTAGAACTAGTAGATAATTGTTGTTAATAATTGTGGATTGTGGATATATTTATGCAACACAGAACTATACTTTTTGGTGTGCTAATCGTACATTTTGCCAAGCCACGATCTGATTGTATTCCGTGTAAATGTAAAACGAAAGTAGCCTGCACTCATTCTTTGGTAGAGTTCTCCACCACAAACATCAATCAATCAATCAATCAAGAGGCACTTGGAACCGCCCGAGGCTTGTTCCAACACCAACTGACACGACACCATCGTGCACGAGCCTGGATCGTTCTGTTCTGGCTATTGCAACATCAGTCACAGTTGGAACGCATCTGGCACTCGTCCTTGTTGTCTGTGCAAGTGCTGCGAAAGGGTTTTCCACCCGAGGGCACACACAATAGGAGTTTCTTGTTTATTATACCCGATACTCAAAATGAGTATTGGGGTATATTAGATTTGTGGTAAAAGTGGATGTGTGTAACGTCCAGAAGGAATCGTTTCCGACCCCATAAAGTATATATATTCTTGATCAGCATGAATAGCCGAGTCGATTGAGCCCTGTCTGTCTGTCCGTCCGTCCGTCTGTCCGTCTGTCCGTCCCCTTCAGCGCCTAGTGCTCAAAGACTATAAGAGCTAGAGCAACGATGTTTTGGATCCAGACTTCTGTGATATGTCACTGCAACAAAAATATTTCAAAACTTCGCCCCGCCCACTTCCGCCCCCACAAAGGACGAAAATCTGTGGCATCCACAATTTTAATGATATTAGAAAACCAAAAACGTAGAGTTGTAGAGAATGACCATATCTTTAAGACTGCGGAATCTGAATTGTATCGTATTATTATTATAGCCAGCATCAAGAAAACAATTTCATTTTTTCTCGCCCTGGCTCTCTCTAACACACACGTAGCATAGGCGGCTTTGCTTAGAGTAAAACATTAGCGCCTAGATCTCAGAGACTACAAAAGCTAGAGCAACCAAATTTGGTATCCACACTCCTAATATATCGGACCGAGACGAGTGTGGAGATAATGTTTTTTATCCCCAATCGGCCGACTAATTGTTTCGAATTAAATAAAACTCGGCGCAGAAATAAAATTACGATATGTTCTTTAATGCGTGACATCCAAATTGCAAGTGTGGCTTGCCTGCCCTTTACATTGCGGCTCCGATCGCAAAGCGCAGCTTCGCTCGGCCGACGTCGGTAGGCAGACGCAAAGCGGAGATAACGAAGAGCGAGCTGGCAGAGAGCGTTTAGCAGGGCAAGCAAGCGCAGAGCTTTAACAAACAAATGAGTGACATAGACATAAGTAACAAACAAAATAAGCGGCTGAGGGCCAAGAATTAGGTGCTATTTGGCAAGCAGCTAATCGGCTGGGTTCTGCTCCGAACATTCACCCCCCGTTGGAAGGCAAATGCTTTCAACAGATCCATCCTGAAGGGGCAGAACCGCTATTTTTCCAACGTCCCTCTTGAAAAGGCCCTTTTGAGTGCGGATGACGGCTACTCTGATGGTTCCATCTTTTCCTGGGATGACGCTCTCAATGCGGCCAAGCGGCCACCTTAATGGTGGCAGCGTTTCCTCCTTGATCATAACGAGCGCTCCTAGCTTGATGTTTGGAGACGATGACCGCCACTATTTCCGATCATGAAGAATCGAAAGATACGCCGTGCTCCATTTTCTCCAAAACGCCTGCTTCATTTGACACAGCCGCTGCCATCGACTAAGTAGGTTGACCCGGAGATGCGCCACATCTGGCTCGTCGAATGCAGCTTTCGGGGCTCCATTGAGAAAGTGGTTTGGCGTGAGCACATCTAGATCATCGGGACTTTCTGTAATTGCATAAAGCGGACGGGAATTTAACAAAGCAGAGATTTCACAAGCCAAGGTCTGAATTTCATCAAGAGTAAAAATGTAGGTCCCGACGATGCGATGAAAATGATATTTAGCTGCTTTAACAGCCGCCTCCCACAAACCCTCAAAATGAGGTGAGCGAGGGGGGATGAATTTCCAGTCGATTCCACTAGAAACGCAGAGATGTGACACAGCCGACGTATGAGGATCGCTGAGGAACATTTGCCGAAGCTCCAAAAGCTCATTTTTTGCTCCTACAAAATTTGTAGCGTTGTCTGACCAGATGATTCGAGGTTTGGGACGTAGACTTATAAAACGACTTAATGCTGCCAGAAAGGATTCTGTAGATAGATCCCGAACGACTTCCAAATGAGTTGCTTTGGTGCTAAAGCATACGAAGACAGCGATGTAACATTTGATAGGAGGCCTGCTTCTGACTTCCGACTTGTGATAAAAGGGTCCGCAAAAATCAACGCCCGTTGTGTGGAATGCTGGATTAGTCCTTACGCGATCCGCAGGCAAGTTTCCCATGATATGTTCCCTCAGCACTGGCTTCAAACGAAAGCATCTTACACATTTGCGAATGATTCCCGCAACATATTTGCGTCCACCAATAGGCCAGAATTTTTGCCGAAGCAGTCCGAGCAATCCTTGAGCTCCTGCGTGGAGAAACCTTTCGTGAAAGAAGATAATAATAGAGACAGTGACAGGATGTCCCTTAGGAAGCAGGATCGGGTGCTTCGCGTCGTAGTCCAATTCGGCATTTTGGAGGCGGCCTCCAACACGCAGCAATCCAAAGCTATCCAGAAATGGATTCAGTGAGGCCATCGTGCTTTTTGGGGGTAGGGCCTGTTTGCTGGCGAGGGCCCTTATCTCTTCCGAAAATTGTTGCTGCTGTATTGCCCTTATGAGCAAATGCGTACCATTTTTGATGTCGATTACGGTAAGTTGACCCTTCGACCGCGCTATGCCTTTGTCCTTGAGAATGTAAAATCGATATATGTAAGCAAAGACGCGCTGCATGGATCCGAATGAGTTTTGAAATTTGCAATCGTACGATACATCCCTTTCGTTTGAAACAGCCAATGCTGCATGACGACGTTCTGGTACATCGGTCGGCAATTGCAAGCCTGCAGGCCACTCTGAGCTCTCAAGACGCAAGAATGGTGGTCCAGAGATCCAAAGGCTGCTATCCATTAATTCAGCGGGCGTGGATCCACGTGATATGATGTCGGCAGGATTCAACTTTGTGGGCACGTGATGCCAAGTCATTCCAGCGGTGAGCTCCTGAATCCGCTGAACTCGATTAGAAACAAATATATTTAAATTCAATGGTGATTCTCGAATCCAGGCAAGGGCTATGGACGAATCCGACCAGCAATGTATTTGGCATGGAGCTGATAATCCCTTAACTATGGTGGACACTAGTTCGGCTAATACGAGGGCAGCGGACAGCTCAAGCTTGGGGATAGTCATACTTTTCAAGGGCGCGACTCTGGATTTAAAACATAAGAGATGACTTTGCACAATGCCAAGAGCTTCCGAACGCATGTATACACAGGCGCCATATGCTGCTTGGCTCGCATCACAAAACGCGTGCATTTCTAATCTGGCTTGCTGCCGAAGCACGTAACGTGGAAACTTAAAGTTTTTAACCATCGACAACTGCGAAGTCAGCTCAATCCAAGTCGTATGTAGATCCTGGGGCAGGCTTTCGTCCCAATTCAACTTTAGGCTTTCGTTCCATAGCGACTGCATAAATATTTTAGCTTTTGTGATGATGGGAGAGATGAGCCCTAGAGGATCGTAGAACCTAGCTAGTGTAGACAGGACCGAACGCTTCGATATTGGGCCTGCAGCGGTTCCGACGTGAGCGAAGCTAAACAGAAGATTGTCCGTGGTGGGATCCCAAACTAGACCAAGCGCCTTGGTTACTTCAGTCCCGTCATGAAAGGTAAGGAACTTTTCGCGATCCGCCTCCGATACGCCTTCCAAAGCAGCGGGTTCATTGGAACACCATTTACGTATGGGAAAACATCCTTTCGAAAGTAGCTCCTTTACCTGCTGACGAATCTTGATGACAGAATCCATGCTGTCCCCTCCAGATATGAGATCATCGACATAGAAATCTCTTCGAACAACATCAGCGCCAAGCGGAAAACGTAACTCTTCATCATTTGCCAATTGATGCATAGCACGAATTGCTAAGAAAGCGGCAGGTTTGGTTCCGTAAGTAACAGTCTCCAACTTGAACACCTGAATCTCCTCCTTCGGGTCATTGCGCCATAGGATGCACTGCACGTGCGAATCGGGGTGGGAAACGCGTACACAGCGGTACATTTTGCAGATATCGCCACACAAGGCGACTTTAAAAAAGCGGAAACGAAGCAGAGCTATCAGAATTTTAGGTTGGATGGTGGGTCCAGCCATTAGCGCATCATTCAGTGATACTCCAGACGCTGTTTTGGCAGATCCATCGAACACTACGCGTAATTTGGTGGTTGTACTATCCTGCTTGTGGACGCAATGGTGAGGCAAGAAGTACTGCGGGAGGTCTGACTGCAGCGAAGCTGGCGACATGTGTCCTAAATCACGATACTCCTGGAGAAACTCCATATATTTTGCCTTAAGCTGTGCATTTTTTGCTAGCTTCCTCTCCAAATTGAGAAATCTACGTAGCGCCTGCTGATACGATTCTCCTAATTCCTCTAGACTGAATTTGGTTGGCAAACGCACGGAGTAAGCTCCGGACTCTAGGCGAATGCAGTTTGTGACGAAATGCTGTTCGCAATGAACATCTTCCTCCGAAATTGATGAGGGCGAATAATCTCCATCGACTTCCCAAAACCGCCTTACAATATCGCACAAATTAGTCTCGCAAGCGGAGATGACAGAGGGATCTTCAACGGCTGCTAGCGCCGCACGGGCTTTCTCAGAGTTTTTAATACTTCCTGACACTATCCAGCCAAGTTTCGTCTTCTGCAATGTTGGCAATTGGTCTGACAGTCGAATCTGTCCAACGCACATTAATTCGAAAAACAAACCAGCACCTATCAACAGATCGACACGCTGGGGCCTGGCGAAATTAGGATCAGCCAGTTTTAGATTATTTGGCATTGGCCAATCCTTTGCGTCTAGGCCGAAGTTAGGCTGCATTCCTGTGATTGAGGCAGTGATAATTGCAGAGAGGAAACCGCGATAGCTTTCGTCTTGAGATTGCAGGACGATGTCCACAGCCTTGCTGGATGGTAGAATTGACTCTCCAATACCGGCGATTTTAACGTGAGACGGGTGAGGATCTAACTGCAGCTGATTGGCGAGTCTCGATGTTATAAAGTTAACCTGAGAAGCGGAATCTAAAATGGCACGACATGGAATAAGCGATCCAAAACGGCCCCTGACATATACGATTGCAGTAGCTAGCAGCACGTTTTGGCTAGGCAGAGATTTTTGACTCGAGGGGGAGGGCTAATATATTTGCTTGCTACTAGGGCACTTGCAGGATCATGCTGGGTCGATTCCGTGCTCGGCGACGGCAACTCAGCGTCAGCGCCCGACTGCATGTGGAGCAGTGTGTGATGCTTGGCTTGGCAATTTCTACATGCCCCTGACTTGCAGCGTTGCAATGAATGGCCTTTGTTGAGGCAGTTTAGACATAAATGGCGCTTCTTCACCTCCTTGTATCGAGAAAAAACAGGGAGATCTATAAATGCCTGGCATCGGGATATGTAGTGATCGGAGGATTTGCAATACTTGCATGTTGAGCTATTATGATCGTTAATGGAGGTGATTAGGGTGCTAGGTTTACTTTCTCCCACCTGCTGGCTAGGAATTGTTACCATAGCCGATCCCAAATTTTCCAGCATCCGACATCTTGCTTCCAAGAATGAGGCCATGCTTGACCACTGAGGCAATCCTGACGTCGGCAAGTTCTCTTCCCATTTCTCCTTGGTCTTGTGGTCCAATTTCGTGCCTATGATGAAGATCAGCAACCCATCGGAAATCTCCTGCGGGGTCGCCAAGGTCTGAAGTGCACGCAAGTGCGAATTGATTTTATCGCTGAGCGCGCGCAAGCCGATAGCAGAGCCCTTCTCCACCCCTTGCAACCCGAAAATAGCCTTGACGTGTGCCTGAAAATGTAACAGTTTATTATCGAATCGCAACATTAGTAAATTCAACGCCTTGTCGTAATTCTCCTCAGAAAGTTCCAAGGAACGAATCGTATCCAGCGCAGCATCATCTAGACATCCACGAAGATATTGGAATTTTTCGATGATTGGTATACGATGATCTTTGTGCACCATTGTCGAAAACATCGCGTGGAATTCTGGCCAATCCATGTAGCTCCCACCGAATCGCGGAAGCTGCAACTCGGGCATTCGAGAACGGCCTATACTATTATAGGCGAACAACGACGAATTCCCCTCGAGAGTATGCCGAGCCGTTGAATTGGCAACATTTACCGTGCGAGCAGCCATCAACTCCCGCGACAGCCTGGACCTAACCTTGACATAAACATTCGAAAAGTCCAGCCGGGCATCATGGGCTAACTGCAGGAAATCCAGCCTTTCAAGGCTCGTTTGAGCGGCATCGAAATCCGCATTCATTCGCTCGATCTGCTCTAAGCGAGCTTGAAGTTCTGCCTCATCTAACTCGGCAAGCTCTTCCTTGGTAAGAAAGCGATCCATGGCCTTTAGTTAGCGCGCGATGGACTCGGCCTTGTGCTTGTAGAAATCTACATCACTCGGCATTGCTGCGTTCGCGACATTGGTAGGCTCAGGTGCTGCCATGTTGAGGTTTTAAAAGAGTCACTCAGCACGATCGAAAAAGACACCCTGTATACGTATAAACGTGGGAACCGAAAGCAAAGGGATTACAGCTAATGCCTTTAGCTGTGCGGCTGTGCGAGCTGTCCGATTCCGCTTTGTACTCCGCTTGTGTGTATTAGTGAGTTCGCTGCACTGCCTACCGCACTGCACTGACCGAATTGTCGCGACAGAGAAATTAATAGCCAGCAATGCGTGTATGTAGGTGTATGTAAGTGTGTTTTAGCACCGAATTGTGCTTAACCGCCGAAAATTTTCTAGGGCTAACGAATGTCGATCGCGAATGATTATTAATTGACACTGCAACTCAGAGATCACGTCGGGGTCACCAAATTTTATGTGGAGATAATGTTTTTTATCCCCAATCGGCCGATTAATTATTTCGAATTAAATAAAACTCGGCGCAGAAATAAAATTACGATATGTTCTGTAATGCGTGACATCCAAATTGCAAGTGTGGCTTGCCTGCCCTTTACATTGCTGCTCCGATCGCAAAGCGCAGCTTCGCTCGGCCGACGTCGGTATGCAGACGCAAAGCGGAGATAGCGAAGAGCGAGCTGGCAGAGAGCGTTTAGCAGGGCAAGCAAGCGCAGAGCTTTAACAAACAAATGAGTGACATAGACATAAGTAACAAACAAAATAAGCGGCTGAGGGCCAAGAATTAGGTGCTATTTGGCAAGCAGCTAATCGGCTGGGTTCTGCTCCGAACAACGAGTTTGTTTAAAAATTTCGCCACACGCCCTTCCGCCCACGCAAAGGACGAAAATCTGGGGATATTCAAAAATCTCAGAGACTATTAAGGCTAGAGTAACCAAATTTGGTATCCGCACTCCTGTTAGATCTTACTATAAAACGTGTATCTCAAAATTTCGCCCCACCCCCTTCCGCCCACACAAAGGACGAAAATCTGTTGCATCCACAATATTGCACATTCGAGAAAACTAAAAACGCAGAATCATAGATAATGACCATATCTATCAGATTACTGAATCTGGATCAGATCAGATCATTTTTATAGCCAATAGGAACAAATCAATTTGCAGTGGCTACGCAGCGCCCGACGTCACGCTCAGACTGATTTTGTCTCTCTCGCACGCACTCTTTGTCGTGTCGTTTAATATTAGCGGCGTCTGCCGGAGGAGAGCCATACTGACTTAGTATCGGGTATAACCGTAGAGTTGCGGTGTCCGCAGCAACTCACAACGTTCCCCCTCGTCTTTTTAAATAAAATTGGAACAGCTTTGACTACTCTAAAACTAAACGAAATCTATAGGAAAATCAAAGGTTAACCCATAAAGCTATCTATCTGAACTACTTCTAGAACGTTTTTTCAAGGTGCTATTACTATATAATTACACAGCTATGATTTAGCCCTTTCGAGTTTCCAAAATCGTTACTAATCCTATGCAATTTCAAGTCTATTTTTCCAAGAAACCAAAACAAAACAAACCTATCTATATATATATATATATATAATTTATATTAATTACATTTGTGAGGAACCGTGGTTCCCACAGGCCGAATTCGACCAAAGCATAGCCGGATAAAGGCGGTGGGACGGTCGGATAAAGGCTGATGGCTGGCTGGATAAGGCGAAGGTCAGCCCAGATACCCACGGATAGCCGGATGCGGCGAAGAGGCCAAGGGCCCCGAGAGGAGAAGTGTCCCGCTCTCGGAGCAAGAGAAACGCGAGAGGCAGAGGAGACGCCGGGATCGGGCCGGCAGCGATCCGACGCATGACCAAATAGGGGCATGGGATCACGCCACCGGCCAGGCCCCGTTACGAAGGCCGTGGAAACCAGGAGACGGCGATGGAAAACTACCAACGCCGAGCCGGGGCCCGTCAAGGGGCTATAAAAGGAGGCTGCGGCAACGAAGCGGGGCTCTTTTTCCGTGGAGAAGTGATCGCGCGCGCACGTTGAAACCCCGCCGACACGTGAGAGTAATCCCCGGTACGGTTCGAAGAAGTGCAGTGAAGTGAATAGCAACAGGAAGACAGGCCCCGCCTGCCCCCAGAGTGAGTCTAAGTTAAGAGGTGATCCACAGTTGCCGGCGGAAGCTAAGAGGGGAGTGCGAGACGTAGAGTGCGGATTTGCGTGGCGGGCCAAAGCAATAGCGGAGGTCAAACTGCCCCAATCAACAGCCTCAACGCTGCCACACCCGACGAGAGCCCACGCGTGGTGGAGATCCATAGATAAGCTGAATTGTAGCATCTAGCCCTAAGTCCTAATATAAGTACGAATAAAGAGAGATTCGATTAAAGCAAAGGAAGGTCTAATCATTTGTCGTTGGGGGCAACAATAAAAATACGTTGCGACGAATCGGCCGACCGCTGAGCGAGCCCAGCAAACTCAAGCGAACCAAGAAGCAGGTCCGTTACAACTGGCGCCCAACGTGGGGCCTACAACGACAAATAGTAGGACAAAGGGAGGAGAAATATAGATGAGAGAATGGGGAAGGGACAATGGATCCACCGGTTGAGAAAGGAGGAGCTTGTCCAATGCGGCCACGCCTTCGGCGTGCGGCTGGAGGGCACAGTGGACGAAATGAGAAGAACATTTAAGGAGTGGATGAGGGAACACGAAGATGAGTCGGAGTGGGCCGATCTGATTGAGGTATGGGAGTGTCGGGCGGACAGGTCCTCGCGGACACCCCGGGCGGACGACAAACAAGCCGCGTACGAGCACCTGGCACCCCCACCCGGCGCAACCGCGGCGGCGCTGTGGAGGTCCCCAGTCGACATACAGAGAGTCTCTCAGTGCCAATACCGGAACGCTCGCACACGGGGACGCCTAGCAGGCCCCGCCACCAAGGTAGGGATCGAAGCCGAGAGACCGAAGAGGGAGAACCGAACCAGCCACAATACGGCCAGCACACCTGGACTACGCTAGAGTGGCGAAACAGGTGAGAGAGTGGTCGTTCCGGTTCGACGGGACGACGAAGCCTCTCGAGTTCTTGGAGCAGGTCGAGTGGTCCGCCGAGACGTACGGTCTCGATCCGGATCTGATCCCAAGGGCGATGCCGGAGCTGCTAAAAGGGCGGGCGCTGATGTGGTTCGTGGCGAACAATCGACAGTGGAGAACGTGGAAAGAGTTCTCGTCGAGCTTCCAGGCTTACTTTCTGCCGCGGGGATACTTTGAGAAGTTGCTGCAGGAAGTGAGGATGCGGAAACAGAAATGGGGCGAGCCATTCAAAGAGTATATGGTAGAGATGCAGACACTTATGCGACCCCTGAAATGTCCCCAAGAGGAGCAGACGGAGCTGATTCGTGAGAATAGCATGCCCGATCTGAGAGCGTATATGAGGCCGCACCGGTGCAAGGACCTCGACCTTGGAGAGGGACCGCCTAGAGTTCCAACGGGAGAATCCAACCGTGAAAGCCCGGGCAGCGAATCCCTTCCACAAGCCAGCCGAGACGACGGCATGTCGGCGATGCAAGGACGGCCCGCTGGACGGAGCAGCACGGGAGGAGAGGGGAGAGCGTGTCATTATGCCGACACCGACCAACGGCAATATCGAGAACGGATATGTCAAGAATCCGGCCCAGGCGTGCCGAAGGTGTGGGAGCGCGGATCATTGGAGCCGGGAGTGCAACGGCCGACCTCTCACCTACTGCTGGAGATGCGGAAAAGTGGGCATCTCGGCATGGCAATGCTGCAGGAAGACGGGAAACGCCCCGCGACCCACGCCGCGGAGGGCCGTGCCAGGGTCGCAAGAAACGGTCCCTCAAGCCTAGTCGGCAGGCTGACCAGCGAGGAGGAACAGTTATCCGCAGTAGTGGAGGTCGCGGGCATGGAGCTGCAAGCCACGGTGGATACAGGAGCTACCAGCAGTTTCGTGAGCCGCGAGCTGGCGGACCGACTAAAGGGTGAAGGCCGGGAGGCGGCGGCAAGGAAAAGGGTGAGGTTGGCGGATGGCCATAGCCAGGAGGTCACGTGCCAGATTGAAACGAAGGTATGCTTTGGGAACAAGGAGATCCCAATGGTGCTACTCGTATTGCCGGGTGTGATTGATGAGTTAGTGTTGGGATGGGATTTTCTCCGCGCGGTCGGGGCAGTGGTGACCTGTGCAGGGCACAGGGTGGTGATCCCTGCCCAAGATCGGGAACGAGGAGACCAGGAGGAAAGACTGTCCGTGGCGAAGGCCGAAGCTGGAGACACGGCTCCGGAGTCCGACAACGAAACGGACACGACCCTAAGAATGGCCGCCAGAGGGGTGTCAGCGGGCATGAGGCAGAATAAGGGGGCGAGGGAAGAGCCAGTGGAGGAATTCTTAGCCCGAGAGTTAGAGGCATTTTTCAAGATCGAGGGGGTGTCTAATGTGGCGGTGCACACAATCACCATGAGTGACCCGCAACCGATTAAGCAAAGATATTACCCGAAGAACCCCAAAATGCAGGCCGAGATTAACCAGAAAGTGGACGAACTAGTAGAAATGGGATGCATAGAGCCGTCAAAGAGCCCCTACAGTTCGCCTATAGTAATGGTAAAGAAGAAAAATGGCAAATGGAGATTGTGCGTGGACTTTCGTCAAGTTAACGCGAGGTCAGTAAAGGACGCGTACCCAATGCCCAGGATCGATTACATCCTCGATCAACTGCGGGAAGCGAAATTCATAAGTAGCCTAGATCTGAAGGATGGATATTGGCAGATCCCCCTGGCCGAGAGCAGCCGGCCGATCACGGCGTTCACGGTGCCCGGAAAGGGGCTATACCAATGGAAGGTGATGCCGTTTGGGTTACACTCCGCGTCGGCCACCTTTCAACGGGCGTTAGACCAAGTGATTGGGCCAGAAATGATGCCGCACGCGTTCGCATACCAGGATGACATAGTGGTCATCGGGCGAACAGAGGAAGAACACCGAAGAAACCTGAAAGTGGTGTTTCGACGGCTGCGCTTGGCGAACCTGCGGCTGAACGCAGACAAGTGCGAGTTCTTTAGGAAAGAGCTGCGGTATCTAGGCCACAAGGTGACCGGCGAGGGGATATGTACAGACCCCGAGAAAGTCGCAGCCATAGCCGAATTGAAACCGCCGACAAATGTCAAGGAGCTGAGACAGTACTTGGGAGTGGCTTCATGGTACCGGAGGTTCGTGCCCGACTTCGCCACCCTCGTGCAGCCCCTGTCCGGGCTCCTCAAGAAGAAGACGGAATGGGTCTGGACACAAGAACGGCAAGAAGCGTTCGAGGAGGTGAAAAGACGACTAGTGGCGGACCCCGTGCTGGCGTGCCCCGACTTCTCGAAGAAGTTCATTCTGCAGACAGACGCCAGTGATTACGGGCTGGGTGCGATTCTCACGCAGGAGACGGAAAGGGGCGAACGGGTAATATCATATGCTAGCAGGACGCTAAACGGACCCGAAAGGAACTATTCGGCGACCGAGAAAGAATGTCTGGCCATTGTGTGGGCCATCCGCCGGTTGAGGCCATACTTGGAAGGATATCGCTTCAAGGTGGTCACGGACCACATGGCTCTGAAATGGCTAAATAGCATAGAAAGTCCGTCGGGAAGAGTGGCGAGATGGGCATTAGAGCTACAGCAGTACGACTTTGAAGTCGCGTACAGGAAAGGACAGCTCAACGTGGTAGCCGACGCACTCTCCCGACAACCGGTGGAGGAGCGAGGCCGTCGGATAAGAAGTGAGGAGGGAACACAACCAGTAGGCGAGCCGCCCTGCAAGTGGTTAGAGGGCATGGTAGAAAAGATCAGAAAAGAATCCCCGAAGTACCCCGACTATGTGGAGAAGGGGGGAAACTTGTACCGGCACATTCCTCACCGGGCAGGGAGCGAAGAAGTCGCCTCGTGGAAGTTATGTGTGCCGAAATATGCCCGAGAAAGGGTCTTAAAGGAAAGCCACGATAGCCCGGAAGCAGGCCACGCCGGCGGAAGGAGAACCGCGGCACGGGTGGCGGCAAGATATTACTGGCCAGGGATGTACAGGGACGTGAGGGCCTACGTGCGGAAGTGCGAACTATGTCTTCGCTATAAGCCAAGTCAGCTACAAGCGGCAGGAGAAATGTTGACGCAGGTGCCGGAAGAACCATGGGCAACGGTATGCGCGGACTTTGTGGGTCCTCTGCCGAGGTCGAAACATGGGAACTCGATGTTGTTGGTGCTGGTGGATCGATTCTCCAAGTGGACCGAGTTGGTGCCGCTGAGGAAGGCCACAGCAGAGGCACTAATAAAGGCCTGTCGGGAGCGCATAATAGCCCGTTTTGGCACGCCCAAAGTCTTCATTACGGACAATGGGGTGCAGTTTGCAAGCAGGGCATTTACAAGATTCCTGGAGCAGCTAGGAGTTCGTCACCTGTTTACGGCGCCATACACGCCGCAAGAGAATCCGACAGAGCGAACGAACAGAACGGTAAAGACCATGATAGCTCAGTTTACCGAGGGTGATCAAAGGTGTTGGGATGAAAAATGGCCGGAGCTGATGCTGGCCATGAATTCGGGAGTGTCGGATACAACGGGATATTCACCGGCGTTCGTGGTGCAAGGAAGGGAACCCCGGCTGCCAAAGGCCCTATATGACGAGGAGACGGTAGGCACGGGACAAGGCACAGAGACGCCGGATGAAAATGCGAAGAAATTAAAGGAGCTGTTTCAGTTGGTTCGACGCAACTTGGAAAGGGCAGCACAGGATCAGGCCAGGCATTACAACCTGAGAAGAAGACCGTGGAGACCCAAAGTGGGAGAGGTCGTGTGGGCCAAACAGCACCACCTTTCCAATGCAGCGGAGGGATTCGCCGCGAAGCTGGCACCAAGGTACGATGGGCCATACCAGATAGAGGACTTTATATCCCCGGTTATCTGCAACCTAAGAAAGGAGGGCGACAGGAAGAAGAGAACGGCACACATACGAGATCTGAAACCCCAACCCGAGGAGCGAGAGACACAGGGGTGAAGGAGAATGGCTGTAATAGGTCGCCCTAAAGGGCCACGCAGGACCAGGAACGGTAGAGTGCCACGCAGGACACTGGGGAAGGGTGCCGCGCAGGACACGCACGAGACTCGTCAGCACGCAGGGTGATGGACTTGTGCACTTAGATTAAAAAAAAAAAAAAAAGGCGAACAGGAAGACTGTGGTTGGAGAAATCTGAAAAAAGCGAAAATTAGTAAAAAGAAAGGAAAATAAAACGAGAAGAGGAAAAGCTCAGCAAACCTGAACAGGAAACGCGTCACCCAAAGCTGGGAGGCGAATCCAGGGTCGGGGAGTGTAATCTCAGACAGCGGATGACCAGGAAAAACCCAGGGGCCAGGTTCACGCCTCAACGCGGACTCACGGGGCAACTACGAGCGTCGGGCCGGAACGACGGGTGCCGCTCATGCGTGGACTACCGGGCGAGGAGTCGGATGATCCTCGGGTCCGAGCCACTGTGTGAGGGAGACACCTGTCAAAAGAGTCCGGCCGGGGGCGCATAGGAGTTGCCCTGGGATGTGACCCCAAGATTCCAGCCCGGGCGGAGGGTCGGAGGACCCATTGTTCACGAGCGGAATCGCGGCAAGCGGCCCGCATTGAGGGCAGAGGGCGAGCTGGAAAGGGAGAAAGGATGGAGTAAAAGTCATCCGGGTCGGGAGAACTCACCCAGGCCAAGGAGGGTCCGAGCAGCACGGGATGAAGAAGACAGGTCGGCGGTGGCATGTAAGAATAAATAGCAATTTTTTTTATAACAATTAAAAGTAAATAATTAGCAATCCATCAATCCATTAAATAGCAATTAAAATAAACAAGAATAAAGGGCTAAATAAAAGTTGTGAATAAGCAAAAATAAAATGGGGGAATAAAAAGCAAAATAATCATGAACGGGAAGGGGGTGGGTCCATCAAAGATGGAAAAGTTTTATCCATGAGCCAACAGAGAAACGCGGCGAGAACACAACAGTATCCAAAAAAAAAAAAACGGATAAGGCGAAATCGGATAGAGAGCGGAGAGCGCGACGGCACTCACACAACCAGGGGAAAGATGCCGTTAGAGAGCGCGGCCGGCAGAGAGACGTGGCTGAGGGCCATGAGTACAAACGCAACAACCGTTAGAACCAGGCGGGAGAGACCGAGACACGGAGCACCGGCACCGGTAGAGGGAACGATTGGCAATTCGTCGCGTGTATATAGGCGGGTGGAAAACGGAACAGCGAACACTTGAAGGTAATTATCACCAGAAAGAACGCAAGAAAAGCAGCAAGAAAAAAAATGGAGATGAAACGCGGGCTCAACCACGAGGATGGCAGGAAGAAGATGGATGATATGAGGGCCTTCCTGGAGGAGCAACAGGCGATCGTGGGAGAAGGGGGCTATCGCGCCGGTACTTCTCGTCAGCGACGGGCGTCTCTGCTCTCGCGTAGCGACGAGGAGGATTGGTGCGATGGCTCCCAGTTCCATCAACTGCTGGCCTCGCCGTTGGTGTCACCGGCGCCATCGGGGCACGACTCGGTGTCGCCGACGGTGTCATCGGATGAGGAGGAGGAGGACGACGACGAGGTCATATGCACCGACGGCCCGCGCGCGCCAACCGCTCAGGAGAAGGCCAGATGGAGACGGCAGCAAAGGGCGGAGCCGGAGACGAGGAATGGAAGGCCGCTGACCCTGCGCGACAAAATTGAGGTGGTGAGGCGGAGGTTTCAGGAGGCGACGCCGGAGGAGAAGCGCCGGATGCACCAAGTGCTGGAGAGGGCGCGGGCGATCAGGCGGCGGAGGGACGAGCGGATGGAGGCGCGGCGGCGACAGGCGGAAAGAGCCGCCAGTACGCCGCCACCCCCACCATTCCGGGTGGTGCTGCCGCCGATGCAGCCCCGGACCGACGAGGCGGAGACCGAGGGAACGCCGCCCCAGGCCACGGGCAAGCAGGCTACGAACCCAGAGGCCGAGTGGCAGCGGCGGCTGCAGCAGGCCGAGGAGGAGGAAGGCGAGCTGTGGCAACCTACGCCACCGGCCGAGGATGACGAGGGCTCCGAGAGGCGGCAGTCGCAGGCCGAGGAGGAGCAGCACCAGCAGCACCAGCACCAGCAGCAGCACCAGCAGCACCAGCAGCACCGGCAGCAGCAGCACCAGCAGCAGCAGCACCAGCAGCAGCAGCAACAGCAGCACCAGCAGCAGCAGCACCAGCAGCAGCAGCACCAGCAGCAGCAACAGCAGCAACAGCAGCACCAGCAGCAGCAGCACCAGCAGCAGCAGCACCAGCAGCACCAGCAGCCGCATCACCAGCAGCAGGGGCAGGAGCAGTGGCAGCAGCAACCACAGTGGAGGGGACCGGAGGCGGCCGTAATGGGTCCGTATGTATCGCAGGAGGTGCGGACCGCCGTGCGCCAGGGGATGGTGTGGCACCACCAGACCCTGCACATCACGTGGGCCTCGGGGCCCGCCCCGAGCGAAGCCCAGCCAGAGGCCGGCGCCCGGGTGTGGGAGGAGAGTCCACGCGGCAGCAACAACAGGGACCCGCGGAGGAGGGACCCCGGACCCGCCCCCACGACCTCAGCGGCAGCAATGGCGACGGCGGAGGCAGCGATGCGGACTGCAGAAGCGGCGAAGGTGACAGCAGAGACGCAGGCCGCGGAAATGGCGCCGGCGGCCCAGACGGCGACGGCGGTCCCGACGGCGACGGCCGAAGCAGCGGCAGCCGCGGCGACGGCGGAGGCGGCGATGCGAACGGCAGTGGAGGCGACGACGGCAGCAGGGACGCATACCGCGGAAACGGCGACGGCGGTCCAGACAGCGACGGCCGAGGCAGCGGCAGAGGCGGCGACGGCGGCAGCAGGGACGCAGACCGCGGAAACGGCGACGGCGGCCCAGACGGCGACGGCCGAGGCAGCGGCAGAAGCCGAGACGCGGGCCGCGGAAACGGCGACGGCGGCGACAGCACCGACGGAGGTGGAACTCGAGGCGTGGGAGCGCGGACCGTGGGTGTGGCCCGCACCGGAGAGGTCGACGGCGGCCGAGCGCCCGGCTCTGAAGCGGCAGGCCTTCTGCCCGGAGCCCTGTGCAGGACCGAAGCGACCGGCCCTGCAACGGCAGAGCTCGGCACCAGCAGCCACGGTCCACTGGACGGCGATCCCGCGGGAGGAGTGGCCGGCGGCGGTGGTCCGCGCGCAGACCCAGATTCGCCTCGTGGGTAGGAGGGTGAAGAAGCTGGTGAGCGAGCGGGGTACCCGGTACCGCATTGCGATGTCGGCCACACGCACGGAGGTGTTCCGCGAGCAAAAGTAAGGAAAAAAAGGGGAAAGGAAAAAAAAAGAGCAAAAGGAAAAAAAAAAAGAAAGAAAAAATCAAGGGCGAAACACGCGGGAAGAAAATGAATAAAGAGAGAAGAAAAAGAGAAAAGTGGAATACTTACGGGGGAGAGATATCGAGTGGATCGCCTAAACGCCCCTACAGCTTATCGATAGGTGGGGATTCGGCCCCAGCCAGAAAATTGCAAGGGCTGGCAGCGCCGCCCGAGCAAAGGCGCCAGAGGGCGCCAGGGCGCCCGTGATCCCAGATGCCGTAAGAAGCGCGCGTAAAATGGGGCCGTTTGAATGAGGAAAGCACACTCCGTCGCAAGGTCGCGGAAAACGGGAGTATTCCGCTGCGGGAAGAAAGAGGGGGGTGTGAGGAACCGTGGTTCCCACAGGCGAATTCGACCAAAGCATAGCCGGATAAAGGCGGTGGGACGGTCGGATAAAGGCTGATGGCTGGCTGGATAAGGCGAAGGTCAGCCCAGATACCCACGGATAGCCGGATGCGGCGAAGACGCCAAGGGCCCCGAGAGGAGAAGTGTCCCGCTCTCGGAGCAAGAGAAACGCGAGAGGCAGAGGAGACGGCGGGATCGGGCCGGCAGCGATCCGACGCATGACCAAATAGGGGCATGGGATCACGCCACCGGCCAGGCCCCGTTACGAAGGCCGTGGAAACCAGGAGACGGCGATGGAAAACTACCAACGCCGAGCCGGGGCCCGTCAAGGGGCTATAAAAGGAGGCTGCGGCAACGAAGCGGGGCTCTTTTTCCGTGGAGAAGTGATCGCGCGCGCACGTTGAAACCCCGCCGAAACGTGAGAGTAATACCCGGTACGGTTCGAAGAAGTGCAGTGAAGTGAATAGCAACAGGAAGACAGGCCCCGCCTGCCCCCAGAGTGAGTCTAAGTTAAGAGGTGATCCACAGTTGCCGGCGGAAGCTAAGAGGGGAGTGCGAGACGTAGAGTGCGGATTTGCGTGGCGGGCCAAAGCAATAGCGGAGGTCAAATGCCCCAATCAACAGCCTCAACGCTGCCACACCCGACGAGAGCCCACGCGTGGTGGAGATCCATAGATAAGCTGAATTGTAGAATCTAGCCCTAAGTCCTAATATAAGTACGAATAAAGAGAGATTCGATTAAAGAAAAGGAAGGTCTAATCATTTGTCGTTGGGGGCAACAATAAAAATACGTTGCGACGAATCGGCCGACCGCTGAGCGAGCCCAGCAAACTCAAGCGAACCAAGAAGCAGGTCCGTTACACATTGTAAGCTTTAAGTCGCAAAAACATTTGATTACATTTCAAATCGAACATTACACAAGTTACTCAAATGGTGCCCTGATCGGGTCGAAGAAAGTATGGAAACAGTCCGTTCTTTGCAGTCGGAGAACTTGTACGAGTCCGTAAATGCCAACTTAAAGATATAAATAAAATAATTACGATACAACTCTATATATGGTACTAACGCTAATACATAAGATACTCGTACTGTTCACACATGGTAAAGCTTCGAAAACCGAATTTCTCTATATGCGATACAACAACAAAAAGAAACCCATTACCGGGCAATACCCGAATATCGAATATCTATATGGATGTACTATGTATGTATGACAGATACTATGTTTTAACAAATTAAATACAATTACGCAGACATCATCGTGTCAGCACACCAAATGAAATGATTTATTTTTATTGGGACACGGACTCCCTCTTGTACGGAGTAGCTGGTTTCGATTGCATTGCTCCTGGAGCTCCAGGAGATCATGCAGTTGCTTGAGCGAGTCGTTCACCTCCTTGATTTTGGTGTCAAAAACATGAGGCTTCGACGCGTCATCAACTGGTTGATACTCCGGCAGTTCCGAGGCAATGAGATCTTTAATGTGGTCCGTGATCTTCTTTATTTTCAGACAATAGCTACAAGAGTTTCTTGGATAGATTTTGCACTCAAGGTTGGGGTTTTGATGGTTGCTTACCACTTGGGCGACTCCGACTTATAGCTGAGACGTTTCTTGGGAAAGCAGTTCTGCAAATGCCAAAACCGATTGAAGATCTTTACAGTACCTGTCTCTGGAGCTTTCCATTCTATGAACTCGTCCCGCTGTGGCTCGAGCTTTTCAACTTCCTCCGAGTGCCAAGTATACCAGACGACATCCTTGTTAACTGGGTCTTCTACTTCACTGGAATCCGGGGCAGTGATACCCATTAAATTGGGTAGCCGCTTAGCCAGAAGAGGGAAGTGTCGTTGTAGGAAGGACTCCGGGCGATATCGATTGTCTTGCATATAGGGATCGCTGATTAGACTAGGATCCATCATTCCCCCAGGGAAGGCAAGCCCCGAGGGATTCGCATAGATCACACATGTGGAGGCATTTCCATAACTGATGCGTGTTTCTCTGGGAAAAAGAGGCGCGGGGTTTCAGAGGAAGTAATCGAATAATAGTGGGTGTGTAACACCATAAGAGTGTTCCAAAATGTATTCTTTATTGTCAAGTATTATCAGAGAAGGCCATTAGGATTCGGGTCGTATTCGACTCCACTCACCCTTTGCCGATGTTGACCGCCAATTTTGTAATCGGTCCAAAGTTAGTCATTGCCCATTTGTGTTCGTGTTCGTGTTCGTGTCGTACGGACAATTTTATGTGAATTCTCAAAATAGTGTAGCAGAAAATGCTAAGCAAATTTCAGGGACTACTTCATGCCGAGTCTGGTTTTCGAATCTTGCCAGAGTCCTCAGTCTTGGTAGCGGCTTTGTATTCCAAGAAACGCTGATAGGCCAGTCGCTGCAGGATCGTGGGATGCGTGTGATGCCACCTGGAATAGCAATCATCGAAGACCGGGAAGGTCATGTGATCGGCGTAGATCTTGATGAGGGCCGAGCTGAGCTGCGCGGAATAGCCCAGACGATGGGCATAGCGATCGGCAGCAAACTCGTTGTGCCGCATCATCCACAGCATCAGGAAGTTGGCAAGCGTCAAATATGGGGTCAGAGCGAAGCGCAGGACGATGATGAAGCCGACGATGATGGGAGTAATTCCTGATGCGAAGCCCACACCCTTGTACAGCTTGGGACAGTGGAAGAGCACGCCGAAGAGCAGCATGGTCAGGAGGAAGTGCAGCTTCATGATCAGCGTGGTCTTGTAGAAGTGTCCGTACTTCCAGTGGCCCAACTCGTGGCACACCACGCCAGTCACCTGCTGAGTTGTGAGTCCCCTGCCCACCTCGTAGGGCTTCAGCTGACTGGGATCAAGGCCTTTGTTGAGCAGCAGCGTGTCGAAGAGGACGATCCGCTTCAAGCAGCAGCTGCCGTAGAAGTAGGCATTGCTATACTGCATGGTCTTGGTGCGGATGATGAAGACGCGCTTCACTGGGAATCCGGCCACGTCGCAGACGCGCTTCACATCGGTATACAGCTGCGTGCCCTCGGACAGCCTCCGTTGCCTGCCAATGCAGGGGATGCAACAGTAGGGGAACAAGAAGACCAGCAAAATCGTGAATATTGCCCAGGCGCCCCAGAAGTAGAGGAAGAACCAGTAGCCGGCCGACTGCACGGTAAACACAAGGAGCAGCGCAATGGGGGCCAGTCAAATCTGCGTCAGAATGATGGCTGGAATGGCAACGCAGCAGTAAAGGCACCAGGAGAACTGCCCCTGGACTCCGTAGCGCAGCTGCAGGATGCACTTGTCGTAGGCCAGCACGGGCAGGTATCGCACACAGCTGTAGATTGTCATATAGAATACGAATACCGGGCTTATCCAGATCTCCTTATGGGTGGCCTTTGCCAGCGTAGTTGCAGCTAGACCCCAGAGGAACGGATAGAATCCAAAGAAGAGCTCGACCAGGCTTAGAAACATGTCTACAAAAATCTTCCAGCTCATGAGCTCCATCTTGTGCAGTTCGTAGATGCGGGCCCTATGGAATATATCCGGTGGAATGATCCCGCGAAGCTCATCGGGAACGATAACGGAATTAAGGCACACCAATTGCTGTCGGCAAAAGGAACGCAAAATGGAATTAATCCATCAAAGGGCCGGTGCAGGAGTCGAGCCTCCGGATTACCTGTCTCTTGGTCAGCATCATCTCCCACACATTTCCGACTACCACAATGATCATTAGCAAAGCGAGCACCACCTTGGAGTCCCACTCTGGCCAGTTGTCGTAGAAAGCCATCTAACAAGAGCATGTTTCCCCAAAAAAAAACAACAATATTGGGGATATATATGGATATGTATAAATCAGAACCTACTGTGATCCGGAAAAAGTCACAAAATATAAAAGATCAACTCGATATTCTTTGCTGCAGCTTTTCCAATCGATGGATGTGTGGGATTCCAGCTGGAGTAGCAAGGATCCGTGATGGGAAACGCCAGATTGTCCGCGTACAGCTTCAGCCTGGCGCAGATCCTTGGAATAGCCCATCTCCCAGGCAAAGCTGTCCGCCTGATATTCAAAGTGTCGCGTAGCGGAGAGCATGCAGAAGTTGGACAGCGTCATGTAGGGCGTCATCACAAATCCGAATACAATTAGGAAGCCCACAATAATGGGCTGCACACCCTCCTCAAAGCCCACAGCCTGGTAGTTGGGTCCATGGGAGAAGAGCACGTGAAAGAGACACAGCATCAGGATCATGTGGAGCTGGAACATGAAAAACGCTTTGTAGAAGTGCCCATTGACCCAATGGCCCAGCTCGTGTGCCACGACGTCAGCCACCTGAGAGTCCCGCAGACCCTTGCCCACTTCCTCCGGGGACAACGATGACAAATCCTTCAGCCCCCTGTTGAGCAATAGAGTGTCAAAGATCACAATCCTCTTCAGGCAGCAGCACCCGTAGAAGAAGGCATTGCTGGACACATTGGGATCGTTAACGCGTAAGATGTGCACCTGGTGCATGGGAAAATCCACAACATTCGTAAGATGCTCCAGCTCTGAGAGCAAGGTCAAGTTCTCCAAGGGAACCCGCTTGCCCAAAACAGGATCGATCAGGAAGGGCACCAGGAGTATGAGGAGCACGGTTAAGAGAAGTGATTGCACGTAGAGTCCCACGGCAGTGTATTGCTCCAGCCAGAGGACCATGAACACAATCGAAACCACGAGCAAACTCATGATGATTAAGGCCAGAATGGTTTCCAGGATCTCGCAGCAAATCCGACGCGTCCACGACTGAGTCCTCCTCTTGTGCAGGTCCGAAAGGACAGCAGTAGCACAAAGAATATGGAAACGCAGGCCTCGTGCTGCATCCACTTTGACAATGAGCATTTAGTCGCCACCTTCGTGTCACGGATAGAAGCCAAAATAGAGCTCCATAATCCCACTGAAGACCTCTATGAACAGGGTGTTGACAATGGTGAACCAGCTCTTGTGTATCATGTAGGTGCGCATTTTGTTGAATAGCTCCTGCGGCAGATGCGCACTAATCACTGGCGGCACCTTCTCCACCTCGTGGACAGCGATTATCTGTGAAAAGGCAACCAGAACAGTGCAAACCAAGTGGACTTTCAGGAGCTTTCACCTCACGGATCAACAGGTAGACAGCCCAGAGATTGTCCACAACCAACACGGCAATCATTATAAAGAGGATTATGTCAGGTTTGTCCCAGAAATATGCAGACATGTTACTCGAAGAACTTGGCATATTAGGTACATTTTGAAAATTTTGAATGTCTGAAACAGACAGTCGGTTCTGATTTGAAAATATTGATCAATTTCTTTTGGGTTACTCCCCCGTTCTTTATTTTACGTTATAAAATAGGGAATACAGTGTAAACTTTGGTCTGTGCGCAGCATGGTCTTCTAGTTTAATTTCTTGCTCTCCTTAAGCTCCTGCAGACGGTTCAGGCGCTGGAGCAGAGTGGGATGCGAGTGATACCAAGTAGAGTACAGCCAATCGTAGACAGGAAAGCCCAAGTTGTCCAGGTTCAGTGCCCGTCCCAGCTGCTCCGCAAATCCCAGCTTGAAGGCAAACTCATCGGCCTGGTACTCGAATAGACGCGAAAGGACCGTCATGGCGAAGTTGATGATTGCATTGAACGGCGCCAGCACATAGGTGAACACAACCAGCAAGCCGACCAGAATGGGGCGAGTGCCGGGCTCGAATCCCATTGCCACATAGAAGGGAGCATATTTGAAGAGGTATCCAAAGACAAGGAACATTAGGAACAGATGAACCTGCATGATAACAATGTTCTTGGTGACGTGGCCCAGCTTCCAGTGACCCAGTTCGTGCCCCAAAACGGCCAATACCTCTTCGTTGGTGCAGCCCTTGCCCTTCTCATCATCGGAAAGCTCCGAGGCATCTGGCTTGCAGTTGTTCAGGAGAAGAGTGTCGAAGAGCACGATTCTTTTTGAGTTCCACAATCCGTAGAAGTAGGCATTGCTGTGAGACGAGCGCTTCGAGCCATCCACAACGAAGAGCTTTGTGAGGGGGAATTTCAGAGAGGCGGCCAGATCTTCAATCGACTGTCGTAGGGGGCCCTTCTCTAGCGGCGTATACGTGTCAAACAGCGGAGCGATGAAGATCGGATAGAGGGTGAGCAGGACCAGTGATACCATTCCAGTGAACAGCCACAGCCAAATGAAGAAGTTGTCTCCGCCGCATTGCACAATGAATATCAATGCCGCCGTGATGGGAATCATGAGTACTTGTGTGACCAGGAATCCCTTCACCTGATCCCAGGCAAAGAACCCAGCCGTTTGCTTATTGAAGCCATGAAGCCTCCAGCACAAAGATTTTGTAGATTTTGAATGGCAACGACTTGAATGTGCTAATCACGTTGGAGATCACCACAAAGACGCAGCTGGCCAGAATCTCATTGCTGGCGTCCCATTCAAGGTGGTTGAGTACATTCACCGATATTTTCCAAACAACGGCAATCAGCCCGATGTGCAGCTCCAGACAAAGCAAAGCGACGTCCATCAGCACCGCCTTGAAGATGCCAAAGTTCTCCTGGTCCAGACCATATTTGCGCGCCTTGTGGAATGTCTCCTCCGGCATGTGTGACGTCAGCTCCACTGGCACTTTCAGTGCATTTCGATATACTTTCACCTGGTTACAGCGGGGTAAGAGATGAGAAGGGAAACAATTTAATGCCAAAAAACACGAACAGTCTATAAATTTATCATTCGTCGCTGATAAAACAAATTGCCGACTCTCTCGGTCTCGCAGCCTGCAAAAATACTCACTTGGCGCAGCGATATGTAAATCTCTACAGCGTTCTCAATAATAACTAAAGCCAAAATGCTGTACAGAACCGTGTCTGCATCTATTGACGACATTTTAACAGCTGTCAATTGTTAAAAACTAAAATAAAAGGGAGTTTTCTTTGCGCCAATGACGAGTCGTTTAGTGCTGTGAACAGTGTCGGACCTATCGATATCATATACTGTCTGACCCTCAGAAATATACCAAAATATACGGTCTTATTTAAAAATATACAGTAAATATACTGACAAATTCAAGTTATATTTTACATATTCCTCGTTTTTGATATTCCGTGGAATATTCTCAGCTATATTGAACATTTAGCCATGCCCACATAATTTTATCCGATTAATGAATCAATTTTCTACTTAATTGGCCTATTCTAAATAATTGCTTTTATTGGATTTCTATATACTGTTGAAAATGAAAAATAGATTGATTAAATTGATAAAATATACCATTATATACCGTAAATATACCGTCGGCTCGAAAAGTATTAAAAATACCGTAAACGATCAGATAGCACTTCCTATAAGTGCTGTAAAACGCAGTAGTGGCCAGTACGACCGTTTCACGGTTCAGGCTGTTCTAGCGCACTGAGCGCCACGTTTAAAATTCAAATCAAGCAAAGATGTTAATTTGATTGTCTGGAATTAGACCGCTCTTTTTATCAACTTTGTCTAATTTCCGTGCTAATTTGCAGTCTCATAGCTTCATTCATTTCTTATTACGCCTTATAAACCTTTTACTGTGCAGGGAATTGATGAATGGCCATAAAACGTATTTTTGTGCCAAGTGTTGCTAACTTTTATAAATTAACAGCTGCGAATTTGGCGACGCTAATTGAAGCCAAAAAAAACCAAGAAGACAATAGGCTTCCTAAACTGTTCCACCAATGAATATGAGTGCTGAAAACGTGCATCAAATTCCCCGGATCCGTTGCCATAGGATATTTGCGGGTAATTCCATTGAAGCGAATTGCGTCTTTTACTTTCGAATTCATTTCACTTGAACCTTGTTATTGATGGCAGTTTAAAATCAATTGAGAAATATTTAATTCGCCTTCCACAATTGAAGGGAGATGTAAGACGAAATAAAGATTGATGGCAAGCGAAAATACGTTAGTAAGTCAATTTAAAAATTCGGCGACAGATTAGCATTTCCTTTGATTAATTAACGCCTGAATTAGTACATATGGATATGGATGAATAGAATTATCATGAATAAAAAGCTGGAAACAAACTTTTATTTACCGTTGGAGATCGTATATTATGTTTCACCCTGAAGATCGTGGTTGACCCACTCTGAAGAGAGCCCAGCGCCCACACATAAGCAGGTGCACTCTCTCCCTCTCTCTCTCTCTCTCTCTCTCTCTCTGGCCCTCTCTCACTCACTCTCTTTCTCTTAGGACTGCGACTAAGGCCAACAGCTGTTCTTGTTGATAATCAAAGTTCTTTGTTGTTATCAGCCCAAAATAGCAAATAAACTGTTTGGAAGTAACAGTAACTCGATGGTAGTTATAGTTCGTGGAAAAAGTGCGTGTTTTTGTAGCATTCCAAGCTGGCACTATCACGCACATACACACATACACACATGGAAAGATAGGGGCTTTAGCCAGACATAAAGAGCGCCGCTGGCCGTGCTCTTTGGAACGGCCCGCACGAATGAGTGGAGCCCGAGAGAGCGGGCGAGAGCCGGAGAGGGCCGCGGTGGCTAGTGTTCATATTAGCGTTTGAAGCACGCTCTCCAAATCAGTACCACCAAAGAGATTTTAGCTTCCATCGGCGACACACGTTTTTCATTTTGTGCGGAGTGTAATAACCAATCTTGGCCAGAGTCAAACCATCCATCCAGTCAAACCATAATATTTAAACGTTGACGCTTCTAGTCTATCGAAAGCGGAAAAGCTCACCACCTCCCTCCGGGATCCGACCAACGTCCAAGTTTTCTCAACTTGTGCGTGCTCGTTTATTCGCGAAATATGTACGTCATCGACGCGCGCAGCGAAAAAGCAGCCGAAAATTAAATCGAAAGTCCCAGCGCACACACATTTGCAGAAACGAGCCTGAATTGAGTCCAATTGCAGATACAACAACGCCCAATCAACATAAATCGAGAAAAAATTTTTATTTAGTGCTGTCCATTCGCATTAATTGACTTGTTATTGTATCTCCATCGTCGCCGTCGTCGTCGTCGTTGGCATTTACAGGGAGACGCAGCAGTAAAGTAAGAGGCAGCGATACAAAACGTGCAAAACAGCTGAAGAGAAGCAGAAAAGAAAGAAGCAGAAGTAACAGCAACAAAAAGTATCTCTCCCTCCCACACACGGAGCACAGCACAGCACAGCCCTTTCAATTGAATGTTTGTGTGTGTGTACGGCTTTGTTGTTGCCACAATCAATTAGAGTGATAGCAGTAGCAGCAGCAGCAGCAGCAGCAGCATCAGTGACAACGACAGCATCCACATCCATTTGCTGAGATCTCTGGACAACTGGTGGCTGGATGATTCCGAAAGTGCGTCTGTGTCTGTAGTTGTTCCCGTTCTGCCTCCGTAATCGCAAGTCGCACTCGTCGTCGTCGTCGTCCCCAGATCCAGCTCCGCTCCGTCTTCGCTGGCCGCGAGCATCGGTGCCGTTTCTGCCTCTGCTCTCGGGGTTTGTATGAGTGTCTGTGCCGTCGGGCCGCTCGGCTTGATTGGGGCTTGCTGATTCCGAAACTGTGTCTGTAGTTTCCCGCTAACGGCAGAAATTCTCACAACTCATTGATATTTTAACCTCGTGTCCGTGTTGGCTGCCGCTCGACCAAGGTTCTCCGCACAAAATGCCCGTCTCTTTGGGCTTTTCGAAGCCTCGCTTCGTCGGACTAAAAGTGCTCCTATAGGGAACGCCCAGGGTCCCATACTTCTTCTAAAGAACCGTCCGCAAAAAAGTGACGAGTCCCGCGAACCATCGAATTGGCAAGCAAATTATCATTGAACCGCAATCGCAATCGCAGCCGCAAGCCTTATCGCAGTAGCCACCAAAAAAATATAGAAAATCCCACCGTCGTAAATAGTGCAAATAAAGAGTCGAGAAACACCGAATTGAATCGAATCGAATCGAGCCGAACAAACAAACTCTTTTTCGCGCTGTTAATTCGCCCAATGAAATCCGAACATTTGTGAATAATTAACGTTTCGATCGCATCGATAACCTGTTCGCTACCAACCAACAGCCACCAAGCATCGCCAAAAAGCCACAAAAATTAGGCTCCAATAAAATCCGACTAAGAGCTAATATATAACACCCCTCGACACACCAACACCAACACACGCGCGCGGCGATAACAGCCGTACCACAGCAGACCACACCATACCCCGTACCGTGCCTGAGTCCAGAGCCGCAGCAGCTCGCAGCAAACTCACTCGAGCCACTTCACTTCGCAGCCCTGAAGCACAGCCAGCGTTGAACAGAATACGTTCGAAACGCGCCCTGAATAGTTGTGTCCAACGTTGCTCCGCAGCCAAAACCCCCAGCCGATCCAGTTATCAAGTTGTCATCAGCCAAGAAGCGCACACTGCTATCAATTCTAATTTGAGTTTAAGAAACGCATTCCGAGAACCATAACATAACTGCTGTAGAATGTCAGCCATCGCCATCTGACAGTGTCCGAGTGTCTCCAAAAGCAAATACCGAAATAACATTTTTTTCGTGGAAGAAGCCATACTTCGTACCCCAAAGTCAGCGTTAATTAGCGCTGTTAGCAAAAGCACAGATATTCTCCCCCACACTCATACAATTTTCTGAATCGAGTCGAGTTCCGAGTGTAAGCGCTAGGAAATTTGAGACGAAAAGAAAAAAGAGCAGATCGGTACGAACAAAGGCAGAGCGATTATTTTCCACAGGGAGTGCACTCTGTTATCAGTGAAGAAAAAGCAATTCGCGAGTAAACAACTGCTGTATAATGTCAGCCATCTGACAGTGAGCGAAACGATCCAGCCAGCAAGCAGCGACTACAAGCCAAGCCCCAGCGATCCCACAAGTCCTCGCGTGACAGTGAGACCTGTACCACATATCACATCAACTGTACAACGCCATCCGCAGATTTAGCAGCAATAAATGGAGAAATCTGAAATACGACTGCAGCGCATGTCAAATGTATATCAATCGCAATCGAGCTATATGTATCTGAGGAACAAAATGCTGTTAAAAATCGAAAATACCCTACTCCGAAGCCATCGTCAGCGTGAGACCACCGGAATTAAGAAACTGTACAATTCGTTTTTCGTATTGTTTTAACTTGGCCCGTCCCCCACCCCTCCCAAGGCCCCAAAGAACACACGCACAACGCAACTATTCCAATTCCACACGAATTGTGAAAAAACCTTAGAAAAAGTTACAAAAAAATCAAAAACAAAACATACAAAAAAAGGAAGCAGATACGTTTATAAATAATTAAATAGTGAATAAATATTAACCATATCGATATTATTTGGTTGTTAGTCGAACTCACGCGAAGTGCAAAATTGTTATTAAACGGAATCCAAAATCCGCAACCCGCAATCCAAAATACAAAATCCAAAATCCTGAGTGCTGTGCGCATAACGGTGTAGTGTCATAAAGACCATTTTGAAGAGATCCAAAATGTTAACCTAAGCAAATCCAACTCTTAATAAGCCATCACAATATAACAAAGCCCCACATTTTATTTCTACTTCGAATATTACTATTATTATTGATTTTTGTTGCATTTCGCTCTGCACAATACTTGTGAAAAATTGCTGGCGCCCATCAAGGATATCGGTGGAACGAACGTGCTTATAGATATAATAGTGTGTACCCCCCTCCCTCCCCGTTATTGACTTTCGAGTGCGTGTGTGTTTTTTCGGTCGATGACATCACGACGCCCATCTACCGAATGGCGCTTTCGTTTCTATCGCAAAACTCCGGTCTGTTGGACTTACAAAGCATATTCGATCCGCAATATTCAGAACTGCAACAAGAACATTTAAACAACAACAACAACCATCACCACCATCCAATCAACCAACAACACCAGCCAAACGAGGAACTACAACTTCAAATACCACAACGCACGATTTCCACGAAATTCGATTTGAGCATCTTCAACGAATTCGATCAAATGGAATTCAACAACAATTTGAATCGCAGCCAAAATCAGAATAATAACAACAACAGCAGCAGCATTAATAGCAACGGCAACAACAGTGCAAGCGAGAATTTAAAACAGGTAAGTGATCAGTGATCAGTGATCACGGGGAAGCTTCCCGCCGCTAGGTTAAGAGTTGACCTAATCCCAATCCGTAGGCAGCCCTAGGGGAGCATCTCATTGGATTAAGAAAATTGTAATGAGTTGATTGATAGTCTTATAGTCTTTAGAAATAATCTGAAATCTATAGAACGTTCGCTTGGAAGCAGAACTAAAACGCTTTCCCAGGGAAAAGCTCGTACAGATAGTAACACATGTCGATAGTTGTTCCCGTAACCCTATAAACTAGCCCAATAAAAATCTAGTGAGGTGTGTAGGTATATTTGTACAATTGTTTTTACCTTAGCAAGTGCTCGCGTCTACGAATGGAATAGAATGACTCCCATCTACAACTAATTCCCTGAGAATTCAGACCGCCTTGAATATAAATCTACATAGGCACATATTTATACATATGCAGTTCAATTGCTAATTGCTATACTATACTCGCACAGCAGACAAAGTATCATATAACAGCGTTGTGGTAGCCTGATGGGGGGCAGGGAGATAGACAGAAATATGGGGAAACCAGCGCCTAATAAATAGTCGTCTGGACTTTAATCCGATATTGAGACCTGTTCGAGACCCGACCCTCTTCCTGGCCACAAACTCGTTCTCCTCTCCTCTCCTCCCTCGCGTATACCCCGTGTATACTCGTGTATGGTAGTAAATTGGGAATAATTAAGAAACCCGTTTGCGTCCCTTGATTTTCGATTGTCTATCAGACAGATGGATGGATGGATAGATAGATAGATACACCGATAGATAGACCCATCCTATAATTAAGTTTATCATTCCATAAGACAAAACGTGAGTGCATGAGTTTCTGTTTCTTCTGCTTTTGTCCCTATCTCTGGACGTGCTAAGTGCTGAACAAGCAGAGAAATATCACTGCTAATTAGTCCGTATCTATCTATCCATCAGATGTGGATATGAGTGGGTAAATTTATGTGTATGCGTATGCGTAGATATGGATGTGGAGAGTTATCCGAAAGATGCCTTCGTGAGTTCGCAATTAAATCGGACTCTATCGAAGGGTTTAACCTGAAATGTTTGAAATGGTTAGCCCGAGATTGGAGTGCCAGAAATGGAGTTGCACCCTCGAAGTCTGGCATTAAATAGTTTCGTAAATTCATTAACATCGCCGCTAAAGGAGTTGGTTCTCTTAATGAAATTTACAGAAGAGCAGCGACTGGGATTAACTTAGCACCTCCCTACCATCATGGTCTCCATCTAATGTTAATCAATAGCGCACTTTAATAATAGAACATTTCCAGTAAGTTTTGGTACTTTTCCGAAGACCATACCAGGCCCTCAACTCGTACAGAAACAGTAAGAGAGAGAGCGAAAGGGATTGCAACTCCCAACCTGCCGTTAGCTTTGAAGAGATCTGTTAGAAAGATTGTTTGAAAATCACGCAAGGTCCCAACCACTAGCCGCTGGACTAATTATTCCGTAGCGGGTGACTGAGGCATGGCACTGGCACCACACAGATACACATACTTCTATACTAGAGTATGCCGTGTGTGCCTTTTTTTTTTTTATACCCGATACTCAAAATGAGTATTGGGGTATATTAGATTTGTGGTAAAAGTGGATGTGTGTAACGTCCAGAAGGAATCGTTTCCGACCCCATAAAGTATATATATTTTTGATCAGCATCAATAGCCGAGTCGATTGAGCCCTGTCTGTCTGTCCGTCTGTCCGTCCGTCCGGACGGAGTCTGGATCCAGACTTCTGCGATATGTCACTGCTACAAAAATATTTCAAAACTTCGCCCCGCCCACTTCCGCCTCCACAAAGGACGAAAATCTGTGGCATCCACATTTTTAAAGATACGATAAAACCAAAAACGCAGAATCGTAGAGGATGACTATATGTTCTAGAGTGTAAAATCTGAACCAGATCGTATAATTATTATAGCCAGAATCAAGAAAACAATTTCATTCTTTCTCGCTCTGTCTCTCTCTAACACACAGGTTTCATGGTCGGCTTTGCCAATTGCAAAATATGAGTTCAAGGATCTCAGAACCTATAAGAGCCAGAGCAACCAAATTTGGTATCCACACTCCTGTGATATCGGACCTTGACCGTTTCGTGTCCAAATTTCGCCACACCCCCTTCCGCCCCCGCAAAGGACGAAAATCTGGGGCATCCACAAATCTCAGAGACTATTAAGGCTAGAGTAACCAAATTTGGTATCCGCACTTCTGTTAGATCTCACTATAAAACGTATATCCCAGAATTTCGCCCCACCCTTTTCCGCCCCCACAAAGGACGAAAATCTGTTGCATCCACAATATTGCACATTCGAGAAAACTAAAAACGCAGAATCATAGATAATGACCATATCTATCAGATTAGCAAGTGCTCGCGTCTACGAATGGAATAGAATGACTCCCATCTACAACTAATTCCCTGAGAATTCAGACCGCCTTGAATATAAATCTACATAGGCACATATTTATACATATGCAGTTCAATTGCTAATTGCTATACTATACTCGCACAGCAGACAAAGTATCATATAACAGCGTTGTGGTAGCCTGATGGGGGGCAGGGAGATAGACAGAATTATGGGGAAACCAGCGCCTAATAAATAGTTGCAATGTTCCTCCCTTTTCCTTTTGGTGGGATATCTTGATTGTTACCTCTTCAGATCTTCGATCCGGGGATATTTACTCAAATGTCGGGCATGTTGATCTTATCTTTGTGGAACATAATTAAATGGAAGCAACAAAAACCGATTTTTGTTTTCATCTACTCTCACTTGAGAGAGAGAGAGAGGAGAGAGATTATACGCGACCTTATCAGCAAGGTTTCGGACCTACATACATACATACATATGTACAAAAACATATTAATATACACACATAGTATAGTACTTGAGCTGGACTCTAGAGATAATGTTGTGAGGGCATAGCCTCGTTGGCGGCTAGACGGGCTTTGTTTCTGTTTCTAATTCGAAATCGTGTTCCTATAGTACGACTACGAATCGAAAAACAGTTTTCGAGCTACGAGTTCAGGCTTAGACCACAGAAAGTCACTTTCTGCTTCTGCTTGGTTTTCCAGATCGAGAACCGCCACTTTATTAGCGGCTACCACCATCAGCATATTGGAACGGATTATGAGCAAGTGATCAACTTCGTTGACTCGCCGCCAAACTCTGAGGAATCGTGGACAGGTAAGGTCACAGCACCCCGATCCATCAGTCAGTCGATCAGTCGATCAGTCCATCATCAGTCAGCCAGCTCTAACCATCTCCATCATCATTGCATCACCATCAACTCTGTGGCACAACCTGTGCTGCATTTACAGATATCGCTAATCGAAGAACTTACGGTTATCGTAGACGCCCAGTCGAAGGATTCGCCGGGACCGCAGATAATCGACGTTCAGACCATCTACCTAAACAGCGGCTCCCGCAAAAGACGAATGGATTGGGACTCACTGGACATTGGCCAGACCGAGAATTCCCTCACAGCATCCCAGAGCGGCGAGCTGGCCCCCAAGGTGGCCCCCCAGGAAAAGGACAAGCACAAGCGCGAGAAGCACTCTGGTAAGGAATCCAATCCCCCATGCCATCCAATCTGATCCCATTGCTACGCTTAAAGCGTTTGCTATCTGATTTGCATAAGTAAATAAGTTTATTGACTGCTCGGTGACCCACAATCAACGAAAGCGAGTGAGAATGAAAGAAATTTCGTCTGGACTTTAATCCGATATTGAGACCTGTTCGAGACCCGACCCTCTTCCTGGCCACAAACTCGTTCTCCTCTCCTCTCCTCCCTCGCGTATACCCCGTGTATACTCGTGTATGGTAGTAAATTGGGAATAATTAAGAAACCCGTTTGCGTCCCTTGATTTTCGATTGTCTATCAGACAGATGGATGGATGGATAGATAGATAGATACACCGATAGATAGACCCATCCTATAATTAAGTTTATCATTCCATAAGACAAAACGTGAGTGCATGAGTTTCTGTTTCTTCTGCTTTTGTCCCTATCTCTGGACGTGCTAAGTGCTGAACAAGCAGAGAAATATCACTGCTAATTAGTCAGTATCTATCTATCCATCAGATGTGGATATGAGTGGGTAAATTTATGTGTATGCGTATGCGTAGATATGAATGTGGAGAGTTATCCGAAAGATGCCTTCGTGAGTTCGCAATTAAATCGGACTCTATCGAAGGGTTTAACCTGAAATGTTTGAAATGGTTAGCCCGAGATTGGAGTGCCAGAAATGGAGTTGCACCCTCGAAGTCTGGCATTAAATAGTTTCGTAAATTCATTAACATCGCCGCTATAGGAGTTAGTTCTCTTAATGAAATTTACAGAAGAGCAGCGACTGGGATTAACTTAGCACCTCCCTACCATCATGGTCTCCATCTAATGTTAATCAATAGCGCACTTTAATAATAGAACATTTCCAGTAAGTTTTGGTACCTTTCCGAAGACCATACCAGGCCCTCAACTCGTACAGAAACAGTAAGAGAGAGAGCGAAAGGGATTGCAACTCCCAACCTGCCGTTAGCTTTGAAGAGATCTGTTAGAGAGATTGTTTGAAAATCCCGCAAGGTCCCAACCACTAGCCGCTGGACTAATTATTCCGTAGCGGGTGACTGAGGCATGACACTGGCACCACACAGATACACATACTTCTATACTAGAGTATGCCGTGTGTGCCTTTTTTTTTTTTTTATACCCTATACTCAAAATGAGTATTGGGGTATATTAGATTTGTGGTAAAAGTGGATGTGTGTAACGTCCAGAAGGAATCGTTTCCGACCCCATAAAGTATATATATTTTTGATCAGCATCAATAGCCGAGTCGATTGAGCCCTGTCTGTCTGTCCGTCTGTCCGTCCGTCCGGACGGAGTCTGGATCCAGACTTCTGCGATATGTCACTGCTACAAAAATATTTCAAAACTTCGCCCCGCCCACTTCCGCCTCCACAAAGGACGAAAATCTGTGGCATTCACATTTTTAAAGATACGATAAAACCAAAAAGGCAGAATTGTAGAGGACGACTATATGTTCTAGAGTGTAAAATCTGAACCAGATCGTATAATTATTATAGCCAGAATCAAGAAAACAATTTCATTCTTTCTCCCTCTGTCTCTCTCTAACACACAGGTTTCATGGTCGGCTTTGCCAATTGCAAAATATGAGTTCAAGGATCTCAGAACCTATAAGAGCCAGAGCAACCAAATTTGGTATCCACACTCCTGTGATATCTGACCTTGACCGTTTCGTGTCCAAATTTCGCCACACCCCCTTCCGCCCCCGCAAAGGACGAAAATCTGGGGCATCCACAAATCTCAGAGACTATTAAGGCTAGAGTAACCAAATTTGGTATCCGCACTTCTGTTAGATATCACTATAAAACGTATATCTCAGAATTTCGCCCCACCCTTTTCCGCCCCCACAAAGGACGAAAATCTGTTGCATCCACAATATCGCACATTCGAAAAAACTAAAAACGCAGAATCATAGATAATGACCATATCTTTCAGATTGCTTAATCTGGATCAGATCAGATCATTTTTATAGCCAAAAGGAACAAATCAATTTGCACTGGCTACGCAGCGCCCGACGTGACGCTCAGACTGATTTTCTGTCTCTCTCGCACGCACTCTTTGTCGTGTCGTTTAATATTAGCGGCGTCTGCCGGAGGAGAGTTATACTGACTTAGTATCGGGTATAACCGTAGAGTTGCGGTGTCCGCAGAAACTCACAACGTTCCCCCTCGTTTGTTGTTGTTGTTGTGTGACTACAGGAAAGCTTCATCCCGACTCAGCCGAAGCCGAAGTGAGGGACTCTAACCGCTCTAAAACAAACCACACCTATCCCGGATCCCGGCGGTACTGTCGCGAGATATTACTTCGCCGGGGGAGATGCCCGTAGGGCTCTTCTCTTAATAATCTCCTTTATCCTTTATCTCCTTGCATTGCGTGCTCTTTCTTCGCAACGCAGATTGGTAACCATAGTTGCGGCCATGAATCTAATCGCGGCCCAGTTTTATTCCGACTCCAGCAGGCATTCTGCCAGGTTTGTCACCGCTGGCATTCTTCCAAGCTTGTTGCTTAGATCCTCTCGATCTTGCCGGAATCTTGGACATTCGAAGAAGCAGTGCTCTGCGTCTTCGATGACCCCTGCGCAGACCACGCAGAAGGGGTCGTCCTCGTGCTTAAACCTATGCAGGTAGGCTTTAGAGCAACCGTGTCCTGTCAGCAGCTGTGTCAGGTGATACTCCACTTGTCCATGGCTACGGTTCAGCCAACTTTTCAGGTCTGGGATTAGCCTATGGGTCCATCGCCCTTTGCTGCTGTTATCCCACGAATCTTGCCATTGTAGGATTGTGCGCTGCCTTAAGGCACCTCTGGTGTCCTGGTCCGTAGTCCCCAGGGTTCGCTGTGCCCTGATTCCTGCGGATTCTCTTGCCAGCAGATGGATGGGAATCATTCCTGCTACCACTAGTGTGGCGTCTTGGGATACCGTTCTGAATGCGCAACACACCCTCAGGGCACACAGCCTCTGGACTGCGTTGCATTCTCGGGCATATGTTTTATGCTTCATTGCATCAACCCATATTGGTGCAGCGTACATTAGCGTTGAGCCAACTACGCTCGCTAGTAGCTTTCGCCTTGGCTGTTTCGGGCCTCCATTGTTGGCCATGATGCGGGATAGGGCCACTGCCGTCTTTCCTGCTTTGCTGCTTGCATACGCCATGTGATGCTTGCGTTCCGCGCAGGTAAGTAACGCAGCACTACTATGGCTCGCGCTAACTACTCTTTGCCTCTTTTCCAGGCTAACTTCCGACGTTTTCCACTGAATTATACGGAACGATTTAAAAACACGACCGCACTCACTAGAATACCTGCCGTGTGTGTGTGTGTGTGTGCGTGCGTGTGGGGACCCGGCCATATAATTTTGACTCGAATCTAAAGCTCTGCCGCGTTTCCCCCCTCGATGGCTTATCAAGCGACACTTGCCGCAGATAAGAACCAAATATTGAATCGGAGATCATTCAGTCATGAATGAGTCTTGCTTTTGTCTAGCCTTTTTCCCCAGAAATTATATAATCGAAGGCGGCAGCGTGGACTGATTGGCAGCCATTTTGCCATTTCCCTGTGCCATTTCCCTTTGCCATTTGTCGTGGCATATCACCGGGCGGCAATCAACGATAGCCGGGACTAGTATCAATTCTATCTATTCGACTTTCCAGATACTTTTCATACTCTTAATCAAGCAACAATTAGCTGTGACACTATCTCGCATGCGAAACGAAAAACAATACAAATTTGTTTGTGCGTCATTCGGTTGTGGATAGGCTCTGGAATTGAGCTGCCACTCGTTTGTCCGATCTGTATATAGCGTTCAGTTCGGTATCTGCAGATAGATTAAATCAATTAGCGACGCAATTTATTTATTGTCTGATCATTTTTGGGACATTTAAACGTTTGATGAATGCTTCTAGCGGACTAGAGCTTTTTGATTGTATCGAGATGTCAAGTGGATTGAATTATCTTTTCATATACTCTTTAATTTGTTAGGCCGCAGCAGATGGAGCGATGACATTGGCTTTGATCTGAACGCCGAGTTCAACAGCAACTCGTATTTGAACAAGTAAGATATTCCCTGGGATCGCGAGGCCATGTCAGATCGGAGCTAATTTTTTCCTCTACAAGCAGTGAAAACTTTCTGTCGTTCTCCCCCACGCTGACCACCCTGAAGCAGGAGCCCCAGACGGAGCAGATCAAGCCGAATCCGAAGCTCTCGCTGGACAGCAGAAATGCCGGAGGCAGTGTCTCTGCCACCGTGGCGATTGCCAAGGTGGACGAGGCGCAGAACTCCCCGCAGCTGGCGGTGGCCTGTGGCCAGGAGACGTCCCCTGGCAATGGCAAGCACGACCTGAGCTCCGGGCTCCTCTGTGGCTGTGGCTCGCCCCAGGGCTTGCCAGTGGCTGCCAGCGAGTATGAGCTGGGCGGACACTCCGACAAGGGCAAGATCAATCCCCAGCAGCAGTTAAGCGTGCTCGATCCATCCAAAATAGAGATTGTGTCCGCCAACGGAGCGATCCACGCCGAGGATCACAAGTAAGTAGCAGGCAGATGGAGGAGAAAGTCCGATTACTCTGATGATTCTCCCATTTAGGTTTCAGTACATTTTGGCTGCCGCCACCTCGATTGCCACCAAGAACAATGAGGAGACCCTGACGTATCTGAACCAGGGCCAGAGCTACGAGATCAAGTTGAAGAAGATCGGGGACCTGTCCCTCTACAGGGATAAGATTCTAAAGGTGAGTCCAAGGCTGTGCCCCAGCTGCTGCTGAACCAATGCCGATGCCGATGCCGATGCCTCCTCCAATTGAGTCAGAGACATGTGATTCAGTGAACGATTTGACTTCTGGCTGTCTGGCGTCAATTGCTTTTAATAAACCCCAATTAAGACGAAGAATTTGAGAGATGGATTCACGAGGACCGTGCATGCGTACGACCAGGGGGAGATACTCGTACAAAAGTATCTACGTTTGGCATAGCTACATATCTATCCTATGGCAATAAAGTCTGACTTCATCTGTTGCAAATTCTGTTGCAGAGCGTGATCAAGATCTGCTTCCACGAGCGACGCCTCCAGTTCATGGAGCGCGAGCAGATGCAGCAATGGCAGCAATCCCGCCCCGGCGAACGCATCATTGAGGTGGATGTGCCGCTCTCGTACGGCCTGTGCCACGTCTCGCAGCCCCTGAGCTCCCATTCGCTCAACACCGTCGAGATATTCTGGGATCCCCTCAAGGAGGTCGGCGTCTACGTCAAGGTCAACTGCATTTCAACCGAATTTACCCCAAAGAAGCACGGCGGGGAGAAAGGTGTGCCATTTCGACTCCAGATCGAAACCTATATAGAAAACAACAACAACAACACGAATCCGAACTCGAACAACATTAGCGGCTCGACTGCCCCAACCTCCCCAGAGCGCACCCCCAATGGGAGCAGCAACAGCAACTGCAGCGGAGGGCTATCCATCGCCAGCGTCAAGCAGGCTGTCCATGCAGGTGCCTGCCAGATCAAGGTGAGTGAGGGAGTGCGGATAGATGGGGAGAGAAATATAGACATTCCCCCTTACCCGCAGGTCTTCAAGCTAAAGGGCGCCGATCGCAAACACAAGCAGGACCGCGAGAAGATCCAGAAGCGTCCACAGTCGGAGCAGGACAAGTTCCAGCCCAGCTACGAGTGCACCATCATGAACGACATATCGCTGGATCTGGTGATGCCCGCTACCACCACGGGCTGCTACAGCCCCGAGTAGTGAGTTTCCGTTTCATCTCATCCCATCCCCCGACTGTTCAAATTGACGTAGTCGCTCGCAGTTGACGCAATCTTTCAATTGACCGTGCAAATTGTCTCGAGAGTGTTGTTTATGTGACAGCCAGGGCTGGGGTTTTAATTTATGATCTCCTGCACTGCACTGCAGTCTAGGTCCAACTATTTGCATAACATCCAGTTACTATGATCATCATGCGCGTATTCCGTCTTACATGCACGTGTAGACCCTCGATTCTTATCTATTCTACTACAGTGCGTTTAAGAACGTTAAGGCGGCTTGGCACCCACTCGATGTCTCCTAACTGAAGCTCTGAAACATCGATCTTAATCGGCTGTATGATTCCATATTTTATATACAGACTCAAATGTTGTGGTTATATATTCAATCAATCAACGAGTTCAGTGTTTAGGGTTATTTAATGTTTCTTCAAATCTATATAGATGAAAATTTAAATGAGAGATAAAGATTAAAAGATAAAGATAAAAGATTAAATGATAAAGAGAGCCGAGTTGAAGGATCATTGGCAAGGTGTTGCCCGCTAAGAGAACGCCCGAAGAGCGTTTCGTGTGGTTTCTGCCGTTGGGGCCGCCCCTGCTCCAAGTTATTTATAGTTTAAAGTTGCTTTTAACCGGTTTTCGGCTTTGTTTCATTTTGGCTGAATGATTTTGTTTGTTTCGCAGGCCACACTACGGCACTACAGGCACCACAGATCATATTGGCGAATGACACAGATACACATACTTCTATACTAGAGTATGCCGTGTGTGCGTTTTTATACCCGATACTCAAAATAAGTATTGGGGTATATTAGATTTGTGGTAAAAGTGGATGTGTGTAACGTCCAGAAGGAATCAATTTTATTCTTTCTCGCTCTGTCTCTCTCTAACACACAGGTTTCATGGTCGGTTTTGTCAATTGCAAAATATGAGTTCAAGGATCTCAGCACCTATAAGAGCCAGAGCAACCAAATTTGGTATCCACACTCCTGTGATATCGGACCTTGACCGTTTCGTGTCCAAATTTCGCCACACCCCCTTCCGCCCCCGCAAAGGACGAAAATCTTGGGCATCCACAAATCTCAGAGACTATTAAGGCTAGAGTAACCAAATTTGGTATCCGCACTTCTGTTAGATCTCACTATAAAACGTATATCTCAGAATTTCGCCCCACCCCCTTCCGCCACCACAAAAGACAAAAATCTGTTGCATCCACAATATTGCACATTCGAGAAAACTAAAACGCAGAATCATAGATAATGACCATATCTATCAGATTGCTGATCTGGATCAGATCGGATCATTTTTGTAGCCAAAAGCAAGAAATCAATTTTCAGTGGCTACGCAGCGCCCGACGTCACGCTCAGACTGATTTTCTGTCTCTCTCGCACGCACTCTTTGTCGTGTGGTTCAATATTAGCGGCGTCTGCCGCAGGAGAGCCATACTGACTTAGTATCGGGTATAACTGTAGAGTTGCGGTGTCCGCAGCAACTCACAACGTTCCACCTCGTTATACCCGATACTCAAAATGAGTATTGGGGTATATTAGATTTGTGGTAAAAGTGGATGTGTGTAACGTCCAGAAGGAATCGTTTCCGACCCCATAAAGTATATATATTCTTGATCAGCATCAATAGCCGAGTCGATTGAGCCCTGTCTGTCTGTCCGTCTGTCCGTCCGTCCGTCCGTCCGTCCCCTTCAGCGCCTAGTGCTCAAAGACTATAGGAGCTAGAGCAACGATGTTTTGGATCCAGACGTCTGTGATATGTCACTGCTACAAAAATATTTCAAAATTTTGCCCCGCCCACTTCCGCCCCCACAAAGAACGAAAATCTGTGGCATCCACATTTTTAAAGATACGATAAAACCAAAAACGCAGAATCGTAGAGGATGACTATATGTAATAGAGTGTAAAGTCTCAACCAGATCGTATAATTATTATAGCCAGAATCAAGAAAACAATTTCATTCTTTCTCGCTCTGTCTCTCTCTAACACACAGGTTTCATGGTCGGCTTTGCCAATTGCAAAATATGAGTTCAAGGATCTCAGCACCTATAAGATCCAGAGCAACCAAATTTGGTATCCACACTCCTGTGATATCGGACCTTGACCGTTTGGTGTCCAAATTTCGCCCCACCCCCTTCCGCCCCGCAAAGGACGAAAATCTGGGGCATCCACAAATCTCAGAGACTATTAAGGCTAGGTTAGGTTAGGTAAGGTTAAGGAGGTAGCCGGGAGGGGGGGGATAAGAGCCTCCCGCCCCCAAGCTCACTTGGACCTATAAAAGGTCCGTTGTGTTGCCGCATGGGCATGTGCCCCTTCGCGTTGCCCGAACCGTGAGAGCATACTACTGCAGGTTAAGGGCAGTCCCATCCGGTGGCTTGGATGTATTTGGACAAGGTCCCTGGTTTGATTACGGACAGGTCCGAAATGTCCGTGAGGAAAGCGGCCCCGAGAATACGAAGACGACGATTTCCAAGGGCTGGGCAGTGGCAGAAGAAGTGGGGGACCGATTCCTCCTCCTCCTCGTCGCGACAACTCCTGCAGAAGTCGTTATGAGGGATTGACAGTCTAGAGGCGTGAGTGCCGATCTGCCAGTGTCCCGTAATGGCTCTAGTAACTGCAGAGCACTGTGCTCTGCTGAGTTTATACAGCTCTGCTGAGCTCTTCTTCGATCGATATGGCCATATCAATCTTGAGACTTTACAGGAAACGGTTTGCTGCCATCTCCTATTGGCATTTTGCTCGAACAATTCGTGCGTTAGGAGCCTGCACGTAGCCAAGGGCATCGCTACTTGCTCCCTCTCCGGTAGGAGAGGAATCGTAGTACCCTGCCTGGCTAGCTCGTCGGCGGCGTCATTCCCCTCGATGTCCCTGTGGCCGGGGACCCATATAAGGAAGAGATCTAACTGCTCTGCGATCTCGTGCAGAGACCTGCGGCAGTCATTTACAGTCGCTGAGTTCGACGATATTGAGCCTAGAGCTTTGATAGCTGCTTGGCTGTCCGAGAAGACGCACACTAAGTGCGTATCTAGAAGTAATTTGGAGACGATCGAAATGGCCTCCTTGATGGCTTCAACCTCCGCTTGGAACACACTACAGTGATCCGGGAGCCTGAAGCAATGACTGATGTTCAGCTCGCTGCAGTAGACTCCGCCTCCCACGCGGCCGTCTAGCTTTGAGCCATCAGTGTAGAAGTGGACCGCATTTGCAGGTCCTGGTTCGCCCATCTCCCAGTCCTCCCTAGTTGGGATTGATACCTGGAAGGGCGTCGAGAGGTGGTCACTGGGGATACAGTAATCTGTCCTCTCTGGTAATTGCGGGAGTCTCATCAGGATTCCCGAGTGCCCAACCGCGGATGCTTTCCACAGTCTGGCTTCTCTCATTCTGAGGGCGGAAAGTGTTGCCACCTTCTTTCCCATGAGATCCACAGGGAGGAGGTCCAGCACAGTATCCAGGGCTTCCCCTGGAGTAGTGCGTAGCCCGCCAGTTATGCATAGCTCTGCCATGCGCTGAACTCTGCTGAGTTTATTGAGGCATGTCCTTCTGTCCAAGGCTGGCCACCATACCACCACTCCATAGAGCATGATTGGTCGTATGATGGCGGTGTAGAGCCACCGAACCATATAGGGGGTCATTCCCCATTTTAGTCCGATGGCTTTCCTGCAAGTATAGAGGGCCACTGTGGCCTTCTTTACTCTATCCTCTATGCTCAATTTCCAATCGAGCTTTCTATCGAGGATTAGGCCAAGATACTTGGCGTTGTTGCTGAAGACTAGCGTTTCCCCACATAGTCTTGGGGGAATCAGTACCGGAACTTTGTACTTCCTAGTGAAAAGCACCAGTTCCGTTTTAGACGGGTTTACGCCTAACCCGCATTTGTCTGCCCATTTCGACATTTTCGTGAGAGTACTTGTCATGCACTCACACAATGTCTGCGGAAATTTTCCGGAGAATGCTATGGCAACATCGTCCGCGTACGCCACCACACGGCAGCCACCCCCCTCTATCTCCCGCAGCAGTGTGTTCACTGCCACGTTCCATAGGAGGGGCGAGAGGACTCCGCCCTGCGGTGTGCCTCTGCTGACAAATCTGGTACACGTTGACGTCCCCAGTGATGCCTCAACCGTCCTGCATTGTAGCATCTGATCGATCAGGCTCACCATCCTGGAGTCAACGCCCAGATCCGTCAGTGCGCCCGTGATGGCGGTCGGAAGGATGTTGTTAAAGGCGCCTTCTATGTCGAGGAAGGCTACTAGGGTGTACTCCTTAAAATTAAGGGATGCTTCGATGATCGATGTGATCGAGTGTAGGGCCGTTTCGGTGGATCTTCCCTTCCGATAGGCATGCTGGGAGTCTGAGATCAGACTGGACGGAATGCACGCCGTTAGATGCAGCCCCAGGAGCCGCTCCATCGCCTTTAGAAGAAAAGACGATAGACTTATGGGTCTGAAATCTTTTGGGGCAGTGTGCGAGGGCTTGCCTGCCTTGGGTATGAATACGACTTTGGTCTGAAGCCAGGTGTCAGGAATGCACCCGTGGGAGAAGATTCCCTCGTAAATTATTTTGAGCCAGTTAATGGCTTTATGTCCCGCGTGAATCAGTTGGGCAGGGAAAATGCCGTCTGGCCCCGCGGACTTGTAGGGTTTAAAGCTTCTGATCGCCCAGGAAATGTTCTCCTGGCTTAGCAGTCTCAAGACTCAGCGACTCCTCGCTGGACGTAGTCCACGACTGGTCGGGGTTCTTCAAGTAGCCCAGGGTGGGTGTTGTCTTCGAGAGAACTGTGCGCAAGCGTGAGGCTTCTGAGTTACTCTCGATTTCGCTGCAGAACTTACGCCAGGAGGCGCGTTTGGCTTTTCTAAGTTCTTTGTTGTAGGTTGACAGACTGGCCTTGTATTCGGCCCAGTTTTGCTCAACGTTTTCAGCCTTAGCTTTATTGAAGAGTCTCCGGGAGGCTTTCCGGAGTTCACCCAGTTTCGGATTCCACCATTCAGGTTTCTTCCGGCCTCTGTTCTTGCCAGAGGGGCATGCTTTGTCGAGCGCCTTATTGCAGGCGTCGATAAACATCTTAAGACGACGAGTCGTGGCCTCCGTGGAGAACTCCTCCTCAGATGGTGGCTCAGGGAGAACACGACAGAGGTAATCAGAGTACCGAGTCCAGTTTGTCCGCCTGATGTTCCGGAATCGGACTGGCTTCGGTACTGAGAAGGAGAAGACAGTTTCCACGTACCTGTGGTCCGAGAAGGAGTGCTCTTCCAGGACCCTCCAGGATACAATGTTACGCTGTATCTCATGAGAGGCAAGCGTGAGGTCCAGGCCCTCCTTGCGGTTTTTAATGATAAAGGTGGGATCACTACCCCGGTTTAGTAAGACCATCTGAGTGGTCAGTAAGTAACAGAAAAGGTACTCACCCCTTTCGTTTGTGTCAGTGCTTCCCCACTGACAGTGATGTGCATTGGCATCGCACCCCACAATTAGGCCGATGTCCTTGGCCGAGCAGTCTGCGATTAGAGCCCGGAGAGGCGCGTGTGGAGGGGGGTCTGGTTGTTCATGCCCCATGTATGCGGAGCAGATCCTCAGTGAGCGCTCCTGGCCTTCGAGGCTCACTGCGGTGTGGTCTTCATTGCTGAAATTTGGGAGCAAAAATAAGTGCAACTCTCTTTTTGCAAGAATGCAGGTACGAATTTTACCTGCGGTTTCAGCTACATATAGCTTGTAGTCAGAAGTCCTCAGACCGGAGACCCTGTTTCCGAGGATCCAGGGCTCCTGAATGAGGACTATGTCGGCTCCACCCTTGGCCAGGTGGAGCAGTAGAGCAGCGCATGCTGCCTTACAATGGTGGAGGTTTATCTGCAGGAGCGTCAACGACATTCCTGAGGCTCGCCTCCACCATTGTTGCTTCTAGATCGCTGTCAGGGGACTCCGGCTCCTCCCCGACAACGATGTGGCTGAGACCTCTGGCTAGGTCGCTCTCGTCGAACGCGTAGTCGTCCAAGATATCGTCCGACATCATGGACGCCGCATCCGACGCCGGGTTGTCTTCCTCGCACGAGGCCCCCTCTTTCGGGATCTCCGGCAGCTCCGGGTCTGGCTCGACCTCCGCTTGCCTGCCCTTGCGATCGGACTTGTAAGTGGATATGGTGACCTTCTTGTAGCCATAATCCACTACACCGTCCGACTTTGCGAGGAGATCAATGGATTCCTCATTTAGGACGAGGATAATCTGGCGCCTCTGCCCTTGGATATCCTCCACCTTTGCCACCTTCCAATCGGCTGTAGGAAGGTGGGGGTTGCAGACCTGCAGTAAACTGAGGATCTTCTCAGGCTCTGCAGGCTTAGCCGAGACCCACGCTCTGGCTCTCGGGCGACTAGGGACATCTTCCCACTTCACGGCCTCCAGTTTCGCCCCTGGATAGACCTCTTTTAGGGCCGCCACCGCCTTCATGTAGAGGGCCGCAGAGCGAGCGTCTTGGCAGGCGATGGCTTTCACCTTGCCTGCGTCCTCACACTTTGGCGGTGGTCCGCCGTTCTCCTCCAGTTCCAGTAGGAACCGGTCCTGGAGCTCGTTCTCCACCAGGTGCCACTTATCCCGAGGGACATGGCCGTCCTCGGCGCCCCTGTCTAGGACACCGATCAGGGTTTTGCCCCTCGCCACCTCAGCGAACGACCGGTTCGTTTGCTGGCTTGCTGGGCTTGGCCTGACTGATTTGCGGGGTCCTCCACTGAGCGTTGCCGCTTGTTGGGGCCTTGGTTGCGCCCTTTCCGGCTTTGGCTGGCTGGAACAGTGGAAGGATTGAGGAGGCCCACAGCCTCTGCTCCTTTCCTTCGGCTGACGCCCTGAAGTTCGGGTCTTCGTTGGACAGGATGAAAGCCGCTCGTCTCCTGTCCTGGTACGACGGCTTTCCTCCCCGTGGTGCAGAGACGCTGCCCGCCGGGGCTCCCATGGGTTCTTCGGTCCCGGTGCGCTTACCAGCCGCGATTACGCTCTGCTTGGCAGCCACCCCGGTATCCGCTTCGCCCTTGGAGCCACCCGACTTGGAAGGACCCGATTGGCTTTTCGGGCCCCCCCTCGCTGCGGCTGCTGCCTGAAGACGGGGGACCGACTCAGTCTCCTTCCCCGTCTTCTTTGGACCCGGTTTCCCAGGCGCTGGTGCAGAGGGATTGGCTTGTCCCTCCGGTACTTTAAGAGGAGTACCGAGCTCCTTTGCGGTTTTGTTGGTTTTTATATTAAGAGTGTTTGACATAGTAGTTCCCACGAGTAGGCGGGAAGGGGATGGTCACCCGAGGCATAGCCCGCTTGCCCCGGGAAGCCTGATTTAAACTGGAGGTCGGCAGGTATCCAGAGTCCGCATATTAGCGACCGGGCACCCCCCCGGCCATGCATCCCTCGGCATATAACAGTGTCACCTTGGATTGGGGTAATTTCACTGAGAGTTTTCTTCTCTCCGCCCGACTACCATTCGCCAGCATCCTAGCAGAGACATGACCGTGCTAGGACCTGTTTCCAGCCGCCCTCACGGGGAGAGTATAGTCGCACTTCCACCGGTGTGCACAGTTACGGCGGGTGACGGTTCGCTCGCAACCCTCTGTGTCCTAGGGGGGGGGTGTGAGACGCAGACCGCACCGGGTATTACTAACCGGAGCGGCTGCGCCTCAGTTCCGAGTTCACAGTTGTGCGAGCCGACCCGTCATCCGTTTGTCCCCCTGTAGCACCCGATGGCTGACGGCCTAGAGTAAGGCTAGAGTAACCAAATTTGGTATCCGCACTTCTGTTAGATCTCACTATAAAACGTATATCTCAGAATTTCGCTCCACCCCCTTCCGCCCCCACAAAGGCGAAAATCTGTTGCATCCACAATATTGCACATTCGAGAAAACTAAAAACGCAGAATCATAGATAATGACCATATCTATCAGATTGCTGATCTGGATCAGATCGGATCATTTTTGTAGCCAAAAGCAAGAAATCAATTTTCAGTGGCTACGCAGCGCCCGACTGATTTTCTGTCTCTCTCGCACGCACTCTTTGTCGTGTGGTTCAATATTAGCGGCGTCTGCCGCAGGAGAGCCATACTGACTTAGTATCGGGTATAACTGTAGAGTTGCGGTGTCCGCAGCAACTCACAACGTTCCACCTCGTTATACCCGATACTCAAAATGAGTATTGGGGTATATTAGATTTGTGGTAAAAGTGGATGTGTGTAACGTCCAGAAGGAATCGTTTCCGACCCCATAAAGTATATATATTCTTGATCAGCATCAATAGCCGAGTCGATTGAGCCCTGTCTGTCTGTCTGTCTGTCCGTCTGTCCGTCCGTCCGTCCGTCCGTCCGTCCGTCCGTCCGTCCGTCTGTCCGTCCGTCCGTCCGTCCCCTTCAGCGCCTAGTGCTCAAAGACTATAAGAGCTAGAGCAACGATGTCTTGGATCCAGACATCTGTGATATGTCACTGCTACAAAAATATTTCAAAACTTTGCCCTGCCCACTTCCGCCCCCACAAAGGACGAAAATCTGTGGCATCCACATTTTTAAAGATACGATAAAAACAAAAATGCAGAATCGTAGAGGATGACTATATGTTCTAGAGTGTAAAATCTCAACCAGATCGTATAATTATTATAGCCAGAATCAAGAAAACAATTTCATTCTTTCTCGCTCTGTCTCTCTCTAACACACAGGTTTCATGGTCGGCTTTGCCAATTGCAAAATATGAGTTCAAGGAGCTCAGAACCTATAAGAGCCAGAGCAACCAAATTTGGTATCCACACTCCTGTGATATCTGACCTTGACCGTTTCGTGTCCAAATTTCGCCACACCCCCTTCCGCCCCCGCAAAGGACGAAAATCTGGGGCATCCACAAATCTCAGAGACTATTAAGGCTAGAGTAACCAAATTTGGTATCCGCACTCCTGTTAGATCTCACTATAAAACGTATATCTCAGAATTTCGCCCCACCCCCTTCCGCCACCACAAAAGACAAAAATCTGTTGCATCCACAATATTGCACATTCGAGAAAACTAAAACGCAGAATCATAGATAATGACCATATCTATCAGATTGCTGATCTGGATCAGATCGGATCATTTTTGTAGCCAAAAGCAAGAAATCAATTTTCAGTGGCTACGCAGCGCCCGACTGATTTTCTGTCTCTCTCGCACGCACTCTTTGTCGTGTGGTTCAATATTAGCGGCGTCTGCCGCAGGAGAGCCATACTGACTTAGTATCGGGTATAACTGTAGAGTTGCGGTGTCCGCAGCAACTCACAACGTTCCACCTCGTTATACCCGATACTCAAAATGAGTATTGGGGTATATTAGATTTGTGGTAAAAGTGGATGTGTGTAACGTCCAGAAGGAATCGTTTCCGACCCCATAAAGTATATATATTCTTGATCAGCATCAATAGCCGAGTCGATTGAGCCCTGTCTGTCTGTCCGTCTGTCCGTCCGTCCGTCCGTCCCCTTCAGCGCCTAGTGCTCAAAGACTATAGGAGCTAGAGCAACGATGTTTTGGATCCAGACATCTGTGATATGTCACTGCTACAAAAATATTTCAAAACTTTGCCCCGCCCACTTCCGCCCCCACAAAGAACGAAAATCTGTGGCATCCACATTTTTAAAGATACGATAAAACCAAAAACGCAGAATTGTAGAGGATGACTATATGTAATAGAGTGTAAAGTCTCAACCAGATCGTATAATTATTATAGCCAGAATCAAGAAAACAATTTCATTCTTTCTCGCTCTGTCTCTCTCTAACACACAGGTTTCATGGTCGGCTTTGCCAATTGCAAAATATGAGTTCAAGGATCTCAGCACCTATAAGATCCAGAGCAACCAAATTTGGTATCCACACTCCTGTGATATCGGACCTTGACCGTTTCGTGTCCAAATTTCGCCACACCCCCTTCCGCCCCCGCAAAGGACGAAAATCTGGGGCATCCACAAATCTCAGAGACTATTAAGGCTAGAGTAACCAAATTTGGTATCCGCACTTCTGTTAGATCTCACTATAAAACGTATATCTCAGAATTTCGCCCCACCCCCTTCCGCCACCACAAAAGACAAAAATCTGTTGCATCCACAATATTGCACATTCGAGAAAACTAAAACGCAGAATCATAGATAATGACCATATCTATCAGATTGCTGATCTGGATCAGATCGGATCATTTTTGTAGCCAAAAGCAAGAAATCAATTTTCAGTGGCTACGCAGCGCCCGACTGATTTTCTGTCTCTCTCGCACGCACTCTTTGTCGTGTGGTTCAATATTAGCGGCCTCTGCCGCAGGAGAGCCATACTGACTTAGTATCGGGTATAACTGTAGAGTTGCGGTGTACGCAGCAACTCACAACGTTCCCCCTCGTTTTTGTTGTTGTTGTTGTGTGACTACAGGAAAGCTTCATGCCGACTCAGCCGAAGCCGAAGTGAGGGACTCTAACCGCTCTAAAACAAACCACACCTATCCCGGATCCCGGCGGTACTGTCGCGAGATATTACTTCGCCGGGGGGAGATGCCCGTAGGGCTCTTCTCTTAATAATCTCCTTTATCTCCTTGCATTGCGTGCTCTTTCTTCGCAACGCAGTTTGGTAGCCATAGTTGCGGCCATGAATCTAATCGCGGCCCAGTTTTCTTCCGACTCCAGCAGGCATTCTGCCAGGTTTGTCACCGCTGGCATTCTTCCAAGCTTGTTGCTTAGATCCTCTCGATCTTGCCGGAATCTTGGACATTCGAAGAAGCAGTGCTCTGCGTCTTCGATGACCCCTGCGCAGACCACGCAGAAGGGGTCGTCCTCGTGCTTAAACCTATGCAGGTAGGCTTTAAAGCAACCGCGTCCTGTCAGCAGCTGTGTCAGGTGATACTCCACTTGTCCATGGCTACGGTTCAGCCAACTTTTCAGGTCTGGGATTAGCCTATGGGTCCATCGCCCTTTGCTGCTGTTATCCCACGAATCTAGGATTGTGCGCTGCCTTAAGGCACCTCTGGTGTCCTGGTCCGTAGTCCCCAGGGTTCGCTGTGCCGATTCCTGCGGCTTATCTTGCCAGCAGATGGATGGGAATCATTCCTGCTACCACTTGTCTGGCGTCTTGGGATACCGTTCTGAATGCGCAACACACCCTCAGGGCACACAGCCTCTGGACTGCGTTGAATTCTCGGACATATGTTTTATGCTTCATTGCATCAACCCATATTGGTGCAGCGTACACTAGCGTTGAGCCAACTACGCTCGCTAGTAGCTTTCGCCTTGGCTGTTTCGGGCCTCCATTGTTGGCCATGATGCGGGATAGGGCCACTGCCGTCTCTCCTGCTTTGCTGCTTGCATACGCCATGTGATGCTTGCGTTCCGCGCAGGTAAGTAACGCAGCACTACTATGGCTCGCGCTAACTACTCTTTGCCTACCTCTTTTCCAGGCTAACTTCCGACGTTTTCCACTGAATTATACGGAACGATTTAAAAACACGACCGCACTCACTAGAATACCTGCCGTGTGTGTGTGTGTGTGTGTGTGTGCGTGTGGGGACCCGGCCATATAATTTTGACTCGAATCTAAAGCTCTGCCGCGTTTCCCCCCTCGATGGCTTATCAAGCGACACTTGCCGCAGATAAGACCCAAATGTTTGCATTTTTTCTTTAGACCAAACAACTGTTGGGCAGCCACTAGTAGTAGATTGGCAGAATTTACACCGAGAGAGAGAGAGAGAGATGAAGCGATTTGTACTATACGAGTGCGAGTATATTGAATCAGAGATCATTCAGTCATGAATGAGTCTTGCTTTTGTCTAGCCTTTTTCCCCAGAAATTATATAATCGAAGGCGGCAGCGTGGACTGATTGGCAGCCATTTTGCCATTTCCCTGTGCCATTTCCCTTTGCCATTTGTCGTGGCATATCACCGGGCGGCAATCAACGATAGCCGGGACTAGTATCAATTCTATCTATTCGACTTTCCAGATACTTTTCATACTCTTAATCAAGCAACAATTAGCTGTGACACTATCTCGCATGCGAAACGAAAAACAATACAAATTTGTTTGTGCGTCATTCGGTTGTGGATAGGCTCTGGAATTGAGCTGCCACTCGTTTGTCCGATCTGTATATAGCGTTCAGTTCGGTATCTGCAGATAGATTAAATCAATTAGCGAAGCATTTTATTTATTGTCTGATCATTTTTGGGACATTTAAACGTTTGATGAATGCTTCTAGCGGACTAGCGCTTTTTGATTGTATCGAGATGTCAATTGGATTGAATTATCTTTTCACATACTCTTTAATTTGTTAGGCCGCAGCAGCTGGAGCGATGACATTGGCTTTGATCTGAACGCCGAGTTCAACAGCAACTATATATTCAATCAATCAATGAGTTCAGTGTTTAGGGTTATTTAATGTTTCTTCAAATCTATATAGATGAAAATTTAAATGCTTACTATACGTTGTTCAACGATTTCGCTTTTAAATCTGATAGAATAGAATTAAACCGAATATAATAGAACAGAATACAATGAGCTTTCGTTTAGTTTTATTTATTCTGTAGACTTATAGCTCTGACACGCACTGTGGAATGGAATTTTCCCGCACCGAATGAGAGAGAAAAGTCGTTTTGTCACATAAATCCCAGCGATCAATCGAATTGAGAGCGTAAATATGTACATACATAGATATATGTACATATACCACTTATATGAGAGATATGGAGAGAGATGTAGAGAGATCAGTAGAGAGACGAGAGGTGCTGCTAAAGAGAGCCGAGTTGAAGGATCATTGGCAAGGTGTTGCCCGCTAAGAGAACGCCCGAAGAGCGTTTCGTGTGGTTTCTGCCGTTGGGGCCGCCACTGCTCCAAGTTATTTATAGTTTAAAGTTGCTTTTAACCGGTTTTCGGCTTTGTTTCATTTTGGCTGAATGATTTTGTTTGTTTCGCAGGCCACACTACGGCACTACAGGCACCACAGATCATATTGGCTTATGAGACAGGGAGACCTGTAGGTCTTAAATCGATTGTATTTTCCACTTGCTAGTCACTCCGCAAACCCCCGGGCGGTACTTTGCTGGCGTTCCAGAATACATGAGCATTCCGATTGTAATGTCCATAATCCATCTCTGTAGATTCGATCAGCAGAGTGGTGGCACGGGAGTTGGCAGTGGGGAGGGAGGGAAAAGATCTTGAAAGTCTAGGAAATTTCCCCATGAATGGCGGCAGTATGAATTACGGGTATATGCGGTTTATCCATGCATGATTTACATACAAGTCCAAACAAGTTTTCTTATGTAATCAGGGATCGTATCGAGTATCGGGGGTATCGGGTACCGGGTAGGGGTGTATCGTTTTGTAAGAGAAATCGAGCAGTTTCGTTGAAGAGAAAACCTGATTCCCTGAATGGGAGACCTAGAGCAGAGCCCAGGCCTGGTCTGGCCAGGCCAGGCCTGGCTGCATTCGTGAACATGCACTGGCCTCTTAAGGATCGTCGCTCCTGTCACTGCAAGATACAGAGCCCGAGCCCGGCTGTAGTGCTGTGTACAGTGGGCCCCAAATAATCACAGCGTTTCCCTCACTTTTCCACAGTATGAAACTTTGGCCCAATTCGCCCGTGCACATACCCAAGTACGATGGGATGCTTCCGTTCGCGTCCAGTGCAGCATCGCCGACGACCAGCAGCAGCAGCCCCATTGCCATCAACTCGGTGACGTCAACCAACTCGCCCAACCTCAAGCTGATGGACGCCACGAACATGGTCTCGCCGCAGCATGTGCCCGCGGACATGGATGACTTTGTACGTACTATTTCTGCACAGTAGCTCGCCAATCCCTAACTTATCATATCACCCTCCATCATGATAACAGAATCAGAACATTATGCCGGAATCGACGCCCGCCCAATTGACGCAGTGGCTGACCAACAATCGCCTCACGGCCTATCTATCGACGTTCGCCCACTTCTCAGGAGCTGATATAATGCGGTTTGTACTTCTCTACAATGTGTTTCGAAACTGTACGACACTTGGGAAAGCCCGACGACATAATCTCATAGATAACTTATTAATAATCGATATGGTTCAAAGATTTAAAGATATGGTGCACAATTCAATATAAGAAATATTCGACTACAAATTCCAGTTTCGAACGAGGTTATAAATTACCAAAACTACCGACATTTTACGGTTTCGAAACGCACTGTCGGCTTTATCTTATTTGGATGCTCTAGTTCCTCATGTCTCTCGCTTTTGGGCCTATTTTTTTAGCATGTCCAAGGAGGATCTGATACAAATCTGTGGCCTGGCCGACGGCATACGCATGTTCAACATATTGCGAGCCAAGTAAGTGATCCCCAAATGAAAGTCGAAGTCTGAAAATCTGTTCTAAGACCACCTTCATCTATTTCAGGACCATCACGCCCAGACTCACGCTGTACACCAGCCTGGACGGTTGCAGCTACAATGCCATCTACTTGCTGTCGAACACGGCCAAGGAGCTGCAGCAGAAGCTGTTCAAGATGCCCGGCTTCTACGAATTCATGGCCAAGGCGGGTGCCCAGGAGAATGGAGGAGCTGCTGCCGCCGCGGCCGCCGCTGCTGCTGCTGCAATGTACAACAGCTGGAGCATGCACTCGAAGTATTCAGGCAGCGGCTCGAACATCTACAACGACGCCAACAAGAGCTGCGTGTACATCTCGGGACCGTCTGGGATCCTGGTCAGCGTCAGCGACGAGGTGCTGAACAACGAGATCAAGGACGGCAGCCTCTATGCCTTGGATGTGCAGAGCGGCAAGGTCATCTTGAAGCTGATCAACAAGCAGGACAACAATTGAACCCGCTGTTACCACCCTAGAAACCAAGTATAGTTTATAGCATTTACACTCACAGTTCGATATCGTTTTATATATGTATATGATTCAATGTCTATCAGATTTCGCGCAGCAATTTTGAACAAGTATTAGGCAAGCAAACCCAGCCCCCACCCAACCCCAATACCCAAGCCGAACCTTTTTGTTAAAGAATTAGTGCAAAATATGTGAGCTACCATTTTCACTCTTTTTAAGTTTGTTTACTTTATGCATGTCTTACTTTATTTTTTTACCACCTACGATTATGCACATTTACGAGTACAGTACACCCCCCAAGCGATGGCATTTCGATTCGCTATATTTGTTCTACTTTAGTTCATTGCCACGGCACACGCCCGCCTGCCACCTACACGCATATATCTATGGATGTGCACCATTTGAAGAAGAAAGAAAAAAACACAAAAAAAAGCAACCTAAATTTAATAATTACATATATAATATCATCATCAAGTACAGTACCACGAATAAAAGAATTGAGCAATTGTTTCGAAGCAGAGTTCAACTAGCAACCAAACAAAAACTTTTGTATGTGATAGAAGCAATAAAGTGTTATCCACAAGTGGACTGTCAAAAAAACACACGATCTCTAATAATGAATGGATGGGAAAGTAAGTGCCTGGGATATGTGGATCTAAGTGAGCTTGGACTGATTCTAAATTCGTAGCAAATTTCTATACATACAATAGATTTAGATTCTATTATCGCTTCGTTGCATAACTATAACCTGTTTGGTTCTCATCAATGAGTCAATGGGTCGGAACTAGTATCGGATCCGTCTATCGATTTACAACTTATATATTTTTCGGGGATCTCCCAAAAATGTATTGCGGTGGCAGTAGTTCATATATCAATTTAGAGTATAATTTTCAAAATTTAATAGTCATCAAAGTCAGCGTCCCGTCAGATGGATGGCTCCCAGATACTCCTGCTCCTTCTGCTCTGCGCCATGGGCAAGTGTCTACTAGTCTACTAGTGTATTCATGATAATGTGCTCCAAAGTTGTGCCTTTTCCAGCGCAGGTCGGGGGGTTCGCAGTGATTGTCGGATAGCGCAGTATATGGTGGAGGGAACGAATCGGATATTCACCTATCGCGATGCCAGCGGAGCCTTCGATTGCAGCGAACGGAAACCGTTCCTGCAGGTGTGACTCTTTGCATGTTCTGCACTGTCACGGACTGGGTGGATACTCAGTGCCAGGACAATGGACAGTTCAGTGTCGCTATGCCCATGACATGCAACGAACCGATGAGGCCAACGGTCACGCGTATCAGGGACAACGAGTGTTCTGGGACCATGTATGCTGTGGGATATACGATCGAGGGACAACAGCTGGAGCTCTATCGGACGTGCTTTGATGCCAGCAACGCACGGGTCTTGTACTACAAGTCCTTCTGTAAGTGTGCCCCACCTCCTACTACTCTCCCCCAATTGCCAATTGAGTCCTTGATAGTTCCCAGACGACCGTGGGTAGAGTTCGTGGCCGATGAGTTGTTCAGCCCCAGAGAGGCGACTGCCTACTTAAAATCCAACATCTATCACGCCTTTAACTACCTATACGGGGACGGGCAGACTTACTTGACGTGGGCATCTGGTAGCATCGGCGGACTTCCTCTTTGTGGATCAGATGAGCAGCACTTTACGATACCTGAACGTTGTGCCTCAGTTCAAGTCAATCAACGAAGGGAACTGGGAGAAGATCGAGCGTTGGGTGCGTAGCATAGTCCCCCAATCGACACCGTTCCGGGTCAAGACTGGTGGCATCGGAATACTCATGCTGGCAGACACGAGGGGAGTGTTCCAACAGGCCTACCTTGCTGGCTCGAAATTGTGGTACAGCTTACAAATGATTCAACATATAATATTTCTATTAAGAGTCAAGACATGGGCAGGACGTAGGGAATATAAGTAAACCGAAGGAATCACTTCTTTATCCAATTGTATGTATCTAATTGGGTTAAAATGATTGGGTCTATCCTGCAGGGCGGATTGACTATTTTCCAGAATTTTTCTTCTTAAGCTACGTTAATATTATCATAATTATCAATCAACCATGTTGCAGCCGCCATGCGGGAGAAATGAAATCGCTATAAAGTTACCGATTAATTATTTCTTAGGGAATCGTATTGAGAAACAATTAGTCGGCCCAACGACATTTTAAACGCTGTTTGAGTGGCCATAAAAGCGCTCAGAGCTCCTGAATGCCAATAAGTTGTCAAAGAATCGTTTAGGAACATGTCTAAGAGGGAGGAAATCTTCTACAAGGGGCAGACGTTTATTTTCAACATTTACTCGCTGATGCCACAAGAACAGCGCTGGAAAAGAATTCTCCATGAGATCAACTACTGGCACGTCATGTGCTTTTGGGTGCTCCTGTTCGATCTTCTGCTCGTGCTGCACGTAGTGTCCAACCTGAACAACATGTTCGAGATAGTCAGGGCCATCTTTGTGCTGGCCACGAGCGCCGGACATACCACCAAGCTGATATCCGTCAAGATGAATAACGTGGCGCTCCAGCAGCTGTTCGACCGCCTGGATGATGAGGACTTCCGTCTGGAGGGACCTGAGGAGCAGGCCATATTTGCGGCAGCCTGCGAGACGACCCACAAAACGCGAGACTACTATGCGGCGCTGTCATTTGCGGCCCTCGCAATGATACTGATCCCACAGTTCGTGCTCGACTGGTCGCATCTGCCACTGGGCAACTACAACCCATTCGATGACAATCCGGGCTCGGCCGGATACTGGCTCTTGTACTGCTACCAGTGCCTGGCGCTCTCGACCTCGTGCCTCACGAACATTGGCTTCGACTCCCTGTGCTGCTCGCTTTTCATATTCGTGAATTGCCAATTGGACATTCTGGCACTGCGCCTGCAGAAGATAGGCCAACGTAAGGACAAAGACAACGGAAACACTAAGATGAGCATTGATGTGCAACTGAAGCAATGCATCCGCTTCCACATGGCGATAGTGGATTTGGTCGAGACTATAGAGCGTCGGCTCTGCACACCGATATCGATGCAGATCTTCTGCTCGGTACTGGTGCTGACAGCCAACTTCTATGCCATAGCCTTGGTGAGTGCAGCAGATCTGATAATGGAAGTGCATTTTTACCAACTTTATCTCATCACATATTTAGTTGTCCGATGAAAAGCTGACGCTGTTCAAGTTCGTAACCTACCAGGCCTGCATGCTGATGCAGATCTTCATGCTGTGCTATTTTGCGGGGTGAGTGATTGACTGATGGAGTGATTGAAGTACCCTTTGAGTACCCTGTAGCAAGGTCACCCACTGCAGTGTCGAGCTGCCCCATCGGCTCTACAATACCAATTGGGTGGACAGGAGTCGCTCCGATCGCCGGAATGCATTGCTCTTCATGCAACGTCTCCACTACGAGCTGAGGATAAGGACCATAAACCCCAGTCGTGCCTTCGACCTGGCGCTTTTCAGCTCGGTACGTTCTACCCTTTTTTTCACTGTACGATTAGCGGATTTCCATAATTAGCCTCATTTGCGTCGTTGCAACAATTTGGGGCTATAAAAGGCCCGCAACGCAGGACACGTAGGTTAAGTCAGTCAGGAATTGCCAGTGAGCATGAATCAGCAGCATCTGAAAGTCACAGGTGTGGTACTTTCAGATTTTGGGCATCTGGAAACTTCCAGATGGGGCCACAGGGCAGCAGCGCCGCTGGCACCAGCTCCGATTCTTTTCGATCTTTGCGATTCTCAGTGGAATGCTGCTGCTGTTCGCCATGCAGCTGGCCGGCAGCATTTCTTATCTGCGGGAGATACACAAGGTGCTCTACATGTTCGCCACGGAGATGTCGTGCATGACCAAACTGATGCACCTGAAGCTGAAGGGTCGGAAGCTGGCGGGCCTCGTCACAATGATGGAGTCCTCGAGTTTTGCGACCAAAAGTGAGCAGGAGGAAAAACTAATGGAAGCCGGAAGGGTGTCGGTGGTGAACTTGCGGAACTTGTACGGCATTTCGTCCATAGTGACAGCCACCCTTGTTCTCCTTGTGACGTTCTTTGCGGGTAACTCGGAGCTGCCGCTGACCATGTACGAGCTCTGCAGCATTGATGGACGAATGTGCTACTGGGTCCTGTTCCTGTCCCACGCTGTCTCTCTGATGCCCACGTTCTGCCTGAGCATAGCCTTCGAATCGGTGGCCTATAGTCTGCTCACCTATCTCCGGGTACAGGTGCAGATGCTCGCCCTGCGCCTGCAGCAGTTGTGGCCGGCTGAGACACCGCAGGATAACCAGTGCATTGCCAGGGAGCTGCGCGAGTGCAGTGTCCACTACAACAGGAGTGCCAGGCAGTGTGCAGCTAATGTGCTCGATTCTCGTGTTGGTTTCCAATCTGTTCGACATGTCATCTGCTACGCTTCCAACGAGGTGACAATCCACAGCTCGCGCCTGTGCCACAGCATCTATAAGTCTCAATGGACCAGCTGGAACAAGGAAAATCGCCAAATGATTGTGCTTATGATGCAGCGCTTAGACTCGCCGCTTTGCTTGCGCACTATTAATCCCACTTTCACTTTTAGTCTGGAGGCTTTTGGATCTGTAGGGAAACATCAACCCACCATTCTGAATATAACTAATGGATTTTCTTTATTTCCAGATTGTGAACTGTTCCTACAGCTACTTTGCCCTGCTGAAGCGCGTTAACAGTTAGAATCTGATTGTTATCAATGTATTACCTAAAAATAATTTCAAATATTACCGGGCAACCATCAAGATTTCAATCCTCCCTGCAGCAATATGGTCACACTCGAAGCTGCCAAGAAAAATACCAGAAAAGTATTTTTATCGTTTATCGATTTAGCAGAGCACGCAATTAAATTAAATAAAGAAATTCAGTAAATTACTCGCAGAAAAGCAGCAACAGCTCCTTTGCGATGAGTGCGTGAATGTTCTGATCCGATTGTTTGACATTGACGAGCTACAGAAAGAACAGGATGCTGCGATTGCCAGACAAAAGAGCGCTGTCCAGGATGCTCCTGCCCCAAAGAGCGCACCCAAGACGCCTCCAAATGCTGCAAGGAGTGCTTCCAAGACGGTTCCAAACGCTGCAACGAGTGCATCCCACACACCTCCAAATACTGCAAAGCCTGCCAAGCCTACGGCTAAGAAGGCCGCACCGCCGGAGCCCCAAACTAAAGTGGAAAAGCCTGCGCCGGTGGTACAGCCGGATCCGAAACCCAGCCGACGTATAATTAAAAATGTATCCGAGCCACTGCCATCTGCTGCCTCTGTAGCAGACGCAGTTGATAAAGTCAAGGCACCATCCAAGACTAAGCATGCTCCGAAGGAGGCAGACCAGGAGCAGATTAGTACCCTCATTCTCAATATTCTAAACGAGGACGAGCCGGGCGTGGAAGATGAGGCAGACTCTCCCCAAACAACAATTGCAGTGCCAGAGAAGGAAGCGGATGCTGAGGCTGAAGCTGAGGTGACTGAAGAAGAAGAGCTAGATGGAATGAATATCATATACGAGCATGAAGGTGCGTAGAAACTATTAGCTTATGAATTTTGTCCTAAAAGAACTTCGGATTTTAGATATTTCAATCGAAGAGGAGCTAAATACCAAGCCAGACATCCGTCCATCCAGACTAAAAAGGCAGAAAACGGAGAGCCAGAGCGAGGCAGACAACGAGGAGAGCGAGGCCAGCAATATAGTCCTCTTTAACTTTGTCGAGATCAAAGAAAGTACGTTGAATCGGAATCTGCAAATGGGTTAACCATACCGCCATTCATTGTGCTGTTTTATGCCATTACAGAGGATGACATTGACGACTTATACGAGTACTTGGCCACGGTGGTGAGGACCAGCTTTGAGAAGCTAAAGTTCAACTGGAGCACTGTCTGCCAACATTGCACATTAAAGTCCACTAGCTACGAGAACTTGCTGGAGCACATGCTGAGGCTACACAAGTCCCGGTCGGATGTCTTTCGGTGCCCAATCGAGGGCTGCAGCTTGGAGCTAAAAGGACGCAAACTTCTGGCCATGCATTTGGTTGTTCTACATGCGCCTGTGGTTGAGTAAGCAAGTTTGTTTTATGAGGTCGCTGTGATAACTTATGGAACCCTCCCTCTTTTAGTATTGCCATTTACGGCAGCTGTCCGGAATGCAAGATGACTTTCTCAAATATTTTACAATACAATAAACATTCGTGTGCGCATATCATCAAGAAGAAACGGGGCTTTCGCTTGTTTTGCGAAATGCGCGCCCTGGAGTTTCCCTCCTGGAAGCGGTATGCTTTGATTTCTAATTATATATGATATGAAGATGATATGTCCTCTTCTTTTTCCATGCAGCTTTAATTTTCACAATCAATTCCATTTGGAGAAGCACCGACCGCGCGCGTGCTTTGTCTGTGGCTATGAGAACACCAACATCGACGAGCTCTTCTAGAATTTGCATTAGTCCCACGAGCCAGAGGGCGCTCTGTTTTGTGATCTGTTAGGAACGTTCTCTCAGGCTCTACTGCACCATTTCCACATACTGACTTCTCCTCCGCTTTCAGTTGCGATCGCACGTTCCGGGATCCCGCTTTCTTCATAGAGCACAATACGTCGCACGCGGCTGTGGGCAACGCCACCTATACCTGCGGCGAATGCCTGGCTACCTTCGAGACACGTGGCAAACTGAATAGCCACACAGTAAGAATTTGCGTCGAGATATTCTGGCAATATAGCTGAACTTATCAGGGTAAACTTTTCAGAGATCAATGCATGGCAACGTCATCAGCTGTGAGCTCTGCTCCCGTGAGTTTGCCTCTGAGGCCCCGTACAACGTCCACATGAAGTCCCATGTCTGCGGGAGTTGTGGCCAACTGAGCGAGAATCAGGAGAAAATGGACGCCCACTTTGGGACCGAGGGCTCTGCCTGCTTTGGGGCGGAGAAGTACGTGGAGCTGCTACGCGATGCCTATGTCTGTGAATACTGCACCACGTACTTTAAGGAGAAGTCAGACTTACAGTCCCATCGCGAGACTGGTGTGCACGACAATGGCGTTTTTTCGTGTCAGCCTTGTGGAAAGGATTTTACCGACATGAAATTGTATCGTCACCATTGGCGCAACTATTAACAACTGCGTGTAGATGTTGCTCATCGGAAGCTGGACATTTTCACCTTCTTCATGTGCGACCTGAAGGTGAGATGGCACGACAGACAACCGTAAAATCTGTGGCTTGAATGAATCTTCACTTTCAGGACTGCTCGGCCGCATATGCGAACTGGAACTCACTCTACACGCAAGAGCGACGCACTCACGATGAGTCTAAAGAGCGGCAGGAGAAATCGGCCAAGCCGCTGCAGGAATGGCAATGCCAATTCTGTCTTAAGCTATGCCGATCGAAAATGTCCTTATCCGTCCATGTCGCCCGGAGCCACAACAATGGTGAGTGCACAATAATTCCCGACTTATCTAATTCCCGACTATCTTAACGACAAACACTTTGCTTACTGGCACGAGCCCATCGAGTGTCCGCAGTGCTTCAAGATTGTCAAGAACAGGCGCAACTACGATACCCACGTGAAAGCGCTACACCTGCAGTGTGTGCGAGAAAGGCTTCTACCACAAGAGCGAGATGGAGGCTCACAAGAGGGTATGTACTGTAGCATTACTAATTCGATCTCCAACCGATGTATGGTATCCCCCTGTAACTCCATTCCCTGTCGTACAGTTGCGAGCAGTGCAGCTTCACCACCAGGAACAAAAAGTCACTGTCTGTTCATACACTGGGCCAGCACTTTAAGCGATTCGCCTTCGACTGCAAGATGTGCGACAAGCACTTTGGTCGACGCCAGGGACTGACCAACCACATACAACGTGCGCACGCCTCCAAGCATGTGTGCCGTAACTACATTGACGACGGTTGCGGCCCTTCGTTTACCACCAGTTCCCAGCTGAACGTGCATTTGCGGTATTTGGTATTTTGAAAGATAAAAAAGTTGAGTTCATAGACGATTCTGCTGTTGACATGGACACGATGAAAGACGTTGATTATAACGTTACAGAGGAGGAGGAGGAGGAAGTAGAGCATGAGGAAGAAGAGGATATAGAGCAGGAGGATGAAGAATGTGCCCTAGAATTTGCCGAGGATGAGGCAGAGGGGGGAACCGAAGCCAAACCGGGGCTCAGACAGAAAACATGGAAGAAACTCCGTTCGGATGATTAGCCATTTCTTTGCTAAAGCAGATATATTTAATTTGATTTCCGTTCATTTGCTATCCATAATTTGAACACAGAGATGTCAGGTTATTCCATAGTACATAATACAATTCTAATGATAATGTAATAGCTACACGTACATTTAGGCTAATTCCAATGCAATTAACTAGCCAGAGTCTGGCGGAAGCAAATTTGATTTATTAAGCGTTGTAGTTTGGTCATTTAACTGTTGAAGATTGTGTGCGGAGTTTACCTATATATCAAATCGAAGAGTTTCATTCACACTGGGCTAATTGGTGTAATAACAATGGCGGTGCGCGTGGCACAGTGCAGCAGGGCCGTGTCCTCAGTGGACTCATCACAGTCACCGTCGCCGTCAGCATCCACATCCACGTCGACCCCAATGTAGCTGTCGATCTCCCACGATGGGAAATGTTCCATTTCGCCCTCGCAGTTCAGATCTTCCTCTTCGAAGTCCTCATACTCGTCGATAAGGATAACTGTATGATGTGGGGAGATATACGTACTTAAATATTCAGAACCTCAACTTCTAATTCGGTTCCGCAGTGCATTTAAAGCAGTACGAATTTTGGGAACATTTTTAAAGGCAGGCACAAAGTCTACATATATATTTCGACTGAATTTGATTTAATTACTTGAACTATCTGGCGGCGTTGCTTTTGCAGCGCACTCCAGGGATTGTGCTCCCTCGTCTGGTATACTAATGCGCTGTTCCTGCTTGCTTTATGGCTCCGATGTGGATCTATGCAGGCTGCAATACATGTGATAGTTCTTATTCGTATATTTGCTTATGGGAATGGCGGAACCAACCTTAACGTAACACGTTTCTTGGTCCTATTATCTAATTCAGTCATAAAAACATCATTGTGCTGCTGCTTCTCAGACCCCAGCTGATATGAATTAAGCACGGAAGACTACAAAGGATATACATATACAATTATGAGATCGTTTGGAGGGACTCAGTCTCAGTTCTACCTTGGTATTGGTCGATGTATGCTGCGTGTGTGGCGGCATCGGGGTTTGCGTGGCGATCACATCGGTTGTCGTTGTGATTGTCTGCGTGGAGGTGAGCGCCCTCAGCTCTGTGCCATCCGTGGATGTGGCCGAAGTGGCGGTCGGTGTGTGCTCCGGATGCACACTCAGTGCCGCGGTGCGCTTCCAAACATCGATCATCGACAGGTTGTGAGCGTGGTGCAGGGGATTGTGGCTAGGGCTAATGGAATGTATTTTGCTGGGCTTTGCTGGGAGGGGTAGGGCCAAGAATCTATCACGATCCTCCATGTAGGCTTTGATCAGCACGTCCAGCTTCTCTTCTATGTCAGCGACCTATCCAAGCAACAATAATTACAGTTTAATTCTGTTGGGCTAATCAATCATTGTGGGGACACCTCACCTGGCGCTCGACTTTAACCACACGGGAGGCTAAACTTATTTTAGATGCATAGACGTCCTTGGCCTTGGAGCCTTGTTTGCCCAGGATTTGATCCAAACTGTGGAATGAACGTGAGTCAGTAAATGGTAGGGAAATGGATGTTCATTCCACGTTTATTTGGCAGACTCACCGCAAATGAAGCATCTTAACGCGACCCAACAGGTCCACGTGGCCTAGAAGGAGCAAAGAGAGGTATAAAGTTTTGAATGTAGTACAATCGCTAGTCTTAGAGTTATAGCTCATAGCCTGAATGTAACTATTTAGGGGAGCAGAACAGGGGAGGGCTTTTGTGCTCACCAGCTGCGTACTGCTCCATGACATCCTTGACATCGTACGGCTTCAAGGCCTCCTTGAACTTGCGCCGTGCCACAAAGTACTTGAGCTGCAATAAAAATCTCTCTCAGTTGCATATCCGACTCGATCCCTTCCAGTGGTGAGTGGCGCCCCGTGTCCGTATCCGTGTCCCACCACGTACTCACCTTGCGAATGAACCGAATGGCCGTCTTGTGTCTATTGGTTAGCTGCGTGCAGCGCGGCTCATCTTCCTCATCTGCGGGCAATTTGTGAATCAGAGAGATTGACTTGTGCGTTAGGTTTTGGTTGCTAGCTTCGCTTGGTTGGTTTTGGTTTGGTTTGGTTATTGGTGTTTTTTTTTTGTTTTTGGTTTTGGATACATTTAAGCAAGTCAACGTCAACCCAAATATACAACAACACATACAAAAAGTACCGTTACACACATATATGGAGCAATTAGTAAATACGGATACGATATTGATAATTATATATATATTATATGATTAATGTCAACAAGAGATAGAGAGATAGATAGAGAGAGAGAGAGAGCGAGAGCTTAGTTAGTAGGAGTTAGTCGGAGATGCCTGTAGATGGCTGGAATATTCTCCAGCCCAGTTCTGAAGCAAGCGTTGTGGTGTCGCGTGTCCTGTGTCCTGTGTCTGGTGTCAGATGGGATGTGTGTGGGGGAGCATGGAGTGCGGCTGGACTGGGACTAACTAAGGCTACAAATCAAAGCGGGGCAGTCTACACAGGTGGACGGCATGCATCCCTAGCATAGCAGAGGGTGGGAGGTCCTCCCAGAGCGGGAGAGAGATGCTTCGCACGCACTTGCCACACCGAAGTACCCGTTCGGCCCACCATCAGCAGCAGCCGATCTGTGCGAGAATCCTGTCTCCAGGAGCTGCGATGCGGCTGCAAAGAATCGACCCGTCCGACCACTTCCCGAGCTCGGACTCGGACTGGCATTGCGGCGCTGGGTGGGCACTGGCAGCGTCATCGTGCTGTTCCTCTCAAAGTTATCCGTATTGGGGTCCTCTTGGCCGGCCTCCAGGTCCGCAGGGTTTGTGGGGGCCACCCGGGTATTGCGCAGCGAAAGCGATGAGCCGAAAAAGCTGCCATGCAGAAAGCAAAACAGCACCACGGGAATGGTTAGATTTCTAGAGGCAGACTCGCTTTTGGCCTGGCCCGGACCCTCCTCGACCGATGACGCCTGGTGGGAGAACTGGGGCAGAGCGCCAGCACTGGAGCTGAGCTTGCAGTTGGCCAGCTGGCCACTGGGCTGGGCTAAGTGAGTTAGAGAGCGGAATTAGTTGCTGTCGATGTCGATGGCGATCCCTCTGTCCCAGGGTTAGTGGGGTTAGTTAGTGGGGTTAGTTAGTCGGGGAGTCGTGGATTCGTGGAGTCGGGCGTCTGGTGATGGGGGTGTCGGGAATGTTATGTAACCAACAAACAACATCAATTAAAATTTCAATCAGTCTTATCTCTGGGATGCAAGTCACAACATTGACACAGCCACAACACTCAATATAATAAAATGTGATACAAAAAAGTTTGTTTGTTTAAGTTTTGAGTTTTTTTTTTTTGTTTTTTTCTCTCGACATTCGTATTGTAGGACCTGGGGGAGAGGACCTTGTAGACTTACCGTCTGAATTTTTAATATTTTTTAAGCAAGTGGTCTCAGCCACAGAATCTTCGCTGAAACTTGGATTCATGGATTTGCCATTCTGTACTACCTCTGCAAAATTTCAAATCAAAGGTTAAACTTTCATTCCGCACACTAGGTATGCGAGTATGTATACGATATATCTCGAAGGAGGCTGTAATTGTAACTATAACTGAAGGTGGACTACGAGTACGAGTATAGTATGTGTCAGTAAAACTTGGGTTCAAAAGACACGGTACGGACACGCTCTATGGGGTGGGGCCTTGGCTACGAAATATACATAAATCATAATTGTTGTTACCAGTGGGGAAAAATCGGCTCTACCTTCTATAGCAGTGGAACTACTTCTTCCCTCTTCTTTTTTGAGTGGATGCAGTTTTCTTTTTTGTGTTTTATTATTCTGTGTTTTATTTTCTATCAATTGTTTTTTGGTCAACGTAGGAGTAACGTTTGACTTGATTTGATTCTGGTTTATGAGGTCATGACTTTGAACTTGGTCTAGCTGTAACTTTGGTAGGCATACATATGTTGCAAAAAGCTATTGATTGATATTTGTGGGGTCTGAGAAGATAATTCTGTTGGTCACATAGATTAAATCCCAGTCCAAGAATTAGTATGGCAGTTGGGGCCAACAGATGACCGAAAACTAAAGATAGCTCGAATAAGTTTTGAAATTACGTTATTTGTAAAGACAATTAATTCATAACTAACATATTTACTCATGAACACTCTTCTGGAATCGGCAAATCAATGTCAATAATACATACAGTCTGGCTGGAACTATTATTTATTGTTTGATTCAGGGCTAATTGATTGGGAACTTATTGAATTGAAATTGATGGCAGAGCATTGCATGCATGACGATAACAAAGAACCAACAAATTATAGAGTAAATATGTCCATCGAAACGAGTTAAGTGCATTCCATCTTTCAGTTCAAGTAACCAAAGACATATCTATAAATTCTCCCATATTTATTGGCTACTTATACTGGTTGGTTGGTGGAGGGGGGTGTTGATTGAGTGGGTAAGTGTGGGTTGTGTGCAAACAGAAATTTGTAATGGAATCGAAATGGGAAACATAAACGGAGAGGAGTCGGAAATCGTTCGGCCTGCAACTTACCCAAGTTCTCGACGGATGCGACGGATTGATGTCCCGAATGGTGCGAGTGTAGCGTGTGGAGGCACGGGACGAGCCCGGGGGCTTGGACAGGCCGCTGCTATCGGCACCCGGGGTCTGGATGGTCTGGCTCTTGTGTCGCCTAATTGTGGGCAGCCGGGCCACGAAAGATGTGTTGTGCTTAAAGCTGGAGGACGCGCGTCTGTATCGGATCAGGATGGGCGATGTTTGAGAACAGAGAATATGATAGTTTTAGCCAACACTCAGATAGTTGCAGATATCAAAAAGCTGTAGTCGAGACACACGAGTATATATGTACATAGTATTTTTAAACTGAGAGGTAGGTTATCTGGCAAACGCAAACAGGTAGTAAGATACGAGTGAGATAGGATCGTGTGGTACAAGTGTAGGTGTAGCTGTGTGTGTTTTTGTGGGTGTGCAGACATTGAGAGGTGAGAAAGTAGGTGTTGAGCTTTGGGTGCTACGTGCTGTGGTAAAAACATTGAGGATTAATTCAAGCATTTACAATTACAAATGATGTGCGGCACTGAAGTCGGTCCGCTGCCGACTGCGATACGTTCCAGATACCCATCCACTAGGAGATCTTATCTTAATCGAAATCATTCATGTTACTCAGGTTGTGTATCCTCATTAGCTCGGATCTTCTTTAAGGGATCGCTCTGGTTACAGGGATTTACGCGTACTGACGGAAAAAGGATTATAATGTTATGGCTACGGGCTGGTTAAATCTTGTTGGCAATGCAGCCTCAGCAGGAAAGGGAATCGGGGTTAGTGCACTATACTGCGCTCTGGGCTCAGCTCGCCGGATGGGGTCGGGGTCTTTCCTATCCCTATACTTCCTTGTTCTCGCCATATTATAAAAATTTAAGTGCACTTACACAGAATCTACTTTGATCAAAACAAAAAAAAAACAAATGTAATCAATCCCCGGTCGGCATAGATGGCAAGAAGGAATCCGGTAGTCGCGTATTCAATTTAGTGATCCTAGGTGTAGGAGATCACTAGTTCCTCTATACCCTCCCTACCTTCGGCAATGCGTGGAACGATGTTGGCATGGCCCCTAACGTAACTACCGCTGCATTATTACACTCGATGCATCATTGGCATTATGTACTTAGACAGAATGGTTGTTATTTATTCCAAATTCATGTTAATTCAAAATAGTTCTATTAATCAAGATTCAAAAGATTCATATATAACAAACGGTTCATTAACTTAAGAATATAAAATACAATTCATAGCAAAACTGAGCCTTTTTACTCACGAAGGTCAACATTTCCATTCAATACGAAATTAATGATCATTACCAAATTCAAACACTTTCCTTGACGAGCTCGTTGGGCCCAATGAACTGCTTCGGTAGCTGTGGAACAATACTAATATATATATAATATATATATAAAAATAGTAAAGAATTAAAGAATGATATTTTGGCCGACATTGCCACAGTGAATCAAGGCTTAACATTGAGTTGATTAGGAAAGGACTTAAGACATATGATAAAGAAATTAATTCTATAGGAAAGATATTCCTTAATATAACTGTATATGTTTATATGATTTTACATTTAAAGTCAAATTTAATTGCAGTGCAAACACAAGAATGCAAGCAAAAGAAAAGAACAAGACAAAGCAAAGAGAATGTCGATGATCAAATTAATGCACGTTTATATGTGTGTGCATACGCACGCATATGCCCGAATTCTCTTCGAACGAAAGCTCGCTCTTGGCGTGTGAGTTATCACGCTCTCCCTTTCATTACGCTGCACCGCTGCTATACCCTGCTATTTCGCGGGTATGTTCGTACTCACGAATCGATGATCACATGTTGTCCACGACACAGGTCACCCTAGATTCCGATTCCTGATCTTGTATTCACATCTTCTGCACAATTTTAGCTGACATAAATTTCCACTTTAATTCCTAGGCGTTGTCGATTCCGCATCAAGGATGTTGAGTTGCATCTCGCAAGATACGATTAGAGGGCATTCAAAAGTCGATACAGATCGTCCGTACAACGGAAACGCTGGTAATTCGAAGCGGCCAAAAATAAGACACTGGAGGTTGCGTGGGGGGGTTAGGCGTGAGAGCGCCAAAGCACGGCAGCCCTCCAGTGACCAAGAGATTCTGTAATAGATTCGGAATTCAGTGAATGTACCAAACCTGCTTTCCTCTATAATCACCTTCTTTTTCTCTACGTAGAACTTTGCACTTTCACCACACAATATAGCTTGATCTTGCTTTTTAGTCGATTCTCCGCCGACTTGCAGTTATGTATGTAATTTGGTATGTATTATGTAATACAGGGACACGTGAACTTCCACTAGAGTTTGGCACTATTGGCACAGGCACAACCGAAGTGTTTTGGGAGAAAAATGGAATTGATCCGCGTGTTCACCGTCGCTGTCGGCTTAAGCGGCATAGACGAGCTTTAACGGGACCCTTCCATGGAATTCGGTCTCGAGAGACGAAAAAGAACATTCGAGCAATTAAAGCTTCATATTCGAAGTAGCTGTTTTTAAAGCCTTGCTGTTCGAACTAATCAAGTTGGCGCGTGATTTGAATCTGCTTTATATCTGGGAAATTATTAGGGAATTTAATCTGGGTTTGCTTCACTGGCCACTACACTCTCCACCACCAGATTATGTCCCGGAGTGATCGACAGGGATCGTAATCGAAAAGAAAAGAAGGACAGTGAATTAGCGGGTTTGAATATCCTTTACGTGGTATACTCCCATTTTCTTTCCTTTCTCGTTCGATAATTCGTAATAAACAGGACTTAGCTTTTTCGTTACTGTTGCTGTCACAAACACCTGCGCTAATTTATGGCTGAATTGTTTAGACGCGTTGCTTTGGGAGAAATTGCGAACGTAAACCTGATCTCCGACGTTGAATTGTATGTTGCTACTCCTCAAATTGTATACCCTCGCGTTGGTTGCATGAGCCTTTGCATTGTTGACCTTTGCTGCATACCTTGCCAACTGCAGAGCATCGGGGCAATTAACTCTAGAATCATCTGATAGCAAGTTAAGTTTCCTGAGCAATTCGTAATCCTTGCCATTCAAAATCATGTTTTGCCCAAACGTAAGGAAGTAAGGAGAATATCCGGTGGTTGTATGTATACTGGATCGAATAGCACCGTTAATCTCATTCAGTCGTTGATCCCAGGTAGTGTGATCTTTCCCCACGTACGCACGGATCGCCGCCAAAACCGATCGGTTTAAGCGCTCGCTTGCATTCGCTTGAGGCGAATAAGAAGCGGTACAAATATGTTTAATTGAAAATCGAGTTAGAAAAGCCTCAAAGAATCCTGATCGAAATTGAGAACCATTGTCCGTTAAGATGGATTCCGGCACTCCAAACGTACAGAAAATGGAATTTTCTAAGTACTCGCAAATCTTTCCGGAAGTGAATCGTTTCAATGGACAGAGGAAATGGAATTTTGTACAATGATCCACGATTATTAATAATCCGATATTCCCTGCCTTTGAACGAGGGTATGGACCTAACAGATCCATGTAGAGTCGTTGAAACGGTCTCTCTGATTGCATTGGCTTTCCCAATGGTGGTCGTAATACCATATTGGGACTTTTGGTCTGCTTACAAATGACACAATTATTCACATACTCTCGGATTTGAACCAACATCTTGGGCCAGAACAGGTATCTCTTAAGTTTTTCAACGGTTTTACCCATCCCGCCATGTGATGCGCTAGGAGAATCATGGGCTTGTTTGATAACCCATAATTTCCACGACTGGTGGTCAGATTCAGAATCTCCAATCGAAGCTTCGGTGCGTTTGTATACATAGCCATCTGTTATTTTTAAATCTGGAAGTTTCTCTTGGTTCTGCTGAATGCGTTCAATTAAATCAAGATATTCCAACGAAGTGAAATGCTCGGACTCTAAATCGATGATCGGCCCTAGATCTATAAACTCATCTACTGACGATTCATTTTGCCTTGACAGAGTGTCAGCAATAACATTTTGTGAACCCTTCCGGTGTTCAATGCGAAAATCAAAACCCTGTAACTGTATAGCCCATCGCGCGAGCCTTCCAGACAAATCCTTTTGTCGCATCAACCACTGCAATGCTGCATGGTCGGTTATTACTAAGAATTCCTGGCCTTCTATGTAAGCTCGAAATTTCTTAATTCCCTTAATAACTGCTAGACATTCTAGTTCTGTAACGGAATAATTCCGTTGAGCTTTGGATAACTTAACCGAAATGTATCCAATTGGCATTTCGAAGCCTTCTTCATTCTCTTGAGCTAGGACGCACCCGAGACCAAAAGAACTAGCATCACACAACAAGATGAATTTCTTAGAAAAATCAGGAGTTCTGAGGATTGGAGCTGATGTTAATCTTCGTTTCAATTCTTCAAAAGCATTGGTTGCGGTTTCATTCCATATTAAGGAAGTATTCTGTTTCTTAAGCATCTCGGTCAATGGATAGCTCACGGAGGCATAATTCTCGACGAAACGTCGATACCATCCGGATAAACCGAGAAACCGTCGTAACTGCTTTACCGTTGTTGGAATTGGGAAGTCGTTGATTGCCTGAATCTTAAATGAATCAGTCTTGATCTGCCCATCCGAAATTATGAAACCGAGATATTTAATCTCTCTCATGCAGAACTTAGATTTTCGAACGTTGATAGTGATATTCGCTTTTCTTAAGCATAGTGCGATTTCTTGCAAAAGAATCAATTGCGAATCAAAGTCATCCGATAGAACAAGCAAGTCATCGAGATATACAAAAACTCGATTCCGTAAATGTGGGGGTATCATGGTCCATTAAGCGGCATAAGGTCTGAGGTGCATTTGTCAGACCAAATGGCATGACCTTATATTGGTACAGTGGACGATTCGGAACGGTAAACGCAGTATACGGTCGTAATGGCTCGTCCAATGGTATTTGCCAGAAAGCATGTTTCATATCAAGACCAGTTATATACCGCGCTGGAGGTAAGCGGCTTAAGATCCCGTCAATATGTGGTAAGGGGTAAGCATCCTTCCTCGTGTATTTATTGATCTCGCGAGAGTCTAAACACAACCGAACCTTATCACCTTTTTGAACAAGAACACAATTACTACTCCAAGGACTGCAAGAAGGTTCTATGATATCGAGAGCTAACATGTTATCTACCTCAGCAAACATAAGTTTTTCGCGCGCAGGGGAGATTGGCCAGTGTCTTTGTTTAATCGCCTTAGCATCACCTAAGTCGATCGAGTGCGAAATAATGCTGGTTCTGCCCAATCCGTCTCGTTCGTACGAAGGAAAAATTTCGACGACACCTTGCAGTCTCTCCTGCTCTTTACTAGAAAGTTTGTGTAACTTGGGTGAGCTTCCCTCATCCTCCGTGGGACCTATATCTAACTCAGAGACACTTTCGCTCATGAGGCGATCAGCAAGTTTAAATTTCCTAAAAAAGTCAATTCCTAAGTAAACCTCTTGGGTTAAGTTTGGTATGATAAAAAAATCTATACTTTCCGTGAGACTACGATATGTAATAGTCGCTGTGAAAATGCCCTCAACCGAGCATTTGGTTCCGCTGGCTGTTTTAATCCTTCCCGAACACTTACGTGATTTCGGATGGTTAAGGAGAGCACGGGCGGCATTGTTGCCAACGCAACTAACCGACGCTCCAGAATCTAACAAGGCGTTGTAAACCTTGTCTTCAATCGTGATGGGTGTGTACAGACGATTATCTCCCGTACTGAATATGGAAGCAATTAAGCATTGTCGAGTGCTAACAACTGTTTTCCAAAATTTGCGTAATCGAAGGGTGGATCTTTTAGATTTTGTCGTAGTTGATATGGTACAAAGATCGCCAAATATCCTATTTCTAGCTTTCTTGTAATTTGACAGTCTTACATGTAAGGGTAAATATCTAGTTGGTCGTTTATCCGATAAAAATCCTGAGTCCATAGCGGTTTTAGCTAAACCCTCATCTATAGTCTGACTGATGCTTTCGCTATGTTTTGGTACGGATGTGCCTACAGGGGGTTCGTTGACACATCCCGCAGCCGGTTTTCCGAAGGATGGCACTTAGAGCAACGTGGCTTGTAAACATTCTTGGTTCCACAACCGTAACAAAATATGCTTCTAGGTTCCACACAATCCTCCCATCTATGCCCTATCTTATCACAATTCCAGCAGGACATCTTATTACGCATGATCGCTGATATTATTGGTTCAGGCTCCTCAAGGTGTTCCCTCTCCGGAGAGATCTCGGAGATGTTGTGCCGGTTTACAAAAGGCGTTTTGTAAGAAGGGTTTCGAAGTTCCGAATAAAATTGTTCGTGCTTTTTAACCTCTAAAAGTAATTTCTTTATCGAAGTGATATTTAAATGTAGTAACTCGTGATGAAGTGTACTTTTCGAATTGTCAATCAACAGCTTAACAAGGTCGCATTCTGGTAGGCTACGCTCGAGTCTATTCACCAACTCTTCTATACTATTCTGATAGGAATCAAAAGGTTCATTTTCCCCTTGCTTTCGTTTCGCGATTCTACGCCATATGTCGACATCCGTGGCAGCATCGTCATATTTATCCCTAAATGCCAGACAAAAAGTCTCCCACGCGAACTCTTCATGTTTACGATGGAACTGCCAGAACCAATCACCTGCTTTTGCGGATAACAATAAGTGCAAATGATCGCAAACCAGCTGGAAATTGTTTCCCAGGGTCTGTGCCGTCAAGGAACGTACCCGGTAAATAAATTCTGTGGCCGATAGACCGTCCTTACTACCGTCAAACTTTACCTTCCAGTTTTGCATAACATGTCCTACCTTTTCTGGTGAAATTGAAACTGAAGAGCGATTGCTAGTATTCCTTAAGTCTGCCTCTTGGCTTGCTCTACTCCTAACGTCTGCTGGTACATGCTGATAATTCGAAGCCTGCTCCGCAAGTCCCGATCTCAATTGAAACGAACTCAGCTGATGGCTCAATGCTGTCTCTATATGGGCGGTTAGCTTCTCCAACAACGTCTTTTGTTGGGTGCCCATCATTGACCTTACCAAATTAACAATTTCACTTTTATCCATGGCGTTAGATGAATTCAGCGATTGGCTAGTTGGGTCTGTAGGGGTAGGATTTCCCTCCCTTTGCTTAGATCTCGTTACTATATTTGACTTGGGAATAGCGCCTCTGCCTCTACCTCGAAATCTACTTCCACTTGGCCCTGGCGCATCGAAGGGAATTCCTTCAGTGTTCGAATCTCCTACCTCTGCAAGGTCCGCGTTATTTAATTCCGTCGCCAAATCAACATTTCCCCGAACTAACAATTCTGTAGTGCATAGTCCGCGACAGGTTGGACAACTCGGTGAACTCTTAAGCCAATCGGTCAAACAGGAATGGTGAAATTGATGTTGACACGGTGTCGTGGCAAACAATTGATCTTTCTCAAGATTATCGTGGCAAATGCGACAATAGCCATGCTGATTTAATGCAGTTTCAAAGCTATTATCTTTACTGGCCATATTTCCTCTTAATTTTTTTTTTTTTTTCAATCAGCAAAATATTTTCTGTCTTTTCCACAAATGCCAATTCTACATCGATGTGTAACTCCTCTCTTCTGCCTCTATGATTATTGAATTAAATGGATATTAAAGGTTCCTATTAGACTATGTTTGATACTCGTCGGGAGCTCAAAGTTTCTGTAAGACCCGCCATTCCAAGTACCGAACAAGTCATGTTCCTATAAAGTTGAAAGTGGTCGTGCGTCTGGTTGGGTCGATCAATACATAATCCTGAATTGCAATCGCAAATTCCACAGCTCAGATACACGGCACTAACATCTTTATTCTACTAAATATTTTCTTCAGACATCTATACAGTTCACGCCGTCATTTCTTGGTAGACCAATCCCTACTCAGTCGAATTGAAATCTCCATTCCAAAAGCTGTCTACACGATATACCGAATTTTCTAATTAACAGGCTAATGGATGTATTAACAGAGCTTAACCGTGAAGCACGAAGGTTACTCCAACCGTTCGGAATTATCCTCATCTGGAAATAATCGTATCTTTTCTACACTTTTCCGATTATAACACGTCGTTTCGTCTTCGGCCCCACGTTGGGCGCCATTTTATAATGTTACGGCTACGGGCTGGTTAAATCTTGTTGGCAATGCAGCCTCAGCAGGAAAGGGAATCGGGGTTAGTGCACTATACTGCGCTCTGGGCTCAGCTCGCCGGATGGGGTCGGGGTCTTTCCTATCCCTATACTTCCTTGTTCTCGCCATATTATAAAAATTTAAGTGCACTTACACAGAATCTACTTTGATCAAAACAAAAAAAACAAATGTAATCAATCCCCGGTCGGCATAGATGGCAAGAAGGAATCCGGTAGTCGCGTATTCAATTTAGTGATCCTAGGTGTAGGAGATCACTAGTTCCTCTATACCCTCCCTACCTTCGGCAATGCGTGGAACGATGTTGGCATGGCCCCTAACGTAACTACCGCTGCATTATTACACTCGATGCATCATTGGCATTATGTACTTAGACAGAATGGTTGTTATTTATTCCAAATTCATGTTAATTCAAAATAGTTCTATTAATCAAGATTCAAAAGATTCATATATAACAAACGGTTCATTAACTTAAGAATATAAAATACAATTCATAGCAAAACTGAGCCTTTTTACTCACGAAGGTCAACATTTCCATTCAATACGAAATTAATGATCATTACCAAATTCAAACACTTTCCTTGACGAGCTCGTTGGGCCCAATGAACTGCTTCGGTAGCTGTGGAACAATATTAATTATATAAAAATAGTAAAGAATTAAAGAATGATATTTTGGCCGACATTGCCAGAGTGAATCAAGGCTTAACATTGAGTTGATTAGGAAAGGACTTAAGACATATGATAAAGAAATTAATTCTATAGGAAAGATATTCCTTAATATAACTGTATATGTTTATATGATTTTACATTTAAAGTCAAATTTAATTGCAGTGCAAACACAAGAATGCAAGCAAAAGAACAGAACAAGACAAAGCAAAGAGAATGTCGATGATCAAATTAATGCACGTTTATATGTGTGTGCATACGCACGCATATGCCCGAATTCTCTTCGAACGTAAGCTCGCTCTTGGCGTGTGAGTTATCACGCTCTCCCTTTCATTACGCTGCACCGCTGCTATACCCTGCTATTTCGCGGGTATGTTCGTACTCACGAATCGATGATCACATGTTGTCCACGACACAGGTCACCCTAGATTCCGATTCCTGATCTTGTATTCACATCTTCTGCACAATTTTAGCTGACATAAATTTCCACTTTAATTCCTAGGCGTTGTCGATTCCGCATCAAGGATGTTGAGTTGCATCTCGCAAGATACGATTAGAGGGCATTCAAAAGTCGATACAGATCGTCCGTACAACGGAAACGCTGGTAATTCGAAGCGGCCAAAAACAAGACACTGGAGGTTGCATGGGGGGGTTAGGCGTGAGAGCGCCAAAGCACGGCAGACCTCCAGTGACCAAGAGATTCTGTAATAGATTCGGAATTCAGTGAATGTACCAAACCTGCTTTCCTCTATAATCACCTTCTTTTTCTCTACGTAGAACTTTGCACTTTCACCACACAATATAGCTTGATCTTGCTTTTTAGTCGATTCTCCGCCGACTTGCAGTTATGTATGTAATTTGGTATGTATTATGTAATACAGGGACACGTGAACTTCCACTAGAGTTTGGCGCTATTGGCACAGGCACAACCGAAGTGTTTTGGGAGAAAAATGGAATTGATCCGCGTGTTCACCGTCGCTGTCGGCTTAAGCGGCATAGACGAGCTTTAACGGGACCCTTCCATGGAATTCGGTCTCGAGAAACGAAAAAGAACATTCGAGCAATTAAAGCTCCATATTCGAAGTAGCTATTTTTAAAGCCTTGGTGTTCGAACTAATCAAGTTGGCGCGTGATTTGAATCTGCTTTATATCTGGGAAATTATTAGGGAATTTAATCTGGGTTTGCTTCACTGGCCACTACAGGATCTGATCTAGGAGTACCGGAAACGTATTCTCTTGACTAGGATCCAGCTGAGCCGAGGCGTAGCTGAAGTGCTCTGAGTAGGGGCTGTGCTGGGCTGGGCTGGGCTGGACTGGAAGGAGTGAGTGGGTGGGTGGGTTGGCTGGAGTAGAGGGGGACACAAACAGAGAGGGGAGAAGAGAGAGAGAGAGAGAGAATCGAATAAAAAGCATTTAGCTCATTTGGCTTCATTGAACTCACGTGTTAATTATAGTTTACACACACATTTATTTGCATTTTTATGGAGTTGTTGTTTTTTTTTTGTTTTTTTGTTGGTGGAATGACCGCACGGGCGCATGGGGCAGCAGAACACACAGAATGAGAATCAATTCGTATCACATTGATTAATTTGACTTGGTCTTTGGGGAAAATTTCAAAAAATTAAGCATAGAATTCTTTCAAATGTAGCAGCAGTCGGAAGAGATGTATGAGAGAGAAAGACAGAGAGAGAGAGATGGGAGAGACAGAGATAGAGAGAGAGATGGGTGCTGATGGGAGATGGTAAGTAAGCTGCTAATTATCTTGATTTGATTCGATTGAATGTGGAGGAGCCATGTCTACTACGAATGTGAGTGCTGGGAGGGGCCGAGGAGGTGTTTGGTTTTTGTTATGGTTATCAGGTTTTACCTATATTCACTTATGTTTTTTAATAATCGCTCCCAGTTTTCAGAATTGAAAATGTTTTCAAAAATTATATTATCGATGGAAAAAAGTAAATTATATTTGTAAAAACTTAAGTGGTTAATCGGTTGGCGAGCGGATAGGCGCAAACAGACAGAGAGACAAAGAGAGAGTGGGGGGTTGGGCGGTTAGAGGGAGAGAGAGAGATGGTGGAAGTCGAGTGGGCGTTGATCGGGGAGCACACAGATACACACAGATACGCTATATGTATATGTATAGATATGTACATCTCTAATAGTTCTACCCATGCTGGGTGTTTCTAGTTTATTGGGTTGCGTTTCGCTTTTTGTACAATTTGGATTATTTCTGTTTCAAAAATTGGTTTCATGAGCTGCAGATTGGCGGGTTCTCTGATTGTTCTACGATACGTTTCACCTCAGCAGCTCGTGAACCAATTTTCTATATTGTTATACACACGAATGCAGTTTTGTGTCTATTGTTTTAATTTTTTTTTTTTTTTTTTTTTTTTTTTTTATTCATATACTTATTTATTTGCTCTATAATATATACTATACAATTTATATTTAACTAAATTTAACGGACAAGAGTATGTTGGGACTAGGGGCCCCGCGGACTGCGGTACTGCCGCAAAGCATTGCTTCGCAGTGGCGTGGACACCTACTCCGTCTGCTCCTTCCGCCTTCTCTCCAAGGACCTAAGCGTTCGCATCACGCTAGAGGCGAACTCCGCGGCCGCTTCCCACACGTTCGGGTCTGCCAGCATCAGCGGCACCAGTGTCTCGGTGCTGACCCTAGACCCTGCTGCTGTCTCCAATGTCTGACGCTCGAGGTCAAACCTGTGGCAGTCGAAGAGGACGTGGCGCGCGTCCTCCTCTATGCCTGTGCCACACTCGGGGCACCAGTCCTCTGTCTCGTGGCCGAAGCGCTTGAGGTAGCCGCGGAAGCAGCCATGTCCGCTCAGTGCCTGGGTAAGGTAGAAATCCACCTGGCCGTGCTTCCTTTCAACCCAGCATGCTATGCTTGGGATGAGGGTGTGGGTCCATCGGCCTTTGGGTGAGTGGTCCCATCGAGTCTGCCATCTGTCTATGCTGGTCCTTCTGGCGGCGTCCTTAATTTCTGCTTTGGAGCGTACCTCGGCTGCACTGTCCGTCATGGCATCATGGATCTCCTTCCTCTCCCTTATCAGCTCCCTGAGCGGAACTTGCCCGGCAAAGACTAACGCGGCTTCGTCTGAGATGGTCCGGAACGAGCACGCGATCCTAATGGCGCACAGTCTGTACGTTGCCTCCACTCCTCGCATGTAGCTCCTCACCTTCGCGGCTTCTGCCCACACCGGTGCGGCGTAGAGCATCTGCGACGTCACGACGCTCGTCAGCAGTTTCCTCGTTGCCTGCTTTGGCCCTCTGGTGTTTAGCTGCATCCTGGATAGCGCTCCCGCGGTCCCACCGCCCTTCGTGTGGACGTATTCCAGATGCTCTTTGAAGGACAGGCGCGTGTCGATGAGGACTCCAAGGTACTTGATGGACCTCTGCGATTCGATCGCGGTCCCACCAACCTGCACTCTGGCGGTCTCGACCACTTTACGGCTGGATATCAGGACCGCCTCCGTTTTTTGGGCCGCCAGCTCCAGACCCGCGGCGGCTAGCCACGCCTCGACGGCTTGTATGGCGACGTTGGCAAGCTCCTCCACTGCGGCAAGTTCCTTCGCTACCGCCACTATTGCGACGTCGTCAGCGAAACCCACCAGGTTAGTGTTGGCTGGCATCGGGAGCCGTAGGACCCCGTCGTACATGGCGTTCCAGAGCAGAGGTCCCAAAACGGAGCCCTGCGGGACTCCGGCTGAGACTTCGTAGACATGTGTCCATTGTCAGCACCCTATTGCTGAAATAGCTGCGCGCTATATTCAGTAGGTAGCCCGGGATGTTGAAGGACCTCAGTGCCTCCAGCGTCCGGGTCCAGTCGGCCGAGTTGAAGGCGTTCCTTATGTCCAGTGTCACCACCAGACAATAGGACTTGGTTCCGCCTCTCCACCTAGTCCCAGCAATGGCTTCCTCCGCCGTTTTTACGACCCTCAAGATGGCGTCCAGCGTCGACCTCCCTTTCCTGAACCCGTATTGGTTCTGGGAGAGACCGCCTGCTGCTTCGATGTCTGCGCTCAGCCTCGCACCGATCACCCTTTCGAAGACTTTTCCCATGGAGTCCAGAAGGCAGATGGGCCTGTAGGAAGAGGCCACCCCTGGCGGCTTGGTTAATAGTAGCAGCCGTTGCCTTTTCCACCTCTCGGGGAACGTCCCCTCCTGGAGGCATTTGTTGAAAAGGCCCGCAACTTCCCTCGGGAGTAGAAGAAGTGCCAGCTTCAACGCGCTGTTGGGGATCGCATCCGAACCCGGAGCCTTCCTAGGTATCAGGTTTCTGCTTCGGCCTCGGCTTCCGCAGATGTCGCTCGGGCTATGCTCGAACCGCAGGGAGCTAGGGATCTGCCGTCCTCGAGGAAACAGTGCCCTGACTATACCCTCCAGTGCCTCTGGATCTGTTGGAGCTTTACTACCCGCGTTCAGCCTCTTCACCACCATCCTGTACGCGCCTCCCCAGGGGTCCTCTTCGGCGGCATCACACAGCTTAAAGAAGCATTCCCTCTTGCTGTTCCTTATGGCGGTCTTCAGATCCTTCCTCGCCGCTTTGTAGGTCTCGCTGCATCGGGACACGCGCGGTGTGCCTCTGGCTCGCTGGAGCAGCCTTCTGGCCCGGTGGCAGGTTCTACGGAGAACCGCAATCGCTTCGCTCCACCAGAAAACTGGATCCTTGTTCTTCCGGAACGTCCCTCTCGGTAGCATGCTCTGGTCGCAGGCGCCTTCAAGTGCGTCCGCCAATTTGGTCGCCATATCGTTGGCTCCGTCTGCATCGTTTGCAGAGTAGCTCTCAAGGGCGCTTGCGAAGGCTTGGGCCCTCAGCGTGTCCTGGCGGTACGCCTTCCCATGCCGGAACGGGGTACCTCTCGATCGGGCAAGGGTGCCCAGGGTGCATAGTATGGCCTCGTGGTCGCTGGCAGTATATACGTCGCTGATCCTCCATCGGGCGTGCCGGGCCAGCGTGCTGCTGGCATAGGTGAGATCGATGATCGACCCTACACCTGCCCTGCTGAAAGTTTGTTGGGACCCTTCGTTCAGAAGGACGACGTCCAGAGAGGCAAAAGCCTCCAACACCGTGCGGCCTCTGGCGTTTGTACGGGAGGACCCCCATTCCAGGGCCCAGGGGTTGAAGTCGCCTCCGACTACGACGTTGTTCCGTCCTGGCAGATCGCAGCTCAGCTCGTCCATAATGCGGCTGAAAGTCTCCAGTGAGGAGAGGCTGGGTGCCAGGTAGCAGCTGTAGAACCATATGCCGCCTACATACCCTCGGACGAACCCGTCTGCCGACTTGGTGTCGCGCAATTGTGGCGCGTCGACGCCACAGAGCCACAGGGCCGCTTTGCCAGTAAGGTCCGTGGCCCAATCGCTGCTGCTGCCCACCTTATGTGGTTCGCTGAGGAGTGCCACCTCAGAGCCAAGCTCGCGCACCGTCTGCGTCAGGAGATCCTGTGCGGCCCTGCAGTGATTCAGGTTGAGTTGAATCAACTGCATGTCGTCCTGGTTTTGCCGACCCCGCTTTGCGTGGCTGGGCAGTTTTTAGTGCCTGCCTGGTGCGTGACCTCCTTCTTTCCAGCTGCTGAGCAGATGAAGCACGCGGGCTCTTTTTTGCATTCGGCAACTTTGTGCCCTTTCTCCCCGCATTTGATGCAGCAGCCACTCCTGTCCACTGTACTCTTGCAGTTCCGTGCGAGTCCATCTCTTTCCCGGATCCTACATATGGTCCAGCCGATCCTCACCTTGCCGCCTTTCAGGACCGCTTGGCCCAGGGAGAAGGGCAAGCTGACCACCGCCAGCTGGGACTCCTCGTATCCGCGGCGCAGACTGCGGACTCTTACTCGAGCCTCGTCAATGTTGAATTGGCGAGTTAGAGCGGCACAGATCTCCTGCCCCGTTGCGAGGGAGTCGATGTCCCGTATCTCCAATATGACCACCTTCGAGTCTTCCGTCATTGCGCGCACAGTCGCTCGATCGCCGAGGACACGTGCGATGCTGGCTTTCATGCTCTCAGCACTCTCCGCGCTGTCTTTTGCCACCTCCAGCAGAAGGTTGCCGTTTATGGTGCGGCGTACCTTGGAGACGCAGCTTCCCAGGTCGGAAAGCTGGTTGTCGTGTCGTCTGGTGACCATTGCCAGAACCTCGCTGTACGACTTCCCGGGGGCCTGAACTATGACCGCGTCTGGGCGAGCGCGGCGTGCTGCTCTCGGCCTCTTGGCCCCCACGCTCCATTCGCTGTCCGGGATTCCGGGGCTCTTGGGCTGCCTCATGGCGCTGTCTGCTGCTCCTTGTCTGCGCTCCGCGTGCTCTGTGAGCATTTCGGGCACAGGCCTTGGGCGTCGGAGCCTTCCTGCAGCGCGCTTCTACCCGCTGCAGCCTCTTGGCTCGATTCGATGATGTTCGAGTGCAGCTCCTTCATGCGCACGAACAGTGCTCTGGTGGCCATGTTGATGTGGCGCGTATTTTTGTCCATCATCCTGGTCTGAACCTCATCAAGGATTTTTCCCAGCTCCGAGAGGTTCTCAAGGCAGGTAGCCTCCTGGTGGGCCTTGCTCTTCTTGGGCGGCGCTTGCCTCTGGGAACTTCCCGGGCTGGCTGGGTCCCGAACCCTCTTGGGGGTCTCCCTAGAGTCAAGGTCCCGACTCTGCGCCGCTGCTGCTGGAGATGGGGATGGCTCGGGTGCCGGCGATCGGGCGAGCATGCTACCCTTCCTGAAGGCGAGCTTTTCATCCTCCTCCATTCCTATTGTTTACTTTAGAATTTGAATTTCGAAATTAAAATCAGTTCTTTCCATACATTCGTCGAAGACGGACGTGTCGCGCATTGAAGTTTCTACATAATCGCAAAGAGCATTCTGTGTGCTTATCTCGCACGAGAATCTATTTTTAGACACTGCGTAGCGGTGTCGGTAACACGAGAACAACAAAGAACAGTAAGCGAAGTAAGCTGTCGTACAGCGGGCAAGCTTTTGCCCTCGCCCTGCGCGCAGCCGCAAACGAAGGGCAACAAAAGCTCAACTTTTCTTAGTAGCAAGAATTCTTGATGCTAGGCAATCACAAATTTGTAACAAGCAAATTTCGTGAAGTGCCAAAAAATGGACGTAGACTCACCTGATCATTCCCAGCTTAGTGATAAGCTTTCAGCGACTGATAAGATGAGGAAAATAGCTGGTGCACCTGCAGAATTCCGTGCCAGCTTGGCTAAAGACCTATATAAGGCAATTGGAACGCCTAACTACAATAGTAGCTTGATCGCAACGACTACAAGCACTATTACCACGAGCACACTATCTTTTTCAACAGGGAAATGTCCAGCGAATTACTCAATGGCAAATACCGTAACTGGCAGCATATGTTCAGTACCGAGCACCTCGAGAGCTGAGGCGTCTACTTCAAGCTTAGCCAAAAAAGTATCGCAAGGAAAAGATTGTAGCTTTCAGATGCCGATGGTCTCTATTAGTAAAAAGCAAAAAAGAGCTGATAAAGTCTCAAAAACAATTAAAAAAACTACACACCCAGCTATTCCAAAAAATCACCCATTCAAGGGCCGCCAAAATTTTACACCTGTTACTACCCCTTCAGTAGCACTTCTAAATAATCGCTATGCAGCGCTATCTGAAGAAGCTGAATCTGTCATGGAACTGGACGAAGAAGAGCAACATGGGCTAGTAGCAAACGAAGCTAGCAATGAGCAGCAGCCAAGCATAGTGCCTAAGCCTCCAGCTATTTGCGTGCCGCAAGTGAATAAAATGGACAAACTCGAAGACGCCCTCAATTCTGTAATTCCAGCTGATGAGTATGACATTCGCACATCCAGATTTGGAGTTTCGCGTATATATGCAAAAAATTCCCAAGCTTTTCGAACAGTTATTGATATGCTGACGAAGCAAAACTGTGAATTCTGGCACCATCAGTTGAGAGAGGATACGCCGTACAGATTGATTATTCGAGATATCCATCCAAATGTACCAAAACACTTAATTGAGCACACTTTCACCGACAAGGGTTTCACAGTCATGAACATCTACTGCCCCAGGAAGCCAAACTGGCGTAATATTGAAATAAATGAAGAGGATGATCATGAAATAAATAACTTAAAAACAAGACAGAGTATGTTCTACGTGAACCTAAAGAAAACACCAAATATTGCAGAGGCACTTAAGATTACTCAAATTGGAAGGCACAGAGTAACAGTAATTAAGGCAAAGCACAGTAAAGAATTGGTGCAGTGCTTTAGATGCCAAGATTTTGGACATACGCGAAACTACTGCCTTAAAAAGCCAGTCTGTGGAAAATGCTCTGGCGACCACTATACTGGATCAAAATCGTGCGAACTAAGTCTTAGTAACAAATCCATTTGTGCAAACTGCGGCGAAGATCACCTATCTAGCTATAAAAGTTGTTCAGTCCGAATTGAACTCAGCAAGAAGCTTAAGCCGACAGCCAGACTACCAGAAGATGGAATGCCTGCCAGTAGCAAAAATAAAAATCACCCATTCGGATCGCAAGTCATCTCAAATGCCAATGTGAGGAGTGGGTTCTCCTATGCAGACATAACAAGACCGCGTGCAGAGAAAAATATTAACGTGAACACATTACATGACAGCTCCCGGTTGTTTAATGGTGCTGAAGATCAACATTTTAGTAGCAAATTCAAAATATTAGAAAAAGCTATAAACGACCTTAATAGTAGAATGGATCAAATGTTCAAACTAATACAGGATACGATGGAGGCAAACAAAGCCTTCCGCGACCTGGTACAGAAGCTTATTTCAAAATGAACAAGCTTCAATTAAAAATCGGATTATGGAATGCACGAGGGCTAGTCAAGAACATTGAAGAACTTAGACTTTTCCTTAATGCTAATAAAATCGATGTAATGTTGATAACAGAGACACATATGCGCCCTGGTCGGAGAGCATTCGTACCAGGATACGATCAATATTACGCTGATCATCCCAGCGGAACATCGAAAAGTGGCTCTGCTCTGTTCATACGATCGTCCATTGCCCATACTCAGAACGAACCTATGTCCAGGATAAACATACAAGTTGCCAGCGTGAGTGTGCCGACTAATGTTGGATGCATCAAGATCTCCTCAATATACCTGCCACCCAACCAACCTTGGAGTACAACTGATTTTGAGCAACTTTTTCTTAGCCTGGGGAACAGATTCATCGCAGGCGGTGACTTTAACGCAAAGCACCCATGGTGGGGTAACGTCAGATCATGCTGTCGAGGGAAGCGATTGCAAGAGGCCATCGTCAGTAGCACATGCGAAATCCTTGCCACTGGCGAGGCAACTTTCTTCTCATACAACACTCGCCTTACACCTTCTGCTCTCGACTTTTTCATTGTCAACGGGATTGCGCAAAACAAGCTGTCAGTCGAAACTAAATATGAACTCTCCTCGGATCACCTGCCAATTGTAGCATCAGTGCATCATTCTCCTCAAATCAAAACTATGAAGCAACAAATTCTCCCTCGAGGCTCTTGCGTTGAAGTATTTCAAGCCGAACTAGATAGTAGAATCAACCTCAACACGGAAATAAAAAGTCCCGATGATATAGAAGATGCAATCTCGATATTTATGAGAAACGTAATATTGGCTGCATCTTCTGCTGCGCCTGTAAACCAATGTTCACCAAGCCAACGACGACAAGATACTCTTCCCCCAAGTGCCGTGGCTCTCCTGCGCCTGAAAAGAAGAGTAAGAAGAGAGTATGCGAGAACGGGCGATACTCGAGTTCATCAAATCTACTTGAGACTATCAAACCGTTTGCAAAAGGTACTTGCAAAAGTCAAGCAGACGAGCATTGATAACATTTTAGAAAAAGCTGGCCCCGATGCATCTTTCAACTATACTCTCTGGAAGCTTACAAGCCGATTTAAAAGAGTAGTCATGCCTAAATCGCCAATTAAAAATCCAGCAGGCGGTTGGTGCTACTCCAGTCAGCAAAAGGCTGATATCTTCGCAGACAGTTTAGAGCAAAGATTTAAGCCATTTAATCTTACGTCTGCTGTTACACGAAGGGCCGTCGAGCTACAATTGGAAATGCCATTTCAAATGTCCTTGCCAGCAAGCCCAGTCACATTTCAAGAGGTGGTGCAGCAAATTAAGAAGCTGAAGGCCAAAAAATCCCCTGGTGAGGACCTGCTGGACAACAGGACTTTAAAACTTCTGCCTAAAAAAGCGCTGCTATTTATAGTGCTGCTCCTCAACAGCATTCTTAGGATAGGACACTTTCCTACCTGCTGGAAGATGGCGCTAATCTCCATGGTACCTAAGCCAGAAAAACAACACACAGAAGTCGATGGCTCCAGACCAATTAGCCTGCTCTCAGCGCTAGGGAAGATGGCGGAAAGAATGATACTGAACCGCATCATGCAGCTTGAACCTGTAAAGAAAAGAATTCCAAAGTGGCAGTTTGGATTTAGACAAGGTCACGGCACGCCAGAACAACTTCATCGAGTGGTCAACTTCGCGCTTGATGCAATGGAGCAAAAAATGTATTCGGTAGCTGTGTTTATGGACATTCAACAAGCGTTTGACAGGGTGTGGCATGATGGCCTCCTCTTTAAGCTGAGAAACATATTGCCGCCGCAGCTATTCCAGCTGGTGAGTAGCTTTCTAATGGACAGAAGTTTTAGAGTTGTTGTAAATGGAGCAAAATCATCGAAGCGCCCAATCTGTGCAGGCGTCCCACAAGGCAGCGTTCTTGGACCAACGTTATATACCCTATATACAGCCGATATGCCTTCCTCAAGGGTAATAACTGGGTTGGACGAGGACGATGTGTTGATAGCAACCTACGCGGATGACACTGCAGTGCTGACCAGAAGTCCAAGCATAAATCTAGCTACGGAAGCTCTGCAACAATATGTGAGCAGCTTTGAGGTCTGGGCTCAGAAATGGAACATAGGCATCAACAGCAGCAAATGTGCTAATGTTACTGTTGCTACGAGAACACTTTCTTGCGGAGGCATTAATATGCTGGGTTCCACACTTACGCACAAGAGCTCGTACAAATCCCTGGGTGTTGTACTCGACAGGTCACTAAATTTCAAAACCCATACTACCATGGTTCGACAGTCTGTGATGGCGAAAGCGGGAAAGATGGCGTGGCTACTTGCACCAAGAAATAAGCTATCGCTGTACAGCAAAGTCACGATATACAAGTCCATCCTCAGCCCCATATGGAAATACGCACTTCAAGTTTACGGCATCGCGTCAAAAACCAACTTAAATAAAATTAGAGTTGCTCAGTCAAAAATTCTACGACGAATATGCAATGCTCCATGGTACATACGAAACAGCGACATCGAGAGGGACCTAAAGGTTCCCAAAGTGGGCGATGTTATACAATTACATGCAGCAAGGTACTTGCAACGACTTGGTGGTCACCCTAATGCGCTAGCCAGACGTCTAATTAACCCGCCAAGGAAAAGAAGACTCAAAAGGAGTCATCCACTGGATCTCCCTACTAGATCCCTCCTATAACATCTCATTAACTTTTTGTAAATATTCTAAATAATGTATGTACCTACTCCATATATGTAACATTAAGTTTAAGTATGTATCTCCTGTGATCAATTGTTTTTCCCCTTAAATGTAAAACTAGATTAAGTTGCCACGAAAGGTAGCAGTAAACTTGTTTACAATAAAATACAAATTTTCCACATGAAAAAAAAAAAAAAAAAAGAAATTAAAATCTCCCTCCGTTGGCGCGCAACTCCAGCTCTCTCCAACACTCTGGCAGCCCTGGGTCGATCAGGGCTGTCTGGCAACACCGTCCGTGTGGCAACTCTACGCGATCACCTGTCTGGCGGCGCGATCAGCTGCTGTGTGTGAAGCTCCGGACGAGAAGAAGAAGAAAGAAGAAAAGTTGAGTGAAAATTCCTTTTTTCCCTCCACCAACAATGTGGAAAGTGGAAGTGGAAGGCGCCAAAACAAGGGTTCACCCCCCCTTCCCCTGCTGCCTGGAGCGCACTGATTGTGCCCCTGCAACAGAGCGGGATGCCGGTGGGTCCGGTTTTTATACGCAGTACGTACCGGTGCGACAGCAACCTGCTCTCAAAAGCTTTTCTTCCAGGTAACACGCGCAGCGCGGATGCTAAAAACGGAAAATCAGGAGCCCGTGATTCAAAACAACCGCACTTGAAAACGCTCAACTCTGTGATATCCTCTGTGTCTATTGTTTGTGTGTGTGTGTGTGTGTGTTTGTGAGTGCCCTCTAGTACCAGGCAACCCGTCTGCCGACTTGGTGTCGCGCAATTGTGGCGCGTCGACGCCACAGAGCCACAGGGCCGCTTTGCCAGTAAGGTCCGTGGCCCAATCGCTGCTGCTGCCCACCTTATGTGGTTCGCTGAGGAGTGCCACCTCAGAGCCAAGCTCGCGCACCGTCTGCGTCAGGAGATCCTGTGCGGCCCTGCAGTGATTCAGGTTGAGTTGAATCAACTGCATGTCGTCCTGGATTTGCCGACCCCGCTTTGCGTGGCTGGGCAGTTTTTAGTGCCTGCCTGGTGCGTGACCTCCTTCTTTCCAGCTGCTGAGCAGATGAAGCACGCGGGCTCTTTTTTGCATTCGGCAACTTTGTGCCCTTTCTCCCCGCATTTGATGCAGCAGCCACTCCTGTCCACTGTACTCTTGCAGTTCCGTGCGAGTCCATCTCTTTCCCGGATCCTACATATGGTCCAGCCGATCCTCACCTTGCCGCCTTTCAGGACCGCTTGGCCCAGGGAGAAGGGCAAGCTGACCACCGCCAGCTGGGACTCCTCGTATCCGCGGCGCAGACTGCGGACTCTTACTCGAGCCTCGTCAATGTTGAATTGGCGAGTTAGAGCGGCACAGATCTCCTGCCCCGTTGCGAGGGAGTCGATGTCCCGTATATCCAATATGACCACCTTCGAGTCTTCCGTCATTGCGCGCACAGTCGCTCGATCGCCGAGGACACGTGCGATGCTGGCTTTCATGCTCTCAGCACTCTACGCGCTGTCTTTTGCCACCTCCAGCAGAAGGTTGCCGTTTATGGTGCGGCGTACCCTGGAGACGCAGCTTCCCAGGTCGGAAAGCTGGTTGTCGTGTCGTCTGGTGACCATTGCCAGAACCTCGCTGTACGACTTCCCGGGGGCCTGAACTATGACCGCGTCTGGGCGAGCGCGGCGTGCTGCTCTCGGCCTCTTGGCCACCACGCTCCATTCGCTGTCCGGGATTCCGGGGCTCTTGGGCTGCCTCATGGCGCTGTCTGCTGCTCCTTGTCTGCGCTCCGCGTGCTCTGTGAGCATTTCGGGCACAGGCCTTGGGCGTCGGAGCCTTCCTGCAGCGCGCTTCTACCCGCTGCAGCCTCTTGGATCGATTTGGGGATGTTCGAGGGCAGCTCCTTCATGCGCACGAACAGTGCTCTGGTGGCCATGTTGATGTGGCGCGTATTTTTGTCCATCATCCTGGTCTGAACCTCATCAAGGATTTTTCCCAGCTCCGAGAGGTTCTCAAGGCAGGTAGCCTCCTGGTGGGCCTTGCTCTTCTTGGGCGGCGTTTGCCTCTGGGAACTTCCCGGGCTGGCTGGGTCCCGAACCCTCTTGGGGGTCTCCCTAGAGTCAAGGTCCCGACTCTGCGCCGCTGCTGCTGGAGATGGGGATGGCTCGGGTGCCGGCGATCGGGCGAGCATGCTACCCTTCCTGAAGGCGAGCTTTTCATCCTCCTCCATTCCTATTGTTTACTTTAGAATTTGAATTTCGAAATTAAAATCTCCCTCCGTTGGCGCGCAACTCCAGCTCTCTCCAACACTCTGGCAGCCCTGGGTCGATCAGGGCTGTCTGGCAACACCGTCCGTGTGGCAGCTCTTCGCGATCACCTGTCTGGCGGCGCGATCAGCTGCTGTGTGTGAAGCTCCGGACGAGAAGAAGAAGAAAGAAGAAAAGTTGAGTGAAAATTCCTTTTTTCCCAAGCTGACCACCGCCAGCTGGGACTCCTCGTATCCGCGGCGCAGACTGCGGACTCTTACTCGAGCCTCGTCAATGTTGAATTGGCGAGTTAGAGCGGCACAGATCTCCTGCCCCGTTGCGAGGGAGTCGATGTCCCGTATCTCCAATATGACCCCCTTCGAGTCTTCCGTCATTGCGCGCACAGTCGCTCGATCGCCGAGGACACGTGCGATGCTGACTTTCATGCTCTCAGCACTCTCCGCGCTGTCTTTTGCCACCTCCAGCAGAAGGTTGCCGTTTATGGTGCGGCGTACCTTGGAGACGCAGCTTCCCAGGTCGGAAAGCTGGTTGTCGTGTCGTCTGGTGACCATTGCCAGAACCTCGCTGTACGACTTCCCGGGGGCCTGAACTATGACCGCGTCTGGGCGAGCGCGGCGTGCTGCTCTCGGCCTCTTGGCCACCACGCTCCATTCGCTGTCCGGGATTCCGGGGCTCTTGGGCTGCCTCATGGCGCTGTCTGCTGCTCCTTGTCTGCGCTCCGCGTGCTCTGTGAGCATTTCGGGCACAGGCCTTGGGCGTCGGAGCCTTCCTGCAGCGCGCTTCTACCCGCTGCAGCCTCTTGGCTCGATTCGATGATGTTCGAGTGCAGCTCCTTCATGCGCACGAACAGTGCTCTGGTGGCCATGTTGATGTGGCGCGTATTTTTGTCCATCATCCTGGTCTGAACCTCATCAAGGATTTTTCCCAGCTCCGAGAGGTTCTCAAGGCAGGTAGCCTCCTGGTGGGCCTTGCTCTTCTTGGGCGGCGTTTGCCTCTGGGAACTTCCCGGGCTGGCTGGGTCCCGAACCCTCTTGGGGGTCTCCCTAGAGTCAAGGTCCCGACTCTGCGCCGCTGCTGCTGGAGATGGGGATGGCTCGGGTGCCCGCGATCGGGCGAGCATGCTACCCTTCCTGAAGGCGAGCTTTTCATCCTCCTCCATTCCTATTGTTTACTTTAGAATTTGAATTTCGAAATTAAAATCTCCCTCCGTTGGCGCGCAACTCCAGCTCTCTCCAACACTCTGGCAGCCCTGCGTCGATCAGGGCTGTCTGGCAACACCGTCCGTGTGGCAGCTCTACGCGATCACCTGTCTGGCGGCGCGATCAGCTGCTGTGTGTGAAGCTCCGGACGAGAAGAAGAAGAAAGAAGAAAAGTTGAGTGAAAATTCCTTTTTTCCCAAGCTGACCACCGCCAGCTGGGACTCCTCGTATCCGCGGCGCAGACTGCGGACTCTTACTCGAGCCTCGTCAATGTTGAATTGGCGAGTTAGAGCGGCACAGATCTCCTGCCCCGGTGCGAGGGAGTCGATGTCCCGTATCTCCAATATGACCACCTTCGAGTCTTCCGTCATTGCGCGCACAGTCGCTCGATCGCCGAGGACACGTGCGATGCTGGCTTTCATGCTCTCAGCACTCTCCGCGCTGTCTTTTGCCACCTCCAGCAGAAGGTTGCCGTTTATGGTGCGGCGTACCTTGGAGACGCAGCTTCCCAGGTCGGAAAGCTGGTTGTCGTGTCGTCTGGTGACCATTGCCAGAACCTCGCTGTACGACTTCCCGGGGGCCTGAACTATGACCGCGTCTGGGCGAGCGCGGCGTGCTGCTCTCGGCCTCTTGGCCACCACGCTCCATTCGCTGTCCGGGATTCCGGGGCTCTTGGGCTGCCTCATGGCGCTGTCTGCTGCTCCTTGTCTGCGCTCCGCGTGCTCTGTGAGCATTTCGGGCACAGGCCTTGGGCGTCGGAGCCTTCCTGCAGCGCGCTTCTACCCGCTGCAGCCTCTTGGCTCGATTCGATGATGTTCGAGTGCAGCTCCTTCATGCGCACGAACAGTGCTCTGGTGGCCATGTTGATGTGGCGCGTATTTTTGTCCATCATCCTGGTCTGAACCTCATCAAGGATTTTTCCCAGCTCCGAGAGGTTCTCAAGGCAGGTAGCCTCCTGGTGGGCCTTGCTCTTCTTGGGCGGCGTTTGCCTCTGGGAACTTCCCGGGCTGGCTGGGTCCCGAACCCTCTTGGGGGTCTCCCTAGAGTCAAGGTCCCGACTCTGCGCCGCTGCTGCTGGAGATGGGGATGGCTCGGGTGCCCGCGATCGGGCGAGCATGCTACCCTTCCTGAAGGCGAGCTTTTCATCCTCCTCCATTCCTATTGTTTACTTTAGAATTTGAATTTCGAAATTAAAATCTCCCTCCGTTGGCGCGCAACTCCAGCTCTCTCCAACACTCTGGCAGCCCTGGGTCGATCAGGGCTGTCTGGCAGCACCGTCCGTGTGGCAGCTCTACGCGATCACCTGTCTGGCGGCGCGATCAGCTGCTGTGTGTGAAGCTCCGGACGAGAAGAAGAAGAAAGAAGAAAAGTTGAGTGAAAATTCCTTTTTTCCCTCCACCAGCAATGTGGAAAGTGGAAGTGGAAGGCGCCAAAACAAGGGTTCACCCCCCCTTCCCCTGCTGCCTGGAGCGCACTGATTGTGCCCCTTCAACAGAGCGGGATGCCGGTGGGTCCGGTTTTTATACGCAGTACGTACCGGTGCGACAGCAACCTGCTCTCAAAAGCTTTTCTTCCAGGTAACACGCGCAGCGCGGATGCTAAAAACGGAAAATCAGGAGCGCGTGATTCAAAACAACCGCACTTGAAAACGCTCAACTCTGTGATATCCTCTGTGTCTATTGTTTGTGTGTGTGTGTGTGTGTGTGTGTTTGTGAGTGCCCTCTAGTACCAGGCAAATAGTTACGCACTGGTGCCGCACTAGCTACCATTCTCACCTCCCTGGTTCCAGATCGATTACCCGCAATGTATTTCAGCGGAGAATTTAACACATGCATGTCCTAGGGTGGAACCACCCCTGGTTCCCGCTCGATTACCCTCGATTACCCGTGCTTTGGAGCGTACCTCGGCTGCACTGTCCGTCATGGCATCATGGATCTCCTTCCTCTCCCTTATCAGCTCCCTGAGCGGAACTTGCCCGGCAATGACTAACGCGGCTTCGTCTGAGATGGTCCGGAACGAGCACGCGATCCTAATGGCGCACAGTCTGTACGTTGCCTCCACTCCCCGCATGTAGCTCCTCACCTTCGCGGCTTCTGCCCACACCGGTGCGGCGTAGAGCATCTGCGACGTCACGACGCTCGTCAGCAGTTTCCTCGTTGCCTGCTTTGGCCCTCTGGTGTTTAGCTGCATCCTGGATAGCGCTCCCGCGGTCCCACCGCCCTTCGTGTGGACGTATTCCAGATGCTCTTTGAAGGACAGGCGCGTGTCGATGAGGACTCCAAGGTACAATGGACCTCTGCGATTCGATCGCGGTCCCACCAACCTGCACTCTGGCGGTCTCGACCACTTTACGGCTGGATATCAGGACCGCCTCCGTTTTTTGGGCCGCCAGCTCCAGACCCGCGGCGGCTAGCCACGCCTCGACGGCTTGTATGGCGACGTTGGCAAGCTCCTCCACTGCGGCAAGTTCCTTCGCTACCGCCACTATTGCGACGTCGTCAGCGAAACCCACCAGGTTAGTGTTGGCTGGCATCGGGAGCCGTAGGACCCCGTCGTACATGGCGTTCCAGAGCAGAGGTCCCAAAACGGAGCCCCGCGGGACTCCGGCTGAGACTTCGTAGACATGTGTCCATTGTCAGCACCCTATTGCTGAAATAGCTGCGCGCTATATTCAGTAGGTAGCCCGGGATGTTGAAGGACCTCAGTGCCTCCAGCGTCCGGGTCCAGTCGGCCGAGTTGAAGGCGTTCCTTATGTCCAGTGTCACCACCAGACAATAGGACTTGGTTCCGCCTCTCCACCTAGTCCCAGCAATGGCTTCCTCCGCCGTTTGTACGACCCTCAAGATGGCGTCCAGCGTCGACCTCCCTTTCCTGAACCCGTATTGGTTCTGGGAGAGACCGCCTGCTGCTTCGATGGCTGCGTTCAGCCTCGCACCGATCACCCTTTCGAAGACTTTTCCCATGGAGTCCAGAAGGCAGATGGGCCTGTAGGAAGAGGCCACCCCTGGCGGCTTGGTTAATAGTAGCAGCCGTTGCCTTTTCCACCTCTCGGGGAACGTCCCCTCCTGGAGGCATTTGTTGAAAAGGCCTGCAACTTCCCTCGGGAGTAGAAGAAGTGCCAGCTTCAACGCGCTGTTGGGGATCGCATCCGGACCCGGAGCCTTCCTAGGTATCAGGTTTCTGCTTCGGCCTCGGCTTCCGCAGATGTCGCTCGGGCTATGCTCGAACCGCAGGGATCTAGGGATCTGCCGTCCTCGAGGACCCAGTGCCCTGACTATTCCCTCCAGTGCCTCTGGATCTGTTGGAGCTTTACTACCCGCGTTCAGCCTCTTCACCACCATCCTGTACGCGCCTCCCCAGGGGTCCTCTTCGGCGGCATCACACAGCTTAAGGAAGCATTCCCTCTTGCTGTTCCTTATGGCGGTCTTCAGATCCTTCCTCGCCGCTTTGTAGGTCTCGCTGCATCGGGCCAAGCGCGGTGTGCCTCTGGCTCGCTGGAGCAGCCTTCTGGCCCGGTGGCAGGTTCTACGGAGAACCGCAATCGCTTCGCTCCACCAGAAAACTGGATCCTTGTTCTTCCGGAACGTCCCTCTCGGTAGCATGCTCTGGTCGCAGGCGCCTTCAAGTGCGTCCGCCAATTTGGTCGCCATATCGTTGGCTCCGTCTGCATCGTTTGCAGAGTAGCTCTCAAGGGCGCTTGCGAAGGCTTGGGCCCTCAGCGTGTCCTGGAGGTACGCCTTCCCATGCCGGAACGGGGTACCTCTCGATCGGGCAAGGGTGCCCAGGGTGCATAGTATGGCCTCGTGGTCGCTGGCAGTATATACGTCGCTGATCCTCCATCGGGCGTGCCGGGCCAGCGTGCTGCTGGCATAGGTGAGATCGATGATCGACCCTACACCTGCCCTGCTGAAAGTTTGTTGGGACCCTTCGTTCAGAAGGACGACGTCCAGAGAGGCAAAAGCCTCCAACACCGTGCGGCCTCTGGCGTTTGTACGGGAGGACCCCCATTCCAGGGCCCAGGGGTTGAAGTCGCCTCCGACTACGACGTTGTTCCGTCCTCGCAGATCGCAGCTCAGCTCGTCCATAATGCGGCTGAAAGTCTCCAGTGAGGAGAGGCTGGGTGCCAGGTAGCAGCTGTAGAACCATATGCCGCCTACATACCCTCGGACGAACCCGTCTGCCGACTTGGTGTCGCGCAATTGTGGCGCGTCGACGCCACAGAGCCACAGGGCCGCTTTGCCAGTAAGGTCCGTGGCCCAATCGCTGCTGCTGCCCACCTTATGTGGTTCGCTAAGGAGTGCCACCTCAGAGCCAAGCTCGCGCACCGTCTGCGTCAGGAGATCCTGTGCGGCCCTGCAGTGATTCAGGTTGAGTTGAATCAACTGCATGTCGTCCTGGTTTTGCGAACCCCGCTTTGCGTGGCTGGGCAGTTTTTAGTGCCTGCCTGGTGCGTGACCTCCTTCTTTCCAGCGGCTGAGCAGATGAAGCACGCGGGCTCTTTTTTGCATTCGGCAACTTTGTGCCCTTTCTCCCCGCATTTGATGCAGCAGCCACTCCTGTCCACTGTACTCTTGCAGTTCCGTGCGATATGCCCGGGTTCCAGGCATCGGTAGCCCCTTGGGAGTCCATCTCTTTCCCGGATCCTACATATGGTCCAGCCGATCCTCACCTTGCCGCCTTTCAGGACCGCTTGGCCCAGAGAGAAGGGCAAGCTGACCACCGCCAGCTGGGACTCCTCGTATCCGCGGCGCAGACTGCGGACTCTTACTCGAGCCTCGTCAATGTTGAATTGGCGAGTTAGAGCGGCACAGATCTCCTGCCCCGTTGCGAGGGAGTCGATGTCCCGTATCTCCAATATGACCACCTTCGAGTCTTCCGTCATTGCGCGCACAGTCGCTCGATCGCCGAGGACACGTGCGATGCTGGCTTTCATGCTCTCAGCACTCTCCGCGCTGTCTTTTGCCACCTCCAGCAGAAGGTTGCCGTTTATGGTGCGGCGTACCTTGGAGACGCAGCTTCCCAGGTCGGAAAGCTGGTTGTCGTGTCGTCTGGTGACCATTGCCAGAACCTCGCTGTACGACTTCCCGGGGGCCTGAACTATGACCGCGTCTGGGCGAGCGCGGCGTGCTGCTCTCGGCCTCTTGGCCATTCGCTGTCCGGGATTCCGGGGCTCTTGGGCTGCCTCATGGCGCTGGTCGTCGCCACGTCTCCGTGTGGCCGCAACGGGGCCTTTTTAAGGGTCCTCTTGGTTGCGATAGCTCCTTTTCGCTGCCTTGGGCGCGTAGGTGGGGTTCCCGGCTCCCCCATTGGACCTTCGGCCACGGATGGCTGGCTAAGTTTACGCCACGGTTCGGTTTGCGCTGCGGCATCTTTCCTCCAGACGGTCGTTGTCTGCTGCTCCTTGTCTGCGCTCCGCGTGCTCTGTGAGCATTTCGGGCACAGGCCTTGGGCGTCGGAGCCTTCCTGCAGCGCGCTTCTCCCCGCTGCAGCCTCTTGGCTCGATTCGATGATGTTCGAGTGCAGCTCCTTCATGCGCACGAACAGTGCTCTGGTGGCCATGTTGATGTGGCGCGTATTTTTGTCCATCATCCTGGTCTGAACCTCATCAAGGATTTTTCCCAGCTCCGAGAGGTTCTCAAGGCAGGTAGCCTCCTGGTGGGCCTTGCTCTTCTTGGGCGGCGTTTGCCTCTGGGAACTTCCCGGGCTGGCTGGGTCCCGAACCCTCTTGGGGGTCTCCCTAGAGTCAAGGTCCCGACTCTGCGCCGCTGCTGCTGGAGATAGGGATGGCTCGGGTGCCGGCGATCGGGCGAGCATGCTACCCTTCCTGAAGGCGAGCTTTTCATCCTCCTCCATTCCTATTGTTTACTTTAGAATTTGAATTTCGAAATTAAAATCTTCCTCCGTTGGCGCGAAACTCCAGCTCTCTCCAACACTCTGGCAGCCCTGGGTCGATCAGGGCTGTCTGGCAACACCGTCCGTGTGGCAACTCTACGCGATCACCTGTCTGGCGGCGCGATCAGCTTCTGTGTGTGAAGCTCCGGACGAGAAGAAGAAGAAAGAAGAAAAGTTGAGTGAAAATTCCTTTTTTCCCTCCACCAACAATGTGGAAAGTGGAAGTGGAAGGCGCCAAAACAAGGGTTCACCCCCCCTTCCCCTGCTGCCTGGAGCGCACTGATTGTGCCCCTGCAACAGAGCGGGATGCCGGTGGGTCCGGTTTTTATACGCAGTACGTACCGGTGCGACAGCAACCTGCTCTCAAAAGCTTTTCTTCCAGGTAACACGCGCAGCGCGGATGCTAAAAACGGAAAATCAGGAGCCCGTGATTCAAAACAACCGCACTTGAAAACGCTCAACTCTGTGATATCCTCTGTGTCTATTGTTTGTGTGTGTGTGTGTGTGTGTGTTTGTGAGTGCCCTCTAGTACCAGGCAAATAGTTACGCACTGGTGCCGCACTAGCTACCATTCTCACCTCCCTGGTTCCAGATCGATTACCCGCAATGTATTTCAGCGGAGAATTTAACACATGCATGTCCTAGGGCGGAACCACCCCTGGTTCCCGCTCGATTACCCGTAGCTAGTTGCTCAGGAGGTAATTCCGAACTAGTTACCAGTAGAAAGCCAGCAACTAGTTCCCCGTTCGACTACCCTTCGATTACCTGTAGCTAGCTCTGACCTAGTTACCAGTAGTTACTAGTTCCTAACTGACTACTGGTAGTAGTCAATCTGGCAGTCTGGAATAATACAAAAATAAAAACACAATGTCTTTCAATATAACGAATAATTTTTAATTATATGATGCTAAGCCTACTCCTGGTTTTTGGCAAGATACTTCTTTTTAAACACCCTTTTCTTCATACTTTGCATTGCCTTCCGTACAGTGTTTTCGGGGGGCTCATCGCCAGGAGGACCCCATCGACGTTATATGCCAGAACAATGTCCTCACTCAAAATAAAGTTCAAGCCGCTCAAAACGCCACTGGCTGGAGAATTGATTTCATTGCTGTTATCTGTAAGTGAAACATTAAAATATAAAGATAGGACAGAGAAAAAAGTCATACAATTTAGAGTTTAGATTTACTTACATAAATGTCCCTATTTAATTTTATGTTTTCCTCCAGTTCATTCCACGAGCGCAACTACAGTAAAATATCACGATTAACTTACCATTTCGGTGCTTATTGCATGGCGTGGCTCGGTAAAAACTAGCTGAGTGGGCACTGTAACTCCAGGGAATTGCGGTTATTTGCCGACTTCGAAAACAAAACGAAGGCGGCTTCGTTTTTCGGTTCTTTTTCGACTGGTCCGCGTTCGCTTCCCGCGTAACTAGTTGCAGAACTAGTACATTGTAGTCGACGAAGACCTGGTCCGCGTTCACTTCTCGCGTAACTAGTTACAGAACTAGTACATTGTAGTCGACGAAGACCTGGTCCGCGTTCGCTTCCCGCGTAACTAGTTACAGAACTAGTACATTGTAGTCGACGAAGACCTGGTCCGCGTTCGCTTCCCGCGTAAGTAGTTGCGTAGCTAGTTGCGCGGTAAACAGCGCAGAACTAGTTCGAGAGGGGTCAATTGACCCCTTTGGTTCTACAGGGTGGTGTGTGAGTGTGAATAATCTGTGTCTATAGACTGTATATATACAAAGGTCAATCCACTTCTCATCCACGAAATATCCCTGAATACAAACAAAGGTCCATCTGCGGATCTGTGCAAAAATACTTACGAAGCCGGCGGACTGGGCAGAGCCACCTGGTGTAACTTCCACGTGGCCACAGACACGGAATGCTCATCGGACGCATAGAACCGCCACACGGCCTGGATGAGTGTGGCCGCCGGCTGGCGCCGTCGGATCATGTGCTTCTGTCGCTGCTGCTGCTGCACCTTCAGTGCAAAGCCGCTGCCCAGGATTCCCTGCGGAAGGAAGTCGGTTAGTCGGGTCAGAACAGGAACCAGGACACACAAAAAGGGCAAACAGGATGCCATTCAATATGGATGACTTACCGCCGGCAGAGCGAAAAACGAGATGCCCAGGAGGGCGCAACAGGAGGCAATCAGCTTGCCCTGCCAGGTGATGGGCACCATGTCGCCGTAGCCCACCGTGCACAGTGTGATCTGTGGGGATATGTTGGGCGGAATGAGTGATGGTTCAGTGGGGGAAGGGGGAGGGGGGCCTTTGAACCTACCACACCCCACCAGAGGGCCTGTGCAAAGTTGCTGAACTTGTCGTTGACATCCTTCTCCCACATGTAGACCAGGAATGATGCAAAGATTAGTCCTAAAAATCCTATATACATAGTTGTGATCAGCTCCTGCAATGCAGACGATTCGGTAAAAATACATGTGCCATTAGCGGATCGGCCCACCTGTCTGTGTGCGTATACAACCGAACCGAGGAGCTTCCAGGTGCCTCCACGACGATCCATGCGCACCATGCGCAGTATCTGAAAGAACCGCAGGCCTCGCAACGCGCTCGTGGCGAACACCTGGCCCGAAGTGCCCATGCCTAATACTACAATTGAGGCTAAAATGGTGACAATATCTGAAAAGCACACAGAGACCTTGGTCCTCAGATAGTCCTTCTTTTAGTCGCTCCTCAGCTCCACTCACCTTTAATACAAAATGGTCTCTTTACGAACTTCAGACGCCCCAGACAGCCCTGGTAGCGCAACCGGCAGCCCGACGACCATAGTCGGGCACCGAACTCCATCGTAAACCAGATGACAACCAGGATCTCCATCCGAAAGAGAATGTACACGGCGTCGTCCTCGTACTCCTTGATGGTGGAAAACACGCTCAGGGCGAGGCATGTGAACACCATCAGGAATCTGGAAGGACAAGGTTACTACCACATCCACTAGGCATCCGCTATCCGTTCACTTACACCATCACATGGTAAAAGATGGCATTCAGGCCGCGCGGACGCTCCAGGAAGTTGTAGAGGCGACTCTGGAGACGCCGGTAACGAACATCGCGGCGAGAGCCTCGATTGTAGTTCAGCGGCTTCCCTAGGAGTGACATTCGCGGTTGCAGGTTTCTTTCCGAGTTTGGCCCACCCGGTCTACATTTCCTGTAAGCGAAGAGAACGAAAGGATCACCATGAACATCAATAGGCATTGAAACCAGTCACATATATTATTATATATCAGCAAAATGTACCCCTTGTACCCCCGGATGTCGTAGAATGCATAAATATCGTTGTCGGGATTCATTCTGATCTTATTCCACACCACCTCACTTCACTCACGATCACTCTCAAAACGCTGTTAAAAACACTCCCGCCACGTCTGGTCGCAACGGCACTCGATCCGCAACTCGATCGACGGTTGAGTGAGTCCCCAGTTAAAAAACCTTCCCTTCCTTAACATCGAGACATCCAAAACCCTCACGTGTAAATTTTCTTAATTATCTACATAAACAGTTTTTATTCCACACACCTTGCATTTTATGACCAGGCTAGATCTACGCAGACCTTTAATTGATTTTATTTTTATATATACCGTATAATACCTACAAAACGTTTACATGTATGTACACTGTACACTGTATATATGTATGCACGTTTGTAGAAGTATATTGCACTTCGTCATCAAGCAACTGTCATAAAAATTGGCGGATTTTAGCGTTTTGGGGTCTCTTTCGGTGTGTCTTCGTGGGCGGGTCAGGCTCACTCCAGTCACGATCTGTCGACTATGTCTTCGCCCAACGTGCTGCCAAACGATCGCACGTCATTAGCATTGAACGAGTACTCCCATTTTGCGAGCATAGTACTCCCTCCATAGACAAGGCAAATATGGGAGAGTTTGGCCAACGGTTTGGGGTGTGTGTGCACCTCAATTGGGAAAATTACCAAAGAATCGTGGGAAAGTTCTAACCAGCTGAGATCTGATTCTTAGGAAATTCTGCACATTAGCAGCTAACTCTGCAACTACACTGAGCGAAACGCATGATAAGGCATATGTTATGATGAGTAATGAAATGGAATCAGTATTTTATCTCGAAACAGTCCTCTAAAATTAAGCTTTTACTATTAAAAATCGTATCTTAGCCTGGAGAGACTCGTAACTAGTATTGTTTCTTCTACTTGTGCTTCTTTTTACCTTTGAGACAGCTCTTGAGTGAATTTTTCTAATGGATGCTTGTAAGAATACTGATCCCAGATCTTTTTATGGCTTATCTTATTGATCCTAATTAGAAAGAGACTAGCAGTCCCCCCACAAAATCATATGCCTGATTTACTCTCATTCTCTCATTAAACAACCAGCACAAAGCATTTACTATTCTGCTAACTATATGTGGGAAGCGAAGCAGCGGAGAGAGAGACAGTTCCAAGCTTATGTGGAAACCGCTTTTCAAAGCTTTGACTCGCTCTGAAAGCTCCCCCGCAACCGTGAGCACACAAGCACACGGACAGAGTGTCGTGACCCTTTGTGTGCGTTTGTTTTGATTCTGCAGTGAACTAAGTCACAGTCATATCTTAGGCCCCCAAAAAGTACTCCTCTCTCCAATAGACGACACCATCATTTGGGGCATTGTTAAGTGCAGAGCAGAGACGGGTAGGAAGTTTTTGTAAAATTGTTTAATGCATTTTTTATGGGCTTAGGTTAGGCAGTAATTAAAATATTTGTATGTATGTGCACCTTGTAATGCTTGCTTGGCCGCCTATGAATGTATTGTATTTACAGTAGCTTGTCGGGGAGAACCGAGATTATAATGATAGAAATAAACGTACATTAAATATAAATGGTTCATATATGGTTGTGTATCCGCAATGACACAAGATCACAAGTTGTAGCACCAGGCCGGGCCTCGTTTCGTTCGTTCCGCTGCATCCCCATCACTTCTTGGCGTCGATGATGATCTCATCGCCCGACTGGATGTTGTAGCTGTACAGCCTCTTGTTGGGGAAGCGCATCTCCTCGGGCCCGAACTCCTTGTAGTCCTGGTCCAGGTAGAAGAGGCGCATCTTGTTGGGCGGCAGGTTGACCAACTTCTCCAGTTTGGCCTTCAGGTCGATCACCGTCAGATAGATGTCCACGAATCGGCTCTCGCGCATCTCGCCATAGTTGAAGATGACCTTGATGCGTTTGTCCGGCTTGAGGCTGACATCGAACAGGGGGTCCAGCTTTCCGTGCACCTGGAGCAGCTCCTCGTACCGGGCCGGGCGCTCTGCCTCCGGCTTGTCCATATAGTGACGGACGAAGGCGCGCTCTGCATCGATGCGCTCGTCCGTGCCGATCTTGCCACCGCCGTTAAGCATCTCCACGTTGGGCAGCCGAGCTATCAGCAGCTGACGTCGCTCGTGCTCTGTGCACTCCAGATTCTCCCACAGCGGCCAGTGCTTGACCCGGAGGTTCTGCAGCTGCTGGAATTTGGCCAGCTCGTCGATGGCACTCCAGCAATTAAGCTGAGCGGAGCTCAGATTCAGCAGCTTCAGGCTGGGGAAGTACTTGTGGGAGTCGCATTCCCGGTTCTCCTCGGCCTGCAGCGACCGGATGGGACAGTCGGCCAGGACCAGGGCCTCCAGGTTGGGGAAGAGACGCCCCAGCCGACATATCTCCTGCCAGTGCTCGATGGGATTGCCTGTGAAATGCAGTGTCTTCAGGGCGGGATGGGCTTTGGTGATTCTCCTCTTCTCCTTCGGGCAGTCGCACTGGCCGGCCTCCCCATCCTCCTGCAGTCGTCGCTCCGCCTCCTCGGCGTCGATCAGGACATTCGTGTAGTTGTTCAGGCTCAGGTGCAGCTCCTGCAGCACCGGCAGGTTCTGGAGCAGCGCGTCCACGCACTGCCAGTCCAGGTAGGTGCCGTTGAGCACCAGACTCTTCAGGTTGAAATGTAGTAATTGGCAGGAGCCTCCGCCAGGGATCTGAGCGGACTGCCCAACTGGTTCTTGCTAAGGTTGAGGAACTCGATGCGCGGCATGTGCTTCAGGATGTTGAACACCTCCTGCCAGTCGCTGAGCTTGTTCTGGGCCAGGTCCAGCTCCCGCACGCGCTGGCACTTCTCCTGGATGCTCTCGAAGTCGCCCGCCGAATCAATGTCGCAGTCGTTCAGCACGAGCAGGGCGGGCACGCTGGTCAGGGGCGAGAGGCGCGGAATGAAGAACTCCATCCGCCCGCCACACTTGGTCACCGTAAAGTCGTTCGGCAGGTCCGCGCGCTTATGCAGCTCCGGCTCGTGGGCGTTCTCGAACTCGCACTCCGAGAAGTACTTGCGCTCCAGCGCCTCCAGCAACGAGGGCATTTTGCTGCTGTTGCTGCTCTGGCTGCCAGGCACTTGCAATTATGTAAATTTGTTGAATCGGGCAGCTTCTGTGGCTTCTTTAGACTCTTCTCATCCAAAGCGTTGCAGATTTCGCCTATTGATTTTCAGCTCATTTATTTCTATATTTGCCTAAAAACTGCTTTTGTCTGTGTGATGCAATCCACTTTTGCGCAGTTGCAGTCTTCATTGATTTTAAACAAATTATTGCGCACGTTTCGCGTTTGTTGTAATTGCGCACTTAGTTGAGTCTTTTTCTGTTGTCTGTGGATGGAGCCAAAGATTCGTAACAAAGAAACCAAAAGTGCGAGCAAGCACAGTTACTAATTCCAGTCCAGTCCGCGACGGACAAAGCCAGGGGTCTCCAATGGGCCAATGGGTCTGGTCTGTCTCTCTCCGCTGCTGGCCTTAGATGCGTTTTCCCTTCGCTTAACCTTTGTTTCTGTTTTTGTTTTTGTTGCTGTAGCTGTAGTTGCTTCCTCTCTGGTCGCGTCCCGTGTCGTCGATGTCCGCTCGCAGTGCCACCAAATGTTCAAATGAATCCAACAACCACTGAGAAGAGAACCACCACGCGAACTCCAAGCAGTCGACGTGTGTGTTGTGTATTTGTGTGTGTGTGCGTGTGTGTGAGTGGTCGTGCTGTATTCCGATTCTGGCCTGTTCAGTGCTGCTTTTGTGTGTAGGTCGCTCGACATGCGCACAGGGGCGGCTGCAGTTGCTCTCGGGTGTCGCGAACAATTTTGAATTTGGTGTTGCTCGAGCTCAAAAGTGTACAATAAGTTCTCGTCTGGTTGTTTATTCAATGGTATTCAACTATGTTTCTAATCAGACAAGAACCTACATATATATAAATTTCGAAGAGGCCAGGAATACTTAAACAGGGACACTATTCTCCCGACAACTGTGTATTGTTTGTGAATTTAGCCTAGCCCCAGTTTAGGGCCCCGTAGTTGGCGCTGTCTGCCTGCTTCTCATGTAAATGCTCTGACAGCGACCTTGCCGATAAAAATAAATATGCTCAATTACGAAATTTGTTTCAAACCGAAAACACAAATTATTAGTTTGACTGCTTTCGCTTTTTGGGGCACAAATAGAATACAGAGTAGAGAAGAATATTATTGAAAATACACATTTATAATGACCTTGTCCCATGCACTTGGCAGCGGCCCTAGCAAAATATTCTGGCAGCTGTCAAATTGGGCGCGAGGCCCTCCATCGAAAGTGAGTTCGCCTCTGTGGAGCTGTGAGGAAAACCAGTTGTGGAGATAATGTTTTTTATCCCCAATCGGCCGACTAATTATTTCGAATTAAATAAAACTCGGCGCAGAAATAAAATTACGATATGTTCTTTAATGCGTGACATCCAAATTGCAAGTGTGGCTTGCCTGCCCTTTACATTGCCGCTCCGATCACTAAGCGCAGCTTCGCTCGGCCGACGTCGGTAGGCAGACGCAAAGCGGAGATAGCGAAGAGCGAGCTGGCAGAGAGCGTTTAGCAGGGCAAGCAAGCGCAGAGCTTTAACAAACAAATGAGTGACATAGACATAAGTAACAAACAAAATAAGCGGCTGAGGGCCAAGAATTAGGTGCTATTTGGCAAGCAGCTAATCGGCTGGGTTCTGCTCCGAACATTCACCCCCCGTTGGAAGGCAAAGGCTTTCACCAGATCCATCCTGAAGGGGCAGAACCGCTATTTTTTCAACGGCCCTCTTGAAAAGGCCTTTTTGAGTGCGGATGACGGCTACTCTGATGGTTCCATCTTTTCCTGGGATGACGCTCTCAATGCGGCCAAGCGGCCACCTTAATGGTGGCAGCGTTTCCTCCTTGATCATGACGAGCGCTCCTAGCTTGATGTTTGGAGACGATGACCGCCACTTGCTCCGCTCCTGAAGAATCGAAAGATACGCCGTGCTCCATTTTCTCCAAAACGCCTGCTTCATTTGACACAGCCGCTGCCATCGACTAAGTAGGTTGACCCGGAGATGCGCCACATCTGGCTCGTCGAATGCAGCTTTCGGGGCTCCATTGAGACAGTGGTTTGGCGTGAGCACATCTAGATCATCGGGACTTTCTGTAATTGCATAAAGCGGACGGGAATTTAACAACGCAGAGATTTCACAAGCCAAGGTCTGAATTTCATCAAGAGTAAAAATGTAGGTCCCGACGATGCGATGAAAATGATATTTAGCTGCTTTAACAGCCGCCTCCCACAAACCCCCAAAATGAGGTGAGCGAGGGGGGATGAATTTCCAGTCGATTCCACTAGAAACGCAGAGATGTGACACAGCCGACGTATGAGGATCGCTGAGGAACATTTGCCGAAGCTCCATTTTTTGCTCATTTTTTGCTCCTACAAAATTTGTAGCGTTGTCTGACCAGATGATTCGAGGTTTGGGACGTAGACTTATAAAACGCCTTAATGCTGCCAGAAAGGATTCTGTAGATAGATCCCGAACGACTTCCAAATGAGTTGCTTTGGTGCTAAAGCATACGAAGACAGCGATGTAACATTTGATAGGAGGCCTGCTTCTGACTTCCGACTTGTGATAAAAGGGTCCGCAAAAATCAACGCCCGTTGTGTGGAATGCTGGATTAGTCCTTACGCGATCCGCAGGCAAGTTTCCCATGATATGTTCCCTCAGCACTGGCTTCAAACGAAAGCATCTAGCACATTTGCGAATGATTCCCGCAACATATTTGCGTCCACCAATAGGCCAGAATTTTTGCCGAAGCAGTCCGAGCAATCCTTGAGCTCCTGCGTGGAGAAACCTTTCGTGAAAGAAGATAATAATAGAGACAGTGACAGGATGTCCCTTAGGAAGCAGGATCGGGTGCTTCGCGTCGTAGTCCAATTCGGCATTTTGGAGGCGGCCTCCAACACGCAGCAATCCAAAGCTATCCAGAAATGGATTCAGTGAGGCCATCGTGCTTTTTGGGGGTAGGGCCTGTTTGCTGGCGAGGGCCCTTATCTCTTCCGAAAATCGTTGCTGCTGTATTGCCCTTATGAGCAAATGCGTACCATTTTTGATGTCGATTACGGTAAGTTGACCCTTCGACCGCGCTATGCCTTTGTCCTTGAGAATGTAGAATCGATATATGTAAGCAAAGACGCGCTGCATGGATCCGAATGAGTTTTGAAATTTGCAATCGTACGATACATCCCTTTCGTTTGAGACAACCAATGCTGCATGACGACGTTCTGGTACATCGGTCGGCAATTGCAAGCCTGCAGGCCACTCTGAGCTCTCAAGACGCAAGAATGGTGGTCCAGAGATCCAAAGGCTGCTATCCATTAGTTCAGCGGGCGTGGCTCCACGTGATATGATGTCGGCAGGATTCAACTTTGTGGGCACGTGATGCCAAGTCATTCCAGCGGTGAGCTCCTGAATCCGCTGAACTCGATTAGAAACAAATATATTAAAATTCAATGGTGATTCTCGAATCCAGGCAAGGGCTATGGACGAATCCGACCAGCAATGTATTTGGCATGGAGCTGATAATCCCTTAACTATGGTGGACACTAGTTCGGCTAATACGAGGGCAGCGGACAGCTCAAGCTTGGGGATAGTCATACTTTTCAAGGGCGCGACTCTGGATTTAGAGCATAAGAGATGACTTTGCACAATGCCAAGAGCTTCCGAACGCATGTATACACAGGCGCCATATGCTGCTTGGCTCGCATCACAAAACGCGTGCATTTCTAATCTGGCTTGCTGCCGAAGCACGTAACGTGGAAACTTAAAGTTTTTAACCATCGACAACTGCGAAGTCAGCTCAATCCAAGTCGTATGTAGATCCTGGGGCAGGCTTTCGTCCCAATTCAACTTTAGGCTTTCGTTCCATAGCGACTGCATAAATATTTTAGCTTTTGTGATGATGGGAGAGATGAGCCCTAGAGGATCGTAGAACCTAGCTAGTGTAGACAGGACCGAACGCTTCGATATTGGGCCTGCAGCGGTTCCGACGTGAGCGAAGCTAAACAGAAGATTGTCCGTGGTGGGATCCCAAACTAGACCAAGCGCCTTGGTTACTTCAGTCCCGTCATGAAAGGTAAGGAACTTTTCGCGATCCGCCTCCGATACGCCTTCCAAAGCAGCGGGTTTATTGGAACACCATTTACGTATGGGAAAACATCCTTTCGAAAGTAGCTCCTTTACCTGCTGACGAATCTTGATGACAGAATCAATGCTGTCCCCTCCAGATATGAGATCATTGACATAGAAATCTCTTCGAACAACATCAGCGCCAAGCGGAAAACGCAACTCTTCATCATTTGCCAATTGATGCATAGCACGAATTGCTAAGAAAGCGGCAGGTTTGGTTCCGTAAGTAACAGTCTCCAACTTGAACACCTGAATCTCCTCCTTCGGGTCATTGCGCCATAGGATGCACTGCACGTGCGTATCGGGATGGGAAACGCGTACACAGCGGTACATTTTGCAGATATCGCCACACAAGGCGACTTTAAAAAAGCGGAAACGAAGCAGAGTTATCAGAATTTTAGGTTGGATGGTGGGTCCAGCCATAAGCGCATCATTCAGTGATACTCCGACGCTTGTGGACGCAATGGTGAGGCAAGAAGTACTGCGGGAGGTCTGACTGCCGCGCAGCTGGCGACATGTGTCCTAAATCACGATACTCCTGAAGAAACTCCATATATTTTGCCTTAAGCTGTGCATTTTTTGCTAGCTTCCTCTCCAAATTGAGAAATCTACGTAGCGCCTGCTGATACGATTCTCCTAATTCCTCTAGACTGAATTTGGTTGGCAAACGCACGGAGTAAGCTCCGGACTCTAGGCGAATGCAGTTTGTGACGAAATGCTGTTCGCAATGAACATCTTCCTCCGAAATTGATGAGGGCGAATAATCTCCATCGACTTCCCAAAACCGCCTTACAATATCGCACAAATTAGTCTCGCAAGCGGAGATGACAGGGGGATCTTCAACGGCTGCTAGCGCCGCACGGGCTTTCTCAGAGTTTTTAATACTTCCTGACACTATCCAGCCAAGTTTCGTCTTCTGCAATGTTGGCAATTGGTCTGACAGTCGAATCTGTCCAACGCACATTAATTCGAAAAACAAACCAGCACCTATCAACAGATCGACACGCTGGGGCTTGGCGAAATTAGGATCAGCCAGTTTTAGATTATTTGGCATTGGCCAATCCTTTGCGTCTAGGCCGAAGTTAGGCTGCATTCCTGTGATTGAGGCAGTGATAATTGCAGAGAGGAAACCGCGATAGCTTTCGTCTTGAGATTGCAGGACGATGTCCATAGCCTTGCTGGATGGTAGAATTGACTCTCCAATACCGGCGATTTTAACGTGAGACGGGTGAGGATCTAACTGCAGCTGATTGGCGAGTCTCGATGTTATAAAGTTAACCTGAGAAGCGGAATCTAAAATGGCACGACATGGAATAAGCGATCCAAAACGGCCCCTGACATATACGATTGCAGTAGCTAGCAGCACGTTTTGGCTAGGCAGAGATTTTTGACTCGAGGGGGAGGGCTAATATATTTGCTTGCTACTAGGGCACTTGCAGGATCATGCTGGGTCGATTCCGTGCTCGGCGACGGCAACTCAGCGTCAGCGCCCGACTGCATGTGGAGCAGTGTGTGATGCTTGGCTTGGCAATTTCTACATGCCCCTGACTTGCAGCGTTGCAATGAATGGCCTTTGTTGAGGCAGTTTAGACATAAATGGCGCTTCTTCACCTCCTTGTATCGAGAAAAAACATGGAGATCTATAAATGCCTGGCATCGGGATATGTAGTGATCGGAGGATTTGCAATACTTGCATGTTGAGCTATTATGATCGTTAATGGAGGTCATTAGGGTGCTAGGTTTACTTTCTCCCACCTGCTGGCTAGGAATTGTTACCATAGCCGATCCCAAATTTTCCAGCATCCGACATCTTGCTTCCAAGAATGAGGCCATGCTTGACCACCGAGGCAATCCTGACGTCGGCAAGTTCTCTTCCCATTTCTCTTTGGTCTTGTGGTCCAATTTCGTGCCTATGATGAAGATCAGCAACCCATCGGAAATCTCCTGCGGGGTCGCCAAGGTCTGAAGTGCACGCAAGTGCGAATTGATTTTATCGCTGAGCGCAAGCCGATAGCCGAGCCCTTCTCCACCCCTTGCAGCCCGAAAATAGCCTTGACGTGTGCCTGAAAATGTAACAGTTTATTATCGAATCGCAACATTAGTAAATTCAACGCCTTGTCGTAATTCTCCTCAGAAAGTTCCAAGGAACGAATCGTATCCAGCGCAGCACCATCTAGACATCCACGAAGATATTGGAATTTTTCGATGATTGGTATACGATGGTCTTTGTGCACCATTGTCGAAAACATCGCGTGGAATTCTGGCCAATCCATGTAGCTCCCACCGAATCGCGGAAGCTGCAACTCGGGCATTCGAGAACGGCCTATACTATTATAGGCGAAAAACGACGAATTCCCCTCGAGAGTATGCCGAGCCGTTGAATTGGCAACATTTACCGTGCGAGCAGCCATCAACTCCCGCGACAGCCTGGACCTAACCTTGACATAAACATTCGAAAAGTCCAGCCGGGCATCATGGGCTAACTGCAGGAAATCCAGCCTTTCAAGGCTCGTTTGAGCGGCATCGAAATCCGCATTCATTCGCTCGATCTGCTCTAAGCGAGCTTGAAGTTCTGCCTCATCTAACTCGGCAAGCTCTTCCTTGGTGAGAAAGCGATCCATGGCCTTTAGTTGGCGCGCGATGGACTCGGCCTTGTGCTTGTAGAAATCTACATCACTCGGCATTGCTGCGTTCGCGACATTGGTAGGCTCAGGTGCTGCCATGTTGAGGTTTTAAAAGAGTCACTCAGCACGACCGAAAAAGACACCCTGTATACGTATAAACGTGGGAACCGAAAGCAAAGGGAGTACAGCTAATGCCTTTAGCTGTGCGGCTGTGCGAGCTGTCCGATTCCGCTTTGTACTCCGCTTGTGTGTATTAGTGAGTTCGCTGCACTGCCTACCGCACTGCACTGACCGAATTGTCGCGACAGAGAAATTAATAGCCAGCAATGCGTGTATGTAGGTGTATGTAAGTGTGTTTTAGCACCGAATTGTGCTTAACCGCCGAAAATTTGCTAGGGCTAACGAATGTCGATCGCGGATGACTATTAATTGACACTGCAACTCAGAGATCACGTCGGGGTCACCAAATTTTATGAGGAGATAATGTTTTTTATCCCCAATCGGCCGACTAATTATTTCGAATTAAATAAAACTCGGCGCAGAAACAAAATTACGATATGTTCTTTAATGCGTGACATCCAAATTGCAAGTGTGGCTTGCCTGCCCTTTACATTGCCGCTCCGATCGCTAAGCGCAGCTTCGCTCGGCCGACGTCGGTAGGCAGACGCAAAGCGGAGATAGCGAAGAGCGAGCTGGCAGAGAGCGTTTAGCAGGGCAAGCAAGCGCAGAGCTTTAACAAACAAATGAGTGACATAGACATAAGTAACAAACAAAATAAGCGGCTGAGGGTCAAGAATTAGGTGCTATTTGGCAAGCAGCTAATCGGCTGGGTTCTGCTCCGAACACCAGTTATAAAGTCAATGGTCATGCCAAAGTAGGTACCCCGTACAAGTGACAGGTTGCACGCTACTTCTCGTCGTTGATTTTGATTGACAGTCGCAATTGCAAATGGGGCGTACTGCAAATATTCATAGGTACTTCTAAATTTATTTGCCCTTGGCTCTCATATAGGATTACATGTGTATCAGTCGCTGAGGTTACCGTAACCACTCAATGGCGTTTCACTTTGCCGACAGCTTGAACGGTGCGCAATAAATAAGCCATCCATAGGAAGAGCGAGAGCGAGAGGATAGAGTGCGAGTGCGAGAGAAGTGAAGAGAGAGCGCGCGCGCCAATTTACAAAGATCTCGCGCACACAGCTGTGCTTTGTTGTCTCGCTACTAATGCTGTTTCCACATGCAAACACGTACATTAAAGTGTAAGGGGTTGACGGGGGAAGGAAATGAATGGGGTCTCATATGTTTGTTTGCTCTTAGAAATAAAATTACGCAGCAAAATTTGCAGAGCACAGCTGATTGTGTTTGGCCAGGAAAGCTCCTCTGGCTCTGGTTCTTGCTCTCCCACTCCGATGATGGTGCCGTGAGCTTTCACGCCATGTGCAGTGCATTCCATCGACCCAAACAGATGGCAGCACTGGCAGGCAGGCGTCGATTGTCATTGTTGTAGATGGGCTTTTTTTCTGGCGTTGGGGGGCGTTATAAATTTGATTTGCACAAAGCACACCGTTTGAGGCCGTACTACAACGAAGGTTTTGTTGTTGCCACCGCTACGCTCTGCTGAAGTCAATTTGCAAATATTTCGCTGTGCACACATCCATAAATATGGCTCATAGATAAATGTATTTGTACACCCACACTGGTTCACCCAAATCTACGGGCAATATCTTGGGCTGACAGCTTGTTCCAAATTGCTGAATACCTGAGCAGGGTTCCATCAGATTTATCAACAATGTTGTTCATTTTGTTCCCCCCGTCTCTCAGCCCACTCACTGTTTGATATCCTGCGAAAAATTTCAGGCTGGGGGATGGACTAGTGAAATTCCTGTAACTTTAGAGGGGAAGAATCCCCGATTGACCTTCAGTACCTCTTCGGGGATGACGGTTCTGAAATAGTTTGAAAAGTTTTTTATTGGTTCTGCAATCGAAAACAAGTTGAAGGGGAACGCTATTGGTTTGAGAATGTTGTTCCTCCTTCAATACTTGGAGACTTACATAGAAAGAATACCTTTGGTAATTCCAATTTTCCAGATAGGAACACCGCTGTGGTATTTATTATAGACACGAAGGAAGATAATTTCCGCGGAGTATGATTTTCCAATAATATTCTAAGCTGCCAAAATGTAATCAAAGATCTCCCCAATTTCCCATAGTTCTATGAGGAAAATCTACTAGCATCCTTGTGACGTGAGAACCCCGTTTTACCAGATTTGATCCGATTGATGGTGCTTTTAACCCCAGAAGTCAATTACTTAAGTATGAATCAACCTGTCCCCAAGACAGATGCGGATTCATTCGAGCATCTATCAAGCCATCAATTATGTCGTCGAACCACATCGCTCATTAGCTCTTTATACACTAGAGTACATGCATACACTCAAATATGCGCATGTGTGTGCAGATATAGCCGTCCGCCATATCTCCTCCACCCAGAAGGGGGACTTTCTATATTTAACAAAAATCGTTTGGAATTTTGCTTCTAAGCTTGTCGGCATTTCATACACACAAACGTATGAGTATTTCAAAAATATATATAATTTCTGCTGCTGTTCTTGCTGTTGTTGGTTCTGGGCGTCGGGTTTTTCCCCGTCTCTCCTTCAACCGACAAAGCAGGGCAACAAATAAGCCATTTGTCAATATAATTTTCATTTGTCATGGGTCAGGGCCCCCCAGCGACTTTTCACCGCTGACAGGGCTCGACACCGGCTCACTCCTGGACCACAGATCAACATCATATATCATGTAGAATTTATTATTTTCTGATCTAAATATCTAGGTTATCCGTTGATTTTACTTTATTGGGTTTATTATTTCCACGAAGATGAATGGATGCGATTTCGTGTAATTAGGAACTCTCGGCTGTTGTTGTTTGCAGCGATATAAATATTTCTTTACTGCTGGTGGATTGTTTACATGTGGGGCATGTACAAAGGCCCAGTATAATCCATCCCATACCATCGAAATTTCGAATCGATTGCGTCAATAAATGCAAAAACTAAAATCTAGCTGCCGCCGGCACTGCCACTGATGTTGCCACTGTTCTTGCCTGCTGCTCGTAAAGTTCTAAAAATTGTTCGGGTGTCTGCGACGTTTAACGACTTTAAGCAGAATGGCACACCAGAACCTCAGAGAGCATAAACACACTGTCGAGATGCTAGATGGATCAGTACCCCCCTGCTTTGCACTGCTTTGTCTTTGTCTCGGTGAAAGTCTAGACAGTTTTTGAATTATTACACCTTACCCACCAACGTTGTTAACAGCATCTCTGTGTCTGGGCCCTGGAATCGGCTGAAGCCCTGCGTATGAGTAATTTGGTTGATATGATCCGCCCTGTGCCGCATTTCAAATGAGGTCTGCGAGACCGTTTGAGCGGCTTTGAAATGTGTCTGAGAGGTCGGTCGGTGACATATTTCTCCGATGGGAAACTTTGCTCGTAAGTTCTGTGAGAATTCGCAGAGTGACAGGCGAATCGAACAACAATAAAAACTTTTTTGGCGATAAGGAGAACAAAAATTGTTTAAATGATTGACTGTTGGTTATTTTTGCTGTTGTTGTTGCTGGAACGGCGCTGACAAGCCAATATTCAGTTTATTGCCTTCCCGTCCCATGACTTCCCCGCTGCTCGATAAGAATTTTCAGTTTTTAACTAAATTTTTACCCTGTGGCTTTTATGGTTGCCAGCTTCACGCCTCGACTAATTCTGTTTCGCACGCCGCGCCGGGAGGGGCATGGTGTGGCATGTGGCGCAACCCCGCACTGCCATGCCCTCGAACCCACTCGATCTGGGGTTCATCGGCTACGCTATCGGTGGCGGTGTCATGTTGTGCGAGCAACCCGGTTGCCTGCCGGGTCTCTGAGGGCCAGCACCGACCCAGCAGATTGCCTTGGCAGCGAAAATAGCAATCTACGTGGTGCACTTTGGCTGGTCTGCCGAGCGGTGGAGGTGGCAACGGGATTCCGATTCGGAGTGGCAAGGCTTGTGTGATAAGAACAAATTGTGCTCCACCCACATTTTTCCGCCCATCAACTCGCCGGCATTTTCCCTTTGGAGGGACCCGGACCTACGTTTTTTGAATTAAGATTTTGACTTTTCTTCGTTTTCTAGGTTTAAGTATTGACTTTTCAGTTTTAGGTTAAGGGGGAAGGGGGAAGGCCACGAAGGCTACATGGTACTAATTTTATATATTATACGGCCCGAAGGGTCTCTAAGCCCCACGTAGCTTATTATCTTCTTTAAAGGGGGGGAAGTCGCCATCACGGCGGACGCCACTGGCTTTTCAGAACAAAACCCAACAACAACGACGCAGCAGCAGCCAAAGAGAGAGAGGAATACACCAAGGGCCGAAAACCAACGGCATCGACGCAGCAACGGCGAGGAATACACCGAGAAAACAGAAACCCAACGACAACGACGCAGTAGCAGCCAAAGAGGGAGAGGAATACACCAAAAATCGAAATCCAACGGCCCCGACACAGCAACGGGGAGGAATACACTAAGAACAGAAACCTAACGGCACCGACACAGAAACGGGGAGGAATACACCAAGAAACAAAACCCAACAACAACAACGCAGCGGAAGCCAAAGAGAGAGATGAATACACCAAGAGCCGAAACGGTAGCCAACAGCATCAATTCAGCGACGGCCGAAGACGAGAAGCGCCGAAAAGATAAGCCGCCAACGTCGACGCAGCAACGAAGCGCCGAAACAGTAAGCCCACAGCAGCAGAAGAGAAACGCGGAAAACTAAAGCGAAGGAACGACGGCGCCAGCCCTCTGCCGCCGCGAGAATGACGACGCTGGCCGCCCACGCTGGCGCTGGATCGGGAGATTGCTGAGGCTGGAGAAGAAAAACGCGGATCAAAAAGTCGATGGGGAGCAGTCGTAGGAGTCGGACGTGTTCGCGGAAAAATTCGAGTGGCTTGGGAAAAGTAAAAACACGTGGCGGCCCGGATCCACTCCAACGCTATCAGTGACACGGGGAAGATCCGGCATCGACGCTGCGCTTACGGGGAGAAGACGCTGACCACACTTACGGAGAGGAGATCCTGCATCTACGCTGCACCCACGGGGAAGAGGAGGCTTTCGACGAGTACAAGCGTGGGAGTTCAGGGGTAAGCTAGTCTCCAGACGTGTATACGGGCTGCTGAGCGGTGCGATAGGTAGGGAACCAAGAAAGAATAAAGTGAAATGTAACGAATACAACAGAAACATAGCCCGACCACCAACAATCTATGCACTAGGGAACCTGGAGGCCCGGGGCTTCATCTTCTCTGCCCTTCCTCCCGCCTCTTACCCGAGTCTGAGTGATTCCATCCAGTAGTTCGTAGCCCGACAGGATCCTGAAGCCTCTGTTCGGCGATTGCCTAGGCGTTCTCGGTGACACCTGTCGGCGTTCCCTCCGCATGATTCGCTCCCGTAGTTTGTGACCCCGCAGGGTCCCGAGGCCGCTATCCGACGATCGTCTAAGCGCCCCCGGTGACGCCTGTTGGTGTCTCGCCTGATCCCCGTAGTTCCCTGGGTCCCGAAGGGGCTGTCCGGCGATTGCCTAAGCCCTCTCGGCGATACCTGCCCTGTATGATTAAGACTTTCGCAGTAATGTTTAGCCCGATAGTGTCCCGTGAGTGCTATCCGGCGATTGCCTAAGCACTCTCGGCGATGCTTGCCGGTATCCCCGACCCTCGTAGTAATTCTTAGTTCGTCAGCGTCCCGTAAGTGCTATCCGGCGATAGCCTAGGCGTTCTCGGCGATGCCTGTCGATATCCCCGACCCCCGTAGTAATTCTTAGTTCGACAGTGTCCCGTAAGTGCTATCCGGCGATTGCCTAGGCACCCTCGGCGATGCTTGTCGATATCCCTGACCCCCCGTGGTAATTCTTAGTTCGACAGTGTCCCGTAAGTGCTATCCGGCGATTGCCTAGGCACTCTCGGTGATGCTCGTCGATATCCCTGACCCTCGTAGTAATTCTTAGGCCGACAGGGTCCCGTAAGTACCGTCCGGCGATAGCCTAGGTACTCTCGGTGATACTTGTCGGTATTTCCGCATAGCAAAGTTCCCCTTTCCGCGTCGTAGTAATTCTTAGGCCGACAGGGTCCCGTAAGTACCGTCCGGCGATAGCCTAGGTACTCTCGGCGATACTTGTCGGTATTTCCGCATAGCAAAGTTCCCCTTCCGCGTCGTAGTAATTCTTAGGCCGACAGGGTCCCGTAAGTACAGTCCGGCGATAGCCTAGGTACTCTCGGCGATACTTGACGGTATTCCCGCATAGCAAAGTCCCCCCTTTCCGCTTCGTAGTAACTCTCAGGCCGGCAGGGTCCCGTAAGTACTGTCCGGCGGTAGCCTAGGTACTCTCGGCGCCACCTGTCGGTATTATCGAATAGTAAAGACCTCCGTATTGATTCTGAGTTCGGTGGGGTCCTGAAGGCGCTATTCGGCGATAACCGGAGTGCTCTCGGTGAAACCAACTGCCACGTCCCACGCTATGATCGCTCCCGTCCGCGGGACTGCTGCCCCGTCCGCCATCGTCGGTCCGAAATACGGAGTCCCGGCAAATTATAAATATTACTGTAATTTCGACCCTGGAGTAGACTGAGATATGTACCCCAGCCCAGGATCGCTTCCTTACAGATGGCGCCCGAGCAGGGACTTCGGGATTCCGTTATGTTTTGGGGCGCTAAGTGGAACAGTCGATCATAAGAAAGAGTAGCAGGGGGAATCGGGACTGTACCATGCGCAAGCACGGCCAGTCGGAATCATTAGGACAAGAATAGCTGTATATCTCTGTAAAAGAACCGCACGTGAGGTCGCCCATTATTCACGTACAGCCGAGGCTGGCTTCCCTAACCTCCCTAGCAATAGCGTCAGCACGTGGCCGCTGCGCCCACATGAGGAGGAGAGCGCCGCGGCGAGGCGGCAGAGAAAGAGAACCGAGCCGAAGCTGGGCAGAAATCGCTAGAGAGAGAGCGACACGTACGCGGCGAGCAGCGAGTCGTGAGCGGTAGAGGCCGAGCGAGCGTCGGAATCCTCCCGAAGACCAACCCAGAAGAGGATAGTCAACGCCCGGCCCTCAGCGAGAAGAGTCAATGCCCGGCCCTCAGCGCGAGCAGTCATTCAATAAACGGTCTTCAGCGCGATCATTCAAGGGCCGGCCTACAAAACGATAGCCGAGAGTCAACGCCCGGCCCTCAGCGAGAGCAGTCAACGCCCGGTCTTCAGAGCAGTCATTCAATGCCCGGTCTTCAGCGCGATCATCCAATGCCCGGCCTACAAAACAATAGCCGATAGTCAATGCCCGGCCCTCAGCGCGAGCAGTCATTTAATAAACGGTCTTCAGCGCGATCATTCAAGGCCCGGCCTACAAAACGATAGCAGAGAGTAAACGCCCGGCTTTCAAAGTGATCAGTCCGCGTTCAGCCATCAACACGGGACGAGATCCAACGCTTAAATCAACGAACCCAGCACGACCAGGACCACAAGGACAATTCCAAGGACAACGATAGCAAGGACTATCGACCGGACTAGCAGGGATAAACAGTCTGGACAATTCCAAGGACAACGATAGCAAGGACTATCGACCAGGACCCCAAGAAGCAAGGACGCCAAGGACGCTTCCACTGGACAACCGTTTTAACCGGGCATACGCCGTGCTTCCGTGACTAGCCCCAAGAACTCCGATATTCAGTGCGTTACCTAAGAAAAGATTCTACCGGAGGGTCAATACGTGATACTACCGTCGGAAACGCGAAAGACCTCGAAGTGCCAGTTCGACCACCGAATTGCAGGCCATCGCCGCCGAATTCGGCCTCGGTGAAACGGGGACAGTGGACGAACTGCGCAGCCGGATCTCGGCCTTTATCTCGCGCGGTGAGCACCCGAGGAAGCCGGAACTTCGCGACCCGGAAGGGAAGAAATTTCCTTCGCCGCCCTGGCCGATAAGCTGCGCAATTGGGGTCTGAAGTTCGACGGACAATCGGATGCGCTGGCTTTCATCGAACGGTTGGAAGAAAGGGTCGACTCATATGGCGGAAGCCCAGCACAACTGCCGCGAGCCATCTCCGGGCTACTAACTGGCAAGGCAGAAGGATGGTTTAGGACGTTCCAGATGCAAGGCAAGCCATGGACCGAGTTCCGGAAGGAGTTCTTGGAGTTCTTCCTACCCCCGCGATACTTTCAGCGCTTGGAAGATACGATCCGCTCCCGTCGCCAACGACCCCGAGAAGCCTTTCAGGACTACTTGATCGACCTCCGACTCACGATGCAACGAGCTCAGTATACTCCAGACAGGGAGCTGGACAGGATCTACGAGAACCTTCGGCCGGAATACCAACTGTTCACTCGTAGACATGAGTTCGAGACGTTGCGAGAACTGACCCATTTGATAGTAGCGTACGAGACAACGCGGGACCGCGAACAAACCCACCCAGCTAACGACCGCCCAAATACGAAAGCCAGAACACCATCATACCAAGGACCCGGATTATCCACCCCACAGCATGCTCCTCCAGACGACACCGGGCCCTCCCGGAGCGCCGAGACGGCAAGCCGCGTAGTGACCCAGGATGGAGACCGGCCGGTGAACACACGCCGGGCCTGCCGTAATTGCGGGGAGGAAGGTCATTTCAGCAGTTCATGCAGGAATCGGCGAGTGCTATTCTGTTGGGAGTGTGGCCGCCGCGGCATCCGGACGATCGACTGCTGTAGGCTATCCGAGCCGGGAAAAGGGCCGAGTCTCCGCTCGTCAGGGAACCGATCGGAGACATACCTCCAGGGCCCCCAGGAGTAACTCATCCCTTAAGTTTGGAAGGAGGCAGGATCGCCGCGCTAGTAACCATCGAAGGAGTACCGCTCACAGCTACCCTCGACACGGGAGCAACGCGGTCGTTCGTCAGTCAACGCATCGCTCATGAAGTAAGTACCGGAGGGAACGCACGGAATATAAGGACTACCGTCCGCCTGGCGGACGGTACAGCAAAGGAGGTGACGCAAGCAGTTTCGGTCAAGGTACGTCTGGATCAACAGGAAACGCGGGTGATTCTATTAGTCCTACCCATGGTAGTGGACGTCATCATGCTGGGGCTCGATTTCCTTTGCGGCGTCCAGGCCATAATACAATGCGGACGAGCGTACTTGCAGTTGACCCAGCGGGCGATCCGGGAAACCAAACCAATCCCCACATCATCCTCGACTCGGCCCCGCATGGTTACTTTTAGTGACGAAAGACCCGCGACTGTATCCGCTGCTCCTACCCACTCGACCAATCCAACGGCGCCCACCGGACGAAGACAACGCACCAGAATCCCAACCACGCCAGACCCGGCAACGTACCAGTGACAACGCACCAGAATCCCAACCACGCCAGGCCCAGCAATGTACCAGTGACAACGCACCCGAATCCCAACCACGCCAGACCCAGCAATGGACCCACGACAACGCATCAGGATCTCGAACACGCCAGACCCAGCAACGCCACCCGAACCCAACCTACGATTCGATACGACCGCGCCAGAACCATCAACGAAGATTCGATGGAGACGACTGCGACACCGCTGGACACACCCAGGGCCAGTCTGTCCGCCTCGAAGAACACCCAGAGCAACGAGGATTCGACGGAGACGACTGCAACACCGCTGGACACACTGGGCCAGTCCGTCTGCCTCGAAAACCACCCAGAGTATCCTTACCAAGGCAACGGAGCTAAGCCACGACCACGCCATAACCAGCAGTAAGTTTCTAAGTTTCGACCACGCCAGACTCAGCAGCAATACAAGGACAACGCATCGTAGCCTCGACCACGCCAGACCCAGCAGCAATACAAGGAAAACGCATCTAAGCCCCGACGAGACGGACCCGGCGGCGCTAAAAATATAACACGATCGACGCGAGCCAAATCAGAAATGCACAGCAGTGCGGCTCAATCAGAGCGAACGACCCCACGGGAAACCAGCATCGCTCTACACCACGACCCGCTACGCCTGGAAGACCACGGCCCCGAAGGACATGGGCGGGTCAAGGTAGACCAACTCGCACCTCACCCCCCAACGAATTATCAACTCGCCCCGTTAGCCGATGCCGCGGCCGGTCGACAACGCAACCCTTTTCGAAGATCAGACTCGACTAACCCAGTTACCGTGAACCTCGACTGCAGGTTCATCAAGGCAAACGAAGGAAAACTGCGAGTTTAGCCGACTTAAAGGCGTTCCACGGAGTGGACCACCCCGAGGAGAACCCAACGACGTTGGAGAGACCTGAATGACCTGCCGAACTCGCCCCGTAAGGGGCGCGACCCACGAAACCGTAAGCTACGTATACATCCCCTTATGGGATTAGATAAGTACTACACCCAATGTAAACATCTTCTTACTCGCACCGCTCAAGCAGATTAGGGGGAGGGTATTAATAATTCTAGTTAAGACAGGCAGGTTCTAACCGACAGGCATTTTCTCCCTAGAATCGACTGAAGACATGAAGCGTCTAAGAGACGGAAGGCAAGCTCGGCCCCTACGGGCAAATGGTGATACGACGGGACACCCTAGCGGAGACCAGCAGCCTGAAGTCCCGGCACCTGCCGACGAACCAACGACACACCGGACTCGCGGCTGGATCGTCGACCCCAATGGGCCATCCGCCTCCCGTCAAGCCCAGCTGAGGCGGGTCGGAGAGAAGACACTTCGACAACAGGACAGGATGCCATGGTGCCGGCGCGCGGCAGCCATCCAAGGGTGGATCGATCAACAAACCCAGGGCCCGGGGACCGACGCAGAAGAGGAAGTAGAGCCCGATGGCCGCTTCGCAACCGCAGGTGTCCGCTCGGCGCCCAATCACGACGTCGCCGCCCTGAATCGCCGTTGGTTCGGGAGTTATGGGGCTGCCATCGACGACGACAACGCGACCACGGACACCGACGAGCACGAGACGATAATACGCGACGCTCAAAGCCTGGCGTCCACGCTGCAGGACGGAGGGAACCGACACCCACTGGCTCGCGGGAACGAATGGGACTCGCCCCTTTGGGCCGAGTGGAACCTGGCCGGTCAAGGTCGGGCAGCCACCCCTCTAGCAGTACACGACGAGGACGAATCCGGGGACGGTGCTGGACCACACTACTCCGACGTGTCCCACGCAAGCGATGCAGGGGAAGGAGTAGGACCCCAACGCGACGACGGAGGGTCCGATTCCAGGTCCCTCACGAGCCTGGGCTTCGCGCCCCAGGCGAACCAGCAGTGGGCACCAGCCAACCCATCGGTGTCAGATGACGTCCCGCCTCCCTTCGTAGCCGCCCACGCCGGACTACCCCCACAACGTCCCGATGAGGGAGTAGTTGACTTCGACTCCGAAGAGAGCCTCCCGCTGGAGTATGGCGAGATGGCCGACCTGCTGCAGATCCTCCGACTCCACCCTACGGTAGCCGCGGTGCAGGACGACCCGGAATGGGCAGAGGCTCCCCCCGAATGGCGGACCAACGCGCCAGGTCGGCAGTTGCCCCGGGACCTCATATCCAACATCACCGTATTCTTACGCGATCGAGCCTACCGACTGGGAGTCCGGCGACTGGAGGTCCATGACGGCACTTGCTTTCGCATCAAAATTACCCGCAGCCGGGCCGTCACCGTCACTCTTCGGCACCCCGAAGTATGGAGGTGGTGTGAGGGAGCGTATGCTCCACCCACATTTTTCCGCCCATCAGCTCGCCGGCATTTTCCCATTGGAGGGACCCGGACCTACGTTATTTGAATTAAGATTTTGACTTTTCTTCGTTTTCTAGGTTTAAGCATTGACTTTTCAGTTTAAGGTTAAGGGGGGAAGGGGGAAGGCCACGAAGGCTACATGGTATTAATTTTATATATAATACGGCCCGAGGGGTCTCTAAGCCCCACGTAGCTTATTATCTTCTTTAAAGGGGGCGAAGTCGCGATCACGGCGGACGCCACTGGCTTTTCAGAACAAAACCCAACAACAACGACGCAGCAGCAGCCAAAGAGAGAGAGGAATACACCAAGGGCCGAAAACCAACGGCATCGACGCAGCAACGGCGAGGAATACACCGAGAAAACAGAACCCCAACGACAACGACGCAGTAGCAGCCAAAGAGGGAGAGGAATACACCAAAAATCGAAATCCAACGGCACCGACACAGCAACGGGGAGGAATACACCAAGAACAGAAACCTAACGGCACCGACACAGAAACGGGGAGGAATACACCAAGAAACAAAACCCAACAACAACAACGCAGCGGAAGCCAAAGAGAGAGAGGAATACACCAAGAGCCGAAACGGTAGCCAACAGCATCAATTCAGCGACGGCCGAAGACGAGAAGCGCCGAAAAGATAAGCCGCCAACGTCGACGCAGCAACGAAGCGCCGAAACAGTAAGCCCACAGCAGCAGAAGAGAAACGCGGAAAACTAAAGCGAAGGAACGACGGCGCCAGCCCTCTGCCGCCGCGAGAATGACGACGCTGGCCGCCCACGCTGGCGCTGGATCGGGAGATTGCTGAGGCTGGAGAAGAAAAACGCGGATCAAAAAGTCGATGGGGAGCAGTCGGACGTGTTCGCGGAAAAATTCGAGTGGCTTGGGAAAAGTAAAAGCACGTGGCGGCCCGGATCCACTCCAACGCTATCAGTGACACGGGGAAGATCCGGCATCGACGCTGCGCTTACGGGGAGAAGACCCTGCATCGATACTACACTTACGGAGAGGAGATCCTGCATCTACGCTGCACCCACGGGGAAGAGGAGGCTTTCGACGAGTACAAGCGTGGGAGTTCAGGGGTAAGCTAGTCTCCAGACGTGTATACGGGCTGCTGAGCGGTGCGATAGGTAGGGAACCAAGAAAGAATAAAGTGAAATGTAACGAATACAACAGAAACATAGCCCGACCACCAACAATCTATGCACTAGGGAACCTGGAGGCCCGGGGCTTCATCTTCTCTGCCCTTCCTCCCGCCTCTTACCCGAGTCTGCGTGATTCCATCCAGTAGTTCGTAGCCCGACAGGATCCTGAAGCCTCTGTTCGGCGATTGCCTAGGCGTTCTCGGTGACACCTGTCGGCGTTCCCTCCGCATGATTCGCTCCCGTAGTTTGTGACCCCGCAGGGTCCCGAGGCCGCTATCCGACGATCGTCTAAGCGCCCCCGGTGACGCCTGTTGGTGTCTCGCCTGATCCCCGTAGTTCCCTGGGTCCCGAAGGGGCTGTCCGGCGATTGCCTAAGCCCTCTCGGCGATACCTGCCCTGTATGATTAAGACTTTCGCAGTAATGTTTAGCCCGATAGTGTCCCGTGAGTGCTATCCGGCGATTGCCTAAGCACTCTCGGCGATGCTTGCCGGTATCCCCGACCCTCGTAGTAATTCTTAGTTCGTCAGCGTCCCGTAAGTGCTATCCGGCGATAGCCTAGGCGTTCTCGGCGATGCCTGTCGATATCCCCGACCCCCGTAGTAATTCTTAGTTCGACAGTGTCCCGTAAGTGCTATCCGGCGATTGCCTAGGCACCCTCGGCGATGCTTGTCGATATCCCTGACCCCCCGTGGTAATTCTTAGTTCGACAGTGTCCCGTAAGTGCTATCCGGCGATTGCCTAGGCACTCTCGGTGATGCTCGTCGATATCCCTGACCCTCGTAGTAATTCTTAGGCCGACAGGGTCCCGTAAGTACCGTCCGGCGATAGCCTAGGTACTCTCGGTGATACTTGTCGGTATTTCCGCATAGCAAAGTTCCCCTTTCCGCGTCGTAGTAATTCTTAGGCCGACAGGGTCCCGTAAGTACAGTCCGGCGATAGCCTAGGTACTCTCGGCGATACTTGACGGTATTTCCGCATAGCAAAGTCCCCCTTCCGCGTCGTAGTAATTCTTAGGCCGACAGGGTCCCGTAAGTACCGTCCGGCGATAGCCTGGGTACTCTCGGCGATACTTGTCGGTATTTCCGCATAGCAAAGTCCCCCTTCCGCGTCGTAGTAATTCTTAGGCCGACAGGGTCCCGTAAGTACCGTCCGGCGATAGGCTAGGTACTCTCGGCGATACTTGTCGGTATTCCCGCATAGCAAAGTCCCCCCTTTCCGCTTCGTAGTAACTCTCAGGCCGGCAGGGTCCCGTAAGTACTGTCCGGCGGTGGCCTAGGTACTCTCGGCGCCACCTGTCGGTATTATCGAATAGTAAAGACCTCCGTATTGATTCTGAGTTCGGTGGGGTCCTGAAGGCGCTATTCGGCGATAACCGGAGTGCTCTCGGTGAACCCAACTGCCACGTCCCACGCTATGATCGCTCCCGTCCGCGGGACTGCTGCCCCGTCCGCCATCGTCGGTCCGAAATACGGAGTCCCGGCAAATTATAAATATTACTGTAATTTCGACCCTGGAGTAGACTGAGATATGTACCCCAGCCCAGGATCGCTTCCTTACAGATGGCGCCCGAGCAGGGACTTCGGGATTCCGTTATGTTTTGGGGCGCTAAGTGGAACAGTCGATCATAAGAAAGAGTAGCAGGGGGAATCGGGACTGTACCATGCGCAAGCACGGCCAGTCGGAATCATTTGGACAAGAATAGCTGTATATCTCTGTAAAAGAACCGCACGTGAGGTCGCCCATTATTCACGTACAGCCGAGGCTGGCTTCCCTAACCTCCCTAGCAATAGCGTCAGCACGTGGCCGCTGCGCCCACATGAGGAGGAGAGCGCCGCGGCGAGGCGGCAGAGAAAGAGAACCGAGCCGAAGCTGGGCAGAAATCGCTAGAGAGAGAGCGCCACGTACGCGGCGAGCAGCGAGTCGTGAGCGGTAGAGGCCGAGCGAGCGTCGGAATCCTCCCGAAGACCAACCCAGAAGAGGATAGTCAACGCCCGGCCCTCAGCGAGAAGAGTCAATGCCCGGCCCTCAGCGCGAGCAGTCATTCAATAAACGGTCTTCAGCGCGATCATTCAAGGGCCGGCCTACAAAACGATAGCCGAGAGTCAACGCCCGGCCCTCAGCGAGAGCAGTCAACGCCCGGTCTTCAGAGCAGTCATTCAATGCCCGGTCTTCAGCGCGATCATTCAATGCCCGGCCTACAAAACAATAGCCGATAGTCAATGCCCGGCCCTCAGCGCGAGCAGTCATTTAATAAACGGTCTTCAGCGCGATCATTCAAGGCCCGGCCTACAAAACGATAGCAGAGAGTAAACGCCCGGCTTTCAAAGTGATCAGTCCGCGTTCAGCCATCAACACGGGACGAGATCCAACGCTTAAATCAACGAACCCAGCACGACCAGGACCACAAGGACAATTCCAAGGACAACGATAGCAAGGACTATCGACCGGCCTAGCAGGGATCAACAGTCTGGACAATTCCAAGGACAACGATAGCAAGGACTATCGACCAGGACCCCAAGCAGCAAGGACGCCAAGGACGCTTCCACTGGACAACCGTTTTAACCGGGCATACGCCGTGCTTCCGTGACTAGCCCCAAGGACTCCGATATTCAGTGCGTTACCTAAGAAAAGATTCTACCGGAGGGTCAATACGTGATACTACCGTCGGAAACGCGAAAGACCTCGAAGTGCCAGTTCGACCACCGGGCTTCGACATGGGGGTACAGTGGATTTCGTATCGGCGCAAGGACGAATTGCAGGCCATCGCCGCCGAATTCGGCCTCGGTGAAACGGGGACAGTGGACGAACTGCGCAGCCGGATCTCGGCCTTTATCTCGCGCGGTGAGCACCCGAGGAAGCCGGAACTTCGCGACCCGGAAGGGAAGAAATTTCCTTCGCCGCCCTGGCCGATAAGCTGCGCAATTGGGGTCTGAAGTTCGACGGACAATCGGATGCGCTGGCTTTCATCGAACGGTTGGAAGAAAGGGTCGACTCATATGGCGGAAGCCCAGCACAACTGCCGCGAGCCATCTCCGGGCTACTAACTGGCAAGGCAGAAGGATGGTTTAGGACATTCCAGATGCAAGGCAAGCCATGGACCGAGTTCCGGAAGGAGTTCTTGGAGTTCTTCCTACCCCCGCGATACTTTCAGCGCTTGGAAGATACGATCCGCTCCCGTCGCCAACGACCCCGAGAAGCCTTTCAGGACTACTTGATCGACCTCCGACTCACGATGCAACGAGCTCAGTATACTCCAGACAGGGAGCTGGACAGGATCTACGAGAACCTTCGGCCGGAATACCAACTGTTCACTCGTAGACATGAGTTCGAGACGTTGCGAGAACTGACCCAATTGATAGTAGCGTACGAGACAACGCGGGACCGCGAACAAACCCACCCAGCTAACGACCGCCCAAATACGAAAGCCAGAACACCATCATACCAAGGACCCGGATTATCCACCCCACAGCATGCTCCTCCAGACGACACCGGGCCCTCCCGGAGCGCCGAGACGGCAAGCCGCGTAGTGACCCAGGATGGAGACCGGCCGGTGAACACACGCCGGGCCTGCCGTAATTGCGGGGAGGAAGGTCATTTCAGCAGTTCATGCAGGAATCGGCGAGTGGTATTCTGTTGGGAGTGTGGCCGCCGCGGCATCCGGACGATCGACTGCTGTAGGCTATCCGAGCCGGGAAACGGGCCGAGTCTCCGCTCGTCAGGGAACCGATCGGAGACATACCTCCGGGCCCCCAGGAGTAACTCATCCCTTAAGTTTGGAAGGAGGCAGGATCGCCGCGCTAGTAACCATCGAAGGAGTACCGCTCACAGCTACCCTCGACACGGGAGCAACGCGGTCGTTCGTCAGTCAACGCATCGCTCATGAAGTAAGTACCGGAGGGAACGCACGGAATATAAGGACTACCGTCCGCCTGGCGGACGGTACAGCAAAGGAGGTGACGCAAGCAGTTTCGGTCAAGGTACGTCTGGATCAACAGGAAACGCGGGTGATTCTATTAGTCCTACCCATGGTAGTGGACGTCATCATACTGGGGCTCGATTTCCTTTGCGGCGTCCAGGCCATAATACAATGCGGACGAGCGTACTTGCAGTTGACCCAGCGGGCGATCCGGGAAACCAACCCGATCCCCACATCATCCTCGACTCGGCCCCGCATGGTTACTTTTAGTGACGAAAGTCCCGCGACTGCATCCGCTGCTCCTACCCACTCGACCAATCCAACGGCGACCCACCGGACGAAGACAACGCACCAGAATCCCAACCACGCCAGACCCAGCAACGTACCAGTGACAACGCACCAGAATCCCAACCACGCCAGGCCCAGCAATGTACCAGTGATAACGCACCCGAATCCCAACCACGCCAGACCCAGCAATGGACCCACGACAACGCATCAGGATCTCGAACACGCCAGACCCAGCAACGCCACCCGAACCCAACCTACGATTCGATACGACCGCGCCAGAACCATCAACGAAGATTCGACGGAGACGACTGCGACACCGCTGGACACACCCAGGGCCAGTCTGTCCGCCTCGAAGAACACCCAGAGCAACGAGGATTCGACGGAGACGACTGCGACACCGCTGGACACACCCAGGGCCAGTCCGTCTGCCTCGAAAACCACCCAGAGTATCCTTACCAAGACAACGGAGCTAAGCCACGACCACGCCATATCCAGCAGTAACATCAGGACAACGTTTCTAAGTTTCGACCACGCCAGACTCAGCAGCAATACAAGGACAACGCATCTAAGCCCCGACCGAGACGGACCCGGCGGCGCTAAAAATATAACACGATCGACGCGAGCCAAATCAGAAATGCACAGCAGTGCGGCTCAATCAGAGCGAACGACCCCACGGGAAACCAGCATCGCTCTACACCACGACCCGCTACGCCTGGAAGACCACGGCCCCGAAGGACATGGGTGGGTCAAGGTAGACCAACTCGCACTTCACCCCCCAACGAATTATCAACTCGCCCCGTTAGCCGATGCCGCGGCCGGTCGACAACGCAACCCTTTTCGAAGATCAGACTCGACTAACCCAGTTACCGTGAACCTCGACTACAGGTTCATCAAGGCAAACGAAGGAAAACTGCGAGTTTAGCCGACTTAAAGGCGTTCCACGGAGTGGACCACCCCGAGGAGAACCCAACGACGTGACCTGAATGACCTGCCGAACTCGCCCCGTAAGGGCCGCGACCCACAAAACCGTAAGCTACGTATACATCTCCTTATGGGATTATATAAGTACTACACCCAATGTAAACATCTTCTTACTCGCACCGCTCAAGCAGAATAGGGGGAGGGTATTAATACTTCTAGTTAAGACAGGCAGGGTCTAACCGACAGGCATTTTCTCCCTAGAATCGACTGAAGACATGAAGCGTCTAAGAGACGGAAGGCAAGCTCGGCCCCTACGGGCAAATGGTGATACGACGGGACACCCTAGCGGAGACCAGCAGCCTGAAGTCCCGGCACCTGCCGACGAACCAACGACACACCGGACTCGCGGCTGGATCGTCGACCCCAATGGTCCATCCGCCTCCCGTCAAGCCCAGCTGAGGCGGGTCGGAGAGGTGACACTTCGACAACAGGACAGGATGCCATGGGGCCGGCGCGCGGCAGCCATCCAAGGGTGGATCGATCAACAAACCCAGGGCCCGGGGACCGACGCCGAAGAGGAAGTAGAGCCCGATGGCCGCTTCGCAACCGCAGGTGTCCGCTCGGCGCCCAATCACGACGTCGCCGCCCTGAATCGCCGTTGGTTCGGGAGTTATGGGGCTGCCATCGACGACGACAACGCGACCACGGACACCGACGAGCACGAGACGATAATACGCGACGCTCAAAGCCTGGCGTCCACGCTGCAGGACGAAGGGAACCGACACCCACTGGCTCGCGGGAACGAATGGGACTCGCCCCTTTGGGCCGAGTGGAACCTGGCCGGTCAAGGTCGGGCAGCCACCCCTCTAGCAGTACACGACGAGGACGAATCCGGGGACGGTGCTGGACCACACTACTCCGACGTGTCCCACGCAAGCGATGCAGGGGAAGGAGTAGGACCCCAACGCGACGACGGAGGGTCCGATTCCAGGTCCCTCATGAGCCTGGGCTTCGCGCCCCAGGCGAACCAGCAGTGGGCACCAGCCAACCCATCGGTGTCAGATGACGTCCCGCCTCCCTTCGTAGCCGCCCACGCCGGACTACCCCCACAACGACCCGATGAGGGAGTAGTTGACTTCGACTCCGAAGAGAGCCTCCCGCTGGAGTATGGCGAGATGGCCGACCTGCTGCAGATCCTCCGACTCCACCCTACGGTAGCCGCGGTGCAGGACGACCCGGAATGGGCAGAGGCTCCCCCGAATGGCGGACCAACGCGCCAGGTCGGCAGTTGCCCCGGGACCTCATATCCAACATCACCGTATTCTTACGCGATCGAGCCTACCGACTGGGAGTCCGGCGACTGGAGGTCCATGACGGCACTTGCTTTCGCATCAAAATTACCCGCAGCCGGGCCGTCACCGTTACTCTTCGGCACCCCGAAGTATGGAGGTGGTGTGAGGGAGCGTACGCTCCACCCACATTTTGCCGCCCATCAACTCGCCGGCATTTTCCCATTGGAGGGACCCGGACCTACGTTATTTGAATTAAGATTTTGACTTTTCTTCGTTTTCTAGGTTTAAGCATTGACTTTTCAGTTTAAGGTTAAGGGGGGAAGGGGGAAGGCCACGAAGGCTACATGGTATTAATTTTATATATTATACGGCCCGAGGGGTCTCTAAGCCCCACGTAGGTTATTATCTTCTTTAAAGGGGGGGGAAGTCGCGATCACGGCGGACGCCACTGGCTTTTCAGAACAAAACCCAACAACAACGACGCAGCAGCAGCCAAAGAGAGAGAGGAATACACCAAGGGCCGAAAACCAACGGCATCGACGCAGCAACGGCGAGGAATACACCGAGAAAACAGAAACCCAACGACAACGACGCAGTAGCAGCCAAAGAGGGAGAGGAATACACCAAAAATCGAAATCCAACGGCACCGACACAGCAACGGGGAGGAATACACCAAGAACAGAAACCTAACGGCACCGACACAGAAACGGGGAGGAATACACCAAGAAACAAAACCCAACAACAACAACGCAGCGGAAGCCAAAGAGAGAGAGGAATACACCAAGAGCCGAAACGGTAGCCAACAGCATCAATTCAGCGACGGCCGAAGACGAGAAGCGCCGAAAAGATAAGCCGCCAACGTCGACGCAGCAACGAAGCGCCGAAACAGTAAGCCCACAGCAGCAGAAGAGAAACGCGGAAAACTAAAGCGAAGGAACGACGGCGCCAGCCCTCTGCCGCCGCGAGAATGACGACGCTGGCCGCCCACGCTGGCGCTGGATCGGGAGATTGCTGAGGCTGGAGAAGAAAAACGCGGATCAAAAAGTCGATGGGGAGCAGTCGTAGGAGTCGGACGTGTTCGCGGAAAAATTCGAGTGGCTTGGGAAAAGTAAAAGCACGTGCCGGCCCGGATCCACTCCAACGCTATCAGTGACACGGGGAAGATCCGGCATCGACGCTGCGCTTACGGGGAGAAGACGCTTACCACACTTACGGAGAGGAGATCCTGCATCTACGCTGCACCCACGGGGAAGAGGAGGCTTTCGACGAGTACAAGCGTGGGAGTTCAGGGGTAAGCTAGTCTCTAGACGTGTATACGGGCTGCTGAGCGGTGCGATAGGTAGGGAACCAAGAAAGAATAAAGTGAAATGTAACGAATATAACAGAAACATAGCCCGACCACCAACAATCTATGCACTAGGGAACCTGGAGGCCCGGGGCTTCACCTTCTATGCCCTTCCTCCCGCCTCTTACCCGAGTCTGCGTGATTCCATCCAGTAGTTCGTAGCCCGCCAGGATCCTGAGGCCTCTATCCGTCGATTGCCTAGGCGTTCTCGGTGCCTGTCGGCGTTCCCTCCGCATGATTCGCTCCCGTAGTTTGTGACCCCGCAGGGTCCCGAGGCCGCTCTCCGACGATCGTCTAAGCGCCCCCGGTGACGCCTGTTGGTGTCTCGTCTGATCCCCGTAGTTCCCTGGGTCCCGAAGGGGCTGTCCGGCGATTGCCTAAGCCCTCTCGGCGATACCTGCCCTGTATGATTAAGACTTTCGCAGTAATGTTTAGCCCGATAGTGTCCCGTGAGTGCTATCCGGCGATTGCCTAAGCACTCTCGGCGATGCTTGCCGGTATCCCCGACCCTCGTAGTAATTCTTAGTTCGTCAGCGTCCCGTAAGTGCTATCCGGCGATTGCCTATGCTCTCTCGGCGATGCTTGCCGGTATCCCCGACCCTCGTAGTAATTCTTAGGCCGACATGGTCCCGTAAGTACCGTCCGGCGATAGCCTAGGTACCCTCGGCGATACTTGTCGGTATTTCCGCATAGCAAAAACCCCTTTTCCGCGTCGTAATAATTCTTAGGCCGACAGGGTCCCGTAAGTGCTATCCGGCGATAGCCTAGGTACTCTCGGTGATACTTGTCGGTATTTCCGCATAGCAAAGTCCCCCTTCCGCTTCGTAGTAATTCTTAGGCCGACAGGGTCCCGTAAGTACCGTCCGGCGATAGCCTAGGTACTCTCGGCGATACTTGTCGGTATTCCCGCATAGCAAAGTCCCCCCTTTCCGCTTCGTAGTAACTCTCAGGCCGGCAGGGTCCCGTAAGTACTGTCCGGCGGTAGCCTAGGTACTCTCGGCGACACCTGTCGGTATTATCGCATCAATTTTCGTATCTTTCGTAGTGATCAGACGTGTTTTTGTTTTGCGCTCCGCATTTTTTCCTTTTGTTTTGAATAAACAGCCGGTGTTTTCCTAACTAAATTCTAAATTTACTTCCTAACCAGACGACAATCTGGAAACCTATTCTATTACGCGAGTGCATGCCTTTTGATTTGTGTTAAAACATTATTTAACTTTTTATTTTTCGGCGTCGGCTTGTGCTTGTGCTTGTGTTTGTGTTGTTGCAGTGAGTGAGTACGCATTACATTGCATTGCAGTCCGCTCTCGTCTGGTAGCTTTTGTTGTTTTATCACTCTCTCGCTATCACCTCAACTTCAATAACTGTTCTTTCTCTCTCGCTCTTTAAACTTTCTGAGCAATAGCGCTCTCTGCTTAGTAGCTCTCGCTATAACCGCTCTCCACTCTGCTCTCTTTTTTTTACCAATTCCGCTTTGAGCGTTGTCTGGCACATTGGTCTGATACCAATTTGTTTTGCAAACAATAGTATATATATAAATAAATAATAAAATAAAATGGAATACGCTGTGGTCTGTGCCAAAAAAAGCTGTAAGAAGCAGATCACCCACGATCAGCCGAATGTCCCCTGCTGGCTCTGCGACAGCGTAGTGCACGCAAAATGCGCTGGATTTTCTGGCCTCGTGAGTGATGCTATAGCCAAACGTAATGGCTTGCATTACAGTTGCGAGGCATGCCGTGCGGTGGAGAAAGACATGGTGGCTTTCATGAGGCAGACGCGGAGTGGCTTTAAGGAGCTGACCGTTGGTTTTAAAAACCAATACGATCGGCTCCTAGCCATGGAGGCTCAGTTTAGCGGTTTAAAACTGCTGAATGAGTCTCCGAGGCGCAAAAAGGTCACTCCGCGGGATCTGCAATTGCCAACCGTCACTCAGCCGTGCGCCGCCGAAAAACTGACTCCGACCACTCCAAGTGTGCAGCAGTTGATCTCGTTTGCCACTCCAAGGGCAACGACAGCTGCTGGCGACGCAGATTCGGTAGCCGAATTCATCGCCTCGGAGAATGTGCAGCCAAGTACGTCTGCAGCGTCCGTGTCCGTGGTGTCCGCAAGTTCGCTAGTTGTCCCGTCTATACCGATCCCACCAGTAAATAGACGTTCCGGACCTCCGGATATTGCCACCACAGGTACTAGGCCTGTGGTGACTAAACCACTGGTGGGAGTCCCACCAAAACGACAAGTTTTTGTTTCACGGCTGGCCCCTGACCTCACATCTAATGATGTAATTGCTTTTATTCAAAGCAAAATAAAAGCCGTGGGTTTAAAGGTGGAGAAATTTAACTTCTCTTATGCCAGGGAGATAGCCTCGTTTAAGATAAGCATCTCCCCAACTCAATTTGACACCATTTGCTCCGCCAAATTTTGGCCGGAGCATTTGGTGGTGAAGGAGTTTAAGGCTAAGAAGAAAAATAGGCCCCCATATTCCTTCCAAACCTTTCCAGTGTGCCACCCTCAACCTCAACCTCAACTTCCTCTTCCTCAACTTCCCGTCTTGCTTCCACCTTTCCAAAAAACTAACTTCTCTTTTAGTAACCTATCAGAATGTAAGAGGCTTGCGTAGTAAGCTCAGCATTCTTTTCCGGGATAGTGTTGCATTTGCTTCCCACGTTATTGTGTTTACTGAAACCTGGTTAAAGCCGGACATTCTTAGTTCCGAGGTTTTGGCAGGTCGGTACACAACTTTTAGAAAGGACCGTTCGTCTCGACGGGCAGGGGGGGTTCTAATTGCAGTGGACTCTTACTTCACGTCGGAACACTCCACAGTCCAAGTTCAACAGGAACTGGAATTCCTGTGTGTAAAACTGATTCTTCCCGCTTTCGCTATATTCATTACTTGCTCGTATATCCCACCTTCTTCGGATATTTCAATTTATGAGCAGCACTTGTCCGCTTTAACCGCTGTTTCTTCCTCGCTATCTGATAAAGATCGTATGATAGTTCTTGGTGACTTCAACTTGCCAGGAACTGTTTGGTCTTCGGTAAACGAGTCTAGTATCCTAGTGCCCATGTCACGACATGACTTTGTTGACGGCTTGCTTGACCTATCCCTGTCTCAAGTCAACCATGTGAATAATTCCTTGGGTCGATTGCTTGATCTGTGCTTTGTATCGGATCCGACCATAGTGTTGTTAACCCGAGCCCTTCCGCTCACTATACCTGAAGACGCCTACCACCCTACTTTCGAGGTGTCGCTAGATATAGGACCAACTGTATTGGATCGGTCGAGTAGGCTGCCCGAACGTGTCCGCTGCTTTCGTAAAGCCGAGTTTGCGAAGCTTAATAACCTCATTAGGGATTTTGATTGGTCCGCTTTGTACTTGTGCACTGATATCATAAAAGGCACAAACATTTTTTACAATGCTCTTGGCACATTTTTCGATTCTTGTGTCCCGCTTTCTTGTCCGACTAGATCTGGAAAACCCCCTTGGTTTACCAAAGAGTTATCCAGTCTAAAAAACTTAAAATCAAGACTTTATAAAAAATTTCAAGAAGTGGGTTCTCCTACTTCTCACTCTCGCTATGTATTAGCTCGGTCAAACTTTTCAGTTCTTAATGCTCAATGCTATAAGAACTACCTATCTCGATGCAGGATACGTTTTTCTCAGGACCCTAAACAGTTTTACAGCTTCGTAAACAGTAAGCGTAGAACGTCCGCACACCCATCCTCGCTATCATTTTGTAATACGTCGGCAAATAATGATCAGGCAATTGCCGATCTTTTTGCCCAATTCTTTCAAACCACCTATTCTGAGGAAAGCTACTCTGGTCATCCGTACCCATACGGTTTACCGAGGTCGAACGGCATTTTCAGTCCCTTGTTAAATGAATGTTCCCTACTTCATGATCTTCGACTAGTTAAGCCGGTGTTTTCACCGGGTCCAGACGGGGTTCCAGGTTGTGTACTCAGGTACTGCGCCGAGGCTCTGTGTGGACCTTTGCTTAAACTATTCACCCTATCCATTGATTCTTCTTGCTTCCCCCCGATCTGGAAGGAATCGTTTATAATTCCTCTCCATAAAAAAGGTAGCAAGTCTGATGCAAAAAATTATAGAGGTATAGCAAAGTTATCCGCTATTCCTAAAATGTTTGAGAGGGTTTTAACTCCGCACTTGCAACATCTCTGCAAGTCACTTATATCTCCAACTCAGCATGGATTTATAAGGCGGCGATCAACCACCACGAACTTGTTAGAGTTTACCTCTTTCATTATTAAAGGCTTTCAAGGTAACTTACAGACGGATGTTATTTACACCGGCTTTAGTAAAGCATTCGACTCTGTAAACCATTCCCTTTTAGCGCATAAACTTGACCTTTTAGGGTTTCCGCCCAACCTCCTGAGATGGATTTCAAGCTATCTTTGTTCTAGGTCTCAAAGAGTCCTCTTCAAAAACTCCCTCTCTTTCCCAGTAAAGGTTTCTTCGGGAGTACCACAAGGCAGCCATCTAGGCCCCTTACTCTTCACACTCTTTATTAATGACTTACCTTCAGTATTAACATACTCTCGAGTACTTATGTATGCGGATGATGTTAAACTCTGTGTCCAGTACAAGGACATTTCATTTCATTCTCGCTTGCAATCCGATCTCAATAACTTTCAGTCATGGTGTTGTGCAAACTTGTTACACCTTAATGCCTCGAAATGCAAAGTTATGACATTTCATCGTTCTAGCCCTTTTTTGGCTCCTTACACCCTATTTGGTGGTTCTCTTGAGAGAATTACCCTGGTGGATGATCTGGGTGTTATGTTAGACCCCAAGTTAAAGTTTTCCGAACACATTTCTACCATGGTAAATAAGGCCATGAGCGTGCTTGGGTTTATAAAGAGGTGGTCAAAGGAATTTGACGACCCCTATATAACAAAGACTCTCTATACCTCGCTTGTTCGTCCGATCTTAGAATACGGCTCCTGTGTATGGTGCCCTCAGTACAAAGTACACCAGGACCGTATAGAATCAGTACAGAAAAACTTTTTACTCTTTGCTCTGCGGGGCCTTAACTGGGATGCGGGTGTAAGACTCCCATCTTACTCTAGTAGACTACTATTAGTAAACCTCCCATCCTTAGTTAACCGTAGAAAAATGCTTGGTGTGATATTTATGCACAACTTGATCAGGGGTGACATAGACAGCCCTGATCTGTTGAGCCGCATAAACTTCACGATTCCTATTAGACTGACTAGAAATTTTATACCGTTGTTCCTTCCACTTTGTAGATCGAATTATTCCTTGCATGAACCGTTTAGGGTCTTATGCTCGGATTATAATTCCCTCTACCATATTATATCCACCACTAATTCTCTTCCTCTTATTAAATTATTAATCCTTACACACCTTTCTATTAATTAGTAACTGTAGTGGTATTTGTACTTTGATTGCATGCTTAGTTTCTTAGTAAGTTTAGTACTAATTTTCCTCGAATGTTAGTCTAATAGCTATCTTTCTTGCATGTTCGCGTTTGGTTCGGCTACGCACCGCGCGTCATGCGGCAGCGCCCCTCGGTCGGTTGGGCGGAAGGAGGGCTGCGTTTTGCCTGGGATCCGCGCGTAACAGCCTTCTGCTGGTGTCACACGGGCCACTTGACGGTGCAGTAACTGCATCGCCTCTTGAAAGATGCAGTCATTGCATGTCAACGTCCACACAATAAAGACCTCCGTATTGATTCTGAGTTCGGTGGGGTCCTGAAGGCGCTATTCGGCGATAGCCGGAGTGCTCTCGGTGAAACCAACTGCCACGTCCCACGCTATGATCGCTCCCGTCCGCGGGACTGCTGCCCCGTCCCCCATCGTCGGTCCGAAATACGGAGTCCCGGCAAATTATAAATATTACTGTAATTTCGACCCTGGAGTAGACTGAGATATGTACCCCAGCCCAGGATCGCTTCCTTACACCACAGTCAACATTAATTCACATCTATAAAACGTTATGTTACGTACTTTGGGGAGCTTAAGCGGGGAAATTTAAATGTGAATTAGTTATTCAATAGCTGGAGCCTTGGGGACCTACAGAAGCTTTAAGTACGGTGGAACATAAAGTTTGGTCTTAAATTGAAATCAAACAACCTCATTGCTAATACATACTCGTATGTACACAAGTCCATTTATAGCTCTTCTGTTGCCATTCTTTAACATCCCTTTACTTTGGAATCCTAAGAATATCTGCATAAAATAATCCCATGGATGTTTTGCTTATTGAAATTTCGCTGTTGCCTTGCCAAAGGATTTCACTTGCTTGGCTGCAGTCTTACTCTTAGTCTCTGTCCTTGTCTCTACCCCTGTCTCTGCTATTGTCTCTCTGTCTCGTTCTGTTATCGGAGAAGCTTAAAGAAATATTTGTATGGCCATAATATTCGGCTTAGTCCCCGTACTCTCAATCGCACTCTCATCGCCTTGTGTGGGGGCGGTTGGGCGTATGGTGCCCGTATGGGTTCCGGGAAGAGCTTGCAGATATTGTCTGGCAATGGAATGCTTAATACAAAAGTCAAGTTGATTGTTCTGAAAGTAGTACTACACATATATGTAACTGAATCATTTGTGGGGGGTGAGGGTTCGAGGGAGAAGTTCTCCCGGCTCATTACCAGGATATTACCAGTCTTCCCACGGCGGGCGGTGGTGTGTCGTGCCTGGTGGGGTCAAGCCAATGGCAAACAGAATTATTCATAACATAGCCCCCATAGCCACCATTGAGGTGAGGTAGGCTTTGCTGTGCTCTGCTGCGAAGGCCTCTACGGTAAGTATCGGTTTTGTTGGGGCTGGGCGTGCAATTAATTTGCTGGCAATAATGAAATCTAGGACAAAATGTTGGCACAAGGAACATCGTTGACAGTTGACTGCCTGCGTCCCGTCTCTCTCCCCCACTACCCCCTCAATGTGGAAACAGTTGTTTCTCTGTACCGGGCTCTCCCTTGTAGCATTCAATGAAATGGTGGTGCGAAGCAAAGAGCCTTTCCATGGCCTACATAGCACAGCAGGGCAGCGGTAGGAGACAGAAACAGAAGGAGAAACAGAGTTGCCAATGTGTCGGTGTTGGCAACACATCGCGCCTCCCCCACCCCCCCATCGTTTACATGCTCTCCTCCAGATCTGCATATCAATTGCAGGCTGCCTCAGACGAGACTCGAAAGCGTTATAGATTATATCCTTCTCGCCACCCACTCACCCCGCCCACTCCAGCCAGACCATGAACTCTGCGCCCTCTTTTATATTTTAATTGAATTGAAAGCGCGTCGCAAGGAGTTGATATACGACAGATGGTTGCCATGAAATGTACATGAAATGATGATCCGAGATGTATAATATTTCATGTACAGCAAAAGGAATTCCAAAATCCAGCTTCAAGGCTAATTATTGAGACGGTCCGTAGATAAAGCCAATCAGAGATAGAATTTTGTTCGAAAAACTAATTATCTAAGCATCTATTATTAAAGAAACTCAGGATAGCACTGACAGATGGTATCTTTAAGCTGTTTTTGGGGGATCAGATATAAGGTACCCAAAAATTCAATTCAAATTTATTGCTTCAGTTTTATCTGAAATTTGCCATCATAAATTCTCCAGTCTATGACAGACATCGCCAACAGTTTTCATTGTTTTATTTTCGTGGGAATATGCTATTACCAAAAGAATTATTTCCATCCATCTGAACTGTTTAAATAATTGAAATTCCGACAGGAAGGATCCGAGTGCCGGTTCAATAGTTGATAATCGATAGGAGTTTGTATTTTTATGAATCAAAAAATGGCACTGCGAGCAGTTCATTTGATCTGTGAAGGAGTCAACCAATGTGGCAAGCTGTCGGAAGCAAAAGCGAGTTTCCCCAGCACACCCCTAGTCAATGTGTCAGATCTAATTCTCCGGTAACATAGACCTTGATTACCCTGCAGAGTACACCCATTACAGGGGGGAGGGGCCCCATCAGACAGCCGGCTCGCCTCGCCTCGCCTCTCCTCCTTTGGACCCGTTTTGATGGCGTTTGACACTGATTGGACCTGCAATGGCGACACTGGATAATGACGTTGTCGGCTGCCGTGCCAAAAAGTTATCAATGAAAAACTCTAAGTGCGCTAATTTGCCCCCGCCATTAGCCCGGCCATTATTTGCATATTCCCCATCTGTTGGCTTTTGTTTGTCGATTTAAATTGTTAAGATCTTAATGTTATTGTTATTGTTGCTGCTTTTGGTTTCTGGCTGTTGCTGTACTTGTTGATGCCTTTCATCAATCAAATGTCCGCGGCTCAGTCGTCTCTTTGGTAGCAACAACAGTTGAGAATTCATTGTAATTTGTTTGAACAGCTGGCAAAGGCGGCCATCACACGGAGGCAGTAGGCAGCTTTTGTTTGGACAGAGATTAGTCAGGCTGGTCCTGCCCCTCCTCCTTCTCGTGTCCAGTCGCGAGTCCCGAGTCCCGTGTCCCGAGTCCCGAGTCTCGTGTACGTGCAGACACGCTAAAATTGCAGAGCCCTGTCTCAACTAATGATAATTACATTCGACGTGGCCTTCGCACTGGGGGCACCGTGGAGTGGCCGTGGCAGGGCGTGGGAGGTTGGTCCTTTAAGCCGCTTTAAGCATTAAGGCCAACACCTCCCACGACACCTATTTATATAAAAGCCACCGCCTGCGACATCCTCGACTTGGAGCAGCAGGCTTAATTTTAATTATCGCCAAATTGCGTTACATTCTCAGCAGGACACAGAGAGCAATTATTCTAGACATCAATTCATCGATGCAACTACAGTGCGTTTCGTGAGGTTAGTTCACGCTTCTGGCCAATGATTTCACTCGTCGATTGATCGATAATTAATCGCAGGGGACTGCTTCAATCGATCGAGGTTGAGCTCCCGTGTCTTCTCGTCTAGTTAATACAGTCTCGAAACGCACTGCCCTGGCATAAGAAGCTATATCACTTAGGTTTCAATCAATGGCCAAATATTGAATTACGAGAATCAATTATTTCAATTTCTGGTGGCTTTGCGGCGGCTTCCTTCAATTGGAAACGAAACTCTCGATAGTTTCCGAGTGGGATGGTGAGGGGGAAACCGTTTTAAAGGTAAAAAAAGGCGCCCTTTTTGGCCATTTTTCCAGAGAAGGGCCCCGGGAAGCCGAGCCAAGTTCAAGTGGGCAAAGTGACCTTGGCCAAAATGCAATTTATATTCCCAGCGAAATATTCCGATGCCATGGAGGGCTCGCCCACATCCGTACATCCTCACATCCTCGCATCCTCACATCCGCTTACTTTATTACGTTCCACATCAAGTGACACGGGTAGAGATATGAGGAAGAAGAGAGGGATAGAGAGAGAGAGAAAGACGGCAGCCATTGAAGTGTGTTAATTATTCAAAGTTGCTCATACGCAACGTTGTCGCTGCCTGATATGCGCCATATACCTTGATATTCATGCATTGATGTGAGCCACCATATAGATTCCGGTTACGTAAGCGGCATTTCGTATGAGTTTCCAGAAATCGTCGGCATCGCTTGAGGTGTTCTTGCCCCTTCCTCGTTCTCGTTCTCGTTTATGCAACCAGGCGCCCAACAACGTCCGTGTCTGTGCGCTTTTCCGTTTGACATTTGCCGCTTGCCTCTTAACGAGTATCATGAATGTTAAATAAGCTTAAATTGATTGTCAATTAAGATTTCGTTGTTGGCTGATGCGATCCGTTGCAGCGAAAGCCGTGTGGCAGTAGCCGCGATATGCATGTCATGTAAGCCACTCAGTCAGTTTATTTAGATAGATAGTGGGCTTGACTAATTAACCTCAACCTCAAGCGGTACGTTGGAAGACAACAGGCGGGGGGATGCCACAACCTGGATGGCAAGGGACTGCCAAAAGTATGCTACCAAAAAAGTGAATGCGATGCGATACCAGACGAAGTTTACAGAGAAATGGGAACAATGGGATAACAGGGGATGCCAGAAAGGAAAGATCGAATGGGAATAAAGAAGGAAATGCTATACAGATTGGTTGATTTGAAGAGCTCTCTTCGGATTGGAGCCTTCCTTTTCTGGCACCACTCGACACTTCTCTGCGGTGCAAAAATGATAGGAAACATAGTAGGATTGTCATATCATTTGTTTGTGCATGCGAATGTGTTTGAATATGGATGGGATCGATAATATTGATTGAATTTTGCTGCGACTTAATGCCATTTCTTGGTTCTGCGTGCAATATTGCTGGTGAAGGAGGGAGGGGGTTGGGGTTCGGTGAGTCACTTGTGTAAAATATTTGCACTGTTTGTTATTACAATTGATTGCCAGCAAATCATGTGCACATGTTCCGGAACATCCTCGATGAAGTCTCTCGATGGCGGAACCACATCGGATCTTCTCCTCTCGCCTCCCCGCAGAAGCTAGTTTGGCGTGAATAATTCCACTAAATACAATAAAAACATTGCCCGCCTGCGGCATTAAGAATTTGCATAGAGATGAAAGCCGCCTCGCAGCCGGAACTGTGCCACACAAAAAAGTAAAAAAATAATGAAGAAAAAAAAGGAAGAAAATAAAGAAACGTTGATGAGTTTGCGGCTCTGCGGGGGAAGGCTCCCGTCTAGGGAGGGTCACTCCTTGTTAGGCGCCACCACTACCACTACCACCGCCACTGCCAACACCCTCTTCCCGGGGCGCAGGATGTAAATAATAAAAAGCACATTAAACAGCATTTTCTTTCATTTCGAAACGAAAACGAAATAATTCCATCTTCCCCACTCGGACTAGGTCCCACCCCACACCCCCGCACACACACACACACCAGACACACACACAGACACGAACAAAGGCTGATCGCTCTAGAAGAATGCTACGGCTGCGGCACGGCTGGCGACGCGACGCGAGGCTTTGACACTTGTAACGGACGGACGGACTACTTCCAGTGGGCCGCATAACGGCGCTATGGGGCACTCTGCCCGACTTGAGGCTCTGCGGGATGTACCTCCAAAAGAGTGATTTTATCGATAATAATTTTCACTTTTTTGTGCAGCTATCGAGGTATCCTTTTGGTGTGCTTCCCATCTCGGGCCCATCAATCATTCAAATAAGATTCTCTGAGGGCATTGCCAGTTCGCGGTGGCTGCAACTCGTTCCAGGCTGCCGCAAAACTGTGGAAGCTGCTACTTGTGCCACTTGCTGCTGCATTACTGCCACGCCATGCCACTCATTTTCACGTCCAATTTCGCTGGGCCCAGGAGGGCTTCCTGGCCGCACTTGAAAAATTTAACAGTTGCCGCAGTCAGTGCGCCTCTCCCTGACTGCCGCTGCCAGCTTGGCTTTTATGATGCCACGGCACTGACCAGCTCTCCCTCTCTTTCCCCCTCTCTCTGTGCAGCAGCTGTCTCTGTCTGCTGTGAGTCAAATGAAATGTGAAATGTAATCCAGCGTCATATGCCTTGTTTATTTGGCTGCTGTCTGCTGTTTCATCTGCTTCATCGGTAATGTTGCCAATTGTGCTTGATTTGGGGAATGCTTTCTGACAGACTGCAAAATGAACTGATGCCACAAATAATGCCGAATGTTCGGTATTCGATGCCCGAATTCCGCCCTCAGGCAGGAGAGGCAGGGAGCCATATCCTGTTGACGAGAGTTTCACATGTGGCAGACATGAGTTTTCACCGGCTGTTTTTCCGGTTAGTTCTCAGTAATCATTTGGTTTACCTCAACGTGCCCAACTGTAATCCGATTAGGGTCGGTCTAGCTTCTCTCGAGTCTGTGTGCTTTCTGGAACTTCCTGTTTGCCTGCTGTTTGCTGGATGCTCGGAACTCGTTCTAAGCTGATTTAACCAGTCTTACGGGGGAAATGCATTCCCCCCTAGAACTTGGAAGTTGTCCTTCCAACTTTTAGCCGTAATCTTTGGGCCCAAAAATTTCAAATGCAAGTCAAGTAATCAGGAATTCAGCCATCGACTGAGTAAATTTGCATTTCCGCTCCTCCAGCCTCCTTCCAGAGAACTTTAAGCGGCTTTGGCTCGCCTCGTTTTACTCAATTTATAATTAATTTAATTTCAAAGAGTCGAGAATAATTGATTTCGGGCAGACAAGCAGAAAGTAAGGAGGGGGAAGGAAAGGGAAGCCGTGGCATGGAGCGGAAAAGTAAGGTATTCATTGGCAACAATTGTTTCCGCACTGCCTCCAATCGGCGGCGTGCATCCACCATCTTGAGCTGATTTCACAGTCAGGCTTCTCAGCGAAGAGTTCTCGCAAGTGCTACAGAAAACACAGCGCAATATCTTTATAGTGGGGACTTTCCAATCGGTTCTGATGTACAAAATGAGGAGAAAGGCAGGCCAATGCCCATCTAAACAATAATATTTGTCTTAGTCCAAGCCAATAATTGGAATATTGTGCATACGAATTTAAGCAGATTTAATGCATATATTTTGTATTCAAAATAATGTCATTCGGTATAGGGATCCGCCAAAAGCGTTCACTGTTTTCCACTCCACGACTACTCGTCGAACAGACTCTCTCGGGTATACTCTCGATGGGTGATGATGGCTCTTGGAGCACTATAATTCATACAAGTACGTTTGCCGTATGCAAATGCTGTTTAAGGGGGGCATAATCTGCTGACCTATGGATATGATAGATGGACTGAGTCCCGGCATTTGCATAAGCCCGATGCCGTCGCAGTGCAGAAGCAATCTTCGCCGCATTATCCGGTATCTGCATATAGTAGTTCTCGAACTCTGTGTTTGTGTGTATCTAATGGCCAAGTAGAGCAAACGGAGTCAGTCAGCTCCGTGCCAGCAACAATCTGCGAAGGTGCACTCTGATGAGCCGGGAGTGCAGTTCGCCAATAGAGTGGTGGGACATGTCCACAATGACATGAAAACAGTTCCTAATAAACACTCGAAAGCGTGTTTTGCCTCCTTGGCACTTCACTGCGGTCACCCTAGACACACAGAGACACAGAAGCACTTGCAACCCAATAATAACTGTGACCGCATTGCGTATACGTCATGTGCCATTGCCACAACATTGGCCGCGACACTGCCGACGAGGCGAACTTTTTAATTTCCTGGTTATATTTATTTTAATTACAAGCGACTAACACTCGAGAGCACACGCCGCCACGGAGCTTCGGCTTTTTAATTAATGAGCAGTTAAGAAACTACAAATGTCGAATGCAGGCTGCACCTCCCCACCCACTCCCCACCCACTCCCAACACTCGTATGTTCATTCATTTTTTTGCGAGTCCTAATTGAGTTTTTATTTGTTTGTCTGGCATTTTATTCGGTTGGTTGTTTGTCTGGGGTTTGGTTAATTGTTGGTCAATTATAATTGTGGTTGAATGACGGGAAAAGCAATAGATGAAACTGTACCATTTTGCTCCCTGCTCCCCCGCTGCTGACCGACCCAAAAGCCATTTCTACAACGAACATGGGTCTCCCCATGCACTTCTGGTACTTGTTCTCTGAAGCGCCAAGGCACTGCTTCTCTAACCCGTAAATACTTATGTTAACTGCACTTTCCGCTGTGCCCATGACCCCGCTAATGGCTTGCCCGCCGCCCATGCCCCACTCTACCGAACCAATGGCACTTTCGCTTTAATTCGAGCTTTCTTATCATCGCAAAACTATCGTTTTATGGCCCGTACGCGAACGACAGATATTTTCGAATGCTTCAGCAGTGCTCCGGCGTATCTGCACGTCATTTGTCATTCTGTAATGGACGGTAATGGATATAGACGCTATACAGACACTATCAGGGCCGCCCATCTCCTCCACGGCGAACAGCAACAATCGAATGCCTTTATCTGCAGCATGTTTATTTTTCGCTCTCTCTATTCGCTAATATAAATCACTTAGCACATCGGCGTATTCGAGCTCCCAGCCCACGCCACTTATCACGGGAATCCGCCGAAAATGAGCAACAACCAAATTCAAGTTTCGCGAATAATTGGGGGGCTAATAATTATACCCGATACTCGAAATGAGAATTGGGGTATATTAGATTAGTGGTAAAAGTGGATGTGTGTAACGTCCACAAGGAATCGTTTCCGACCCCATAAAGTATATATATTCTTGATCAGCATCAATAGCCGAGTCGATTGAGCCATGTCTGTCTGTCCGTCTGTCCGTCCGTCCGTCTGTCCGTCTGTCCGTCCCCTTCAGCGCCTAGTGCTCAAAGACTATAAGAGCGAGAGCAACGATGTTTTGGATCCAGACTTCTGTGATATGTCACTGCTACAAGAATATTTCAAAACTTTGCCCCGCCCACTTCCGCCCCCACAAAGAGCGAAAATCTGTGGCATCCACAATTTCGACGATACGAGAAAATTAAAAACGCAGAATCGTAGAAAACGACTTTATCTTTTATAGTGCAAAATCTGAACCAGATCGTATAATTATTATAGCCAGAATCAAGAAAACAATTTCATTCTTTCTCGCTCTGTCTCTCTCTAACACACAGGTTTCATGGTCGGTTTTGCCAATTGCAAAATATGAGTTCAAGCATCTCAGAACCTATAAGAGCCAGAGCAACCAAATTTGGTATCCACACTCCTGTGATATCGGACCTTGACCGTTTCGTGTCCAAATTTCGCCACACCCCCTTCCGCCCACACAAAAGACGAAAATCTGTTGCATCCACAATTTTGAAGATACGAGAAAACTAAAAACGCAGAATCATAGATAATGATTATATCTATCAGGTTGCTGAATCTGGATCAGATCAGATCATTTTTATAGCCAAAAGAAACAAATCAATTTTCAGTGGCTACGCAGCGCCCGACGTCACGCTCAGACTGATTTTCTGTCTCTCTCGCACGCACTCTTTGTCGTGTCGTTTAATATTAGCGGCGTCTGCCGGAGGAGAGCCATACTGACTTAGTGTCGGGGGCGTGCCCCCAACACGAGAACGCCCACGCAGCAACTGGGGAATTGGCTGAAATTGATGGTGGTCAGAGGGCTCCTGCAGAGGGAGCCGCAAAATGTAAAATTCTGCTAAAGTTAGGAAAGGTTTTTAGCAACCTGAACAATCGATCCCCATCTCCGACACGAACACAACACACAGATATCCAGTGGAATTTATGCCAAAGCTCGACACTGATTTTGCCTAAACGATAAAGTCAGGGAAAGGGTCCTTTATGCCCAGAACAGAGCAGAGCAGGGCGCAGAGCAGGGGCGCAGAGCAGGGCGGACCAGGCCAAGCATAACAGTTTAAATGCGAGCTGGGTCTATTAAAAAACCAAATGGAGTACACACCAGCACATATCCACTTAGGGGGGGGGGGGGGGGGGTGTCACTGGCGCTGGCAGGGCGGCCGGGTGGCTGGGAGGAGTGGGCGGGGGCGACATGCCAACACAAAAGCCAACATGCAATTTATGAAGCAGCTTTTTGCTGGCGGGCCCGAAATGCTCGTTTGAAGCTAACGAAATGCTGCAGATAGGGCCCGACCTGCTTGAGAACGAGGGGGGCCATGGTGGGGAGGGGGGGATGACAGAAGCGTAAGCAGGAAAGCGTAAAAAAACATCAAGTACAGGAATGCGACTTGATTACGGGCGAGCCAACGAAGCGGAAATGCTCTCTCGACATTCGACTTGTCGGTGATTGATCGGCAATATAAGAATGAAACGTTCTACATCTATAGACCTCATCAGAAATACATTCGTAGATAGTCCGATTCGCAGATTAAGCGAACAGCAGTTTTCCCTGGAACGGGCTCGCCTGATACATAGATTGTTCTCGTTTTTCCTGCGAAGGGACTTTAAGGACCTCCTAGTCACGTTGACAAAGAGCAAAGAGTAAGATAGGACGAGTCAGAGGGTTAGAGCAGCTTGGGTGAGTAGTGCAGGCCCTGAAGTCTGAGGATGGTGCTGGAGTAGAGTGCGGTCGTGTCTCCAGGGAGAGCGACGCCAGTGGAGTCGTGGCACGTTCGTGACCAATTGTTTGCCTGAAGAACACGCCAGTGTTCGTACATACAAGCCTATTGAATTTATAGTAACAAACATAAACATATCCGCGATGCGGGGCTTCCTCTGTGGTAGCTTGCTCTGGTAGAAAAAAGATATGCTGAAGCCATTTGTTGTCCTTAAGCCAATTTGGGCAGGAGTCAGAGCCACCATTCACTTTCCACCGTCTCCCATTTGAAACTCTGTTACGTGGCATCCGTGATCCGAATCTCACGGCAGCCTGCTAAAAGTTGCATGCATCCAGGTCAGGGAAAGTTACCTCTACACCTGGCTCCACTCCACTGCACTTTACTCCACTCTTTTCGATCCAGTACAGGGGTCAGCCGTTTTTAGATACGTTAAGCTCAAGTGCAATTTTCAATGCTGCATTTATTACAGCAGCTCCTGAAACGTTGCAAAAGTTATATCTCCGTCCCGTGTCCGTGCCCGTCCCCGCCCCGGACTTTGTTCTGTGCCACATGCCTCATATATTATTTGGGTCCACAACAAAGGTGGCACAGAAATGGCTTTCGTGTCGAGGGCTGCAACTCTTTGAGTTTCCGATATTTCAAGTGCTGTTTTTTTTCGCTTTTTTGGCTATTTAATTACACTTCTCTCAAGTTTAGAAATGCCCCCACAACGAAGTGTTGCATTTCGATTTTGGGAAAGTCTTTCAATTTCGTTTCGGTCGGAGGAAGTTAAGATTAAAAATTCATTCGTCTTTCATCAGACAGGCAGCTGTGTGTCCCATTAGCTAATGAGGCATATATTGTGTGAATCGAATGGACTATCGAATCAATGGAAGAACAGCTTGTGGAACAGATCCCATCCAGCGGCATCAGCTAGGAATAAATACTGTTTATGGGGCTTTATAGAGCCCGTTTTTTATGTGGGTTTCAAACTTGTAGCACCACCCCCGAAAAGGCATAAAGAGGGAGCCCTTAACCCTTTCTCCTGACACAGTTCTGTCCGGCCTGGTTGTCCTCGAACCCGTACCCGTACCTACTCTGTGGCCCTGTTCCCGTAAAGCAATTGTCCGCGACCCAGAGCAGAAAGCAAAAATATGTTTGGCAGCGAAATGTCACATTTTATTGGGGCTGGTTTCAGCGAAAGTGGAGCAGACCCGAGTCAGAGGACCTTCATGCCATGGCCTAATAAAAGTGCGAGCCGGAGTAGGAGTCGAAGCAGGAGGAGGAGCAAGAGCCGGACTGTGCCGACAGTTGCTTTATGCTACATTTGAGCAAAACACGACGCAATTCCAGACGTGCCTTATCGCAGGGCTCGAGTCGGGGACTTCCCGGACAAAAGAGCAACAAACAGCAGTAGCAGAAGCTAAATAATAATAGAAAACAAAAATGTGTCACGACTCATTGCAGAAGCAACAGCAACAGCAGCAATAATTACAATACGAGTAGCAACGAGAACTATAACACGTCAACATTTAACGTACCCCCTCCACCACAATTAGAAGCGATTTCCGCTGGCGCCCAGCACACGCAATATTGAATCAATTACAGAAATGGCTCCCCCGCCGCTCTCTATCTGGGGCATCAATCTGATTACAATTGAACATAAATTGGACTTGCCCCAGTCCCAGTCGCAGTCCCTCTGGCAGTCCCCTCCCCGCACCATCCACAAGCACGAAAGGGATACCCTCTTTGTGGAAAAGTAATACCAAAGTTAGGAGCAAGTTTTTTAAAAATGTATTCCCAAAATTCTGGGAAAGTTGTGATGAAAATACAGCTGTAACCTACAAAAAATGGGGCACGGGTACGGTAATGAGAGTGTGCCAGAGTCCTCCCCACTTCACATCCCTCGGCAGAAGGGTTTCCGCCTGGCCGCAAAAACCAGTGACGTAAAAAGTTTCCATTCATCAAGGAAAATGGCTTTGAAGTTTCCACTGAAGTTCTACCGAAACTAAGATGGAAATTAACTTGGAATTTTGATATTATTTTCTGGCTCTTTTTCCGTATCTGTAATGTGCCAGAAATTCATATTCGTAGAGGTGTGAGATTGTATGTACGGATGGAGGTTGTACATATTTTTTTTGACGGTCAGACACCAATAGTATAGCAGGATTTCGGAACGTGTACCTCTAGCTATGCTCTAACTAGCTCGCCGGAATGTCGTGGGATCTTTCCTACTCTCCTATCTGCTATACGAACACATTCGCAAAGATGTTTTAGGTACACTTGATTTAATGTTCAAAAGGAACTCTACAAAAGAAATCAAAAAGAAAAGAATGTGGTTAACCGACTACCGACAAATAGTCAGGCTATATTCCGTCGCTCTTGGGGAACTCAGATGACTTTGACCCCTTCTCTACCCTCCCTACCTTTGTATGCCGTTTAATCGACAGCATAACCCTAATCGAGCGCATCTCTAATTGATCATCGGACTTCCTCAGGCTCTACTCAGGACAAACACGAAAGGTTTAATGTTCCATTATTATCTACTAATTATTATTTAATAATTCAAAATTTAAGGGTTTGGTCTTCATGGTTTTCCAGATAAGTATAAACTTAGCATAAAGTAATTAAATAAAGAAGGAGGAAATAGTAGCAAGTTATACCTAGTTATATGTGTATATGTATATAGGACTTATGTGTAGAGAATATGGCGTAAAAGAAATTAAATTGGAAAGAAGAGAAAAATATGATAATTATATAACTAGAAGGCAAACGTGAAAGAAAAATTAGTAGCCGATCCGCTTTAAATTATGGCACGGATATGGTTGTTTTATACCGGAATAGAAGTTTTATCAGACAGATATATATTTCGAAAATACTCGTTTTCCGTTGAGCTCAAGGGGCGACGTAGGAACATATTCTGAGGAAGGGAGAAAAATTATGAATATACAGGTCTTCACTTCTAATTCGGATGAAACACCGATTTTCTTTCCATTTCCATACCCGTGCGACGACGATTTGCCACTCAACGGCTGATCTTAAAAAAATGTGGTTTTCATTTGCGCTAATTTCTAATTATGGGTAATTATATACATTATTGGTTTTTTTTTTTTCTTTTTAAATCTATACAATACAAAAATAGTTAGTGCGTAGCCTAATCTTTAATAAATGGAAAATCTCACGACGAGACTCAAAACTAATACTTTGGTACATTTTCACACGACGACTATTAAACGACAGTGTGGATCGCCGCAGAATAATGTTTTATTTTCGCAGTTTGAGAGCCACTCCACACACTGCGAAGAACTACATGCGAAAGCCTTAGCCGCGCGCTTAATTCATAAGCGAGAAGGGTGACGAGTGCGGCATATTAGTTTCTCCGAATTCGCAAGAAAACCATTCTTCTCGTCTTACTCCAAAATGTACTTCAGCTCAAGTATGCATCCACATAACTTCGGGTTTCACTCTAGTATATATTCGGACGGCTCTTTCTGGTTTATTTGGTTGTAGTTATCGTTGGTTTATGTAGATGCTGGTTCCTGGGAAATCCGAGGTCTTTCCCAGATCTACTAAGAAATCGATGGACTTTGACGACCTCGTTCTTGGAGGGGCGGTCAATTGGTTTTTCTTTCCCAGTGTCGAACGTAGTAAGATTTCCAGCCCTATGATACGAGACTGTTAAAGCTTTGTCACTATTGTAAGGTCCAAATACCTTTTATTTTTCTTAATCCAAAAGGAATAATGTAGTCCACCAGAACTTCAATTTACTTGGCACGTGTTTGATTGCACAACGTTCTCAAATTCACTTGGATATATATATTTGTATAAAAAGACACATCCGAATTCGCACAGCTTCACTATAGCAATGATCTAGCCAGAAGTTCTATTACTTGCATTAGCCCTTACGATCGGAACTTTACCTTCCACAACCAACGGGGTAATCGTACGATTTTAGAAAAAGCTTACACTTTGCTTCCCTAGATAACGGAGTAATCGTACGATGCTAAGCAAAGCTTACACATAGCTTCCACGACTAACGGAGTAATCGTATGATTTCTAGTAAAGCTTTAAAACATAACTCCCACAGATCCACGCTGCTTCTCTAAATTAGGCATTAAGCTCTTCAATGGAAGCTTTAACTACTGCTCTCTTGTAATTGATCTCTTATCTTGTTTTTGTAAAGAGCAGAGTTAATGTTAAACGCGAGGGCCGTACTTCCCAAGCTGTTCTCTGGAGTATTAGAGTCACAACTGGCCACTACACCACAGTTGAGGAAGCGCTAGTTTTAACTGGCGAAGCCTAAACGGAAAAAGGACAGTTGCCTAGTGTTTCACTTGTATGTCTTTGAGGTGAAATATTCCTAAGTTTTTACCCTGTTCGTTCTTCAGTTGATAATAGGATGAGCCAACTCGTCTAGATACCACGGCTGAAATAAAAACCGGCGCTAACTTTGCATTTAACTTTTTAATAGCATTGCTTTGGCAGAAATTGCGGGCAAGTACTGGCTCTCCAACCTTAAACTCTACTTTTCGACAGCGTAGATTATATCGCCTAGGATTTTGTTCATGCGACTCTTTCACCTTTTTCTTTGCCGGTTCGCGAATAATTTGTAGTGCTTCCGGATAACTAATGCGGCTATCCTCCGATAAGAGTCTTAAGCGGCGAAGCAACTCATAGTCTTTGCCATTCAGAATCATATTTTGTCCAAAGGTTAGGAAATAGGGCGAGTACCCGGTGCTTTGGTGAATGTTGGATCTGAGAGCAGCACTGATTTCCGGCAATTTGGTATCCCAAGTGGAATGATCCCGGCTTATAGCTGCCGGGATCTATTGAGTCTCTCACTGGCATTCGCCTGTGGTGAATATATCGCCGTACGAATATGTTGTATCCCAAAGCGGGTTAGAAAAGCCTGAAAGGCTCCAGAAACGAATTGAGATCCGTTATCTGTTAATATCAACTCGGGGACTCCAAATGTACAGAACAAATAATTTTCGAGGTAATCGCACAACCGATTGGAAGTAAACACCCTAAGGGGGCATAGGAAATGAAATTTTGTGAAGTGATCTACGATAATAAGTAAACCAATATGCCCTTTCTTGGATCGGGGATATGGACCCAGCAAATCCATATAAAGCTTTTGAAACGGACGATCAGACCCCATTGGTTTTCCCATGGGTGGTTTCAACACGGTGTTCGGGTGTTTGGTGTGACGACACACTTCACAATGAGTTACATACTCACGTATTTGCTTGTTCATTTTTGGCCAAAACAAATATCTTTTAATCTTTTCGATTAAAGATACCTACTCCACTGTGAGCGGCATTGGGCGGATCATGGGCCCGCGAGATTACACCTTGGGTGAGTTCCCTAGGAATCCACAATTTCCAAGATAGATTATCTACACCATTATTTCCCTGATCAGGTTCGGTTCTTTTGTAGACAAAATCATTGAGAATCTTCAAGTCTGGTAATTTGTCTTGCTTAGCGCGAATATTATCAATTAAGGTCATATATTCTGGTGATTTAAATTCTGCGGCAGATAGATCAACTATCGGACCCTGCTCTTCCATTTCAGAAACAGTAATTTCCTCTTTACGCGATAGGGCATCCGCTACCACGTTTAGTGAGCCCTTCCGGTGCGTTATCTCAAAAGAGAATCCCTGTAGTTTTATGGCCCATCGAGCTAATCTACCAGACAACTCCTTCTGACGCATAAGCCATTGTAATGAGGCATGATCGGTTATCACCTCGAATGCCTGACCTTCTACATAAGCACGAAACTTTTTAATTCCCTTTATCAGCGCTAAACATTCTAATTCCGTGACTGAGTAGTTTTTCTGAGCTTTAGATAGCTTCTCGGACATGAATGCTACGGGTAATTCTTCTCCTTCTTCGTTTTTCTGAGCTAACACACAACCAATTCCTACAGTACTAGCATCACATAACAGCAAAAAGGGTTTTGAGAAATCGGGAGTAGACAAAATGGGAGCTGACGTCAAGCACTGTTTAAGTTTTTCAAATGCCTGATTGGCCAAAGGGTTCCACGCATACGCTTTCGGTTTCTTTAATAGTTCTGTGAGGGCGCAACTTACCGTTGCATAATTGTCGACGAAACGACGGTACCACCCAGCAAGACCAAGGAATCGTCGCAATTGTTTTACCGTCTTGGGAACGGGGAATTCTTTAATAGCTTCAATTTTACTCGGATCCGTCTTTACCTGTCCGTATCCAATGATGAACCCCAGATACTTAATCTCACGCATGCAAAAGTGCGACTTGGCAATGTTTATCGTAAGATTAGCCTTTCGTAGGTGTACTGCAACTTCTCTCTGTAACATTAAATGGGATTCGAAATCGTCTGATAAATTTAGTAAGTCATCGAGGTAAACACACACTCTCGTACGCAAGTTAGCAGGTATTACCTTATCCATTAAACGACAGAGGGTTTGTGAGGCATTGGTTAGACCAAAAGGCATAACTTTGTATTGATACAGCGGTCGGTTAGGTATGGTAAACGCGGTGTATTGGCGTGAAGACTCCTCTAGGGGAATTTGCCAATAAGCATGCTTCATATCGAGTCCCGTTATGTATTTGGCAGGTGGCAATCGACTGAGTATCCCATCTATATGGGGAAGGGGGTATGCATCTTTTCGGGTATATTTGTTGATCTCTCGAGAATCAAGGCATAACCTATTCTTGTTCCCTTTCTTTACTAGGACGCAATTGCTACTCCATGGACTATTTGAAGGTTCTATCACGCCCAGCTTAATCATCTACTCTACTTCTTCGAACATCACTTTCTCTTTCGCGGGGGAAATAGGCCAATGTCGTTGTTTGACGGGTACTTCGGCTTTAATTACCATAGAATGTTGTATTAGGTGTGTACGACCTAGTCCGTCGCATTCATATGACGGGAAGGTTCTTATTACCGCCTCTAATTGGTTCCTTTGTTCTTCATTTAGGTAATGCATTTTAGGCGTTTCCTTCATAATCGTGTCGTCTCTATTCTCCAAACAGCTCACAGTTCCTTCTCGGGTCAATAATTGGGATAGAAGACCGAAATCTTTCCAAAAGTCAACTCCTAGATAAACATCTTGCTTTAAATCTGGTATGATAAAGAACTCTACTTCCTTAACTATTTTACGGAATTCAATCGGAACCACCAATTTGGACACTACGGTACAAGCTTCGTTGCTGGCAGTGCGTATGGTTCCCAAACACTTCTGAGATTGTGGGTGATGTGCTAAAAAGGTTGCTGCTCTCCCACCCAAACACCTAATTGTTGCTCCTGAATCCAGCAAAAGCCTTATAAGTTTGCCCTTCGATCATTACCTCCGTGTACAATCGGTTATCTGAACTCAGAATAACTGCTGAGACTAAACGTTTTCGAACAGATTGGACCTTTTTCCAGAACGCTCGTCTCCGGACCGTCGATCGTTTGGGCTTAACTATCAATTTAAACCCCGTATTCACATTTTCTGAATCTAACTCTTTGCTCTCCATCGTGTAGTATCATATCCGGTTTTACGTCAACTACCCCTTCGGAAAGCCCTCTTAAGGTAGTTGGTTTACTTTCGTTTAGTTGCTGTTCTTGGTCGGATGTACTGACTGGGCTCCGGTCGGTACAGCCCGTTTCAAGTTTTCCGCTGGGTTACATTTGACGCATCGAGGTTTATAAATATCCTTAGCACCACACCCATAGCAGAAAATGCACCTTTCTCCTAAACAATCATCAAATCATCATGCCCTTCCTGGTCTCAGTTCCAGCATACTAGTTTCAACTCCCACAAGTCGAAATCATCTTTAGCATCATCGAATCGTTGTCTGAACGAGGCAGAAAAAGTTTGCCAAGAAAACTGTGGGTTCTTTCTATGGAAGTTCCAAAACCATTCGCTGGCTTTAGACGAGAAAAGCAGATGCATATTGTCACAGAGTAATTCGTAATCGTTATTTAAAGTGGAGGATGTAAGTGAACGAACCCTGTACAGGAATTCGTCGACGTGCATAGCGTCTTTGGATCCGTCAAACTTTAGTCGCCAACTGGCTAAGATATTAGCGGCCTTCCCAGGAGCTATGGCCCTGTTAGAGACATTTGGATGTGGTAATCCCCTTTCCCTTCCATTTTCTGAAGACAACGAGTTTCCTGTTATATTAGGCTCGTGATTTTGCCTTGTCGCTTGCACAGGCGTGCTATCTGAAGCTATAGTCATCCTACCTAATTGTCCGCGTAGATTTTCTTCGATCAAATTCTTAACGAATGAACTTAGCTCCACCATCATATCTTTCTGCTCACCTTTTATCAGGGCTTGTATAACCTCAACGGTTCTTTCCGGCATATCTCCTTCGCCCGGCCTATGGCTGATACTGCCCAAAGAATTATCCCGAAATTGTTGAGACTGCAACCTAGTATGCATCCCTCTGCGCGATGTAGTTACCCGTCCCTGTTTAGGCCTAGCCCCTCTTGGCTTTTGATGTCCTCTCTCTGAAGCGTTTGACTCCGGGTTGGATCCCCCTTCTAACGGCACTATACCCGAACCAATGTCGGGTGGTAATTCGGCTGCTAGAGTATTCTCATCAAACGAAAGTTCCTCCGGATTCAACTCCACCCTACATACGGGGCAATTTCTGTTATTTTTCACGAATTCTTTCATGCAAGTATCATGATACCGGTGCCCACAAGACGCAGTACATATTAGTTGACTTCTTCTTATGGCTTCTTGACATATACCACAGATCTGGGCGTCCACGTCACCCGACGCCTTGCCCCTGGGGTACGTTGTACTGGTGACATGTTAAGGTAACCCAGTAATACGAGTTCTGATCACTAAATGTGGAAATCCCTAATTATAGGACCAAAGCTTCAATAAATTCTACAAAATTTTCCTAAATACCTAATATTTGTCGAGCTTGACTCCTTCCGATATACGCTATCGCTTGTCGCCGGAATATAACCTCAATGAAATCTAAATTGGTCTATGGTATGTTTATGTGGTCAGTAACCTTGGCAATGGCTAATTTCCAAATCTATATCTAGAAAATTAGACTTCCGAAAGCCATCGATACTCTTCCTTCATAAACTCTTTTGGGGTTATCCTATTATAATTTGGCCGACCTATCCGCCTTTGTGAATAGCTGTCGTATATTCGCAAATTAATTCTGGTAACAAAAAAAAATATCAGTTTCCATCCCTTGCTACCTGGCGGATTCTATTTGGTTAGGTATTCCGAAACTCAGAATCTTAAACCCAAAATTCCATCAATATCCTCCGTTACAGTAGTTGGACGGGAATTATTAATTTTAATGTGGAATTTAAAATTGCAACGAGCAAAGTTTTTGGGGTTTTAACCAGTAGTAACTCGTACTCTTGCCCCACGTTGGGCGCCAATCTATGTAATGTGCCAGAAATTCATATTCGTAGAGGTGTGAGATTGTATGTACGGATGGAGGTTGTACATATTTTTTTTGACGGTCAGACACCAATAGTATAGCAGGATTTCGGAACGTGTACCTCTAGCTATACTCTAACTAGCTCGCCGGAATGTCGTGGGATCTTTCCTACTCTCCTATCTGCTATACGAACACATTCGCAAAGATGTTTTAGGTACACTTGATTTAATGTTCAAAAGGAACTCTACAAAAGAAATCAAAAAGAAAAGAATGTGAATTTTAACAAACTGGTTTACCGACTACCGACAAATAGTCAGGCTATATTCCGTCGATCTTGGGGAACTCAGATGACTTTGACCCCTTCTCTACCCTCCCTACCTTTGTATGCCGTTTAATCGACAGCATAACCCTAATCGAGCGCATCTCTATTTGATCATCGGACTTCCTCAGGCTCTACTCAGGACAAACACGAAAGGTTTAATGTTCCATTATTATATACTAATTATTATTTAATAATTCAAAATTTAAGGGTTTGGACTTCATGGTTTTCCAGATAAGTATAAACTTAGCATAAAGGAGGAAATAGTAGCAAGTTATACCTAGTTATATGTGTATATGTATATAGGACTTATGTGTAGAGAATATGGCGTAAAAGAAATTAAATTGGAAAGAAGAGAAAAATATGATAATTATATAACTAGAAGGCAAACGTGAAAGAAAAATGAGTAGCCGATCCGCTTTAAATTATGGCACGGATATGGTTGTTTTATATACCGGAATAGAAGTTTTATCAGACAGATATATATTTCGAAAATACTCGAGAATTCCGTTTAAGGAAGTTCGTAACTCATTCATACTTTATACGAATTATCCGGCGTGTCCGTTGAGCTCAAGGGGCGACGTAGGAATATATTCTGAGGAAGGGAGAAAAATTATGAATATACAGGTCTTCACTTCTAATTCGGATGAAACACCGATTTTCTTTCCATTTCCATACCCGTGCGACGACGATTTGCCACTCAACGGCTGATCTTAAAAAAATGTGGTTTTCATTTGCGCTAATTTCGAATTATGGGTAATTATATACATTATTGGTTTTTTTTTTTTCTTTTTAAATCTATACAATACAAAAATAGTTAGTGCGTAGCCTAATCTTTAATAAATGGAAAATCTCACGACGAGACTCAAAACTAATACTTTGGTACATTTTCACACGACGACTATTAAACGACAGTGTGGATCGCCGCAGAATAATGTTTTATTTTCACAGTTTGAGAGCCACTCCACACACTGCGAAGAACTACATGCGAAAGCCTTAGCCGCGCGCTTAATTCATAAGCGAGAAGGGTGACGAGTGCGGCATATTAGTTTCTCCGAATTCGCAAGAAAACCATTCTTCTCGTCTTACTCCAAAATGTACTTCAGCTCAAGTATGCATCCACATAACTTCGGGTTTCACTCTAGTATATCTTCGGACGGCTCTTTCTGGTTTATTTGGTTGTAGTTATCGTTGGTTTATGTAGATGATGGTTCCTGGGAAATCCGAGGTCTTTCCCAGATCTACTAAGAAATCGATGGACTTTGACGACCTCGTTCTTGGAGGGGCGGTCAATTGGTTTTTCTTTCCCAGTGTCGAACGTAGTAAGATTTCCAGCCCTATGATACGAGACTGTTAAAGCTTTGTCACTATTGTAAGGTCCAAATACCTTTTATTTTTCTTAATCCAAAAGTAATAATGTAGTCCACCAGAACTTCAATTTACTTGGCACGTGTTTGATTGCACAATATCACTTGGATATATATATTTGTATAAAAAGACACATCCGAATTCGCACAGCTTCACTATAGCAATGATCTAGCCAGAAGTTCTATTACTTGCATTAGGCCTTACGATCGGAACTTTACCTTCCACAACCAACGGGGTAATCGTACGATTTTAGACAAAGCTTACACCTTGCTTCCCTAGATAACGAGGTAATCGTACGATGCTAAGCAAAGCTTACACATAGCTTCCACGACTAACGGAGTAATCGTATGATTTCTGGTAAAGCTTTAAAACATAACTCCCACAGATCCACGCTGCTTCTCTAAATTAGACATTAAGCTCTTCAATGGAAGCTTTAACGACTGCTCTCTTGTAATTGATCTCTTATCTTGTTTTTGTAAAGAGCAGAGTTAATGTTAATCGCGAGGTCCGTACTTCCCAAGCTGTTCTCTGGAGTTTTAGAGTCACAACTGGCCACTACATATCCGCGTTGCGGTCGCTGCTGACTAGTGACGTCATCGACATAATTACGTCTTCGACGTGTACAGCGGCCCCTATCTGCCAGGCAAGGGATGGCGAGGTGTCGATGGAGTTTTGGTCTCCGGCACTGCCTGCCGTTGCCATTGAATGTCATAAAAATGTGTTTGAGGTAAGGTTAACAATAACAAATAAACATGTGTCTCTGTGTCTGTGTCTGCGAGTGTGCTCTGTGTGTGTGTGTGCAAATGTGCAAAGGAGAAGCGAAAAAGAGGGAAAAAGTGTAAACAAATGTAGAGCGTTGTTGGGTGGGAGAGAGCCCGTTGTGTGTGGATGTGTGTGTCCGTGTTTCTATTCATTTACAAAATGCTGGCAAAAGTTGTGGCAATAAGACCAAGATGACGACAACGACATGCAGGAGGTGGAGCAGCAGGGGCAGCGGGAGGGGGCAGAAACAGCAGGCGGCGGTATGGCTGGAAAAGGACGAGAGGCAGATGGTATGGGCGTTACTGGCTTTTCACTTTCGTTCGTTATTTTAAGTTTTACGCTTTTATTTGCACACTCGCACACATCTGTGCAGCTATTTACATATGTACACACACACTCAACCTCAACCACTGCGCTGCAGCTCAAGACCTGCTGAGCCAATCCATAAGAGAATTGGCAATTGACCTCGCCATCCTCAGCGAGCCATATCAAACTAGGGAGTCCCCTGGGTTTATCTTGGATGCCAACAAAAAGGCCGCGATATGGCTATGCGGGGCCACGCCATTGCAGCTTTCCCCCTCAAGCGCTGCTGCTGGGTTTGTGCGCGCCAAGGTCGGAGATGTGTGTGGATATACAGCGTCTACCTTGCCCCAAGCCTGACGCTCTCCGAGTTCGCAGGTACTCTAGACAACCTAGCGGCTGATGCTAGAGGACGTCACCCAATAGCCATTGGAGGGGACTTCAACGCGTGGGCTGAGGAGTGGGGAAGCGTGGCGACGAATGCGAGAGGTAGAGCTCTGCTGGAGATCATTGCGCCCCTGGACATCGCGCTCCTCAACGAGGGAAACCAGCATACCTTCTCCAGAGCAGGAACAGGATCGGTCATCGACCTTACATTTGTCAGCAGCTCACTTTTTAATTCATCGGGCTGGAGCATCAGCAACATCTACACAGGGAGCGACCACAGGGCAATTATATGGGACACAGGCCAACAGACGTGTAGCGTAGAGACAGCAGCGCCCAGATGGAGATGCTATCGCGCCGAAACGCTCAATACGGCCCTGTTCATGGAGCTTATGTCCAACCTCACGGCGAATGGAAATGCTGAATGCATGGCCAAACATGTCATGGAGCATCTGGAGGCAGCATGCAATGCCACCATGGCGCAGAGGAAGCACTACGGTCGCCACCACCAACCTGTGTTCTGGTGGAACGAGGACATTGCCGCGCTACGCCGGGAATGCAACCAAGCTCGACGCCGCTACCAGCGCTCGCGCGGAAGCACTGCCTTTCCGCAATGGCAATCCACGTTTAGGGACTGCAGAAGGGCCCTCAAGGCGGCCATTAGGGATAGCAAGCGCCAGTGCTTTCTCAAGCTATGCGACTCTGCGGAGCAGGACCCATGGGGAAGGGCGTACAAGTTGGTGACGAACAAACTTTGCGCCAAGAGGCAGGCACCCCCATCGGACCCCGACACGACAAGATCTATCGTGGAGGAACTCTTTCCGCACAGGGCTGACCACATTGGGGATGTCCGTTGCCTCACACTGCAACCGCACATCGAGGAGGTGTCACTCGAGGAAGTCGAAAGCGCAGCCAGGAGCATCAGCCCGAACAAGGCTCCTGGGCCGGACTCTATCCCGAACAGAGCCCTCTTGCTCGCCCTCTCCACGCGTCCGGACATCTTTGCGAAGCTGCTAAATCAGTGCCTTCGGGAAGGAGTGTTCCCTGTGAGGTGGAAAATACAGAAGCTAGTGCTTATTCCCAAGCCAGGCAAGCCGCCGGGGACAGCGTCGTCGTATAGGCCTATCTGCCTGATCGACACCGCGGGTAAACTGCTTGAGAAGGTGGTCTGCGCGCGACCGGAACGCTCCATCGCGGAGTCTGGCGACCTCTCACCGCACCAATACGGCTTTCGCAAGGCCCGATCCACGATAGACGCCGTTCGTAAGGTGGTGGACATTGCCTCCGGTGCAATTGCCGGCACTCGGTGGAAAGGCGGCGGGAAAGAGTACTGCCTAGTAGTCACCCTAGACATTAAGAACGCGTTCAACACGGCGAGGTGGAGCTGCATCCTAAGGGCGCTGGAGAGTTTCGACACACCCAGGTACCTGCAGCGGATGGTACAAAGCTACTTTGAGAGAAGGCTGCTTTTGTACGACACGCAGGCTGGCACGGAGGAAAACGATGTATCGGCAGGCGTCCCGCAGGGTTCAGTGCTTGGCCCCACTCTGTGGAACGCAATGTATGACGGCATCTTGCGACTCAGCCTCCCCCACGGAGTACACATGGTGGGTTTTGCAGACGATGTGGCTGTCCTAGTGGTGGCAAAAGACCTGTCCGTCGTGGAAACGACCTGCAACCAAACGATAGCGCGCATTCAACAGTGGCTGGACCTGGTCGGGCTCGAACTCGCACCCCACAAAACAGAGGCAGTGCTGGTATCCAGCCGGAAGAAAGTCGAGACGGCCAACATCTCAGTGGCAGGTACCCTGGTTTCGTCTAAGCGCGCTATCAAATACCTTGGTGTCCTGGTGGACACACGTCTCTGCTTTCGGGAGCACTTGGCCTACATGGGCACGAAGGCGGCGACCACCAACGGTGCGCTCTCGAGGCTAATGCTGAACACCCGAGGACCAAAGCAATGGCGGCGACAACTGCTAACGAGTGTCACGAGATCGGTGATGCTATATGCGGCGCCAATCTGGGCAAAGGCCCTTCGAACAGCGAGCTACGCACGGGGTCTGGCAGCCACGCACCGCCTCTCTTCGATTCGGATCACCAGTGCCTTCCGAACGGTCTCGGACGAGGCAGCACACGTGATCGCGGGCATAGCACCCCTAGAATTCCTGTCGGATGAACGGTCCACATACTACCAGGAAACACATGGCAGAGGAATGGACGCGGCGGCGAAAAGGCAGGTACGCATGGCGTGCAAACAGGAGAGTCTCAGAAGGTGGCAACAGCGCTGGGACACGACCACTAAGGGGCGTTGGACCCACCAGCTTATCCCGTCCATCGACGCGTGGGTAAGCAGGAAGCACGGGCAGGTCAACTTTTACCTGACTCAGCTCCTCAGTGGTCACGGCTGCTTCCGAAGCTACCTTCATCGCTTCGGGCACGCGGACTCCGCAGAATGCTCTTGGTGCGGGCACTACGTGGAGGAGGATGCCGAGCATGCGATATTTTCGTGTGGCAGGTTCGCAGCGCAGCGCCAGCGGCTAGAAGAAGCGCTGGGTGGAGCCGTAGTCAAGCAGAGCTTGGTGCCGTGCATGCTCCTGTCCCCGGAAAACTGGGAGGCGACGAGCTGCTTCGCGGCGACCATTATGAGGGAACTGCGCGCTGTTGAGCACCAGACAAGAGTCCAGTTAGTCTAAACGAAGCCTGCACATGTGTGAAGCATTGCTTCACGGCCGTACCACACATGTTGGGCTTGCATAGCCTAACCTTTAATATAGTTTGCTTTAAGTATAAAATAAGTTGTAAATACAAGCAATTAAATGGAATTTAAAAAAAAAACGAGGGGGAACGTTGTGAGCTGCTGCGGACACCGCAACTCTACAGTTATACCCGATACTAAGTCAGTATGGCTCTCCTGCGGCAGACGCCGCTAATATTGAACCACACGACAAAGAGTGCGTGCGAGAGAGACAGAAAATCAGTCTGAGCGTGACGTCGGGGGCTGCGTGGCCACTGCAAATTGATTTCTTGCTTTTGGCTACAAAAATGATCCGATATGATCCAGATTCAGCAATCTGATAGATATAGTCATTATCTATGATTCTGCGTTTTTAGTTTTCTCGAATGTGCAATATTGTGGATGCAACAGATTTTCGTTCTTTGTGGGGCGGAAGGGGATGGGGCGAAATTCTGATTTTCGTCCTTTGTGGGGGTGGAAGTGGGCGGGGCAAAGTTTTGAAATATTTTTGTAGCAGTGACATATCACAGATGTCTGGATCCAAAACATCGTTGCTCTAGCTCTTATAGTCTTTGAGCACTAGGCGCTGAAGGGGACGGACGGACGGACGGACGGACGGACGGACGGACGGACGGACGGACGGACGGACGGACAGACGGACGGACGGACGGACGGACAGACGGACAGACAGACAGGGCTCAATCGACTCGGCTATTGATGCTGATCAAGAATATATATACTTTATGGGGTCGGAAACGATTCCTTCTGGACGTTACACACATCCACTTTTACCACAAATCTAATATACCCCAATACTCATTTTGAGTATCGGGTATAAAAAAAAAAAACCTATGAATATATTAAATATAATTTGATTGAATGACGAAACCGAAAACATGTCCCATTCCATTCAAGACTGCATTTTGTAATTTAATTACGATTTAAATTCGAATGGAAAAAGGGTTTTCTTTGTGTAAAAAAATATAAAATTAACTGAATGTAATTCCCCAGAGTCGGTTAGCTGTGAATAAGCGGTGTTTCAGTAACCAAAAAACCCTTAAATGCCCGTATCCCTACTCATAAAATCTCGCAAAATATTCTGCGACTAAAAACATAACAAATAAACGAAAAATTCCACAAGTTTGTTGTAGAAAATATTTGCATGTTGCTTTCAACCTCATTCGTTTCGTTTCGGTAATCCTTTGAGGGCTTTTTGTAGATGGATGGATGGAACCTGGAGAATTGGAGAATTGGAGAATTTTTTGATTCCTGCCCCAACAGAAAATTTGCACAAATAATTTCAAGTTGCCACAACTCGAGCCGAATTCCTGCGCTGACGCCATCCTTTTGTTATCTCGTACATATCTGTGTACATACTTGTCTAGAACAAGAATTAAGTGAGAAAGAAACTCTTTTGCAGGGGAGAAAGAAGGAAGAAGGAGGAGCCTCTGCCTAGCTTAAGCGCTTCCCATGGCGAAAATTATGTACATATACTCGTAGTACATCATAATTCCGAGCTTTCTGCACACTCACCCACACACATACACACTCAGAGGGGGGGGAGGAACATGTCTATTTCGCCCTGGTTTCATTTCCGCTTCCGCCGCACCGTCTTCGTCTTCTTCTGCGGCGCAGATGTGGGGCGTGTTCATAATTTATTTCTGGGTAATTGACAGTCAAGTTAAATGCTTTATGGATGCGAGTGGCCAAAATGCAGTAGTTCCAGCAAACATCACCTTAAAGAACTTCGGCCTACCCAGCCTGCTCCCAGCCTGCTCCGCTGTTAAATGATGCGTAGCATTTCACACTCAATTTGTGTCCTTCCCGACGAGAATGAGAATGGGGATGCGGATCAAGATCTGTTCGTGGCTTATTAATGTCAAAATTATGCAAATACTCATTTCAAAATTGACAGCCAAGGGCTTACAAATTAATTAATGCCCCATTGGGCAGGCACTGTCCGAGGCCGTGGTCAAAGACCAAAAGGAGATTGTTACGTTCCGGTCTAAAGTTTTTGCATTTCCCTCTTTTCACTCTCTGAACTCGTGCTGGCACAAAGTTTTCCAACTGCGGCGCAAGTTTTCCTCTTTTTTCACTCGCAGCAGGCGTGCAGCAGGGAAATGCACAAAGTGAATTAATTCAGGCCGAAGGTAACAAATGATGATAAATAGTTGCCATGTCAATGACTGCCCCTACCACCAGCCTCTTCCAGGTACTCCTCTCCAGCAATCATGGCTGAAATGTATCCTTAATGATATTTTCATTAAAATTCAGCTTCCAGTTTCCCGTTTGAAGCAATCAACTTGGAAAAGATGGAATGTCTAGCCTGCATATACATACATATATGTACATAGATACATGTAAATATATTGTGACTTTTTTTTGAAAATTTGTAGCTATGCATAAAGATATTTCGCATGAAGAAAATAAGGAATAATAGGACATTGCTCACAGCTGTAGCCTAGTACTAGTACAAGTAATAGTCGTACATATATCTGGTAAAAGTATGTCCTTCGCAAGCATATTTATCGATTCCAGATATATGAAAATATGGTTTTCTCGAGACAAAGACATGGCATTTCCTACCATTTCTGCGGACAGTACAGGTGGCAAGAAGGTGGCGCTCGGTAAATAAATAAATTTAAAGATATGGATTCGACAGGGCTGTGATGCATAGCCCATAAAATATAGTCAGTGAAATAATACATAAATGGCCCCCTTTTTTGTCCCATTTTTCCATATAGTAGTCTCGATTCTCCAGTAAAAATAATGGGATAGGTCTCAACTATGGATGTGCGATTCCCTGAAACACTCAGTACTTTATAAATCAAATCATACTGGCATCACCTTCTATATATCTTTATAATTCTACGTAACGACAATGAAAACAGCTTGGGGCATTTCCATGACAAGTTTACGAGTACTATGTTCGATTTGCTGCGGTCGTAAACTGCTGTGGAATGAATGCCTTCAACATTGAGAGAGTGATCCAGAACGGACTCTGCCATACCCCGTACTCAAACGAGAGAGAGAGAGCCGCCGAAAAGCTGAGGGATCGATGGAGTGACTCCACAGCTGTTACTGCTACAGTCTGATATTGCCCCATTCTATCGATGCATGGGTACCAAAGGAGTGAGGCCATCTGGCAGCTCGGGGCCACTTGTCTCCATCATCCCCGACATTTGTCAAATTGTGAAATTTCCAAATGAGCTTACGATGCTGACATTGCTAACTGGGCTGCCGCTCAGAGCGGGTCAGATCTGGTCGGGCTGCATTTTCTCTGGGATTAGCCGAGACTCAATTGTGCAGAGATTGGACTGCATGAAAATGTAATTCGGGATGCATTCGTTACTCGTACTTTCATTGGAGCAGTGTCCCTATTTGTGTGCAAGTTAACGTAGCCAATTCTATTGAGCTCTTATACGAGTTGTAAACCATCTTTGGCTTTCTAAAACGAAAACAATTTCAATCTTGGGCCTCCGCCTGACTGATTTCTAAGATGTACAATCTCAATGGCTCCCGCCACAATCCCAATCTTTGACACTCGCATAAATGGAAAAACAATGTTTGCCCACACCCGGCTTCTCATAAGCAATCTCACACCCGGCTTTGTGCAGATCCTGCACTTTGGGCATTATACAGTTCTCTCTTTGAATGACGAAATCCAATACTCGGGATGGCGAAATCAATTGAGATGTTTATAGAAAAACTATTCCCGAAAGGGATCGACGATGCAAAGATCAAAAAGTTCAAGTCAGTCTTGATCCAGAAGCGACACCGAAAAGTCGAGCTAAAAGCTAAGATCGCGCAAACCCTTTGTCCGGAATCCTTTGTGACCCTCAACTTAAATCTATATCTGTAAACTTAGAAGTAAAATAAAAACTTTTTAAAAACGCAATCCGCTACCGCAGTTATTTAATTGGCGCCCAACGTGGGGCGACGTTGTATAAAAAGCACCGAATAAAAAAAGTGTTGCGTCGTGCCGAAACCCGAAGGACAATTAATTAATGGAATAAATGTAGGAAACGAAGGTAAGAGAGAGACACGAAGCGGTCGTGTTTTCGTCGTGTCGTCGGGATTGAGCAGTAATCGGCTCTGAGAGAGCCGATAGCAAGAGAGAGAGATCAGTCAGTTGTCAGTTCAGCCACGCATCAGACGTACACGCATATAATTAGTCACAAACATATTTGTAAAACTTGGAGCTGTTATAATTTTAAGTCCAACATACTTATTAAATAAATGTTACTCGTTTCCATCAAGCAACTTAAACTACTACAAATTGGGGGATCGTCCGGGGTAAGCCCAAGACAACAACATTTGCAAGTGAGATTTGTGCGTGTATTTGGAAATTTTGGCGAACACGAGACAAGCGGCACAGAGACGACAATCTGAGCGCGTTCGTTCCAAAGAGAGCAGAAGCGACAAAACGACGGCAGACGGCAGCAAACACAGCAAGAATCAAAACCTTCGTTGTTAGGACGGACGGACGGACGGACGGACAGACGGACAGACAGACAGGGCTCAATCGACTCGGCTATTGATGCTGATCAAGAATATATATACTTTATGGGGTCGGAAACGATTCCTTCTGGACGTTACACACATCCACTTTTACCACAAATCTAATATACCCCAATACTCATTTTGAGTATCGGGTATAAAAAAAAAAACCTATGAATATATTAAATATAATTTGATTGAATGACGAAACCGAAAACATGTCCCATTCCATTCAAGACTGCATTTTGTAATTTAATTACGATTTAAATTCGAATGGAAAAAGGGTTTTCTTTGTGTAAAAAAATATAAAATTAACTGAATGTAATTCCCCAGAGTCGGTTAGCTGTGAAAAAGCGGTGTTTCAGTAACCAAAAAACCCTTAAATGCCCGTATCCCTACTCATAAAATCTCGCAAAATATTCTGCGACTAAAAACATAACAAATAAACGAAAAATTCCACAAGTTTGTTGTAGAAAATATTTGCATGTTGCTTTCAACCTCATTCGTTTCGTTTCGGTAATCCTTTGAGGGCTTTTTGTAGATGGATGGATGGAACCTGGAGAATTGGAGAATTTTTTGATTCCTGCCCCAACAGAAAATTTGCACAAATAATTTCAAGTTGCCACATCTCGAGATGAATTCCTGCGCTGACGCCATCCTTTTGTTATCTCGTACATATCTGTGTATATACTTGTCTAGAACAAGAATTAAGTGAGAAAGAAACTCTTTTGCAGGGGAGAAAGAAGGAAGAAGGAGGAGCCTCTGCCTAGCTTAAGCGCTTCCCATGGCGAAAATTATGTACATATACTCGTAGTACATCATAATTCCGAGCTTTCTGCACACTCGCCCACACACATACACACTCAGAGGGGGGGGGAGGAACATGTCTATTTCGCCCTGGTTTCATTTCCGCTTCCGCCGCACCGTCTTCGTCTTCTTCTGCGGCGCAGATGTGGGGCGTGTTCATAATTTATTTCTGGGTAATTGACAGTCAAGTTAAATGCTTTATGGATGCGAGTGGCCAAAATGCAGTAGTTCCAGCAAACATCACCTTAAAGAACTTCGGCCTACCCAGCCTGCTCCCAGCCTGCTCCGCTGTTAAATGATGCGTAGCATTTCACACTCAATTTGTGTCCTTCCCGACGAGAATGAGAATGGGGATGCGGATCAAGATCTGTTCGTGGCTTATTAATGTCAAAATTATGCAAATACTCATTTCAAAATTGACAGCCAAGGGCTTACAAATTAATTAATGCCCCATTGGGCAGGCACTGTCCGAGGCCGTGGTCAAAGACCAAAAGGAGATTGTTACGTTCCGGTCTAAGGTTTTTGCACATCCCTCTTTTCACTCTCTGAACTCGTGCTGGCACAAAGTTTTCCAACTGCGGCGCAAGTTTTCCTCTTTTTTCACTCGCAGCAGGCGTGCAGCAGGGAAATGCACAAAGTGAATTAATTCAGGCCGAAGGTAACAAATGATGATAAATAGTTGCCATGTCAATGACAGCCCCTACCACCAGCCTCTTCCAGGTACTCCTCTCCAGCAATCATGGCTGAAATGTATCCTTAATGATATTTTCATTAAAATTCAGCTTCCAGTTTCCCGTTTGAAGCAATCAACTTGGAAAAGATGGAATGTATAGCCTGCATATACATACATATATGTACATAGATACATGTAAATATATTGTGACTTTTTTTTTGAAAATTTGTAGCTATGCATAAAGATATTTCGCATGAAGAAAATAAGGAATAATAGGAAATTGCTCACAGCTGTAGCCTAGTACTAGTACAAGTAATAGTCGTACATATATCTGGTAAAAGTATGTCCTTCGCAAGCATATTTATCGATTCCAGATATATGAAAATATGGTTTTCTCGAGACAAAGACATGGCATTTCCTACCATTTCTGCGGACAGTACAGGTGGCAAGAAGGTGGCGCTCGGTAAATAAATAAATTTAAAGATATGGATTCGACAGGGCTGTGATGCATAGCCCATAAAATATAGTCAGTGAAATAATACATAAATGGCCCCCTTTTTTGTCCCATTTATCCATATAGTAGTCTCGATTCTCCAGTAAAAATAATGGGATAGGTCTCAACTATGGATGTGCGATTCCCTGAAACACTCAGTACTTTATAAATCAAATCATACTGGCATCACCTTCTATATATCTTTATAATTCTACGTAACGACAATGAAAACAGCTTGGGGCATTTCCATGACAAGTTTACGAGTACTATGTTCGATTTGCTGCGGTCATAAACTGCTGTGGAATGAATGCCTTCAACATTGAGAGAGTGATCCAGAACGGACTCTGCCATACCCCGTACTCAAACGAGAGAGAGAGAGCCGCCGAAAAGCTGAGGGATCGATGGAGTGACTCCACAGCTGTTACTGCTACAGTCTGATATTGCCCCATTCTATCGATGCATGGGTACCAAAGGAGTGAGGCCATCTGGCAGCTCGGGGCCACTTGTCTCCATCATCCCCGACATTTGTCAAATTGTGAAATTTCCAAATGAGCTTACGATGCTGACATTGCTAACTGGGCTGCCGCTCAGAGCGGGTCAGATCTGGTCGGGCTGCATTTTCTCTGGGATTAGCCGAGACTCAATTGTGCAGAGATTGGACTGCATGAAAATGTAATTCGGGATGCATTCGTTACTCGTACTTTCATTGGAGCAGTGTCCTTATTTGTGTGCAAGTTAACGTAGCCAATTCTATTGAGCTCTTATACGAGTTGTAAACCATCTTTGGCTTTCTAAAACGAAAACAATTTTAATCTTGGGCCTCCGCCTAACTGATTTCTAAGATGTACAATCTCAATGGCTCCCGCCACAATCCCAATCTTTGACACTCGCATAAATGGAAAAACAATGTTTGCCCACACCCGGCTTCTCATAAGCAATCTCACACCCGGCTTTGTGCAGATCCTGCACTTTGGGCATTATACAGTTCTCTCTTTGAATGACGAAATCCAATACTCGGGATGGCGAAATCAATTGAGATGTTTATAGAAAAACTATTCCCGAAAGGGATCGACGATGCAAAGATCAAAAAGTTCAAGTCAGTCTTGATCCAGAAGCGACACCGAAAAGTCGAGCTAAAAGCCAAGATCGCGCAAACCCTTTGTCCGGAATCCTTTGTGACCCTCAACTTAAATCTATATCTGTATACTTAGAAGTAAAATAAAAACTTTTTAAAAACGCAATCCGCTACCGCAGTTATTTAATTGGCGCCCAACGTGGGGCGACGTTGTATAAAAAGCACCGAATAAAAAAAGTGTTGCGTCGTGCCGAAACCCGAAGGACAATTAATTAATGGAATAAATGTAGGAAACGAAGGTAAGAGAGAGACACGAAGCGGTCGTGTTTTCGTTGTGTCGTCGGGATTGAGCAGTAATCGGCTCTGAGAGAGCCGATAGCAAGAGAGAGAGATCAGTCAGTTGTCAGTTCAGCCACGCATCAGACGTACACGCATATAATTAGTCACAAACATATTTGTAAAACTTGGAGCTGTTATAATTTTAAGTCCAACATACTTATTAAATAAATGTTACTCGTTGCCATCAAGCAACTTAAACTACTACAAATTGGGGGATCGTCCGGGGTAAGCCCAAGACAACAACATTTGCAAGTGAGATTTGTGCGTGTATTTGGAAATTTTGGCGAACACGAGACAAGCGGCACAGAGACGACAATCTGAGCGCGTTCGTTCCAAAGAGAGCAGAAGCGACAAAACGACGGCAGACGGCAGCAAACACAGCAAGAATCAAAACCTTCGTTGTTAGGACGGACGGACGGACGGACGGACGGACGGACAGACGGACAGACAGACAGGGCTCAATCGACTCGGCTATTGATGCTGATCAAGAATATATATACTTTATGGGGTCGGAAACGATTCCTTCTGGACGTTACACACATCCACTTTTACCACAAATCTAATATACCCCAATACTCATTTTGAGTATCGGGTATAAAAAAAAAAAACCTATGAATATATTAAATATAATTTGATTGAATGACGAAACCGAAAACATGTCCCATTCCATTCAAGACTGCATTTTGTAATTTAATTACGATTTAAATTCGAATGGAAAAAGGGTTTTCTTTGTGTAAAAAAATATAAAATTAACTGAATGTAATTCCCCAGAGTCGGTTAGCTGTGAATAAGCGGTGTTTCAGTAACCAAAAAACCCTTAAATGCCCGTATCCCTACTCATAAAATCTCGCAAAATATTCTGCGACTAAAAACATAACAAATAAACGAAAAATTCCACAAGTTTGTTGTAGAAAATATTTGCATGTTGCTTTCAACCTCATTCGTTTCGTTTCGGTAATCCTCTGAGGGCTTTTTGTAGATGGATGGATGGAACCTGGAGAATTGGAGAATTTTTTGATTCCTGCCCCAGCAGAAAATTTGCACAAATAATTTCAAGTTGCCACATCTCGAGATGAATTCCTGCGCTGACGCCATCCTTTTGTTATCTCGTACATATCTGTGTACATATTTGTCTAGAACAAGAATTAAGTGAGAAAGAAACTCTTTTGCAGGGGAGAAAGAAGGAAGAAGGAGGAGCCTCTGCCTAGCTTAAGCGCTTCCCATGGCGAAAATTATGTACATATACTCGTAGTACAGCATAATTCCGAGCTTTCTGCACACTCGCCCACACACATACACACTCAGAGGGGGGGGAGGAACATGTCTATTTCGCCCTGGTTTCATTTCCGCTTCCGCCGCACCGTCTTCGTCTTCTTCTGCGGCGCAGATGTGGGGCGTGTTCATAATTTATTTCTGGGTAATTGACAGTCAAGTTAAATGCTTTCTGGATGCGAGTGGCCAAAATGCAGTAGTTCCAGCAAACATCACCTTAAAGAACTTCGGCCTACCCAGCCTGCTCCCAGCCTGCTCCGCTGTTAAATGATGCGTAGCATTTCACACTCAATTTGTGTCCTTCCCGACGAGAATGAGAATGGGGATGCGGATCAAGATCTGTTCGTGGCTTATTAATGTCAAAATTATGCAAATACTCATTTCAAAATTGACAGCCAAGGGCTTACAAATTAATTAATGCCCCATTGGGCAGGCACTGTCCGAGGCCGTGGTCAAAGACCAAAAGGAGATTGTTACGTTCCGGTCTAAAGTTTTTGCATTTCCCTCTTTTCACTCTCTGAACTCGTGCTGGCACAAAGTTTTCCAACTGCGGCGCAAGTTTTCCTCTTTTTTCACTCGCAGCAGGCGTGCAGCAGGGAAATGCACAAAGTGAATTAATTCAGGCCGAAGGTAACAAATGATGATAAATAGTTGCCATGTCAATGACTGCCCCTACCACCAGACTCTTCCAGGTACTCCTCTCCAGCAATCATGGCTGAAATGTATCCTTAATGATATTTTCATTAAAATTCAGCTTCCAGTTTCCCGTTTGAAGCAATCAACTTGGAAAAGATGGAATGTCTAGCCTGCATATACATACATATATGTACATAGATACATGTAAATATATTGTGACTTTTTTTTGAAAATTTGTAGCTATGCATAAAGATATTTCGCATGAAGAAAATAAGGAATAATAGGACATTGCTCACAGCTGTAGCCTAGTACTAGTACAAGTAATAGTCGTACATATATCTGGTAAAAGTATGTCCTTCGCAAGCATATTTATCGATTCCAGATATATGAAAATATGGTTTTCTCGAGACAAAGACATGGCATTTCCTACCATTTCTGCGGACAGTACAGGTGGCAAGAAGGTGGCGCTCGGTAAATAAATAAATTTAAAGATATGGATTCGACAGGGCTGTGATGCATAGCCCATAAAATATAGTCAGTGAAATAATACATAAATGGCCCCCTTTTTTGTCCCATTTTTCCATATAGTAGTCTCGATTCTCCAGTAAAAATAATGGGATAGGTCTCAACTATGGATGTGCGATTCCCTGAAACACTCAGTACTTTATAAATCAAATCATACTGGCATCACCTTCTATATATCTTTATAATTCTACGTAACGACAATGAAAACAGCTTGGGGCAATTTCATGACAAGTTTACGAGTACTATGTTCGATTTGCTGCGGTCGTAAACTGCTGTGGAATGAATGCCTTCAACATTGAGAGAGTGATCCAGAACGGACTCTGCCATTCCCCGTACTCAAACGAGAGAGAGAGAGAGCCGCCGAAAAGCTCAGGGATCGATGGAGTGACTCCACAGCTGTTACTGCTACAGTCTGATATTGCCCCATTCTATCGATGCATGGGTACCAAAGGAGTGAGGCCATCTGGCAGCTCGGGGCCACTTGTCTCCATCATCCCCGACATTTGTCAAATTGTGAAATTTCCAAATGAGCTTACGATGCTGACATTGCTATCTAGTCGGGCTGCATTTTCTCTGGGATTAGCCGAGACTCAATTGTGCAGAGATTGGACTGCATGAAAATGTAATTCGGGATGCATTCGTTACTCGTACTTTCATTGGAGCAGTGTCCTTATTTGTGTGCAAGTTAACGTACCCAATTCTATTGAGCTCTTATACGAGTTGTAAACCATCTTTGGCTTTCTAAAACGAAAACAATTTCAATCTTGGGCCTCCGCCTAACTGATTTCTAAGATGTACAATCTCAATGGCTCCCGCCACAATCCCAATCTTTGACACTCGCATAAATGGAAAAACAATGTTTGCCCACACCCGGCTTCTCATAAGCAATCTCACACCCGGCTTTGTGCAGATCCTGCACTTTGGGCATTATACAGTTCTCTCTTTGAATGACGAAATCCAATACTCGGGATGGCGAAATCAATTGAGATGTTTATAGAAAAACTATTCCCGAAGGGGATCGACGATGCAAAGATCAAAAAGTTCAAGTCAGTCTTGATCCAGAAGCGACACCGAAAAGTCGAGCTAAAAGCTAAGATCGCGCAAACCCTTTGTCCGGAATCCTTTGTGACCCTCAACTTAAATCTATATCTGTAAACTTAGAAGTAAAATAAAAACTTTTTAAAAACGCAATCCGCTACCGCAGTTATTTAATTGGCGCCCAACGTGGGGCGACGTTGTATAAAAAGCACCGAATAAAAAAAGCGTTGCGTCGTGCCGAAACCCGAAGGACAATTAATTAATGGAATAAATGTAGGAAACGAAGGTAAAAGAGAGACACGAAGCGGTCGTGTTTTCGTCGTGTCGTCGGGATAGAGCAGTAATCGGCTCTGAGAGAGCCGATAGCAAGAGAGAGAGATCAGTCAGTTGTCAGTTCAGCCACGCATCAGACGTACACGCATATAATTAGTCACAAACATATTTGTAAAACTTGGAGCTGTTATAATTTTAAGTCCAACATACTTATTAAATAAATGTTACCTGTTGCCCTCAAGCAACTTAAACTACTACAAATTGGGGGATCGTCCGGGGTAAGCCCAAGACAACAACATTTGCAAGTGAGATTTGTGCGTGTATTTGGAAATTTTGGCGAACACGAGACAAGCGGCACAGAGACGACAATCTGAGCGCGTTCGTTCCAAAGAGAGCAGAAGCGACAAAACGACGGCAGACGGCAGCAAACACAGCAAGAATCAAAACCTTCGTTGCTGTTGTTGTGCATTGCGTCTGAGAGGCTAGAGCTACAAGGAGACAAGCGGCACAGAGACGACAATCTGAGTGCGTTCGTTCCAAAGGAAGGAGAAGCGACAAAACGACGGCAGCAAACAGCAAGAATCAAAGAACATTGATTGTTGTTGTGTTGCACTGCGTCGGACGGAGACTACAACTACAAGAAGAGACAAGCAGCAAGGAGACGACCATTTTGTAACAGCAGAAGCAGTGACGATTCGGGAAGCGACAACGAGTTAACGGCGAACAGCGAGAGCAAGGCAAGGCAACAAAGAGAGGACGGCAACAGCGACATCGACAGGCAAGCGAGATCTGGATGTGGTGGTGTGTGTGCGTCAAATTTGGAGTCTGGAAAGTTCTGCGCAGAAGCGAGAGTTAACAAGGGTAAACCCATAGTAAGGTGAGCGTTAACAGAGAAGCGATCGTTAACAGTGACGACTTTAAAGGCGTTTTCGGAGTCGATGTTAACTGGAAAATTGTTAACAGGCCAGCAGTAATAAGGTTGTTTAATTTGATTTAATTACATTTTCTTAGATATAAGCTAATAACAATTATTTTGTATTTAAATCGTCACGATGCAAGTTGAAGAGATAGTGACACTGAGAGTCGCACATTTGCGAGAGAAGTTAAGAGAGCTTGCGTTGCAGACGACGGGACGAAAGCGCGATTTGCAAGATAGACTATTAATACATCACGGCTTTCCAGTTGAGGATGAAGAAGAGTCAGAGAATGAGTCCGTAGTAACAGCAGTGGATGATACCGTAGCAGTTCAACCAGGTACGCGACAGGCAGAGTATAAATCTTGGTTTACGCTAAAAGACGTGGAAGGTAGTGTGTCACAATTTTCTGGTTCTAATAACCCCGACATCAATCAATGGATAGAGGAATTAGAAGAATGCGCAGCTACTGTTCAATGGAGTCAATTACAATTATTCATTTATGCCAAGCAGTTGTTAGTTGGTGCAGCAAAATCTTTCGTTCGTAGTTTGCGTGATATTCGTAACTGGAATTCGTTGAAGGCAACTCTGTTGGATGAGTTTAGTGTTAAACTGTCGTCCGTAGAAGTACATAGAATGTTGCAAAAGCGCCAGCAGAAAAAAGGAGAGTCGTTGCATGAGTTTTTGTATGCGTTAATGGAGATAGCCAAGCCAATTAAACTAGATGATGAGAGTTTAATCGAATATTTTGTGGATGGTATACCAGACGCTAGGGCAAGTAAGGCAATGCTGTACCAAGCTAGAAACTTAAAGGAGCTTAAATTTCAGATCGATGTTTACCAGAAAGCTAGAGGCGGATCCAAGCCGATGAGTAAGAATTGGCCGCTGAGTAATAAAAGTGAGAGTTCGGTGAAAGGGTCGATGGCAGAGAATTTTAGGAAATGTTTTAAGTGTGGAGACAAATCGCATTTGAGGGAAGATTGTCCCAAAAATGATTTTTGTTGTTTCAAATGTGGCCAACCAGGACACCGTGCTGCAAGCTGTAATGTCAAGGTCGAAACCAGACAAGAAAAGAGATCGAATACGAACATTATTCGAGATAAGGAAGTCGTTGATAAGCCGTCAGGTATTTTCACTCCATCAGGTTTGGAATTAAAGGATATTAAATACGCGAATTTGGTATTCCAAGGTTTGATTGATACTGGAGCAGATTTGTGTTTAATTCGCAGGAGGGTATTTTTGAAATTTGGAAATCTTGAACTGATCGGCCAGGAGAAATGTTTAACAGGTATTGGAGATAGTCAAGTTGTAACTTTTGGTAGCTTTTCGATACCAGTGAAAATCGATAAGATTGAAATGGAGGTAGAATTTCATGTCATTCCAGACGAAGATATTGGTTTTGAAGCCATTTTAGGAAGGACTATTCTGGATCATGTGGAAATGCAAGTTTCTAAGACAGGAACAAGATTTGTTCGTAGAGTTTGTGGCGAGGATAAAGATAAGAAACTTGATCAGGTAGCATCGTCCTCATGCGTGGAATTGTTTAATGAATATAAAGGCATTTGCATGTCAAGTATTGACGAAGTTGAGAAGGAGTTTTCAATTGATGTCGGTCATCTCAGTGAAGCACATGCTAGAGAGGTTAGGGGTATGGTAGGAAAGTACCAACCTCAGAGAAATGTAGATGCGCCGATAAAAATGAAAATTGTATTAGTGGATGAGATACCAGTTTTCCAGCATCCGAGACGATTACCGTTGTGTGAACAGGAAATCGTGGACAAGCAAGTGGAAGAGTGGCTGGCTCAGAAGATTATAAAGCCAAGTACATCGGAGTATGCATCACCAGTAGTGTTGGTACCCAAAAAGAACGGTAGCAAGAGACTATGCTGTGATTACCGAAAGCTGAATTAGAAAATAGTTCGCGATAACTTTCCAATGTCACATATGGATACAGTGTTGGAGAAACTGCAGGGTGCAAAGTATTTCACCACGTTGGATTTCACGAATGGTTTTTTCCATGTGCCTGTAGAAGTCGAGTCTCAAAAATATACGTCTTTTGTGACTCAGAATGGTCAGTTCGAATTTTTATATGTACCATTTGGAATTTCAAATTCTCCAGCGGTGTTTACCAGATTTATAATGGCTGTGTTGAGAGACTTGGTAAAGAATAATGAAGCAGCAGTCTATATGGATGACGTTATTATTTGTAGTCAAGATATAGAAGAGAGTTTGTTAAAGTTGAGAAAAGTACTGAAGATAGCGGAAATGAATGGGCTACGTATAAATTGGAGAAAGTGTCAGCTGATACGACCAAAGGTTAATTTTCTGGGGTATATAATAGAAAAGAATACGATAAGACCAAGTGATGAGAAGACGAGGGCAGTCGAAAAGTTCCCAGTGCCAGTTGATAAAAAAGTAGTGCAGCGATTCATAGGAATGACTTCTTATTTCCGAAAGTTTATTGAGGGTTATGCTGTTATTGCAAAACCATTGACAGATCTGCTGCGGAAGGACGTTAAATTTGAATTTAAGGAGATACATCAGGTTGCGTTTGAACAACTAAAGGTAGCATTGATTAGTAGACCTGTTTTAGAAATGTACAGCCCGAAGTTGGAGACAGAAATCCATACTGATGCATCAAAATGGGGGTATGGAGCCGTGTTACTGCAAAAGAGTTTGGAAGACAGCCAATTCCATCCAGTTCAATATATGAGCCGTAGGACTAAGCCATGTGAAGAGAAATATCCTGCTTATGACCTTGGGGTTCTGGCAATTATCGAAGCTTTAGCGAAATGTCGTGTATACGTTTTGGGTATAAAGTTCAAAATTGTCACAGATTGTAATGCATTTACAATGACGATCAAAAAGAAAGACGTTCCTTTGAGAGTAGCACGTTGGGCCATGTACCTACAAGATTTTAATTATGTTATAGAACATCGCTCAGGAACGAAGATGAGGCACGTTGACGCGTTGAGTCGTGTATCTTGTTTTATGGTGACCGAAAGTATAGCTCATCGTTTGAAAGAAGCTCAGCTAACCGACGATTGGGTTAAGGCCGTTAAATGTATTGTGGATGACAAGGAATATGAGGATTATTATATTCAGAATCAGATTTTGTTTAAGGATCCGGATAAGGAGCTTATCGTAGTACCAGCTCAGTTGGAAAATGAGATTATATCAATAGCACATAAGCAAGGACATTTTTCAGTTAAAAAGACACAAGATATCATTGAAAAGTCGTATTATATTCCAAAGCTAAAAGACAAAGTATGGCGCGTAATAAATAGTTGTGTCGAGTGTATCATTGTCAATGAAAAGACAGGAAAACGTGAGGGTTACTTGCAACCAATAGACAAGGGTGATAGGCCGTTACAAACGTATCACATTGATCACGTTGGACCAATGGAAATGACTAAAAAACAGTACAATTATATACTGGTTGTCGTTGATGGATTTTCTAAGTTTGTTTGGTTATATTCTACACGTAGTACAGGTGTTGAAGAGGTCGTTAAGTGTATGGAAATTCAGGGGACTAGTTTTGGTAATCCGAACAGAATAGTGACGGATAGGGGTGCAGCGCTTATGTCCAATTTGTTTCGTGAATATTGTGAGAGAGAAAATACAGCATTTAATGATTGCCACAGGCGTTCCACGTGGGAATGGTCAAGTCGAAAGGATGCACAAGATAGTGGTGCCTATGTTGTCGAAATTGTGTCGGGGTAATTCCGGTAGTTGGTATAAGCATCTACGAAAAGTACAGCAAATGATCAACAGTGTTGAGCCGCGAAGTACCAAGGTAACACCTTTCAAGATATTGACTGGGCTAGACATGCGTATAGGAATGGATCCAAAAATAAAAGAAATATTGGAAGAATCACTTATCGAAGAGTTGAGCAAGGACCGCGAAAAAATTAGAAAGGGAGTAGTTGAAAACATTGCACGGTTACAGCAGGAAAACAAGAAGAGTTTTGACTTAAAAAGGAAACTAGATAGACAGTATGAGGTTAATGAGCTAGTAGCTATCAAGCGTACTCAGTATGGTACTGGATTAAAGCTAAAAGGAAAGTATCTAGGGCCGTATAAGGTGGTTAGGTTAAAGAAACATTGGAGGTACGAAGTCGAGAAGATTGGGGATACTGAGGGTCCCTATAAGACCTCTACAGTTTCAGAATATAAGAAACCTTGGCTAGACCCATCCGAGGCGAATGGTCCGTCAGGACAGCCGAATGTAGGAAACGAAGGAAAGAGAGAGACACGATGCGGACGTGTTTTCGTCGTGTCGTCGGGATAGAGCAGTAATAGGCTCTGAGAGAGCCGATAGCAAGAGAGAGAGATCAGTCAGTTGTCAGTTCAGCCACGCATCAGACGTACACGCATATAATTAGTCACAAACATACTTGTAAAACTTGGAGCTGTTATAATTTTAAGTCCAACATACTTATTAAATAAATGTTACTCGTTGCCATCAAGCAACTTAAACTACTACATAAATCCTTCAATATAAAAACGCGGAGTGACTGTGAGATATTAGATAAGAAAAGTGAGATAAAAAGGAAACAAACCGGAGCTTAGGGTGTGGAAAAATAAATACAAAACAAACTGATCAAGACACTTCAAAAATAAAAAAAAACGAGGTGGAACGTTGTGAGTTGCTGCGGACACCGCAACTCTACAGTTATACCCGATACTAAGTCAGTATGGCTCTCTCCGGCAGACGCCGCTAATATTGAACGACACGACAAAGAGTGCGTGCGAGAGAGACAGAAAATCAGTCTGAGCGTGACGTCGGGGGCTGCGTAGCCACTGCAAATTGATTTGTTCCTTTTGGCTACAAAAATGTTCCGATCTGATCCAGATTCAGCAATCTGATAGATATGGTCATTATCTATGATTTTGCGTTTTTAGTTTTCTCGAATCTGCAATATTGTGGATGCAACAGATTTTCGTTCTTTGTGTGCGCGGAAGGGGGTGGGGCGAAATTTTGAGATATACGTTTTATAGTGAGATCTAACAGGAGTGCGGATACCAAATTTGGTTACTCTAGCCTTAATAGTCTCTGAGATTTGTGGATGCCCCAGATTCGTCCTTTGCGGGCCCGGAAGGGGGTGTGGCGAAATTTTGACACAAAACGGTCAAGGTCCGATATCACAGGAGTGTGGATACCAAAATTGGTTGCCCTGGCTCTTATAGGTTCTGAGATCCTTGAACTCATATTTTGCAATTGGCAAAACCGACTATGAAACCTGTGTGTTAGAGAGAGACAGAGCGAGAAAGAATGAAATTGTTTTCTTGATTCTGGCTATAATAATTATACGATCTGGTTGAGATTTTGCACTCTAGAACATATAGTCATCCTCTACGATTCTGCGTTTTTGGTTTTATCGTATCTTTAAAAATATAGATGCCACAGATTTTCGTTCTTTGTGGGGGCGGAAGTGGGCGGGGCGAAGTTTTGATATATTTTTGTAGCAGTGACATATCACAGAAGTCTGGATCCAAAACATCGTTGCTCTAGCTCGTATAGTCTTTGAGCACTAGGCGCTGAAGGGGACGGACGGACGGACGGACGGACAGACGGACAGACAGACAGGGCTCAATCGACTCGGCTATTAATGCTGATCAAGAATAAATATACTTTATGGGGTCGGAAACGATTCCTTCTGGACGTTACACACATCCACTTTTACCACAAATCTAATATACCCCAATACTCATTTTGAGTATCGGGTATACAAAAATCTTTAAACAAAATAAATCAAAACAAAACACAAAGAAATTGAAACTACCAGCTAAACCAAAGAAGGAAGACCCCCAGAAGACCCAGTTAAACAACAAAGAAATTTACTAAGGAAGACCCGTTCGAAGATCTGTCAGCCAAACCAAGAAGGAAGACCCTAAGAAGGACGACCCCTACCGGATAGTTAGTGAGCGAAAGTAGTAGTACTAAATATATAAGTTCAATTAGGTTTAAGCCCAGCGGTGGTCAAGAATATAAGAACAAACATATAAGAAAAATTTAAGGTGGATCAACTAACTTTAGACTTTGGAAAATGATTAACTCACAGACAAGGACCGATCTCACTGCAGATCTGGTCAAACAATTGATAGCACTTTAAATTTCACAAGTACAGGAGCAAATAGTAAATTTGAAATAACAAATAGAATCTAAATCCGATCAGGTTTCAGATTATCAGGCAGAAACAGTAGATGAGACAATCAAAGATGACACCACATTAAAAGTAATAGAATCCCTACCAATTTTCAATGGTGGATTAAACCAGTACGTAGGATGGAGGGAAGCTGGAGAAACTGCAGTGAAATTATATAAAAAAGAAAGTAAGCAATATTATATTGCCTTAACAATTTTAAGAAACAAAATAACAGGACCAGCACATGACGCACTGACCAACCACGGGACAGTTTTAAATTTCGATTCCATACTTTCACGACTTGACTTTGTTTACAGTGACAAGAGACCAATTTATATAATAGAACAGGAGCTAAGCGTTCTCCGACAAGGGAACCATTCAATAATAAATTTCTATAACGAGGTTAACAAGAAAATGACCTTGTTAATAAAGGACAGTGAAATTACAAAAGAATCAAATAAAACGAGGGGGAACGTTGTGAGTTGCTGCGGACACCGCAACTCTACAGTTATACCCGATACTAAGTCAGTATGGCTCCCCTCCGGCAGACGCCGCTAATATTAAACGACACGACAAAGAGTGCGTGCGAGAGAGACAGATAATCAGTCTGAGCGTGACGTCGGGCGCTGCCTGGCCACTGCAAATTGATTTCTTGCTTTTGGCTACAAAAATGATTCGATCTGATCCAGATTCAGCCATCTGATAGATATGGTCGTTATCTATGATTCTGCGTTTTTAGTTTTCTCGAATGTGCAATATTGTGGATGCAACAGATTTTCGTCCTTTGTGGGGGCGGGGGGGGTGGGGCGAAATTTTGAGATATACGTTTTATAGTGAGATCTAACAGGAGTGCGGATACCAAATTTGGTTACTCTAGCCTTAATAGTCTCTGAGATTTGTGAATATCCCCAGATTTTCGTCCTTTGCGGGGGCGGAAGGGGTTGTGGCGAAATTTTGAAACAAACTCGTCTCGGTCCGATATGTTAGGAGTGTGGATACCAAAGTTGGTTGCTCTAGCTTTTATAGTCTCTGAGATCTAGGCGGTAATGTTTTACTCTAAGCAAAGCCGCCTATGCTACGTGTGTGTTAGAGAGAGACAGGGCGAGAAAAAATGAAATTGTTTTCTTGATGCTGGCTATAATAATAATACGATCCACTTCAGATTCTGCAGTCTTCAAGATATGGTCATTCTCTACGATTCTGCGTTTTTGGTTTTCTCATATCTTTAAAATTGTGGATGCCGCAGATTTTCGTCCTTTGTGGGGGCGGAAGTGGGCGGGGCGAAGTTTTGAAATATTTTTGTAGCAGTGACATATCACAGAAGTCTGGATCCAAAACATCGTTGCTCTAGCTCTTATAGTCTTTGAGCACTAGGCGCTGAAGGGGACGGACAGACGGACGGACGGACGGACAGACGGACAGACAGACAGGGCTCAATCGACTCGGCTATTGATGCTGATCAAAAATATATATACTTTATGGGGTCGGAAACGATTCCTTCTGGACGTTACACACATCCACTTTTACCACAAATCTAATATACCCCAATACTCATTTTGAGTATCGGGTATAAAAATCGGAGCTGTTATTGATACAGGAAAGGGGACTTTAAGTTATAAAGACAATGAAGAGAAACTTATATATGATGAGGTTCTTTCTTTAAACAAATTAACCTTTATAGAAGGAAAAACCATCCTTCCATTGAAGGAATTTATAATAAAAAAATATTTTGAAGAAAAAAAAGATATGAAAAGTGATTCAGTAAAGGTAGAAGGAAGTTTATATAGCTTGGGATCAAAAAATCCTGAGCACGCCGACGAAGAATTATCCGTCAATAGTTTGGGATTCAAATATCCTGAACCCGCCGTCGTTGAATTATCCGACATCCAAAGTTTTAATAGTTTGGGATTCAAATATCCTGAACCCGCCGTCGTTGAATTATCCGACATCCAAAGTTTTAATAGTTTGGGATTAAAATATCCTGAGCACTCCGTCGTTGAATTATCCGACACTAAAAGTTTGAATAGTTTGGGATTAAAGAATCCTGAACACGCCGTCGTTGAATTATCCGACAATGAACAATTTAAAAGTTTGGGATGCAAAAATCCTGAACGCGCCGTCGTAGAAATATCCCACATACAAAATTATGCAAATTCTGAATTGTAAAAAATGAAATTGTATAACACAATAACCTACAAAGAAGACAATTTAGAAAATCTCAGAGAGAAAATGGTATCTATCATCGAAGAAGACCATGCCAATATAGATTTACAGTTACCGTTCAGAACGGATATAAAAGGAGAGATTAACACTGAACATGATAGACCGGTATATGGCAAACAGTATCCATACGCTTATTCGGTTAACGATTTCGTTAATAACGAAATAAGTAAAATGTTAGATGAAGGTTGTTCGGAGCAGAACCCAGCCGATTAGCTGCTTGCCAAATAGCACCTAATTCTTGGCCCTCAGCCGCTTATTTTGTTTGTTTCTTACGTCTATGTCACTCATTTGTTTGTTAAAGCTTTGCGCTTGCTTGCCCTGCTAAACGCTTTCTGCCAGCTCGCTCTTCGCTATCTCCGCTTTGCGTCTGCCTACCGACGTCGGCCGAGCGAAGCTGCGCTTAGCGATCGGAGCGGCAATGTAAAGGGCAGGCAAGCCACACTTGCAATTTGGATGTCACGCATTAAAGAACATATCGTAATTTTATTTCTGCGCCGAGTTTTATTTAATTCGAAATAATTAGTTGGCCGATTGGGGATAAAAAACATTATCTCCACATAAAATTTGGTGACCCCGACGTGATCTCTGAGTTGCAGTGTCAATTAATAATCATTCGCGATCGACATTCGTTAGCCCTAGCAAATTTTCGGCGGTTAAGCACAATTCGGTGCTAAAACACACTTACATACACCTACATACACGCATTGCTGGCTATTAATTTCTCTGTCGCGACAATTCGGTCAGTGCAGTGCGGTAGGCACTGCAGCGAACTCACACAAGCGGAGTACAAAGCGGAATCGGACAGCTCGCACAGCTAAAGGCATTAGCTTTAATCCCTTTGCTTTCGGTTCCCACGTTTATACGTATACAGGGTGTCTTTTTCGGTCGTGCTGAGTTACTCTTTTAAAACCTCAACATGGCAGCACCTGAGCCTACCAATGTCGCGAACGCAGCAATGCCGAGTGATGTAGATTTCTACAAGCACAAGGCCGAGTCCATCGCGCGCCAACTAAAGGCCATGGATCGCTTTCTCACCAAGGAAGAGCTTGCCGAGTTAGATGAGGCAGAACTTCAAGCTCGCTTAGAACAGATCGAGCGAGTGAATGCGGATTTCGATGCCGCTCAAACGAGCCTTGAAAGGCTGGATTTCCTGCAGTTAGCCCATGATGCCCGGCTGGACTTTTCGAATGTTTATGTCAAGGTTAGGTCCAGGCTGTCGCAGGAGTTGATGGCTGCTCGCACGGTAAATGTTGCCAATTCAACGGCTCGGCATACTCTCGAGGGGAATTCGTCGTTGTTCGCCTATAATAGTATAGGCCGTTCTCGAATGCCCGAGTTGCAGCTTCCGCGATTCGGGGGGAACTACATGGATTGGCCAGAATTCCACTCGATGTTCTCGACAATGGTGCACAAAGACCATCGTATACCAATCACCGAAAAATTCCAACATCTTCGTGGATGTCTAGATGGTGCTGCGCTGGATACGATTCGTTCCTTGGAACTTTCTGAGGAGAATTACGACAAGGCGTTGAATTTGCTAATGTTGCGATTCGATAATAAGCTGTTACATTTTCAGGCACACGTCAAGGCTATTTTCGGGCTGCAAGGGGTGGAGAAGGGCTCAGCTATTGGCTTGCGCGCATCAATTCGCACTTGCGGGCACTTCAGACCTTGGCGACCCCGCAGGAGATTTCGGATGGGTTGCTGATCTTCATCATAGGCACGAAACTGGACCACAAAACAAAGGAGAAATGGGAAGAGAACTTGCCGACGCCAGGATTGCCTCGGTGGTCAAGCATGGCCTCATTTTTGGAAGCGAGATGTCGGATGCTGGAGAATTTGGGATCAGCCATGGCAACAAGTCCTAGTCAACAGGTGGGAGAAGACAAACCTGTCACCCTTATCACCTCCAGTAACGACCATCCTAACCCCATATATGTAACCATTGCAATTCCTCCGAGCATTACATATCTAGATGTCAGGCATTCCTGAATCTCTCTGCGTTTGAACGATACAAAGAAGCAAAGAAGAGCCGCTTGTGTTTGAACTGCCTCAACAAAGGCCATGAATTGCAGAGGTGCAGGTCAGGACTTTGCAGGCATTGCCAGGCCAAACATCACACGCTACTCCACATTCCATCGGGAACTGGTGCTTCATCTTCCTCTTCACCGGCCGAGGAATCGATCCAGCAAGAGGCCGCGACTGTGCTTCTAGCAAGCGGGTGTTCTAGCCCTCCCCCCTCGATCCAGAAATCTCAGCCTAGCCAGAACGTGTTGCTACCTACTGCCCTCGTCCATGTAACAGATCGTTATGGAGCACTTATCCCATGTCGTGCCATTTTGGATTCTGCATCACAGGCAAACTTTGTAACATCTAGACTTGCTGATTAGTTGCAGTTGGATCATCGCTCGTCTTATGTTCACATCTCTGGAATCGGAGATTCCATTCTACCTTCGAGCAAGTCTGTACATATAGTTGTACAATCCCAGGACGCAAGCTATCGAGCTTCCTTCGCTGCAATTGTCACCAACTCAATTACGGAAATGCAGCCTAACTTCGGCGTAGACGCAAAGGATTGGCCAATGCCGAATAATCTAAAACTAGCTGATCCTAATTTCTCCAAGCCCCAACGTATCGATCTGTTGATAGGTTCTGGTTTGTTCTTCGATTTAATGTGCGTCGGACAGATTCGACTATCAGCCCAATTGCCAACATTGCAGGAGACTAAACTTGGTTGGATAGTATCAGGAAGCATTGATAGCTCGGAGAATAAGCGTGCAGCTGTAGCCGCTTTTGAAAATTCCTCGTGCATCTCTATTGACGATTTTCGACCCACAACGCTGGAGTACCAAAACTTAGAGCAGCAATGCAGGAAGCAGCTGCTCGAGTGCCAGGTGCAAGTGGAAAAACTGCGATCGGAGAATCAGGAACTGCAGCGCGAACTTTTCCATATATTAAAAACCTACATATCCACGCTAAATGAAATTCAACTTTCAACAATTTCTACATTGCCAAATTTCCTGCCATTCTATGCAATTACAGAGGTTCCCGATGATCAAGACGTAATCACGACAAGCCACCTTCGTAAAGAAGCGCCGATTGCTGCGTTCGACGATCATCCCAGCGTAGCCGCCAGCTGCGCCCAAGCAAGCATCTTCAAGAGGGCCGTTGGAAAAATAGCGGTTCTGCCCCTTCAGGATGGATCTGTTGAAAGCCTTTGCCTTCCAACGGGGGATGAATGTTCGGAGCAGAACCCAGCCGATTAGCTGCTTGCCAAATAGCACCTAATTCTTGGCCCTCAGCCGCTTATTTTGTTTGTTTCTTATGTCTATGTCACTCATTTGTTTGTTAAAGCTTTGCTCTTGCTTGCCCTGCTAAACGCTCTCTGCCAGCTCGCTCTTCGCTATCTCCGCTTTGCGTCTGCCTACCGACGTCGGCCGAGCGAAGCTGCGCTTAGCGATCGGAGCGGCAATGTAAAGGGCAGGCAAGCCACACTTGCAATTTGGATGTCACGCATTAAAGAACATATCGTAATTTTATTTCTGCGCCGAGTTTTATTTAATTCGAAATAATTATTCGGCCGATTGGGGATAAAAAACATTATCTCCACAAAGGTATAATCAGACCTAGTAAAAGCCCATATAATTCACCGGTAATAGTAGTACCAAAGAAGGGAGTAAATGAGGACGGAACTCCTAAGCATAGATTAGTAATAGACTTTAAGAAACTTAATGAAAACACCATACCGGATAGATACCCTATGCAAGATCCTTCAGTAACCCTTGCCAATTTAGGTAAGGCAAAGTATTTCTCGGTCATTGATTTAGAGTCAGGTTTCTATCAGATTTTAATGAGGGAATCAGATATTGAAAAAACATCTTTTTCTATAAATAACGGCAAATATGAATTTCTAAGAATGCCTATGGGATTGACAAACGCTCCCAGGATTTTCCAAAGGGCAATGGACGATATACTTAGAGAACAAGTTGGGAAAACTTGTCACGTCTATATGGACGATATAATAATATTTTCAAAAACTATAGAACAACATTATAAAGATCTAATTCATATAATACAGATATTGCAAAACGCTAATATGAAAATTTTCCTAGAGAAGTCTAAATTCTTTCAATTGGAAACCAAATTTCTGGGATACATTGTTTCCCAAAATTACATTAAAACAGATCCAGACAAAATCTCCACAATACAAAACTATCCAATTCCTAAAAATATCAGAGAGCTAACAGGACTAACAGGGTATTACAGAAAATATTTCCGAAATTATGCCACAATTGCCAAACCATTAACAAAATATCTGAGTGGAGTAAATGGGAAAGTTTCACGAAGGGCATCCAAGAAAACATTAATACAGCTGGATGAACCAGCAATTGGAGCATTTAATAATTTAAAGGACAGTTTAATAGCACATATTGAATTAGTACAACCAGATTACAATAAAAAATTCACATTAACCACAGATGCATCGGACATAGCAATAGGTGCAGTTTTGTCACAAGATGGGTATCCCATAACATTTATTTCTAAAACTTTAAGTAAAACCGAGCAATTATATGCTACTAATAAAAAGGAATTATTAGCCATTGTATGGGCATTAAAAAATTTGCGAAATTATTTATACGGAGTGAGTGGAATTGAAATACATACAGATCACCAACCTTTGTCCTTTGCAATGTCGCAAAAAAATCCAAATGTTGAAATGAAACGTTGGTATTACTTCATAGAAAGTTTCACACCAAAAATCATTTATAAACCAGGCTCAACTAACGTAGTAGCGGACGCTTTATCTCGGATTAAAATAAATCATATGACAGATAGTGATGTCGATCAGACAGAATCAAAATCAGACATAAATACTCAGCATTCAGCAGAGAGTAGTTTTGAAAACGTCATTCAAGAGACAAGCAAGCCTTTAAACCAATTTAAACAGCAGCTACTATTATCGCAAGGGAGATTCACAGTTCATGAGTTAGTAAGAGTTTATGAAAATACCCGACATATTATTGAATTTTATACGGTTGACAATCTGCTAATCATTTTAAAAGAATTTATTCAGCCTCACTTAACCACAGGAATACACTGCACTTTAGAAGATTTATACCTTATCCAAAATAAGCTAAAGGAAAACTTCATAAATAAATTTCTCTTCACGAGAAAGTTCCTCCAAGATGTAGTAAATTCAGAAGATAAAGCTATAATTATAGAAGAAACACATTGCAGAGCCCATAGAGGACTAGACGAAAATTACAAACAAATAACATAGTTGTATTATTGGCCAAACCTACACAAAAAATTAAAAGAATTTATAAAAAATTGTGAGATCTGTAACAAAAACAAATATCACAGACACCCTCTAAAAATTCCAATTAGGGAAGCTCCCATTCCAGCAAAAGAAGGAGATCAATTACACTTAGACATATACTATGCCCAAAACCTAACATTCATAACTTGTATAGATTCTTATTCCAAATACTTGGTGGTCAAGGAAATCCAAAGTAAATTATACATTGAAAATAAGGTAATTGAAATTTTGCAACACTTTCCGTTAGCAACATCATTAATGACTGACAACGAACCAAGCTTTACTTCAGCACAATTTAGATCATTCATACAAAGAAGTAACTTAAATATTTATTATGCTGATCCCAGACACAGCACCTCAAATGGTCAGGTAGAAAGGGTACATTCCACACTAACAGAAATAGCGCGGTGCATCAAGGATGAACTAAATCTAACAGATTATTCGGAAATAATAATAAGGGCGGCACTGAAATATAACCTGACGATACATTCAACGACCAATCAAAGGCCATATGACATATTGTATAACAAAATAGAGCACAAAAATAATCCAATATTACTTAAGGAAGCTCAGACCAAAATGCTTAAGCTACATATCAAAGATAGAAAAGAAAAAGAATATAAAATAGGAGAAGTATTTTATGAGAAGAAATTCGGGGAAAGAAATAAACTTCAATCCCGATACAAAAAGCAGGTAGTTAAGGATAATCGACCGAATAAAATTATAATCAACAATAGAAACAGAATTATACATAAAGATAACATTCAATATTAAGGAAATGCTTTCCATTTTTCCAGAAAATGTATGCAGACTTAATAATCATTTATATAAAATATCCTCAAATTAATGATATTTGCAAGTTTTACCATGCAAGAGCCATCTCACAAAATGATGGAATGTTAGTTATAAGTGAACAAGTTTGTGAATGTAAGGAGAAATACTATTTAATGAATAATTTTAAAAGTGAAACTTTTAACAATTACGCACAAATAAATTTAGAGAAGACCTGTTTCACCAATTTACTTAATGGCTTTAAATCCAACTGCACTAAAAAAAGGAAAAAAAAACAAAGAAATAGACATCATTCAGGATGGTGCCATATTAGTTTCAGGCAAAAATAACGTAGACAATACTACTTTGGTAAGTTCGTATCTCCTTATATTCAACAACACAATTATAATAAATAATATAACCCACATAAATGATAAGGGTAAAATTCTAAAATACATATCGCATCATAGATATAGCGATTTTGAATTAGTTGATTATGTACAATCGAATGATAAACAATTTTCTTTTGATAATGTTAATATTTTAAATCCCCTTATAACATTAGGTAATACGACTGTTCGGAGCAGAACCCAGCCGATTAGCTGCTTGCCAAATAGCACCTAATTCTTGGCCCTCAGCCGCTTATTTTGTTTGTTACTTATGTCTATGTCACTCATTTGTTTGTTAAAGCTTTGCGCTTGCTTGCCCTGCTAAACGCTCTCTGCCAGCTCGCTCTTCGCTATCTCCGCTTTGCGTCTGCCTACCGACGTCGGCCGAGCGAAGCTGCGCTTAGCGATCGGAGCGGCAATGTAAAGGGCAGGCAAGCCACACTTGCAATTTGGATGTCACGCATTAAAGAACATATCGTAATTTTATTTCTGCGCCGAGTTTTATTTAATTCGAAATAATTAGTCGGCCGATTGGGGATAAAAAACATTATCTCCACAACGACCTTACCACTAACAACATTATTTTTAATCATTTTGATATTGATAATGTTATTTTACTTCGGCTATAAATTAACCAAATTTGTACTTATTAAATCAATAAGAATACCGACAGAAGAAATAGTGGAAAGCAGCATTCAAATACTATCAGAAGAAATTAGAGCTCTATCAGAACTTCAAAATGTATCGGGACTAAAACGAAAACAATTTCAATCTTGGGCCTCCGCCTAATTGATTTCTAAGATGTACAATCTCAATGGCTCTCGCCACAATCCCAATCTTTGACACTCGCCTAAATGGAAAAACAATGTTTGCCCACACCCGGCTTCTCATAAGCAATCTCACACCCGGCTTTGTGCAGATCCTGCACTTTGGGCATTATACAGTTCTCTCTTTGGATGACGAAATCCAATACTCGGGATGGCGAAATCAATTGAGATGTTTATAGAAAAACTATTCCCGAAAGGGATCGACGATGCAAAGATCAAAAAGTTCAAGTCAGTCTTGATCCAGAAGCGACACCGAAAAGTCGAGCTAAAAGCTAAGATCGCGCAAACCCTTTGTCCGGAATCCTTTGTGACCCTCAACTTAAATCTATATCTGTAAACTTAGAAGTAAAATAAAAACTTTTTAAAAACGCAATCCGCTACCGCAGTTATTTGATTTGGATGCCTGATGATTGACGAGTGCAGACGTGCGGCGTGCGGCGAGCGGCGAGCGGGCTGTGGTAAAGCGTTTTCGGTGGGTGGGTAATTGATTTACCAAATAGAAATGCAGCCCCTAGCCCTTACCTCCCCGTGCCCACCGGTGTCGATGTCCCCTACTTGGATTGGATGTCAGACAGGCGATATAATTTCGGGCACGTACAAAACCATTTCCCATGTTGTGTCCAATCCCTTCGCCCGTGTTTCTCCCGCTTTAAATTTCTGTGCCTGTCTCCGTTTCAGTTTCTGTTTCAGTTTAGGGCTCAGTTGTAATTGCCACATCGCCGCCCTGTAGTTTGCAATGGACCGAAGTAAATTGGTGTGACAACCGCAAGGGCCACGTGGGGCAATAGGCCATGTTTCGCATTTGTTTCAGTTTTGGAGGCAATCCCCAGCACGTTCGGGGCATGAAAATACATTTCTACATAATAAAGAATCCAACACGTTTCGATACCCCTCAACGAGGGTCTTATCGTTCTGTCAGTCATTTAAATGTGCCACATCGATTTCTGATCACTCTCCTAAATTAAATCGCAGCTGGAGCTCTAAAGTGATCAGCTCTCATACACATGTACATATATGGAACGTCGTTTTCAGACAAGTTTTTGGGGGACATATATGCCTCATAGTCAAAGGTATGCATCTTTTCTCTGTCCAAAGAAATAGCTTGTTTCATTTGTTATTAAAAAACAAGTTTCACCATACTAAGACCTCATTATATGCATAACGTTAATTTGTTTCAATTAAAACGATGTGGAACAAGTACATATTTATAAACCAGTTCAACTGCTTTAATAATCTCCAAATTCCTAAGAATTCCTAACTTTAGAACCCAGATCTCTGACTCCACAGGGTATGCCCGGCTTCGACCAACCTGAAGCGTTTCTTCTGGTCTCATTCTGTATGGTTTTATCATATCTCGTATATGTATATGTATATGTATATATACATATCTCTATACACCATGGTGTCTGTTGTTGTTGCTCATTTGTTTGCTGCTTACTTGGCAGATTCTTTGGGGAATTTAATGATTCTTTCGTGTTTCCGAAAAAAAACCTCGTTTATTGTATTGTATTGGCGCCAACAGACAGGTGATCGCGTAGAGTTGCCACACGGACGGTGCTGCCAGACAGCCCCGATCGACCCAGGGCTGCCAGAGTGTTGGAGAGAGCTGGAGTTGCGCGCCAACGGAGGGAGATTTTAATTTCGAAATTCAAATTCTAAAGTAAACAATAGGAATGGAGGAGGATGAAAAGCTCGCCTTCAGGAAGGGTAGCATGCTCGCCCGATCGCCGGCACCCGAGACATCTCCATCTCCAGCAGCAGCGGCGCAGAGTCGGGACCTTGACTCTAGGGAGACCCCCAAGAGGGTTCGGGACCCAGCCAGCCCGGGAAGTTCCCAGAGGCAAACGCCGCCCAAGAAGAGCAAGGCCCACCAGGAGGCTACCTGCCTTGAGAACCTCTCGGAGCTGGGAAATATCCTTGATGAGGTTAAGACCAGGATGATGGACAAAAATACGCGCCACATCAACATGGCCACCAGAGCACTGTTCGTGCGCATGAAGGAGCTGCACTCGAACATCATCGAATCGAGCCAAGAGGCTGCAGCGGGTAGAAGCGCGCTGCAGGAAGGCTCTGACGCCCAAGGCCTGTGCCCGAAATGCTCACAGAGCACGCGGAGCGCAGACAAGGAGCAGCAGACAACAACCGTCTGGAGGAAAGATGCCGCAGCGCAAACCGAACCGTGGCGTAAACTTAGCCAGCCATCCGTGGCCGAAGGTCCAATGGGGGAGCCGGGAACCCCACCTACGCCCCCAAGGCAGCGAAAAGGAGCTATCGCAACCAAGAGGACCCTTAAAAAGGCCCCGTTGCGGCCACACGGAGACGTGGCGACGACCAGCGCCATGAGGCAGCCCAAGAGCCCCGGAATCCCGGACAGCGAATGGAGCGTGTGTAGTGGCCAGTGAAGCAAACCCAGATTAAATTCCCTAATAATTTCCCAGATATAAAGCAGATTCAAATCACGCGCCAACTTGATTAGTTCGAACACCAAGGCTTTAAAAACAGCTACTTCGAATATGGAGCTTTAATTGCTCGAATGTTCTTTTTCGTCTCTCGAGACCGAATTCCATGGAAGGGTCCCGTTAAAGCTCGTCTATGCCGCTTAAGCCGACAGCGACGGTGAACACGCGGATCAATTCCATTTTTCTCCCAAAACACTTCGGTTGTGCCTGTGCCAATAGTGGCAAACTCTAGTGGAAGTTCACGTGTCCCTGTATTACATAATACATACCAAATTACATAACTGCAAGTCGGCGGAGAATCGACTAAAAAGCAAGATCAAGCTATATTGTGTGGTGAAAGTGCAAAGTGCTACGTAGAGAAAAAGAAGGTGATTATAGAGGAAAGCAGGTTTGGTACATTCACTGAATTCCGAATCTATTACAGAATCTCTTGGTCACTGGAGGTCTGCCGTGCTTTGGCGCTCTCACGCCTAACCCCCCCACGCAACCTCCAGTGTCTTATTTTTGGCCGCTTCGAATTACCAGCGTTTCCGTTGTACGGACGATCTGTATCGACCTTTGAATGCCCTATAAGCGTGTCTTGCGAGATGCAACTCAACATCCTTGATGCGGAATCGACAACGCCTAGGAATTAAAGTGGAAATTTATGTCAGCTAAAATTGTGCAGAAGATGTGAATACAAGATCAGGAATCGGAATTTAGGGTGACCTGTGTCGTGGACAACATGTGATCATCGATTCGTGAGTACGAACATACCCGCGAAATAGCAGGGTATAGCAGCGGTGCAGCGTAATGAAAGGGAGAGCGTGATAGCTCACACGCCAAGAGCGAGCTTTCGTTCGAAGAGAATTCGGATATATGCGTGCGTACGCACACACATATAAACGTGCATTAATTTGATCATCGACATTCTCTTTGCTTTGTCTTGTTCTTTTCTTTTGCTTGCATTCTTGTGTTTGCACTTCAATTAAATTTGACTTTAAATGTAAAATCATATAAACATATACAGTTATATTAAGGAATATTTTTCCTATAGAATTAATTTCTTTATCATATGTCTTAAGTCCTTTCCTAATCAACTCAATGTTAAGCCTTGATTCACTCTGGCAATGTCGGCCAAAATGTCATTCTTTAATTCTTTACTATTTTCATATAATTAATATTGTTCCACAGCTACCGAAGCAGTTCATTGGGCCCAACGAGCTCGTCAAGGAAAGTGTTTGAATTTGGTAATGATCATTAATTTCGTATTGAATGGAAATGTTGACCTTCGTGAGTAAAAAGGCTCAGTTTTGCTATGAATTGTATTTTATATTCTTAAGTTAATGAACCTTTTGTTATATATGAATCTTTTGAATCTTGATTAATTGAACTATTTTGAATTAACATGAATTTGGAATAAATAACAACCATTCTGTCTAAGTACATAATGCCAATGATGCATCGAGTGTAATAATGCAGCGGTAGTTACGTTAGGGGCCATGCCAACATCGTTCCACGCATTGCCGAAGGTAGGGAGGGTATAGAGGAACTAGTGATCTCCTACACCTAGGATCACTAAATTAAATACGCGACTACCGGATTCCTTCTTGCCATCTATGCCGACCGGGGATTGATTACATTTGTTTTTTTGTTTTGATCAAAGTAGATTCTGTGTCAGTGCACTTAAATTTTTATAATATGGCGAGAACAAGGAAGTATAGGGATAGGAAAGACCCCGACCCCATCCGGCGAGCTGAGCCCAGAGCGCAGTATAGTGCACTAACCCCGATTCCCTTTCCTGCTGAGGCTGCATTGCCAACAAGATTTAACCAGCCCGTAGCCGTAACATTATAAAATGGCGCCCAACGTGGGGCCGAAGACGAAACGACGTGTTATAATCGGAAAAGTGTAGAAAAGATACGATTATTTCCAGATGAGGATAATTCCGAACGGTTGGAGTAACCTTCGTGCTTCACGGTTAAGCTCTGTTAATACATCCATTAGCCTGTTAATTAGAAAATTCGGTATATCGTGTAGACGTGTAGTCAGCTTTTGGAATGGAGATTTCAATTCGACTGAGTAGGGATTGGTCTACCAAGAAATGACGGCGTGAACTGTATAGATGTCTGAAGAAAATATTTTAGTAGAATAAAGATGTTAGTGCCGTGTATCTGAGCTGTGGAATTTGCGATTGCAATTCAGGATTTTGTATTGATCGACCCAACCAGACGCACGACCACTTTCAACTTTATAGGAACATGACTTGTTCGGTACTTGGAATGGCGGGTCTTAGAGAAACTTTGAGTTCCCGACGAGTATCAAACATAGTCTAATAGGAACCTTTAATATCCATTTAATTCAATAATCATAGAGGCAGAAGAGAGGAGTTACACATCGATGTAGAATTGGCATTTGTGGAAAAGACAGAAAATATTTTGCTGATTGAAAAAAATAAAATTAAAATAAAATAAAATTAAGAGGAAATATGGCCAGTAAAGATAATAGCTTTGAAACTGCATTAAATCAGCATGGCTATTGTCGCATTTGCCACGATAAACTTGAGAAAGATCAATTGTTTGCCACGACACCGTGTCAACATCAATTTCACCATTCCTGTTTGACCGATTGGCTTAAGAGTTCACCGAGTTGTCCAACCTGTCGCGGACTATGCACTACAGAATTGTTAGTTCGGGGAAATGTTGATTTGGCGACGGAATTAAATAACGCGGACCTTGCAGAGGTAGGAGATTCGAACACTGAAGGAATTCCCCTCGATGCGCCAGGGCCAAGTGGAAGTAGATTTCGAGGTAGAGGCAGAGTCGCTATTCCCAAGTCAAATATAGTAACGAGATCTAAGCAAAGGGAGGGAAATCCTACCCCTACAGACCCAACTAGCCAATCGCTGAATTCATCTAACGCCATGGATAAAAGTGAAATTGTTAATTTGGTAAGGTCAATGATGGGCACCCAACAAAAGACGTTGTTGGAGAAGCTAACCGCTCATATAGAGACAGCATTGAGCCATCAGCTGAGTTCGTTTCAATTGAGATCGGGACTTGCGGAGCAGGCTTCGAATTATCAGCATGTACCAGCAGACGTTAGGAGTAGAGCAAGCCAAGAGGCAGACTTAAGGAATACTAGCAATCGCTCTTCAGTTTCAATTTCACCAGAAAAGGTAGGACATGTTATTCAAAACTGGAAAGTAAAGTTTGACGGTAGTAAGGACGGTCTATCGGCCACAGAATTTATTTACCGGGTACGTTCCTTGACGGCACAGACCCTGGGAAACAATTTCCAGCTGGTTTGCGATCATTTGCACTTATTGTTATCCGCAAAAGCAGGTGATTGGTTCTGGCAGTTCTATCGTAAACATGAAGAGTTCGCGTGGGAGACTTTTTGTCTGGCATTTAGGGATAAATATGACGATGCTGCCACTGATGTCGACATATGGCGTAGAATCGCGAAACGAAAGCAAGGGGAAAATGAACCTTTTGATTCCTATCAGAATAGTATAGAAGAGTTGGTGAATAGACTCGAGCGTAGCCTACCAGAATGCGACCTTGTTAAGCTGTTGATTGACAATTCGAAAAGTACACTTCATCACGAGCTACTACATTTGAATATCACTTCGATAAAGAAATTACTTTTAGAGGTTAAAAAGCACGAACAATTTTATTCGGAACTTCGAAACCCTTCTTACAAAACGCCTTTTGTAAACCGGCGCAACATCTCCGAGATCTCTCCGTAGAGGGAACACCTTGAGGAGACTGAACCAATAATATCAGCGATCATGCGTAATAAGATGTCCTGCTGGAATTGTGATAAGATAGGGCATAGATGGGATGATTGTGTGGAACCTAGAAGCATATTTTGTTACGGTTGTGGAACCAAGAATGTTTACAAGCCACGTTGCTCTAAGTGCCATCCTTCGGAAAACCGGCTGCGGGATGTGTCAACGAACCCCCTGTAGGCACATCCGTACCAAAACATAGCGAAAGCATCAGTCAGACTATAGATGAGGGTTTAGCTAAAACCGCTATGGACTCAGGATTTTTATCGGATAAACGACCAACTAGATATTTACCCTTACATGTAAGACTGTCAAATTACAAGAAAGTTAGAAATAGGATATTTGGCGATCTTTGTACCATATCAACTACGACAAAATCTAAAAGATCTACCCTTCGATTACGCAAATTTTGGAAAACAGTTGTTAGCACTCGACAATGCTTAATTGCTTCCATATTCAGTACGGGAGATAACCGTCTGTACACACCCATCACGATTGAAGACAAGGTTTACAACGCCTTGTTAGATTCTGGAGCGTCGGTTAGTTGCGTTGGCAACAATGACGCCCGTGCTCTCCTTAACCATCCGAAATCACGTAAGTGTTCGGGAAGGGTTAAAACAGCCAGCGGAACCAAATGCTCGGTTGAGGGCATTTTCACAGCGACTATTACATATCGTAGTCTCACGGAAAGTATAGATTTTTTCATCATACCAAACTTAACCCAAGAGGTTTACTTAGGAATTGACTTTTTTAGGAAATTTAAACTTGCTGATCGACTCATGAGCGAAAGTGTCTGAGTTAGATATAGGTCCCACGGAGGATGAGGAAAGCTCACCCAAGTTACACAAACTTTCTAGTAAAGAGCAGGAGAGACTGCAAGGTGTCGTCGAAATTTTTCCTTCGTACGAACGAGACGGATTGGGCAGAACCAGCATTATTTCGCACTCGATCGACGTAGGTGATGCTAAGGCGATTAAACAAAGACACTGGCCAATCTCCCCTGCGCGCGAAAAACTTATGTTTGCTGAGGTAGATACCATGTTAGCTCTCGATATCATAGAACCTTCTTGCAGTCCTTGGAGTAGTAATTGTGTTCTTGTTCAAAAAGGTGATAAGGTTCGGTTGTGTTTAGACTCTCGCGAGATCAATAAATACACGAGGAAGGATGCTTACCCCTTACCACATATTGACGGGATCTTAAGCCGCTTACCTCCAGCGCGGTATATAACTGGTCTTGATATGAAACATGCTTTCTGGCAAATACCATTGGACGAGCCATCACGACCGTATACTGCGTTTACCGTTCCGAATCGTCCACTGTACCAATATAAGGTCATGCCATTTGGTCTGACAAATGCACCTCAGACCTTATGCCGCTTAATGGACCATGATACCCCCACATTTACGGAATCGAGTTTTTGTATATCTCGATGACTTGCTTGTTCTATCGGATGACTTTGATTCGCAATTGATTCTTTTGCAAGAAATCGCACTATGCTTAAGAAAAGCGAATATCACTATCAACGTTCGAAAATCTAAGTTCTGCATGAGAGAGATTAAATATCTCGGTTTCATAATTTCGGATGGGCAGATCAAGACTGATTCATTTAAGATTCAGGCAATCAACGACTTCCCAATTCCAACAACGGTAAAGCAGTTACGACGGTTTCTCGGTTTATCCGGATGGTATCGACGTTTCGTCGAGAATTATGCCTCCGTGAGCTATCCATTGACCGAGATGCTTAAGAAACAGAATACTTCCTTAATATGGAATGAAACCGCAACCAATGCTTTTGAAGAATTGAAACGAAGATTAACATCAGCTCCAATCCTCAGAACTCCTGATTTTTCTAAGAAATTCATCTTGTTGTGTGATGCTAGTTCTTTTGGTCTCGGGTGCGTCCTAGCTCAAGAGAATGAAGAAGGCTTCGAAATGCCAATTGGATACATTTCGGTTAAGTTATCCAAAGCTCAACGGAATTATTCCGTTACAGAACTAGAATGTCTAGCAGTTATTAAGGGAATTAAGAAATTTCGAGCTTACATAGAAGGCCAGGAATTCTTAGTAATAACCGACCATGCAGCATTGCAGTGGTTGATGCGACAAAAGGATTTGTCTGGAAGGCTCGCGCAATGGGCTATACAGTTACAGGGTTTTGAACACATTGAACACCGGAAGGGTTCACAAAATGTTATTGCTGACACTCTGTCAAGGCAAAATGAATCGGCAGTAGATGAGTTTATAGATCTAGGGCCGATCATCGATTTAGAGTCCGAGCATTTCACTTCGTTGGAATATCTGGATTTAATTGAACGCATTCAGCAGAACCAAGAGAAACTTCCAGATTTAAAAATAACAGATGGCTATGTATACAAACGCACCGAAGCTTCGATTGGAGATTCTGAATCTGACCACCAGTCGTGGAAATTATGGGTACCCTCTGGCCTAGTCAGTAGTGTTATCAAACAAGCCCATGATTCTCCTAGCACATCACATGGCGGGATGGGTAAAACCGTTGAAAAACTTAAGAGATACCTGTTCTGGCCCAAGATGTTGGTTCAAATCCGAGAGTATGTGAATAATTGTGTCATTTGTAAACAGACCAAAAGTCCCAATATAGTATTACGACCACCATTGGGAAAGCCAATGCAATCAGAGAGACCGTTTCAACGACTCTACATGGATCTGTTAGGTCCATACCCTCGTTCAAAGGCAGGGAATATCGGATTATTAATAATCGTGGATCATTGTACAAAATTCCATTTCCTCTGTCCATTGAAACGATTCACTTCCGGAAAGATTTGCGAGTACTTAGAAAATTCCATTTTCTTTACGTTTGGAGTGCCGGAATCCATCTTAACGGACCATGGTTCTCAATTTCGATCAGGATTCTTTGAGGCTTTTCTAACTCGATTTTCAATTAAACATATTTGTACCGCTTTTTATTAGCCTCAGGCGAATGCAAGCGAGCGCTTAAACCGATCGGTTTTGGCGGCGATCCGTGCGTACGTGGGGAAAGATCACACTACCTGGGATCAACGACTGAATGAGATTAACGGTGCAATTCGATCCAGTCTACATACAACCACCGGATATTCTCCTTACTTCCTTACGTTTGGGCAAAACATGATTTTGAATGGCAAGGATTACGAATTGCTCAGGAAACTTAACTTGCTATCAGATGATTCTAGAGTTAATTACCCCGATGCTCTGCAGTTGGCAAGGTATGCAGCAAAGGTCAACAATGCAAAGGCTCAGGCAGCCAACGCGAGGGTATACAATTTGAGGAGTAGAAACATACAATTCAACGTCGGAGATCAGGTTTACGTTCGCAATTTCTCCCAAAGCAACGCGTCTAAACAATTCAGCCATAAATTAGTGCAGGTGTTTGTGACAGCAACAGTAACGAAAAAGCTAAGTCCTGTTTATTACGAATTATCGAACGAGAAAGGAAAGAAAATGGGAGTATACCACGTAAAGGATATTCAAACCCGCTAATTCACTGTCCTTCTTTTCTTTTCGATTACGATCCCTGTCGATCACTCCGGGACATAATCTGGTGGTGGAGAGTGTAGTGGCCAGTGAAGCAAACCCAGATTAAATTCCCTAATAATTCCCCAGATATAAAGCAGATTCAAATCACGCGCCAACTTGATTAGTTCGAACACCAAGGCTTTAAAAACAGCTACTTCGAATATGGAGCTTTAATTGCTCGAATGTTCTTTTTCGTCTCTCGAGACCGAATTCCATGGAAGGGTCCCGTTAAAGCTCGTCTATGCCGCTTAAGCCGACAGAGACGGTGAACACGCGGGTCAATTCCATTTTTCTCCCAAAACACTTCGGTTGTGCCTGTGCCAATAGTGGCAAACTCTAGTGGAAGTTCACGTGTCCCTGTATTACATAATACATACCAAATTACATAACTGCAAGTCGGCGGAGAATCGACTAAAAAGCAAGATCAAGCTATATTGTGTGGTGAAAGTGCAAAGTGCTACGTAGAGAAAAAGAAGGTGATTATAGAGGAAAGCAGGTTTGGTACATTCACTGAATTCCGAATCTATTACAGAATCTCTTGGTCACTGGAGGTCTGCCGTGCTTTGGCGCTCTCACGCCTAACCCCCCCACGCAACCTCCAGTGTCTTATTTTTGGCCGCTTCGAATTACCAGCGTTTCCGTTGTACGGACGATCTGTATCGACCTTTGAATGCCCTATAAGCGTGTCTTGCGAGATGCAACTCAACATCCTTGATGCGGAATCGACAACGCCTAGGAATTAAAGTGGAAATTTATGTCAGCTAAAATTGTGCAGAAGATGTGAATACAAGATCAGGAATCGGAATTTAGGGTAACCAGTTTTTTTTTTTTTTTTTTTCCATGGATACGCCACGGCGGGTGAGAATCTCTAAGAGACGCGACCGGCCCGTACCAGTCAACGAACTGGACTACCCCTTCGGGGCTTCCCAGCTAAACTCACCACCACGCACAGCTGCACACCTCATTCCCCGCGGGATCACCGCAAAGTATTACTTCGCGGGGATGGGTTGCCTACGTTAGGCACTCTCCTCTACGCGTCGCTCCCTTTCGCATCTTCTCAGATCGCTCTGGATGGCTATTGGGGTGTTGCTAACGCGCTGCCAGTTCTCGTCGGACTCCGTCATGAACGCCATTAGCTCCTCTGGTCGTGGGAAATACTCTGCACTTGAGCGGTACCTCGTGCAGTGGTAGATCACATGCTCCGGATCCTCGCTCTCATTCGAACACTCAGGACACTCGGGAGTATCCTCGTGTTTGAACCTATGTAGATACTTCCTGTATCCTCCGTGACCCGTCAGGAATTGGGTGAGGTGGTAGTTCATCTCTCCGCTTCTCCGCCCTATCCATGACTCAATGTCCGGGATTAGTCTATGGGTCCACCGTCCATTTGTGGCCGTGTCCCATCTTGCCTGCCATTTTTCTACCGACGCCCGCCTTTCCGACGCACGGATGGTCTCTAGCGATGCATTAGTTCGCATCCCTGCGCGCGCTTCATATACATGCGTCATCTCGAGCGCTAGTATATCCACCGGTATCATGGCCGCGAGGACCAGGGCTGCGTTATCCGACACCGTCCTATATCCAGACACTACTCGAAGAGCGCAGAGCCGATATGGCACTGACATCTTTCTTCTTAGACTCATGTTGCCGGATAGGGTTGAAGACCACACCGGCGCAGCGTACAGTAGGATCGAGGCCACTACTCTCGCCAGGAGTATGCGACGACCTGCCTTGGGTCCACCAATATTGGGGAGCATCCTTGCGAGTGCTGCCTGCATCCGGGAGGCTTTTTAACTCACGTACTCGATGTGGGCCCGGTAGTTCAATCGGTTATCCAGCATCACGCCTAGGTACCGGATTGACTCCTGCGACTTAATAGTCGCATTACCCACGCGAAACGTCGCGTACTCCACCTTCTTCCGACTCGTGATGAGTACAGCCTCCGTTTTGTGGCCAGCCAGGTCCAATCCCGCGTTTTCCATCCAGTTGGATACGATCCAGATTGCCTCGTTGGCCGTCGCCTCGACATCTCGGAGCTCTTTGGCTACCACGACCAGGGCGAGATCGTCAGCGAAACCGACAAGCGTGCATCCCTGCGGGAGCTGGAGTCTCAGGACGTCGTCGTACATTATGTTCCACAGTAGAGGTCCTAAGACTGATCCCTGTGGAACTCCGGCTGTCACCCTGTAGAGCTTTGGTCCCTCCTCCGTCTCGTACCTCAGTACCCTACCCGACAGGTAGCTGGCTATTATCCGAAGCAGGTAGGTGGGAACTCCAATTCTCCCGAGCGCCTCGTTTATCCGAGACCAGTTCGCTGAGTTAAACGCGTTACGGATATCCAGGGTCACCACCGCGCAGTACTCCTTTGTGCCAAATCTCCATCTTATTCCCTCGATCGCTCTGGATGCAATGTCGGTGACTGCCTTGATGGCGTCGACCGTTGATTTGGCCTTCCGGAATCCGTACTGGGACTCCGATAAGGCCTCCTTCTCCTGGATCACAACTTGCAGTCGGTTGTAGACGATTCTCTCCAGGGTTTTGCCGACCGTATCCAGCAAACATATTGGGCGGTATCCTGATGGTTCCTCCGGGGACTTATTTCCTTTGGGTAGAAGTATTAGCCGCTGCACTTTCCACTGCTCTGGAAACACTCCTTCCCGTAGGCATTTGTTGAACGTGTCAACAAATACTTCTGGTCTGGTGGTTGCTCCAAGCTTCAATGCCTTGTTTGGGATACCGTCCGGTCCTGGTGCCTTTTTATCCCCAATTCTCCTGGTAGCCGCTATCACCTCCTCAACAGAAATCTGTTGTCACAGCTCGGAGTCTTGGCTCGAGACGCTTTCCTCCCTATACGGGTGCTGTGGGAATAGGGCCTCCACGATGCTACGAAGCAGGATCGGGCAGGTCACTTCCGGTGTTGACTGGCTCCTTATCCTCTTGGTGACGACCTTATATGCCGTCCCCCAAGGGTTGACGTCCGCCTCCTCGCATATCTGCCTGAAGCAGGCTGACTTGCTCTTCTTTATGGCACGTTTAAGGGCTCTTTTCGCTGATCGGAGTTCCTCTCCCCTGGTTTCGAACTCAGGCCGACCTCGTGCTCTCTGGTAGCACCGTCTTGCTCGTAGGCAGGCTTTCCTTAGCTGGTTAACCTCCGCATTCCATTGACCTGTGTCGTGGACAACATGTGATCATCGATTCGTGAGTACGAACATACCCGCGAAATAGCAGGGTATAGCAGCGGTGCAGCGTAATGAAAGGGAGAGCGTGATAACTCACACGCCAAGAGCGAGCTTTCGTTCGAAGAGAATTCGGGCATATGCGTGCGTATGCACACACATATAAACGTGCATTAATTTGATCATCGACATTCTCTTTGCTTTGTCTTGTTCTTTTCTTTTGCTTGCATTCTTGTGTTTGCACTTCAATTAAATTTGACTTTAAATGTAAAATCATATAAACATATACAGTTATATTAAGGAATATCTTTCCTATAGAATTAATTTCTTTATCATATGTCTTAAGTCCTTTCCTAATCAACTCAATGTTAAGCCTTGATTCACTCTGGCAATGTCGTCCAAAATGTCATTCTTTAATTCTTTACTATTTTCATATAATTAATATTGTTCCACAGCTACCGAAGCAGTTCATTGGGCCCAACGAGCTCGTCAAGGAAAGTGTTTGAATTTGGTAATGATCATTAATTTCGTATTGAATGGAAATGTTGACCTTCGTGAGTAAAAAGGCTCAGTTTTGCTATGAATTGTATTTTATATTCTTAAGTTAATGAACCTTTTGTTATATATGAATCTTTTGAATCTTGATTAATAGAACTATTTTGAATTAACATGAATTTGGAATAAATAACAACCATTCTGTCTAAGTACATAATGCCAATGATGCATCGAGTGTAATAATGCAGCGGTAGTTACGTTAGGGGCCATGCCAACATCGTTCCACGCATTGCCGAAGGTAGGGAGGGTATAGAGGAACTAGTGATCTCCTACACCTAGGATCACTAAATTAAATACGCGACTACCGGCTTCCTTCTTGCCATCTATGCCGACCGGGGATTGATTACATTTGTTTTTTTGTTTTGATCAAAGTAGATTCTGTGGCAGTGCACTTAAATTTTTATAATATGGCGAGAACAAGGAAGTATAGGGATAGGAAAGACCGCGACCCCATCCGGCGAGCTGAGCCCAGAGCGCAGTATAGTGCACTAACCCCGATTCCCTTTCCTGCTGAGGCTGCATTGCCAACAAGATTTAACCAGCCCGTAGCCGTAACATTATACGTGGTGGCCAAGAGGCCGAGAGCAGCACGCCGCGTTCATAGTTCAGGCCCCCGGGAAGTCGTACAGCGAGGTTCTGGCAATGGTCACCAGACGACACGACAACCAGCTTTCCGACCTGGGAAGCTGCGTCTCCAAGGTACGCCGCACCATAAACGGCAACCTTCTGCTGGAGGTGGCAAAAGACAGCGTGGAGAGTGCTGAGGGCATGAAAGCCAGCATCGCACGTGTCCTCGGCGATCGAGCGTCTGTGCGCGCAATGACGGAAGACTCGAAGGTGGTCATATTGGAGATACGGGACATCGCCTCCCTCGCGACGGAGCAGGAGATCTGTGCCGCTCTAACTCGCCAATTCAACATTGACGAGGCTCGAGTAAGAGTCCGCAGTCTGCGCCGCGGATACGCGGAGTCCCAGCTGGCGGTGGTCAGCTTGCCCTTCTCCCTGGGCTAAGCGGTCCTGAAAGGCGGCAAGGTGAGGATCGGCTGGACCATATGTAGGATCCGGGAAAGAGATGGACTCCCAAGGTGCTACCGATGCCTGGAACCCGGCCATATCGCACGGAACTGCAAGAGTACAGTGGACAGGAGTGGCTGCTGCATCAAATGCGGGGAGAAAGGTCACAAAGTTGCCGAATGCAAAAAAGAGCCTGCGTGCTTCATCTGCTCAGCAGCTGGAAAGAAGGAGGTCACGCACCAGGCAGGCACTAAAAACTGCCCAGCCACGCGAAGTGGGGTCGCCAAAACCAGGACGACATGCAGTTGATTCAACTCAACCTGAATCACTGCAGGGCCGCACAGGATCTCCTGACGCAGACGGTGCGCGAGCTTGGCTCTGAGGTGGCACTCCTCAGCGAACCACATAAGGTGGGCAGCAGCAGCGATTGGGCCACGGACCTTACTGGCAAAGCGGCCCTGTGGCTCTGTGGCGTCGACGCGCCACAATTGCGCGACACCAAGTCGGCAGACGGGTTCGTCCGAGGGTATGTAGGCGGCATATGGTTCTACAGCTGCTACCTGGCACCCAGCCTCTCACTGGAGACCTTCAGCCGCATTATGGACGAGCTGAGCTGCTATCTGCGAGGACGGAACAACGTCGTAGTCGGAGGCGACTTCAACGCCTGGGCCCTGGAATGGGGGTTCTCCCGTACAAACGCCAGAGGCCGCACGGTGTTGGAGGCTTTTGCCTCTCTGGACGTCGTCCTTCTGAACGAAGGGTCCCAACAAACTTTCAGCAGGGCAGGTGTAGGGTCGATCATCGATCTCACCTATGCCAGCAGCACGCTGGCCCGGCACGCCCGATGGAGGATCAGCGACGTATATACTGCCAGCGACCACGAGGCCATACTATGCACCCTGGGCACCCTTGCCCGATCGAGAGGTACCCCGTTCCGGCATAGGAAGGCGTACCGCCAGGACACGCTGAGGGCCCAAACCTTCGCAAGCGCCCTTGAGAGCTACTCTGCAAACGATGCAGACGGAGCCAACGATATGGCGACCAAATTGGCGGACGCACTTGAAGGCGCCTGCGACCAGAGCATGCTACCGAGAGGGACGTTCCAAAAGAACAAGGATCCAGTGTTCTGGTGGAGCGAAGCGATTGCGGTTCTCCGTAGAACCTGCCACCGGGCCAGAAGGCTGCTCCAGCGAGCCAGAGGCACACCGCGCTTGGCCCGATGCAGCGAGACCTACAAAGCGGCGAGGAAGGATCTGAAGACCGCCATAAGGAACAGCAAGAAGGAATGCTTCCTTAAGCTGTGTGATGCCGCCGAAGAGGACCCCTGGGGAGGCGCGTACAGGATGGTGGTGAAGAGGCTGAACGCGGGCAGTAAAGCTCCAACAGATCCAGAGGCACTGGAGGGTATAGTCAGGGCACTGTTTCCTCGAGGACTGCAGATCCCTAGCTCCCTGCGGTTCGAGCATAGCCCGAGCGACATCTGCGTGGTTACGGAAGCCGAGGTGTTGCAGGCAGGCAGAAACCTGATACCTAGGAAGGCTCCGGGTCCGGATGCGATCCCCAACAGCGCGTTGAAGCTGGCACTTCTTCTACTCCCGAGGGAAGTTGCGGGCCTTTTCAACAAATGCCTCCAGGAGGGGACGTTCCCCGAGAGGTGGAAAAGGCAACGGCTGCTACTATTAACCAAGCCGGGCAAGCCGCCAGGGGTGGCCTCTTCCTACAGGCCCATCTGCCTTCTGGACTCCATGGGAAAAGTCTTCGAAAGGGTGATCGGTGCGAGGCTGAGCGCAGCCATCGAAGCAGCAGGCGGTCTCTCCCAGATCCAATACGGGTTCAGGAAAGGGAGGTCGACGCTGGACGCCATCTTGAGGGTCGTACAAACGGCGGAGGAAGCCATTGCTGGGACTAGGTGGAGAGGCGGAACCAAGTCCTATTGTCTGGTTGTGACACTGGACATAAGGAACGCCTTCAACTCGGCCGACTGGGCCCGGACGCTGGAGGCACTGAGGTCCTTCAACATCCCGGGCTACCTACTGAATATAGCGCGCAGCGATTTCAGCAATAGGGTGCTGACAATGGACACATGTCAGGGCTCTAGGGCATACGAAGTCTCAGCCGGAGTCCCACAGGGCTCCGTTTTGAGACCTCTGCTCTGGAACGCCATGTACGACGGGGTCCTACGCCTCCCGATGCCAGCCAACACTAACCTGGTGGGTTTCGCTGACGACGTCGCAATAGTGGCGGTAGCGAAGGAACTGGCCGCAGTGGAGGAGCTTGCCAACGTCGCCATACAAGCCGTCGAGGCGTGGCTAGCCGCCGCGGGGCTGGAACTGGCGGCCCAAAAAACGGAGGCGGTCCTGATATCCAGCCGTAAAGTGGTCGAGACCGCCAGAGTGCAGGTTGGTGGGACCGCGATCGAATCGCAGAGGTCCATCAAGTACCTTGGAGTCCTCATCGACACGCGCCTGTCCTTCAAAGAGCATCTGGAATACGTCCACACGAAGGCCGGTGGGACCTCGGGAGCGCTATCCAGGATGCTGCTAAACACCAGAGGGCCAAAGCAGGCAAAGAGGAAACTGCTGACGAGCGTCGTGACGTCGCAGATGCTCTACGCCGCACCGGTGTGGGCAGAAGCCGCGAAGGTGAGGAGCTATATGCGAGGAGTGGAGGCAACGTACAGACTGTGCGCCATTAGGATCGCGTGCTCGTTCCGGACCATCTCAGACGAAGCCGCGTTAGTCATTGCCGGGCAAGTTCCGCTCAGGGAGCTGATAAGGGAGAGGAAGGAGATCCATGATGCCATGACGGACAGTGCAGCCGAGGTACGCTCCAAAGCAGAAATTAAGGACGCCGCCAGAAGGACCAGCATAGACAGATGGCAGACTCGATGGGACCACTCACCCAAAGGCCGATGGACCCACACCCTCATCCCAAGCATAGCATGCTGGGTTGAAAGGAAGCACGGCCAGGTGGATTTCTACCTTACCCAGGCACTGAGCGGACATGGCTGCTTCCGCGGCTACCTCAAGCGCTTCGGCCACGAGACAGAGGACTGGTGCCCCGAGTGTGGCACAGGCATAGAGGAGGACGCTCGCCACGTCCTCTTCGACTGCCACAGGTTTGACCTCGAGCGTCAGACATTGGAGACAGCAGCAGGGTCTAGGGTCAGCACCGAGACTCTGGTGCCGCTGATGCTGGCAGACCCGAAGGTGTGGGAAGCGGCCGCGGAGTTCGCCTTTAGCGTGATGCGAACGCTTAGATCCTTGGAGAGAAGGCGGAAGGAGCAGACGGAGTAGGTGTCCACGCCACTGCGAAGCAATGCTTTGCGGCAGTACCGCAGTCCGCGGGGCCCCTAGTCCCAACATACTCTTGTCCGTTAAATTTAGTTAAATATAAATTGTATAGTATATATTATAGAGCAAATAAATAAGTATATGAATATAAAAAAAACGAGGTGGAACGTTGTGAGTTGCTGCGGACACCGCAACTCTACAGTTATACCCGATACTAAGTCAGTATGGCTCTCCTGCGGCAGACGCCGCTTATATTGAACCACACGACAAAGAGTGCGTGCGAGAGAGAGAGAAAATCAGTCTGAGCGTGACGTCGGGCGCTGCGAAGCCAGTGCAAATTGATTTGTTCCTTTTGGCTATAAAAATTATCCGATCTGATCCAGATTCAGCAATCTGATAGATATGGTCATTATCTATGATTCGACGTTTTTAGTTTTCTCGAATCTGCAATATTGTGGATGCAACAGATTTTCGTCCTTTGTGGGGGCGGAAGGGGGTGGGGCGAAATTCTGAGATAAACGTTTTATAGTGAGATCTAACAGAAGTGCGGATACCAAATTTGGTTACTCTAGCCTTAATAGTCTCTGAGATTTGTGGATGCCCCAGATTTTCGTCCTTTGCGGGGGCGGAAGGGGGTGTGGCGAAATTTGGACACGAAACGGTCAAGGTCCGATATCACAGGAGTGTGGATACCAAATTTGGTTGCTCTGGCTCTTATAGGTTCTGAGATCCTTGAACTCATATTTTGCAATTGACAAAACCGACCATGAAACCTGTGTGTTAGAGAGAGACAGAGCGAAAAAGAATGAAATTGTTTTCTTGATTCTGGCTATAATCATTATACGATCTGGTTCAGATTTTGCACTGTAGAAGATATGGTCATCCTCACCGATTCTGCGTTTTTGGTTTTATCGTATCTTTAAAAATGTGGATGCCACAGATTTTCGTCCTTTGTGGGGGCGGAAGTAGGCGGGGCGAAGTTTTGAAATATTTTTGTAGCAGTGACATATCACAGAAGTCTGGATCCAAAACATCGTTGCTCTAGCTCGTATAGTCTTTGAGCACTAGGCGCTGAAGGGGACGGACGGACGGACGGACGGACGGACAGACGGACAGACAGACAGGGCTCAATCGACTCGGCTATTGATGCTGATCAAGAATATATATACTTTATGGGGACGGAAACGATTCCTTCTGGACATCCACTTTTACCACAAATCTAATATACCCCAATACTCATTTTGAGTATCGGGTATAAAAAACGAGGTGGAACGTTGTGAGTTACTGCGGACACCGCAACTCTACAGTTATACCCGATACTAAGTCAGTATGGCTCTCTCCGGCAGACGCCGCTAATATTAAACGACACGACAAAGAGTGCGTGCGAGAGAGACAGAAAATCAGTCTGAGCGTGACGTCGGGCGCTGCGTAGCCACTGCAAATTGATTTGTTCCTATTGGCTATAAAAATGATCTGATCTGATCCAGATTCAGCAATCTGATATATATGATCATTATCTATGATTCTGCGTTTTTAGTTTTCTCGTATCCTCAATATTGTGGATGCAACAGATTTTCGTCCTTTGGGGGGGCGGGGGGGGTGGGGCGAAATTTTGAGATATACGTTTTATAGTGAGATCTAACAGGAGTGCGGATACCAAATTTGGTTACTCTAGCCTTAATAGTCTCTGAGATTTGTGAATATCCCCAGATTTTCATCCTTTGCGGGGGCGGAAGGGGGTGTGGCGAAATTTTGAAACAAACTCGTCTCGGTCCGATATATTAGGAGTGAGGATACCAAATTTGGTTGCTCTAGCTTTTATAGTCTCTGAGATCTAGGCGCTAATGTTTTACTCTAAGCAAAGCCGCCTATGTTACGTGTGTGTTAGAGAGAGACAGGGCGAGAAAAAATTAAATTGTTTTCTTGATTCTGGCTATAATAATTATACGATCTGGTTCAGATTTCGCACTCTAGAAGATATAGTCATCTTCTACGATTCTGCGTTTTTAGTTTTCTCGTATCGTCGAAATTGTGGATGCCACAGATTTGCGCCCTTTGTGGGGGCGGAAGTGGGCGGGGTAAAGTTTTGAAATATTCTTGTAGCAGTGACATATCACAGAAGTCTGGATCCAAAACATCGCTGCTCTCGCTCTTATAGTCTTTGAGCACTAGGCGCTAAAGGGGACGGACAGACGGACAGACGGACGGACGGACAGACGGACAGACGGACAGACAGACATGGCTCAATCGACTCGGCTATTGATGCTGATCGAGAATATAAATACTTTATGGGGTCGGAAACGATTCCTTCTGGACGTTACACACATCCACGTTTACCACAAATCTAATATACCCCAATACTCAGTTTGAGTATCGGGTATAAAAACGAGGTGGAACGTTGTGAGTTGCTGCGGACACCGCAACTCTACAGTTATACCCGATACTAAGTCAGTATGGCTCTCCTGCGGCAGACGCCGCTAATATTGAACCACACGACAAAGAGTGCGTGCGAGAGAGACAGAAAATCAGTCTGAGCGTGACGTCGGGCGCTGCGTAACCACTGAAAATTGATTTCTTCCTTTTGGCTACAAAAATCATCCGATCTGATCCAGATTCAGCAATCTGATAGATATGGTCTTTATCTATGATTCTGCGTTTTTAGTTTTCTCGAATGTGCAATATTGTGGATGAAACAGATTTTCGTCTTTTGTGGGGGCGGAAGGGGGTGGGGCGAAATTCTGAGATACACGTTTTATAGTGAGATCTAACAGAAGTGCGGATACCAAATTTGGTTACTCTAGCCTTAATAGTCTCTGAGATTTGTGGATGCCCCAGATTTTCGTCCTTTGCGGGGGCGGAAGGGGGTATGGCGAAATTTGGACACGAAACGGTCAAGGTCCGATATCACAGGAGTGTGGATACCAAATTTGGTTGCTCTGGCTCTTATAGGTTCTGAGATCCTTGAACTCATATTTTGCAATTGACAAAACCGACCATGAAACCTGTGTGTTAGAGAGAGACAGAGCGAGAAAGAATGAAATTGTTTTCTTGATTCTGGCTATAATCATTATACGATCTGGTTCAGATTTTGCACTGTAGAAGATATGGTCATCCTCACCGATTCTGCGTTTTTGGTTTTATCGTATCTTTAAAAATGTGGATGCCACAGATTTTCGTCCTTTGTGGGGGCGGAAGTGGGCGGGGAGAAGTTTTGAAATATTTTTGTAGCAGTGACATATCACAGAAGTCTGGATCCAAAACATCGTTGCTCTTGCTCTTATAGTCTTTGAGCACTAGGCGCTGAAGGGGACGGACGGACGGACGGACGGACGGACGGACGGACGGACGGACGGACAGACGGACAGACAGACAGGGCTAACAGGAGTGCGGATAACAAATTTGGTTACTCTAGCCTTAATAGTCTCTGAGATTTGTGAATATCCCCAGATTTTCATCCTTTGCGGGGCGGAAGGGTGTATGGCGAAATTTTGAAACAAACTCGTCTCGGTCCGATATATTAGGAGTGTGGATACCAAATTTGGTTGCTCTAGCTTTTATAGTCTCTGAGATCTAGGCGCTAATGTTTTACTCTAAGCAAAGCCGCCTATGCTACGTGTGTGTTAGAGAGAGACAGGGCGAGAAAAAATTAAATTGTTTTCTTGATTCTGGCTATAATAATTATACGATCTGGTTCAGATTTCGCACTCTAGAAGATATAGTCATCTTCTACGATTCTGCGTTTTTAGTTTTCTCGTATCGTCGAAATTGTGGATGCCACAGATTTGCGCCCTTTGTGGGGGCGGAAGTGGGAGGGGTAAAGTTTTGAAATATTCTTGTAGCAGTGACATATCACAGAAGTCTGGATCCAAAACATCGCTGCTCTCGCTCTTATAGTCTTTGAGCACTAGGCGCTTAAGGGGACGGACAGACGGACAGCGCCTAGTGCTCAAAGACTATAAGAGCTAGAGCAACGATGTTTTGGATCCAGACTTCTGTGATATGTCACTGCTACAAAAATATTTCAAAACTTCGCCCCGCCCACTTCCGCCCCCACAAAGGACGAAAATCTGTGGCATCCAAAATTTTAACGATACGAGAAAACCAAAAACGCAGAATCGTAGAGAATGACTATATCTTTTAGACTACAGAATCTGAATTGGATCGTATTATTATTAGAGCCAGCATCAAGAAAACAATTTCATTTTTTTCTCGCCCTGTCTCTCTCTAACACACAGGTTTCATGGTCTTTTTTGCCAATTGCAAAATATGAGTTCAAGGATCTCAGAACCTATAAGAGCCAGAGCAACCAAATTTGGTATCCACACTCCTGTGATATCGGACCTTGACCGTTTCGTGTCCAAATTTCGCCACACCCCCTTCCGCCCCCGCAAAGGACGAAAATCTGGGGCATCCACAAATCTCAGAGACTATTAAGGCTAGAGTAACCAAATTTGGTATCCGCACTTCTGTTAGATCTCAATATAAAACGTATATCTCAGAATTTCGCCCCACCCCCTTCCGCCCCCACAAAAGACGAAAATCTGTTTCATCCACAATATTGCACATTCGAGAAAACTAAAAACGCAGAATCATAGATAAAGACCATATCTATCAGATTGCTGAATCTGGATCAGATCGGATGATTTTTGTAGCCAAAAGGAAGAAATCAATTTTCAGTGGCTACGCAGCGCCCGACGTCACGCTCAGACTGATTTTCTGTCTCTCTCGCACGCACTCTTTGTCGTGTCGTTTAATATTAGCGGCGTCTGCCGGAGAGAGCCATACTGACTTAGTATCGGGTATAACTGTAGAGTTGCGGTGTCCGCAGCAACTCACAACGTTCCACCTCGTTTTGTTCTCTGTTTGAGCGTTCCAACTCCAAGCTCACAGCACTCACAGATACACTTGCGGACCAAAATACAGATAGAGATACAAATTGAGATAAAGATATACACTAGTGGGGCCGCTCGACCGTCCCTCGCCGCCTAGCGCAACACCGCATCGAATGAACTTGGTAATTCTCACGCGTTCGCCTTACGCGTTCGCGTTCCCGCGCCGAGCGCAGCCGATTTAGTTATCCACGTCTCGCCAAAGTACAACCAACTAACGGCGGCAGAGCAGAGCATCCAGCAGCCAGCACCCAGTACCCGGAGCACGGACGGACGACGAGCGATGGAGAACGGAACAGCACGGAGCGGACAGCAGCAGCGTTCCCGAACGAGTGAGCGAACATCGTCGTCGTCTTTGGTGTTGTCGTTGTCGTTGTCGTCATCGTCATCGCCAGCGTCGTGGCTTGTGCGAAAAGCGTTGTTCTGCACGTAACAGACCGATAACAGTTCTCTGTTAGCCAATGTTCTTCCTCCCTCACTCGCTCGCTCGGTCTGGCATGGCCAAACTGTTGCCATTTCGTGTGCATGTGAGTAGGTTGGTAGGTCACTGCCTTGTATGTGTGCTAGTGTGGGTGTGTATCTGAGACTGCCACTGTGTACGTTCCAGGCATAAGTTCATTAACGACGGCCACTTCGCGCAACAGTTTCGCTGTTTTGCTATTTCGCTGTTCCTCTGTTTGTTTGTCTGTGTGTTGTGCGTGTCGTGTACATGGCTTGTATCTGTTACCGTTACGCGCCCCACACCACCACACCGCACCACTATGCTCGAGAATACACAAATTTGGGGGTAATTGCCGGGGGAGAAACAGCAAGCTCGTATTAATGAACCCCCCCGATTTGCACGTGCTGCCGCAGATTCTTTTGTGCGCTCGCCCGCCCCAACGCGCGTGCCATCCCATCCTAGCAAGGGTTTTCGATGGGCGGCCGGATGATTGAATGGGATTCTATGGGAAATGGAAAACTAACCGAACTAGAGTCGGTTGTTGCAGACTGTGGTTTGGGTTTTGGGGTTTGGGGTTTTCTGCCCGAAGCAATCGAAACAATGAATACAAATAAGGCCTGCTGGCTCAAAGGGTTCAATCGGATTTCTTTACACTCGTTCTTGGATAAATAATATATTGTATAGCTGAGCAGTTCTTTGGCTTTGACTGACATGTACATATATAGTCCCGGGATTGCAATTAATTTTAACTGCAAAGCTATTGATTGTATTGAATGAAAACACTTAAGCACTCGCGTAATTCCAAAAAAATACAGACAAAAACTTTGATCTGACTACCAGTACTTTAGTGAGAGGATGGGATTAAACGAGAGGGATCTCTTAATTCCGTAATTCCGCTACTGAAAATTTAATGGACAATCTGAATTGGTTACAAGACAATACTATAATCTTTATTTAATCATATGCCGAGGGATGCATGGCCGAGGGGGTGCTCGGTCGCTTATATGCGGACTCTGGATACCTGCCGACCTCCAGTTTTAATAAGGCTTCCCGGGGCACGCGGGCTATGCCCCGGGTGACTAACCCCTTCCCGCCTACTCGTGGGATCAAATATGCCAAATTTAAATATTAAAAACACCGCAAAGGAGCACGGCACTCCACCTAAAGAGCCGAAGGAAAAAGACCATCACTCTACAAACGCATCTGGGAAACCAGTGCCCAAAAAGACGGGGAAGGAGACTAAGTCGATCCACCGTCTCGAGGCAGCAGGCGCTGTGAGGAGAGGACCGAAAAGCCAATCGGGCCAATCCACGTCGGGGGGCCCCAAGGGCGACCCGGTTACCGGGGGGGCGACCATGCAGAGCGATATCGCGGCTGGCGGACCCCTTGGGACCGGGAACCCCTTGACAACCCCGGCAGGCGGCGCCTCTGCCTCGAAAGATAGGCCCAAGTTCCAAGACAAAAGACGTGCGGCCTTCATCCTGGGCACCGACGACCCGGTGTTCCAGGCGTCTGCCCAGGGAATCGAATCGCGGCGATGGGCCAAGACAGTCCTGCCCGACTACCAGACAGCCAAAGCTGGCAAGGCCACAGCCAAGGCCCCAAGCAAGCGGCAACGCTCGGCGGAGGACACCGCCACACAAGTCCAACAGACCAAGAGGACGAAGACACTGAGCAACCGCTCGTTTGCCGAGGTGGCGAGGGGAAAAACCCTGATTCGAGTCCTAAACAGGGGCTCTAAAGACGGGCAGATCCCTAGGGACAAGTGGCACCTCGTGGAAAACGAGCTCCAAGACCGTTTCCTCCAGGAGTTGGAGGAGAATGGAGGACCACCGCCCAAGTGTGAGGACGCCGGGTGGCACCAAGGCAGGGTGAAAGACATCGCCTGCCAAGATGCTCGCTCGGCGGCCCTCTACGCGAAGGCGGTAGCGTCGCTCAAGGAGGTCTACCCAGGAGCCCAGCTGGAGGTCGTGAAGTGGGAGGACATCCCCAGCAAGCCGAGGGCCAGAGCTTGGGTCTCGGCGAAGCCTGCAGAGCCGGATAAGATTCTCCGGATTCTGCAGGTCTGCAACCCCCACCTTCCCACAGCCGATTGGAAGGGGGCCAAGGTAGAGGAGAGCAACGGGCAGAGTCGCCAAATCATCCTCGTCCTGGACGAGGAGTCGGTCAGACTTCTCCACGACACGGAGGGCCCTGTGGACTACGGCTACAAGAAGGTAGTCGTAGTACCGTACAAGTCCGACTCCAAAGGCATGCAACCGACGGTCGAGCCAGACCTGGAGCCCCCGGAGATCCCTAGTATGGAGATCAAGCCTGCGGTGTCAGACGTGGTATCAGTGGTGTCGGATGACATTCTAGATGGTTACGTGTCAGACGTGAGCGATCTCACTAGGGATCTCAAGCACATCGGGGTCGGGGAGGAGTTGGACTCTTCGGAGAGCGACCACGACAGGACAATGGTGGAGGTGAACCTCAGGAATGTCACTGATACTCCTGCAGATAAACCTCCACCATCGTAAGGCAGCATGCGCTGCTCTCTTGCTCCAACTAGCCAAGGGTGGAGCCGACATAGTCCTCATTCAGGAGCCCTGGATCCTCGGAAACAGGGTCTCTGAGGACTCCTGACTATAAGCTATACGTAGCTGACTCCGCAGGTAAAACTCGCACCTGCATCCTTGCAAAAAGAGATTTGCACTTACTTTTGCTCCCAAATTTCAGCAATGAAGACCAAACAGCAGTGAGCCTCGAAGGCCAGGGGTGCTCACTGAGAATCTGCTCAACGTACATGGGTCACGACCAACCAGACCCCCCTCCACAGGCGCTCAGGGCGCTAATCACAGACTGCGAGGCCAAGGACACCGGCCTAATCGTAGGGTGCATCGTATCCTGAAGGGTCCTGGAAGAGCACTCCTTCTCGGACCACAGGTACGTGGAAACCGTATTCTCTTTTTCACTACCGAGACCAGCTCAATTTCGGAATCTAAGGCGGACAAACTGGGCTCGGTACTCAGACCACCTCTGTCGTGTTCTCCCTGAGACTCCACCTGAGGAGGAGATCTCCCGGGAAGCCACGACTCATCTTGTTAAACTATTTACCGACGCCTGCAATGAGGCGCTCGATAAATCCTGCCCCTCTAGCAAGAGCAGAGGCCGGAAGAAACCTGAATGGTGGAATCCGAAACTGAGGGAACTCCGGAAAGCCTCCCGAAGACTCTTCAATAAAGCTAAGGCTGAAAACGCTAGGCAGAACTGGGCCGATTACAAGGCCAGTCTGTCAGTTTACAATAAAGAACTGAGGAAAGCCAAACGCGCCTCATGGCGTAAGTTCTGTAGCGACATTGAGAATAACTCGGAAGCCTCGCGCTTGCGCAAAGTTCTCTCGAAGACTACACCCACTCTGGGCTACCTGAAGAACGCCGACCAATCATGGACAACGTCCAGCAATGAGTCGCTAAATCTTCTCCTTAACACCCACTTTCCCGGCTGCGATGAAAACAGACCACACTACATCGCGGCTCCCTCCGTTGCCTCAAGTGTTATCATGAACCTGCTAAGCTAGGAGAACATTTCCTGGGCAATAAAAAGCTTCAAACCATAAAAATCCGCGGGACCAGATGGCATCATCCCTGCCCAACTGATTCACGCTGGATAAAAAGCCACTAATTGGCTCAAAAGGATATACAAGGGAATCTTCTCCCATGGATATATCCCGGAAACCTGGCTTCATACCAAAGCCGTCTTCATCCCCAAGGCAGGCAAGCCCTCGCACACTGCCCCCAAAGATTTCAGACCCATAAGTCTATCGTCCTTCCTTCTGAAGACGATGGAACGGCTTTTGGGGATGCATCTCACGGTAAATATTCCGCCTAGTCTATTCTCAGACTCCCAGCATGCCTATCGGAAAGGAAGATCCACCGAAACGGCCCTACACACGATCACATCGATCATAGAAGCGTCCCTCAACTGTAAGGAGTACACCCTGGTAGCCTTCCTCGACATAGAAGGCGCCTTTAATAACATCCTCCCGACCGCCATCACGGGTGCACTGACGGACCTGTGGGTTGACTCCCGGACGGTGAGCCTGATCGATCAGATGCTACAATGCAGGACGGTTGAGGCATCACTGGGGACGTCAACGTCCACCAGATTTGTCAGTAGAGGCACCCCGCAGGGCGGAGTCCTCTCGCCCCTCCTATGGAACGTGGCAGTGAACGAACTGCTGCGGGAGATAGAGGGGGGTGGCTGCCGCGTGGTGGCGTATGCGGACGATGTTGCTATAGCATTCTCGGGTTAATTCCCGCAGACGCTGTGTGAGTGCCTGACAAGCACTCTCATGAAGATGTCAAAATGGGCAGACAAATGCGGTCTAGGCGTCAACCCGTCTAAAACGGAACTGGTGCTCTTCACTAGGAAGTACAAAGTTCCGGCACTGATTCCCCCAAGACTATGTGGGGAAGCGCTAATCTTCAGCAACAACGCCAAGTATCTTGGTCTAATCCTCGATAGAAAGCTCGATTGGAAATTGAGCATAGAGGATAGAGTAAAGAAGGCCACACAAGCCCTCTATACTTGCAGGAAAGCCATCGGACTAAGATGGGGAATGACCCCCTATATAGTTCGGTGGCTTTACACCACCATCATACGACCGATCATGCTCTATGGAGCGGTAGTATGGTGGCCAGCCTTAGACAAAAGGACATGCCTCAATAAACTCAGCAGAGTTCAACGCATGGCAGAGCTATGCATAACTGGCGGGCTACGCACTACTCCAGGGGAAGCCCTGGATACTGTGCTGGACCTCCTCCCCATAGATCTCATGGGAAAGAAAGTGGCAACACTTTCCGCACTCAGAATGAGAGAAGCCAGACTGTGGAAAGCGTCCGCGGTTGGGCACTCGGGAATCCTGACGAGACACCCGCAATTACCAGAGAGGACAGATTATTGTGTCCCTAGTGATCACCTCTCGACGCCTTTCCAGGTATCAATCCCACTTAGGGAGGACTGGGAGATGGGCGAACCAGGACCCGCAAATGCGGTTCACTTCTACACTGATGGCTCAAAGTTAGACGGCCGCGTGGTAGGCGGAGTCTACTGCAGCGAGCTGAACATCAGTCATTGCTTCAGGCTCCCGGACCACTGCAGTGTGTTCCAAGCGGAGGTTGTAGCCATCAAGGAGGCCATTTCCATCGTCTCCAAACTACTTCTAGACACGCACTTAGTGTGCGTTTTCTCGGACAGCCAAGCAGCTATTAAAGCTCTAGGCTCAATATCGTCGAACTCAGCGACTGTAAATGACTGCCGCAGGTCTCTGCACGAGATCGCAGATCAGTTAGACCTCTTCCTTATATGGGTCCCAGGCCACAGGGACATCGAGGGGAACGACGCCGCCGACGAGTTAGCAAGGCAGGGTACTACAATTCCTCTCCTTATGGAGAGGGAGCAGGTAGCGATGCCTCTGGCTACGTGCAGGCTCCTCACGCACGAATTGTTCGAGAAAAATGCCAATAGGAGATGGCAGCAAACCGTTTCCTATAAAATCTCAAGATTGATATGGCCATATCGATCGAAGAAGCGCTCAGCCGAGCTGTATAGGCTCAGCAGAGCACAGTGCTCTGCAGTTACTCGAGCCACTAGGGGACACTGGCAGATTGGCACTCATGCCTCTAGACTGTCAATCCCTCATTACGACTTCTGCAGGAGTTGTCGCGACGAGGAAGAGGAGGAATCGGTCCCCCACTTCTTCTGCCACTGCCCGGCCCTTGGAAATCGTCGTCTTCGTATTCTCGGGGCCGCTTTCCTCACAGACATTTCGGACCTGTCCGAAATCAAACCGGGGACCTTGTCCAGATTCATCCAAGCATCCGGATGGGACTGCCCTTAATTTGCAACAGCCTGTTTCTCCACGGTTTTTAGGCACTGGGAAGGGGCACACGCCCATGCGGCACCACAACGGACCTTCTACAGGTCCAAGTGAGCTTGGGAGGGTTTCATCACTCCCCCAGGCTACCGCCTGAACCTAACCTAACCTACTATTATTTCCATCAATGTTTAGATAAATACCAGATGGATCGATAAATGAACATCTAGATTATAATCGATGATAATATGTGGGGGAAAACAGTCCATTGTTGGAATTGTCCCCTGATTCCGCACATTATATTGCAGATAAATAGCAATGTCTGCGCACAACTATAGGTATATTCCAAACTCTAAACTATGCCACTTAATTTTGGTGTTCCCAACAGCCAAATGGTAGTGGTAGAAGTCCCCTCCCAATCGCTGGGGGGAGTCGAATTGTAATTAATTTGTGCATGTGACAAGCGCATTAACTGCATTAACTGTACAGCAGATGCTGTACGGCTGTATCTGCCAGAATTTAGCGGCCGCTTTATGGCCATCTAATTAGCTGGTCGGAAGGCACTGGCCAAATCCAAAACGAGGGGTAACGTTGTGAGTTGCTGCGGACGCCGCAACTCTACATTTATACCCGATACTTAGTCAGTATGGCTCTCCTCCGGCAGACGCCGCGAATATTAAACGACACGACAAAGAGTGCGTGCGAGAGAGACAGAAAATCAGTCTGAGCGTGACGTCGGGCGCTGCGTAGCCACTACAAATTGATTTGTTCCTTTTGGCTATAAAAATTATCTGATCTGATCCAGATTCAGCAATCTGATAGATATAGTCGTTATATATGATTCTGCGTTTTTAGTTTTCTCGAATCTGCAATATTGTGGATGCAACAGATTTTCGTCCTTTGTGTGGGCGGAAGGGGGTGGGGCAAAATTTTGAGATATACGTTTTATAGTGAGATCAAACAGAAGTGCGGATACCAAATTTGGGTACTCTAGCCTTAATAGTCTCTGAGATTTGTGGATGCCCCAGATTCGTCCTTTGCGGGCCCGGAAGGGGGTGTGGCGAAATTTTGACACAAAACGGTCAAGGTCCGATATCACAGGCGTGTGGATACCAAATTTGGTTGCCCTGGCTCTTATAGGTTCTGAGATCCTTGAACTCATATTTTGCAATTGGCAAAACCGACCATGAAACCTGTGTTTTAGAGAGAGACAGAGCGAGAAAGAATGAAATTGCTTTCTTGATTCTAGCTATAATCATTATACGATCTGGTTCAGGTTTTGCACTCTAGAAGATATAGTCATCTTCTACGATTCTGCGTTTTTAGTTTTCTGGTATCGTCGAAATTGTGGATGCCACAGATTTTCGACTTTTGTGGGGGCGGAAGTGGGCGGGGCGAAGTTTTGAAATATTTTTTTAGCAGTGACATATCACAGAGGTCTGGATCCAAAAGATCGTTGCTCTAGCTCTTATAGTCTTTGAGCACTAGGCGCTGAAGGGGACGGACAGACGGACGGACGGACAGACGGACAGACAGACAGGGCTCAATCGACTCGGCTATTGATGCTGATCAAGAATATATATACTTTATGGGGTCGGAAACGATTCCTTCTGGACGTTACACACATCCACTTTTACCACAAATCTAATATACCCCAATACTCATTTTGAGTATCGGGTATAATTAATTGGGAATTAAGCGCACCGAGAGCAGTGCCACGCCCTCTCCGCGCTAAATGTGGCCATAAAACAGTGGGCGAACGGGGTCGTGGCCCCTGGCCCTGGTTCCGACTGCTTCGAAGTATGCAAATAATAAAACCGAATTTTGATATTGATTCTTTCTCTATGGCAGTAATAAAACATACATGGCCATTCTCCTTCTGCCGCCCCTATGCCAGACGGGAATCGTAAAAGGAAAATGTGAAAAGTCGGGCACGGACACACGCACAAGGGAGTCGGTCAGTGGGAGGGCCAGCTGCCCGAAGCCTCTGGCATAAACTATATTTAACAATATGTTTATATGGTTTATGTTTTTGTCCCGGTTCATGCACCGAAGTCAGCAAATTTGTACTTTTATGTTTGTATTTCAAATATGCCGTCTGTTGGGGAGGGGCACGGGGGAGAATGAGGGCCCTAGGAGGGCCCTTTGCAAGAGCTATCCACTCGAGACAAATATCCCTCCGGCTCAAGCAGATGTATATTTACGGGGCTGGGGGTCGAGTGGGGTAAACTTTTATTATTTGCCCAGCTAGAAAATTATGAGAGTCGAGATAAGTCGAAATTGGCATACTCTTCAGTGGGCTCGCAAGTCCCTGGCTGGCAGTAGGAGAACTCACGCTTGTTTTTCCTTCTTGCGAAATTAATACCCAGAATTCCTATGCAACCCATTGCTATGGGTCGAACGGCTCATCAAATCGTCCGAATCGCTGATTAAAGGAAATTAGTTGAGGGATTTGTGGCTGGATAAACACTCGTGGATGCCGATCTCCTCGTAATCCACAAATCCATTTCCCATTTGATTAGCCAGCATATTTATCACTAAGTAGCCAAAAAGTAGTTTGTCTAGGCCCATTCCCATTCCCATTCGCCCATCCCCGTCCCCCCCTCATAATGAGGTCTTATTGCTTCTAAGAATTACCAATGCCATCAGTTCTACTGCATTGTAATTGGCTAAAGAAGGCAATGCAAGGCTACTCATTTGGATGCCTTCCAAAACGCTCTCCAATGCACACATTGCACAATGTTTCCTTTGGAAGCTGAAGTCGTTGCTCCCATAGCGAAGTGGGAACGGAGTGCTTTGTAAAACCGGATCTGATCGAGGAAAAGCTACCTGGAGCTTTCCCTGCTCTCTGGCTCCGTCTCTACGATAAACACTAGTGCGTGTGTTTTGTAAAGCCTCTGATCGAGTAAAAGTTTCCTGGAGCTGCAGCTCGCTCTCCCAGTCGATTAGTGGCCAACATAACCAGCAAAAGCTCTCTTCTCTTCGCTGCTTGCACACTTGCACTCACACTGCTTGGTGTGGCGTGTAAGTATGCTATGTTTGTGGGACGCTCGCTGTGTTCGGCTGTAGTAATTAGACCCCCTCCCCCCGGCTAAACCGATTTCGCCCCCAATGAGCGGCTGAGTGCTGGGCGGCGGGTGGGCGGTGGTGCCAGTAAATTGAGTGGCTCTACATGATGAGTGGCATTTGTTATTCGCTTTCGCTCTGCTCCTGCCTGTGCTTGTGCTTGTGCTTTGAGTGGCTGGCACTTGAGTGGCGCTAAAGTCGTGGAAATGAGCTATCAACAGCTGCCGCCCCGGGATGTTTGCTTGCTCTGGCAACAGGCGGCATGCATGGAAAGCGGTTGTTGATATTCTTTAACATTTCTGTTGACTAGACGGCCTCCCAGCACGCGCTCAGGACTCGGCTCCAGCCACAGAGTCAGAAACATAGCCACAGACCGAGGGACACAGCTGAGCATGCATATTTCATGGCATAAGCCAGGGCTCGGGCTCGGCCCCACTCCAAGGCGCTGCCATGGCAGATGATTCGGGGAGCCACAACATCATTACAAACATCTCCGGCCCTTAGTTTACTTTGCTGTTGGTTCCGCTGTTGTTCCTTCATTTATTTATGCACAAATATCCCACAGAAGGTGCAGGCGTCGGCAGCAACAGCAACCGCTGCAGATGCTCAATTCAATCAATTTAAATCTTGTTGGTTTTCCGAGCTTCAAATTCAGGCCACACGACGGAAATTCCTGATTTTCAGAACTTTTCCGTCGAACATGTCCCTGCAATACTCCTCCAAGGCCAGAATGCGTCTAGAAATGGGAGAGAAAATGGAAGAGAAACATTAAGCCTAAACACATTTGCATTCTTGTGAAATTTATTCAATCGGAAAGGGAATTTTGAACGGAACTCTAACAAAAAAGGATTTACAGTAGAACTATCAATCCGGCTAGAGTTATGGCTCATAAGATCACCATGAAATTGGGTATAAACTAAGTGAAACATCTTGTACGTTTCACGTCCTGTTCCAATCTTAGTGGGATTTGCTAATTGCCATAAAGGTTCCAGAGCTTGCAGTTTCGATCGTGTTCAAATCCATATGGTTGAAATACCAAAGCCGAGTAACACCCCAGAGAATGGACTTTTAGACGTGGCTTTAAATTGTGCTTAAATGTAATATTTGTTTATTTTATTGCACAGAAGTGTGTGTGGCGCCTCCTTTTACTCCTTCTTCCTTTTTTACTCTGCTTACACACTAAAAACCAGTGACAAATCAGACCCAGACTTCCCCTTCTTTCTTCATTCATTCCTTCCATTGTTTTGTCCTTCCTTTCCTTTATGTTTCGCCCTCTTGCTGGCTCGTGTTTTGGTTTACACTCGTATTTGCCTTAATCTGCGTAAATTGTATTTCCTTTGATTCCATTTCCACCGCTGTGTGGAGTGTGGGGGGCGGGGGCGGGGGCTTGGGCCTCTTGTGGGTGGTTCCTGCCACTGCAGACACTCAGACAAAGGGATGCCGCGTGCGTCGCTTGGCCTTCACGGGATACTCGTAGCCCTCGAAGTAGTCCTCCATTTCGTCCTCCTGGTGCTCGTGGTGGTGGTGGTGGCTGCGACTGTGGTGCTTCTTGGGCGGCTCGTGGTGCTCCTTGACCGGTACTGGAATGGGCAACGGGACCTTCTTAATGACCGTCTTCGTGTGGATATGTGTGTGGTGCTTCACCGGCACGTGTATGCGGATCCTGTAATGAAAGGGATATGCTCATCAGCTTCATGTGGCACGAAAAATGTCGTTAAAGGCGTGCCAGGGACTTCGGTGGAAAGGGAACTGTTTCTTACTTCAGTTTGTCGCTTGATGGATGGCCGCCAGCCAGCGTGAACATCACGCAAGTGATAAAGAGAAAGCTCAGTGCCTGAAAGGAAACGAGTGCAAGGATTACGATTCGGTCCAGTACAGTACAAACGCGACACAATTAGCATAATGCCTAGAAGAAGGTCCACCCCGACCTCCACTCTCTCTGTCTGGCCGATCGCCTTCATCATCTGCCGACTGCTTCTGATGGGGCCGTGACAGAAGCTGTCAGCAGGACGATGGGGGTGGAGGTCAAGCCGTTTTGGGGCTTCCCCTGGGATTGGCGGTAGTGGATTCAGCGGGCAGGAGTCCTTCAAATCTTTTAATCAAATGGTTTTCCGTTTAGCTGCGAAAATCCCGAATAATTTTCCTTGGAAGTTGTATTTTAAAAACAGCAAAGCCTCTTGATGGGGGAGATTTTTTTTGAAAACATAAAACAAAACAAATGAATTTTTAATCTAAAAGTTAAGGACTTTTCAACGATTTAAATCCATGAAGACGGGGATAAATTGCCACCTTTTTCCTTAAGCAAAAGACTTGACTTCGATATTCATGGAACTAAACACAAAAACTTGGCTCGAAATAATGTCTTTGAATGGATATCCTCATGCCAGCCCCACTGGTGGTGCCCCTTCGGCAAAGTGACTTTCCCTTTGTTGCACAATTTGGTTGCATTAACTGTTTATGGGCCAACGGAGAGTTCTTTTCATGTTCGATCGTAAAAAACCAATTATGTTTTTGTGGTTTTGTCCATTTCATTTTATCATTTCTGTTTCTTTTATGTTTTACTCATTTCACGCGCGATTGAAGAAAACTTCGTTGCAAATGGAGCGGCTTTTCTTCTCGTATTTTTTGGCCACTTTTTTTCGGTGGAGCTATGTGCGGACTCTCTACGGGGAGCTTAATTTTTACAAGGTTTTCTGCATGCATATTTGTTCACTTTTTTATTTTTACACCCGATACTCAAAATGAGTATTGGGGTATATTAGATTTGTGGTGAAAATGGATGTGTGTAACGTCCAGAAGGAATCGTTTCCGACCCCATAAAGTATATATATTCTTGATCAGCATCAATAGCCGAGTCGATTGAGCCCTGTCTGTCTGTCCGTCCGTCCGTCTGTCCGTCTGTCCGTCTGTCCGTCCCCTTCAGCGCCTAGTGCTCAAAGACTATAAGAGCTAGAGCAACGATGTTTTGGATCCAGACTTCTGTGATATGTCACTGCTACAAAAATATTTCAAAACTTCGCCCCGCCCACTTCCGCCCCCACAAAGGACGAAAATCTGTGGCATCCACAATTTTTAAGATATGAGAAAACCAAAAACGTAGAATTGTAGAGAATGGCCATATCTTTAAGACTGCAGAATCTGAATTGGATCGTATTATTATTATAGCCAGCATCAAAAAAACAATTTCATTTTTTCTCGCCCTGTCTCTCTCTAACACACACGTAGCATAGGCGGCTTTGCTTAGAGTAAAACATTAGCGCCTAGATCTCAGAGACTATAAAAGCTAGAGCAACCAAATTTGGTATCCACACTCCTTAGATATCGGACCGAGACGAGTTTGTTTCAAAATTTCGCCACACCCCCTTCCGCCCCCGCAAAGGACGAAAATCTGGGGATATTCACAAATCTCAGAGACTATTAACGCTAGAGTAACCAAATTTGGTATCCGCACTCCTGTTAGATGTCACTATAAAACGTATATCTCAAAATTTCGCCTCACCCCCTTCCGCCCCCCAAAAGGACGAAAATCTGTGGCATCCACAATTGAATTGAAGATACGAGAAAACTAAAAACGCAGAATCATAGATAATGATTATATCTATCAGGTTGCTGAATCTGGATCAGATCAGATCATTTTTATAGCCAAAAGGAACAAATCAATTTGCAGTGGCTACGCAGCGCCCGACGACACGCTCAGACTGATTTTCTGTCTCTCTCGCACGCACTCTTTGTCGTGTCGTTTAATATTAGCGGCGTCTGCCGGAGGAGAGCCATACTGACTTATTATCGGGTATAACTGTAGAGTTGCGGTGTCCCCAGCAACTCACAACGTTCCCCTTCGTTTTTTCTCTGCTTTCGGCAAACGCGAAGATTTTTGGTGTTTCGAGTATTTGCACTGGCTTTTACATAGACCCTTTCTTTCGCGCAGGGAGGACTGCGCTCAGTGGAACACTTACTCCTTGGGGCAAATGCATTGTTGTTCGCGAATTAATTCGTATCTTCTGACGCTGTTGTTTGATTGGATTAAAAGTGCGGATTTTGGTTAACCATCGTCGACGCGTGTAGAAACGAAACTACTGTCGGACCTGCCGCCTGCAGCCGCTTAAATATGAAGCAAAAAGCGAAGAAAAAAACGAGGGGGAACGCTGTGAGTTGCTGCGGACACCGCAACTCTACGGTTATACCCGATACTAAGTCAGTATGGCTCTCCTCCGGCAGACGCCGCTAATATTAAACGACACGACAAAGAGTGCGTGCGAGAGAGACAGAAAATCAGTCTGAGCGTGACGTCGGGCGCTGCGTAGCCACTGCAAATTGATTTGTTCCTATTGGCTATAAGAATGATCTGATCTGATCCAGATTCAGCAATCTGATAGATATGGTCATTATCTATGATTCGAATGTGCAATATTGTGGATGCAACAGATTTTCGTCCTTTGTGTGGGCGGAAGGGGGTGGGGCGAAATTCTGAGATACACGTTTTATAGTAAGATCTAACAAGAGTGCGGATACCAAATTTGGTTACTCTAGCCTTAATAGTCTCTAAGATTTTTGAATATCCCCAGATTTTCGTCCTTTGCGGGGGCGGAAGGGGGTGTGGCGGAAATTTGGAAACAAACTCGTCTCGGTCCGATATATTAGGAGTGTGGATACCAAATTTGGTTGCTCTAGCTTTTGTAGTCTCTGAGATCTAGGCGCTAATGTTTTACTCTAAGCAAAGCCGCCTATGCTACGTGTGTGTTAAAGAGAGACAGGGCGAGAAAAAATGAAATTGTTTTTTTGATGCTAGCTATAATAATAATACGATCCAATTCAGATTCCGCAGTCTTAAAGATACGGTCATTCTCTACAATTCTACGTTTTTGGTTTTCTCATATCTTAAAAATTGTGGATGCCACAGATTTTCGTCCTTTGTGGGGGCGGAAGTGGGCGGGGCGAAGTTTTGAAATATTTTTGTAGCAGTGACATATCACAGAAGTCTGGATCCAAAACATCGTTGCTCTAGCTCTTATAGTCTTTGAGCACTAGGCGCTGAAGGGGACGGACAGACGGACAGACGGACAGACGGACGGACGGACAGACAGACAGGGCTCAATCGACTCGGCGATTGATGCTGATCAAGAATATATATACTTTATGGGGTCGGAAACGATTCTTTCTGGACGTTACACACATCCACTTTTACCACAAATCTAATATACCCCAATACTCATTTCGAGTATCGGGTATAATTATGAGTGCGCCTGCCACCGCTGCTGCTGCTGCTGCTACAGTGAAGCATGCCACAACTGGCAACCGAGAGCGGGCCAATGGAGTGACACGAAGTTGCCGGAGTGGAAACACGGCTCAAAAAACAAAAACACAATCAAGTCAAAGTTTGCCAACAGAGGGGCAGCGAGCAGGCGAGCAGGCGGGCAGGCGCCCTGCCACGGCGCTGCAGCCGATCGATTCCTCCAAGTATGGCAAAGGAACGTGCTTCCCACGTGCTTCCCTGGGACTACAGACAGAGATGTTTATTATCCCCAGATAACCCTAGATAAGCAAATTAATCCCAGATGAATGTACCTATATCTCTGTTTCCCGAGGCCTTCAGTATGCCGAGTAGGGTGCCCTGCCACCCTGACTATCACTATCATGGAAACTCACCACAACTAAACCAAAGCCAAAGCCAAAGCCAAAAGAAAACCCAAAGAAACATCAAAAGCAACAACTCAAGCTCAAAGCCACAAGCCTCACTCTCCCGCTCTTCCACTCTCCCGCTCTACCGCTCTCTCTCCATCTGTCACCGTCCTATCTCTGTCTGTCGCAGTCAAAAAGCCACCGAACATGCAGACAAAGAGAGAGCACAAGCAGAGGGAGACAGAGAGAGATGTAAGTGTAATTGAAGCTTTTGCCTGAGTTAAACGCAGCGATTATGTCGGTCTGCCTGCCAGGCAGCCGGCGGCCACCGCAGGGGCGGTGTGCGGATGTGGGGGCCGGCGCCGGCACAATGTTGCAGTTTCAAATGCATCAAGGATTTGGTTAGCTTCCTGGTTAGACATTTGGACTCGGATCGGGACGTTTGTCGTATATTGAGTTGGGCGCTGAAATATGTCGTCATGTCAAGTGCCCTGCGCCCTTACACTCCACCACCCGCCTCTCCCCGATTGCAATTTAAATGTGCAACACGATGGCAATTCGTTTGATTGGCCATTCTTGCCGCTGGCCCAGCAAAATGAGCGACGCCACGAGAGTAATGCAGGAAGCGCATCATTTGGGCCATTTCAGCCATTCCAGCCATTTCGGCCATTTCAGCCATTTCGGCTGGCTAATCAACTGGTTTCGCGCTGCTGTTGCATAACAATCACAAATCCAGACCGGCACGACACTTTGTCATTGTCTTCGCGGTGTTACATGCCCGGGTCTCGGCTGGTCTGGCTCATCCAGCTAGTTTTCTTTTCTGCCTGTCGCTGCTGTTCCGCTTGACATGATATAACTTTCAGATACTCCGCTTTAATGGTCTGCCGTTGGGGACTATTTTCTGCACCTCTCCGCACTTTTCGGCAATTAGCAGGCATTTTTTTATGATATAATCAGAAAATAGGAATGATATATGATCGCAGCACTGACCGGTTTTCCACCATGTCTTCGCATTTGCGAAAAGTGTCAAAATTAATTGCCTACAAGGTGCAAGCCCCAGTCGGTGGGCGCCGCTCGGGGCTGGTATCGGGTCATTAGCACCACATTCGAGTGAATGGTGGCAGCAATCAAATCAAATCTAATCAAACCACATCGAATCACATCGAGTCCGGGGCCGATCCGAGTCAAGTCAAGCCAAGTGCAACCGACTGAGAGCCTTTCCATCAAAAACGCTGCGTCAAGATTTGTGCGGGGTATTTATTGGAGGCGGTGGAGGGGAGACAAAACGGAAAACTGGCACAAGGCCAAATGGGAAAGGGGAAAAACTTTACCCAGAGATTAATATTGGAGATGGCCAACAGCAAAAGCAAAAGCAAGCCAATGGCCAAACTTTGCTTAACATGTTGTTAACCCGGCCCGAACCGAACCGAACCGAATCGCCTTTCACTTCAGCCCGTCCGTGCCGGCAGGGATTATCCAACTTTAAGCCCCGGAAACCGATACATCAGGCCTGTTGTATCCCAGTCCCCCGGCCGTATTCTTCTTCCCGGCCATTTCCTTCTGCAATAAATTTTCACTTAACTATGTCGATCATCGGACAACAAGCAGTAGCGCCACCGCACGTGCTACGTACAACATTCATGTGCATCACCACACGCCCCACAGCACCCCACCACCAATCGCCATAAACTCCCATTGTTGGACCGAGGCGGGTTGGGGCTTGGGGTGTTGTTTGTGTGTGACACAATTTTCCAGTTTACCAGTTACGCCTCGCGAATTTAATTGACGGAAGCGCGTTAAAATTGCAAAGCCAAACCAATCCACAAAAACACTCGGAAAATGGATAAAAAAACGAAACACAAGCAAAAAAACAAAGTGAAAATTTCATGTATTATGCATTTGCATATTCGAGCCGGGCAGAGCAGAGTTTCCCGCTTCATCTTTGTACATAATTGACGGCCAAACTGAGGAGTTCATCCAGCCGGGGGCCGGCCGGGTCCGGTCCCTTTGGGGAGTGAGCCCCGCGAGCCAAAAGCCTAGATTACATGGGGCTTTGATCAAAAATAGCGCTTAAAAGACGCATGGCACTTATGGTTGCTGAATATTTCAAAGTCTGCGCTTTTTCGCAAAATAAATTTGAAACAATGTTCAGTTCTTTCATGATTTTGACATGATCAGAATCACGAAAATCTGTTAGGTATCCATAATGTTGAATGGTGCTCTTATCGACCTGTATTTCAGAATGAAAACAAAATTGATTCCAGCTGAAGACCTACCAAAGAGCCTAAAGCGTAGCGCCTTTCTGTCCTTCAGAGGGACGTGGACTTTGTAGGGCCAGACTCATAGAGAAGGTTACTTTTGTTTGAGAAGGATGTAGGATATACAACAATTTGATGATATAATCAACTGTCACCATCTTCTCCTCCCTTTAAATCACAAACGGAAATCTGATGCTCAGCTTCCCATGAATCCGATAAAGTTCAAGGGAAACTCGCAGGGAAAACTATTTGCTTTGCTGAATTCATCAAAAGCGACCTTGCCACAGAAAGCCGCAACGTGTACTACATACATATGTGGCCATAAATCTACTCTTCCCAATGCCTCAATGTGGCAAGTGCGGCCAAGTTTTAGTTTACCCCAAACATGGATTTGCCTTTAACGGGGCGCGCAGGTGTCGTTGTTGTAGTTGTTAATGCTTCTATTGCTGTTGCTGTTGTTGTTCTCGTACGAGATTCTCTTTCTTTCGGCTTCTGTGTGTGGCACGTTTTTATGGCCACTGAGACTGACTGCAGGGTTGTGGTGGGGCGGAGGGGTGCATTTATTTATGGCTATTCGTTCTGCTGAACCACAAAAGTTTGCTGAACTTGGCAGAAATGAAGCCCTCCCCACTCCCAAGACACACAAACAAAGTTGTGAGGGGTTTTTCCAAGCATCAGGTGGCACTCACGACTAGAGTTAGCATATGAATCCTTTACTGATTGAGCCAGGCAACAGCTTTGCATGATATTGAAATGTAATTTAAATGTGATTCAAATAACTTCTATTTCAATGACTTTACTGAGTTTATTGACTTTGAAAGTAGCCACTTAATGGCAGATTGCCAGAAAGACTGAAAGGGATTGTCACTTGGATCTCAGTGGGATTTCTTTAAAACATGTCAATCAGATTATTGCCTGAAGCTTACATCTATTTAGATCTTCCACAGCCTGGCCCAGCTGGGATCCCTGGGTTCTACTGGCTTCCTCCGTGGGAAGGCATTCGATAACTCACTTACCTCCGAACCTAAGTTCATTGATCAGATTCGATTCCCTCATAAATACCCGCTCGGGCATGGCTAAATATCAGTTGGATTTTGCTTCCGCGGCTGTCCGACAGTCCGGCAGGCCGCTTCCTATTGCCGCTGTGCGGAGTCCCATTTGGAATTGATTGGCTTTTCATTGACGTGGATTATAAATGCAAAATCGGACATCGAACAATGCCGCTGGGCAATTAATGAAATTTTTTCATTATAATTGAACAATGAGAATAATAAAGGCAATCAATCGTTGAAATATAAATAAACAATTTTTGGTATCGTCGGAATGTCGGGGCTGGGAGCCAGAAATACGCCACGTTGTGCAGTTACGGACTGAAAAGAGCTGATGAGAGTGCACTGAACCCCTGGGATCGTGCAAGACAGTCGAAAACAGTAGAAGTAAAAACTATTAAGTGAGCATTCCTGATGAGGAGCTTAAAGCCAATCTGTGTGGTGTCTAAATGGTGAAAATGTTTTAGATGAAGGATAAGAAGATTGACTAAGATGCACTGAACATAGGCTAGATAAAAACTATACAAGGGAGACTGAAGACGGATGCATTACATTTTTCAACTAACTGAACAGCTCCGGGAAATTCCGAGAGATCTGAAATCGAATATATGCTGGCCTGCACCATATGTATGCGTGTAGAGAATCTCTTCAGAATCCAATAATTGAAAAGAAGCGTAGTATAAATAAAGAACTCGGCTTTTATCCAGTGAGCCCCGGTCTAAGGTTCAGGGGTTCGGGCCCATTGGATCAGTCTGGACAATGGATAGCTAGTGACAGTGGCTAGCATTCATTTCCATCACCATCGCATCCCTTCAAAGTGTTTATATTGCTTTTTTGTACACCTTTTAGAGAATGTTTTGTGTGTGTGTGTTTGTGGGGTACTCCTTGCTGATGATCATTTGTATCTGTCATGGGCAGCGACCAGAGGGCCCTCATTAGCATATACCAGAGGTTTTGTGAGTGTGAGTGTTAGAGTGTGTCTGTGTGTGGGTGAGATGTATATATGTATGCAACAGTCGGCCTAGAGCTACTTAATCATATATCATATAATGCCTTTCTTTCATATACTCGTATGTAGAGAAGAGGTTGTATATATAATGAATTCTGTTTATTTTATTGGGACTCGGAGAGCTCCTCCTGCTGCTGATTTTAATATTTTACTCAGAGGGGAGTTCCGGGGCTTGTTGCATCTTTTCTTTATATAAATGTAAATATCGTAACAAATTCAGTATGCCGTATATATGTATATGTATGCTAAATTTATATTTAATTTACTCATTTTACACCTGTCGAGCTCTCAGTTTACAGTTTCCGCTTTCCATTTTCCACTTTCAGTTTTACTTTAAAAATTTAACCATTTCTTTCACTAAAAACTTAGCGTAAAAAGTTAACAGTAGATATATCTATATATGTGTTTGTTTCTTGTATATATATATCATATATAGATACACTTTGTTGCCGCGTCCTCCGCTCTAGCCAACTCAACGTCACTGTATATTATTTAATAGATTAGCTATCGTCCTCTTTCCTCCTTTCTGTATTTAGTTCTTAACAAAGTTTGGTTTTGGGGATTGGATTGGTTTTGTTTTGTTTTATTTCAAGTTTGAAAGCTGCTCCCTTGCATTGTATAAGCTAAAACTAGTTCCGTATTCGCTATAGTGCATATGTGGTTTCTATATATATAAAGTATTCTTAGTTTCATTCAATTGGTTTTTTGTTTTTTATTTTTTATTTTTTTACTTGTTATATCTGTTATTTTTCTAAGGCCAAAAATGTCGAACTGAAATTTCGTTCAATCGATTGACTGCACCAAAAACACACAGAGTTTCGCAATTGAAGTACAAATTGTCGTCCCTGTCCCCAGTTCTATGTTGGCTAGTGTAAGCTTTGCTGCGCGCGGTTGTGTGTGTCGGTGGGGGTGTGGAAAGGATCTCAGCGAAAACTCACAAAAATTATTTCTGCGCTTTTCTATATATTTTTGTTTTTTTTTTTTGTGGAATTGCAAAATATAATTTATTGGTATTTTTTCGTTTTTTTTGTTTTTTTTTGTTTCTTGTTTTTGTTGTTGTTGTGTATACATTTTAATCATAATTTTCCTTGTTACTCGTATAATTAATAGTAATTAATAATTATGCCTGCCTGCTGAATTTTTGTTTTACGTTCACCAAAAACTATTTTGATTTTGTTTTAATTTTAAATTTAGTACAAAATGACAGTGTAGCAGGCTGATGGGAAGGGTGGCATAAGCGGGCGTGGGAAGAGGGATGGTAGGGGGGGGGGGGGTATTTAAGACACACCAATTATCACCTACTATCCAATTGTTTTTGTTGTTGGTTTCTTTATTTACTAAGTTTAACTAATTTATATAATGTAAGCATGTTTTCTGTGTGTGTGTGTGTGTATCGTCTTTGTAAAGTCAGTCAGTTATATAAATGTATATATATATATGTATATATCAACCAAAAAGTTGCCGTTTCTTTTGTCTTTCTAATTTCTGAAGATTTTCTTTCATTTTTTTGTTTTTTTTTGTGCTTTGTGAAGGCGTGAGTGGGTCGTGGGGAGAAGGGTGAGGGGGGCATGCTGTCAGGGTCCGTCCGTCCGTCTGTTTTGATTTATTAATTTTTGTTTTTGTATTTAAGTTTTTATCTTATAAACAATAAAAGTTTCGTAATTATGCGTAGGATTTCATATCAAAAATTGTTGGTTTTTCTTGTTGTTTTATCTTTTTCTTTATTTTTACTAAACCTTGGAACCGGATTGGGATATATAGTGCTATATATACGTGTGTGTGTATGTACGTAATTATGTTATATATAAGAAATTAATAAAAAATTGTTTTTAAACAAAATATTGCATACTTTTATGTTCTTGCTTGAATTTTCTTATTTGTTTTTTCTGCATTCCGCTTTCTTCTCTCGATTCTGTATTTTCTTATCCTCCTATCCGCTTATCCGTTTATTTTATCCTCTCCGTTATCGTCTAATGTAAAATGTAAAAACATAACGGTAAATTGTAAATATATTGTAATTGCATTAATCAATATAATTATAAGAACACATTTTCCGAGATATTCGATTTTGTTGTTTAGAAAGAAATATGGCCAATATGCGTGCACATAGCCGATAAGACATAGTTATACATACATCTCCTGCATATATAATACACATACATATGTACTCTTCACTTTACAACGAAAGGCGAAGAAAACATAGGCGGGAGTGGGCGTGGGCTTGGGCTGGGGCGTGGGCTTGGGCTGGGGCGTGGGCCTGGCGTGTGGGTGTACGTGGAGCAGAGGGCATGGGTCTGTCGTCATTGAATCTTTAAGTACTTGGTCAGGGCTTGCCTGGGGATACTCGTGGGTTAACCTAATGGGGTTGATGGGCGTGGGTGTGGGACCGGGACCGGGACTGGATGCGTAACATCGAAAATCGAAAACTTGAAGCCCCTTGCTCGAAATGCAATTGGTTTCTCTATGAAGCAAAAAGTCTTAACTGAGTAACAAATATTTTTGAAATATTTTCCCTTCCCTTGCGTTCTCTCTCTCTCTTTCTTTCGCTCTATCATATATAATGTATATATGCATATATATATAGAGTTCTTTTTAAGTGAGTCCTTGGCGGGGATCACATCCTTGGTTGTATGCTAGCTTAAACCATGATAAAAATGTTGTATTTGCTGCTGTTGCTATTTTTCCTGCTGCTGTCCTGTGCTGTCCTGCGGCTGTTGCGGGACAGGCTCAGTCCACGAGCAGCGACTGCTGCGTGGCAGGGTCAGGGGCAGGGTCAGGGGGAAGGGTACACCCCGTGGCACCTACATCCTCAGCAACATCATCCGCGGACGTCTCCATGAGCTGTTGCTGTTCTTGTTATGTCAGATCCTGCTGCGAATCTATTGAGAACAGCTCCTTGTACAGCGCCGGGAATACCACGGTCGGATGTTGTTGCTTGAACTTGCTCAGCGACTCCATGTGCAAGATGGAGATGTCGCTGCAAGGATCCAGTTAAAGATTACAGATTATACACATGTAAATGGAAATATGAGGGATCTACTTAGACGCACTACGAATACCTACCGGAAATTGGGTATATTGTTCAGCAGTGTGTCCAGCACGGTGACATCGCCCTTGAGCGGCGCATGATTCGTTTCCAGCTCCTGCCTTATTGCGTTCATGCTCAGATTGAAAAGCCTCTGTATTTCAGTGTTACCACGCACTCCATTGCGCTCTACAAACAGAGTTCGAAGTGAACCAATGGCAAGGTGGGATTCAAGAGTGATTCAACTTACCTGGCCAGAGCAGGACTAAGCTCTGATACAGCGCCAGTTCGGTTTCAGTCAGTTTGAGTTCGGCTATCGACTTAGCCGTTTGGAAAATGCGTGACACCAGACGCATCTCCTCCGAGTCGGACGTGTAGAATGCCTCTTGGGGCAGCATCACATCGCCGTAGAGTACCGCGTTCTGTGAGAGATCTAGCAGTCTGGACATGCGAACAATCGCCAGCTCAAAGGAGCCCGTCTTCAGCAGTAATATCTGGGCAAGAAGCATCCATTTAGAATTTGATCAATCAGAGGACAGATGGGTATGGGTATGGCTCTCACCTGATCATCCTGACTCAAGCGCATGAATCCCGGTATGAGCTTCGCAAATTCAATGATATTCTGTATCATTTGCGTCAGCTTTTCGGCGCAGTCCAGCCAGAGTTCTTCCTGGCCCAGATTCTTGTAATAGAGAATGCGCGATATATCCTATGGGAGTATAAGTAGTATGATTAGTATTTGAAATTTATGTGGCATACTTTTGGGCGGGGGCATCGCATCCCATCTCTTACCTGCTGCTTTCGGAACATGTCGTGCACAGCTTCCAGTTTGGTATTTGTGTTGGCATGCGCCTCTGCCAGCGTCTTGATCAGCACATCGTTGATATCGCCATCCGCTGAAATACAGGGTATCGATTTATCATTCCATTATAAGAGGCAAAGCATTCCAATGGTAATGCCATAATCGACTCAATCGGATCGGATCCACTTACCGTGACTAATAAATTCTGGATCGATTATTGTACTGCGCGGCTCGTAGGTGGTGCTGTCCACGTAGTCCGCCGAGATGTCGTACTGCATGGTCTGCTGGGGCTGTGGCTGGGGGTCACCGAGGCCGAGTAGCCGTAGGGACTGCCGTAGCCCACCTCGTTGTTTGAATATCCGCCGCTGTAGCTGAGTGACAAGAGGAGCATTGCAGGACGAGGCAGGGATGAAAAGAAAGAGAAGACCAGAGAAGAGATAAAGATGGTGGAAATGGAAGTGGAAACAGAAGCAGGAGCAGGATGGGGGTTGGGCGGTGCACACAAACGCATCAATATGGAGGATCATTCTCATATCGGTCATACTGCACCTGTTGTAGCTGTTGTGGTGCAGCTGGTCGCTGCTCGAAGGCGTCTGCGTGTCGTACACGGAGCTGTCCGGGGCCGCATCGCTCTGGGCCCGCATCTGGGCGCGGTGGAAGCGCACCTCATCCTCGACCTTCTCGCGCTGCTTTTTGGACATTCTGCCGAACTTTACAGCTGCAAAGAAGAGGTCATTAAGAGAGCATCAACACCTTCCGAACTCTCCGGAAAGGAGGAGCCACCTACCATCCCGACTCATTCCCAGCTTTAGGCACTTTTGCAGTCTACAGTATTGACAGCGGTTCCGGTTAACGCGATCCACCACACATTGCTTGTTGCGCGGACACTGGTAGTTGACGACGGAGCTCTGCGAGCGGCGGAAGAACCCCTTGCAGCCCTCGCAGGTGATCACGCCGTAGTGCACTCCCGATGACTTATCGCCGCAGACTTTGCATGGAATTATCTCAATTTGAGCTGGAATAAACATATTCGAATATTGAATTAGAATACTATTTAATAGTACAATCAATTTTATATGCATTCTCTGGAAAGACGTGGGACCTGCCATGGCATTCTCTTTCTACACAAATTTCTCTCTGGTGTGGTCGAATCCACAGTCCTCATCATCCTCTACTCTGTCTTTCTAACTGATCTGACCATGAATTATTCCGTACCCTTTGCCGTAATTACAATAAATTGGTCCATCTATCATCCTTTGTCACTTGTTCTACCAAAGACAAATCTTCTTTGATGTGTAATTTAAGATAACGTTCTTCAATCATAAATGGTGTCAGAGTATCTGCCATCGCCTGCTTGTAGAGTCTTGTAAAACAAACAATAAACAAGGAAAATCCGGTAATAATAAAACAAGCGGCAAGGGGCTTGGCTCTACTATTATACCTGGTACTCGGTCAGTATACATTTATTTCAGCTTATAATTCATGTAACCTATACTCTTCATGTACCGGGTATAAAAAGTTATCCCTTTTCTTCCACTTAGGGAGAAGCTGTTCTTGGAGTAAATCTTGCCGCAATTTTATAACCCATTTGGGAATATCTCGAAAAGTAATTTGATTTAAAGGCTGTCTTTAGATTGGGATAGAAACCGCTTCCATGCCCTTCGTATAGCCACAAAAACAAATCCCAATAGAAAACGCCCCGCAACTCTAATCAATGGATTTCCCACTGCCCCCCACCTCCATTGTCAGAGTCCAGACAATGCCGAATCGACCCCAAGGAATTATTCCGCAATAGTGTAATGTATTATCCTTGCAACACAATGCCGTGCCACTTGTCTGCCCAGACAAAAAGAACCGCAGAGGGGCACTGAGCAGGGGCACCGTGTGGAAGGGGGAGGGATAGTAGTGCGACAGCTGTTTGGGGTTCCCCTACTGCAATCCCTTCAGCGATGATGCAACTTCCTGATCAACTGCGGCAGAGCAGTGCGGCATCGTTGGTTGAGAACTGTTTCAAAGTGAGAATTTGCTGCAGTTTACAGCAGCGCACACTAGCCGACAAAATATTGAATACCAAAGCGGCGAACACAACAGAATTGAGAGCATTTCGTTTTGCTTTGATTTTCAATTAATTTAAACAGTATATTTTTTTAAGTTTTAATATGTTAAATTACCGCCGCGCTCCCAAAGTTTGTCGGACAGTGCTGCACTTATAGGCGAACGAGAAAGATAGAGCGAGAGAGCAGCTTGGTCTCGTCTGGTGGAGACCATTGTGTAATCTAGGCGCTTTTGCGTATTTACCCACGAGGATGAGATGAACGTACGATGCGCGCTGAACCAAACGCTGACAAACACAGACGCTGCAGCAGGAGCAGCAGCAGCAGAGACGTGGTATAATCAAAACACAACGCGGCTTGAAAAATGTGCCAGGCAAGCCAGCCTCTGCTCGGATCGGATCGGAGAAACGTGTGACAGATGATGAGCGACAGCGGGAGAGAGCCTGTGACTGTAAGTCTCCCTGTGCGAGAGTGTGAGAGTGTGAGTGACTGACTGAATGTTTTTCAAGTGTCAATGAACCTTCCCCGCACGGCAGTATCTCACAGCGCACACGGACAGGCATACAAGCACACAGATACGGATGCACACACTCGTAAACATTCTCAGCGAGCGGAGGAAAAGAAAACCAAAACAGAATCGAAAGGAAAGTTCTCCGCTCTTTACTCTTAGCTCTGGGCTCTCTTTGCTGGCTCTCTTAATACACTGCGCGATGTGTTTGAGTGAAGAGAGCCGAAAGCACTCTCCCAATGTAACCGAGGGCCAGCTATTTAATTATTGTCGTTGGCTCGCTCAAAATGTGTGTCGTCACCAGTGGGCTATGCCATGTATTGGGCTGTGGCGAGTGGTGGGTGGTGGGTGACGGGTGACGGGGTCACTTAAAGCGCTTTAAAGTTGTATGATTCTCGGGTATTACGAAACACTGGGGGAAATGGAATGGCTTTGTACGGCTTTTCCAAAAGCCCAACATAAATCTTTATCTTCTCAGCCTGAAGTACGGGCCTGCCTGTGCGTGTTTATGGGGCCTCGACAGATAAGACGGCGGTAGCTGCACTGCACCAGAGAGCGGCGGAAAGAGAGGCAGAGTGGCGCACATACCGCTATGTTCAGTCAATGAATATGCAAAGATCCGTGCCACCGCACGGCAGTGGCGGGGGTAGTGGCGAGGGCAGGGCGCTTTAAGCTCATTTGTATGCAGTCCATGAAATCGGTAATTCAACGGATAGCAGTTACACATGTACGATTATGTATTAACTACATTTTGAAAAAAAACCTCAATGCAACGACATTCATTAGAACCCGCAACGAAAAGAAGTAAAGATTGGCTGAACTCGTACGTGGGGAAAAGGTTTTGAAAGAAAAATTACATTACTGGACCGAAAAATAAATTAATATTATGAATTTTTAACATCATACCGATCAAAGCATAAGTTCCTAAAATACCACGAAGAGATTTAAGACTGATATTTCTGATAGAACAGAATTATCGACATCTTTTGAAAGAAAATATCATCAATATATCAAATGAAATCTTTTAAGTTACTTTTGTAATGTATTTAAGAACATTCATCTCTTTTAATATGAAATTTCTTTTAATGACAATCAGAGATCTAGTGATTTTGTGACGACTAGAATCCGTCTCCACATTTGACTTTTGCACCATCCATCTAGAATTCGCAGGAATGTCGTATTTGCCTAACCTAACTTTATCGAAATTGGGTTTAACAAATACCGCTGTCATATCCATATATACATATTTGTTGAATACGGCTTCGGAAAAGTATGTCATGATATACATTTTATTGTTTTATTTGCCATTTCTGTACTCGGCGAGAAAAAAAATGTATGACAAATTTTCTTGAAATGAAAGCAAGTATTGGTTGAAATTTGTTTGTTTACGCGTATTCGAAAAAGGTAAAAGCCAAAAAACACGTTGAATTAATTGTGTCTCAAATGATATACACGTATAAAAATATTGCTAAAATGCTTACTACATTACAAAGCGATCAATGATTGATGCAGTAGTAGATTAATATGTACATATTTGATCGGCAATTATCAAACCGACACCGTGTGCAGCATCGCGAATGGATTCGCAACCAGTCAGCTATTGGGTCTTTATTTTTTGGTCTTTAGTTATTTCTTAGGAATATCCATTGACTAGGTGATGGTAGGGTCAACACTGTACCGAGTTCAGCGTACTATGCTACCGCTTAAGCTTTGCCCTTGATTTAGTACATATTGCTAAAATGCTTACTACATTACAAAGCGATCAATGATTGATGCAGTAGTAGATTAATATGTACATATTTGATCGGCAATTATCAAACGGACACCGTGTGCAGCATCGCGAATGGATTCGCACCCAGTCAGCTATTGGGTAATATCGAATCATCCCTGCACTTGAGTCCCGCTCACGCACACACACACGCGCTGCGGTCCGATGCAGAAGGAAAACCAGTTACCGTTAATCAAGTGCTTTTGGAGAGGAGAAAGAGGCGGCGTGACAGAGGAAAACCTGCAGTTGCTGTTGACCAACTAACAAGCTTGCCTCGTCCAGGCAGCTCCACGCGTCACACGTCACACTGGCCCCTGCCACACCAACAGCTCCTTCGCGCAGCAAACAAAATTAAACGCTGCCCAAAAAGCGCTTAATCAAATAAATTCTGAATGGGAAACCGCCAACAACTGACACACCACACACACACACACACACACACAGAGTCGCACTTACACCCATGTCTCCTCTCAGCTCCTGTATGCTGCCGCAGTGTGGTCCAAAGCGACGAAGGTGCCGAGCTATATGCGAGGAGTCGAAGCAACGCACCGCTTATGTGGCATCAGGATCGCCTGCGCGTTTATAACCATATCTGACGACGCAGCACTGGTCATCGCGGGACTAGTCCCAATAGCAGAGCAAGCGAGGGAACGGGCCGAGGTGTACGAGCTATCTCGCAGGGACACCCACAATCCTCCCACCGGAGTCGAGAGAGAATCACCCAGGCACGAGACCGTCAGGAGGTGGCAGATGAAGTGGGATTCCTCGACTAAAGGACGCTGGACCCACCAGCTGATTCCGGATATCAAGCTGTGGTTGGAGAGGAAGCACGGACAAGTGGACTTCCACCTCACTCAGATGCTGAGCGGCCACGGATGCTTCAGATCGTACCTGAAGCGGTTTGGACACGAAACGGAGGACTGGTGCCCATCATGTGGTCGAGGTATCGTGGAGGACGCTCACCACGTCTTCTTTGAATGCCACCGTTTCGAGTACGAGAGGCGCCAGCTAGAGGATGAGCTAGCCACCATGGTAGCGAATCCCAAGGCGTGGGATGCCACCACTAGGTTCGCCGCCACTATAATGCGGGAACTACGGAGAGCGGAGAGGGAAAGGAAAGTGTCGGAGGAGTAAGGAGGAACGGCTGTGCGAAGCAATGCTTTGCGGCCGTACCGCATAGCTACGCCCCATTACCCCACCAACAAAACCACAGTCCCAGACCCACACAACTATTTGCTAACCTTATATAAGAACTAGTATTAAAGCATAATAAAAGTAATAGAATACAAAACGAGGGGGAACGTTGTGAGTTGCTACGGAAACCGCAACTCTACAGTTATACCCGATACTAAGTCAGTATGGCTCTCCTCCGGCAGACGCCGCTAATATTAAACGACACGACAAAGAGTGCGTGACGTCACGCGCTGCGTAGCCACTGCAAATTGATTTGTTTCCTTTGGCTATAACAATGATCTGATCTGATCCAGATTCAGCGATCAGATAGATATGGTTGTTATCTATGATTATGCGTTTTTAGTTTTCTCGAATCTGCAATATTGTGCATGCAACAGATTTTCGTCCTTTGTGTATAGTGAGATCTAACAGGAGTGCGGATACTAAATTTGGTTACTCTAGCGTTAATAGTCTTTGAGATTTGTGAATATCCCCAGATTTTCGTCCTTTGCGGGGGCGGAAGGGGGTGTGGCGAAATTTTGAAACAAACTCGTCTCGGTACGATATATTAGGAGTCTGGATACCAAATTTGGTTGCTCTAGCTTTTATAGTCTCTGAGATCTAGGCGCTAATGTTTTACTCTAAGCAAAGCCGCCTATGCTTCGTGTGTGTTAGAGAGGGACAGGGCGAGAAAAAATGAAATTGTTTTCTTGATGCTGGCTATAATAATAATACGATCCAATTCAGATTCTGCAGTCTAAAAGATATGGTCATTCTCTACGATTCTGCGTTTTTGGTTTTCTCATATCTTTAAAATTGTGGATGCCACAGATTTTCGTCCTTTGTGGGGGCGGAAGTGGGCGGGGCGAAGTTTTGAAATATTTTTGTAGCAGTGACATATCACAGAAGTCTGGATCCAAAACATCGTTGCTCTAGCTCTTATAGTCTTTGAGCACTAGGCGCTGGTCGGACGGACGGACGGACGGACGGACGGACGGACGGACAGACGGACAGACAGACAGGGCTCAATCGACTCGGCTATTGATGCTGATCAAGAATATATATACTTTATGGGGTCGGAAACGATTCCTTCTGGACGTTACACACATCCACTTTTACCACAAATCTAATATACCCCAATACTCATTTTGAGTATCGGGTATAAAAACAGACCACGAAAAAAACGCGACCAGACGCTGTAGTGATAGCGAGCGTAGGAAACATCACTTACGCGGAATTATTAAAATCGGTGAAAGCGGTGATGTGGAAAGCATCAGGAAGACAGCTAAGGGAGATCTGCTGCTGCGCCACAAAAAAGCCCCGAGTCACAGCGCGGAGGAGGTTAAATCGGCGGTCGGAAATGCACTGGGGGCCAAGGCAGTGGTACGGGCCCTGACCGAACAAACAAGGCTCGAGTTAATGGATCTAGACGAGATAACAATGAAGGCAGAGATATTGGAAGCATTGAAGCGTGCCACAGGGGTAACCGAAATCCCCGAGGACGCGGTAAGGTCCTTAAGAGCCACCAGAAGCGGGATGCAGACAGCCACCCTATCCCTCCATGCAGTCGCCGCCAATAAACTCGCTGCAATGGGGAAGATAAGGGTCGGCTGGGTAAACTGCCGTATCAAGCAAATGGTGTCGCCAAAACGATGCTATAAGTGTTTTGAGTTCGGGCACATCTCGGTAAACTGCACCGGAGAAAAGGACCACAGAGGAGCGTGCTTTAGATGTGGAGGCAGAGACCATGAGGCCAGAAATTGCAGCAAGGACCCACACTGCATACTCTGCGCACAAAAAACGGGTAGCCCCACGGACCATGCCTCAGGAAGTTTTAAGTGCCCAGCGTACCGCGAGGCAGTTAGAAAACTCAAATGTTAAGGATCATCCAACTGAACCTTAACCATTGCAGGGTGGCCCAAGACCTTCTCACCCAATCCGTTACAGAGCTCAACACGGACATGGCACTGCTGAGCGAGACCTACAAGACCGTGAGATCCAACACGTGGGTCATGGATCAATCGGGGAAAGCGGCAATCTGGATGTGCGGCAAACCGGCACAGCACCTAGACGAAGTTAAAAGATCCAAAGGATACGTACGAGGGAGGCTGAAAGACCTATGGGTATACAGCTGTTACCTACCACCCAGCTGGTCACTCGAAGAGTTCAGCGACACAATCGACAGCTTGGCAGATGACATCAGAGCACACTCGCCGTCGCTAGTAGCTGGGGACTTCAACGCCTGGGCAACGGAATGGGAATCAGCAACAACGAATGCCAGGGGCCGTGTCTTAGTGGAGGCTTTTGCCTCCCTGGACATAGTCCTAAAAAACGCTGGTTCCAACCCAACATTCAGCAGAGCAGGTACCACATCCATCATAGACCTCACCTACATAAGTACTCGACTTGCAGCGAGCACGATATGGCAGATCAGCGAGTAGTACACCGCGAGCGACGAAGGCGAAGACGATCTAGTGGCACAAGTCATGGGACAACTCGAAAGGGCGTGCAAAGCTAGCATGGAGCGCAGCAAACAATTTAAAGGCCATAGGCCGGTATACTGGTGGAACCAGGCAATCGAGGAGGCCCGCCACTCATGCATAGGCGCCAGAAGAGCATACCACAGATCCCGCGGAACAGCAGACTTTCAGGCTCTCAAGGAAATCTACACCCGACGAAGGAAGGCACTGAAGAAGGAAATCAAAAATAGTAAAAAACGAAGTTTCTTAGATCTCTGTGACGAAGCCGAAAACGATCTCTGGGGTAAGGCCTACAAAGTGGTCATGAAGAAGACCGGCGCATTCAAGCACGCGGCACCAACGGGAGCGGAAAAAATGGGGGCAATCGTCAAGCACCTATTCCCAGCGCAGGACACGCAGGTAGACAGGATCACGAGTACGGGACACCAAGTACCCCCAGTGACCCCGCAAGAGTTGGCAGAACTAGTAAAGAGAGTGCCAAACTGCAAGGCACCAGGACTAGACGGCATCCCAAATCGGGCCCTCAAGCTGGCTATTAGCCTGCACCCGATGATCTTTGCGCAGACCTATACCAAATGCCTCACAGACGGATGCTTTCCTGGAAGATGGAAGAAGCAAAAGCTGGTGCTGATACCAAAACCTGGGAAAGACACGGAGGATCCATCGGCATACAGGCCTATCTGGTGGTGGACTCTCCGACAGCCAGTACGGCATAAGGAAGGCTCGCTCTACCTCGGATGCGCTAGACAAGGTGTGCGGCACTGCCAGAAAGGCCTTGGAAGGCACACGATGGCTCGGCGGGGCCAAAAAATACTGTCTGGTGGCAACACTGGACGTGAAAAACGCATTTAACTCGGCATCCTGGAGAAGGATAATGTCCTCCCTGCGCACACTCGAAATCCCCGGATATCTACAGGCGATGGTCAGTGACTACCTGGATAACAGATGGCTGATTTACGACACGGAAGATGGCCCTCGGTCATACTCCATCACGGAAGGAGTCCCACAAGGATCTGTACTGGGACCTCTACTGTGGAATACCATGTATGATGGAATTCTTCGCCTCAACTTCCAGCAAGGAGTCGAAATCGTGGGATTCGCTGACGATGTCGCGGTGACGGTCACGAAGAAAACCCTGGCGGAGACCGAGAGCTGTATGAACGAGGCAATCGGAATCATAAGCGACTGGCTAGACCTGGCAGGGCTCAAGCTAGCCGAGCACAAGACGGAAGCAGACTCATGGCGGTTTCACGCATGATGCTGAACCACAGAGGCCCAAAGTCAACGAGTAGGAGACTGTTATTTAACGTGGCCAAGTCATCCATACTATACGCAGTGCCAATATGGGCCCAGGCCACGAGGACCAGGAGCTACACTAAGGGCATTGAGTCGGACTTCAGACTCGGAGCCCTGCGGGTCAGCTCGGCGTTCCGTACTGTCTCCACAGAGGCAATAATGGTAATAAGCGGCATACCACAAGCCAGCGAAATCCACAAGGGAAGAAAGGCCGCCAACACACAGGCAGACGCTAGAACGGTTAAGACCAGGGCGAGCGCTGAATGTCTTGAGAGCTAGCAACTCAGATGGGATAGTGCTGAAACCGGCCGTTGGACCCACCGACTAATCCCCAACATTGCAGCATGGATGAATCGGCGGCATGGAGAACTTACGTTCTCGCTGACACAAGTTCTCAGCGGCCACGGGTGCTTTAAAGAGTACCTCCACCGCTTTGGCCACGAGGAAGATGCAGCTGTGCAGCTGCTGCGGAATAATAGAAAACGCTGAGCATGTCCTGACCGCATGCGCCAGATTCTCAGAGGCCCGCAGGCGAGCAGAAGGCACCCTAGGGGTGCCCATTACAGTGGAAGGTTTGGTACCAAGGATGCTGGAAAACCAAGCAAATTGGACGCCGATATATTTCTTGCAACAGAAATCGCTTCGGAATTGAGGCGGCTAGAACGCACACGAAACGAGCGGCCGTAATAGGCTAGCCAGCCTTGTGAAGCAATGCTTCACGGCAGTCCCGCAAGTCTGGTCCATATATATGTATATGCTATATATTTTTATTTTTAACTTTTATATTCTTATATTTTATATATATATATCCTAATTATACCCGATACTCAAAATGAGTATTGGGGTATATTAGATTTGTGGTAAAAGTGGATGTGTGTAACGTCCAGAAGGAATCGTTTCCGACCCCATAAAGTATATATATTCTTGATCAGCATCAATAGCCGAGTCGATTGAGCCATGTCTGTCTGTCCGTCTGTCCGTCTGTCCGTCCGTCCGTCTGTCCGTCCCCTTCAGCGCCTAGTGCTCAAAGACTATAAGAGCTAGAGCAACGATGTTTTGGATCCAGACTTCTGTGATATGTCACTGCTACAAAAATATTTCAAAACTTCGCCCCGCCCACTTCCGCCACCCGGACGAAAATCTGTGGCATCCACATTTTTAAGGATACGATAAAACCAAAAACGCAGAATCGTAGAGGATGACTATATGTTCTAGAGTGTAAAATCTCAACCAGATCGTATAATTATTATAGCCAGAATCAAGAAAACAATTTCATTCTTTCTCGCTCTGTCTCTCTCTAACACACAGGTTTCATGGTCGGCTTTGCCAATTGCAAAATATGAGTTCAAGGATCTCAGAACCTATAAGAGCCAGAGCAACCAAATTTGGTATCCACACTCCTGTGATATCGGACCTTGACCGTTTCGTGTCCAAATTTCGCCACACCCCCTTCCGCCCCGCAAAGGACGAAAATCTGGGGCATCCAAAATTTTAAAGATATGAGAAAACCAAATACGTAGAATTGTAGAGAATGACCATATCTTTAAGACTGCGGAGAGAGACAGAAAATCAGTCGACTCGGCTATTGATGCTGATCAAGAATATATATACTTTATGGGGTCGGAAACGATTCCTTCTGGACGTTACACACATCCACTTTTACGACAAATCTAATATACCCCAATACTCATTTTGAGTATCGGGTATAACGAGGGGGAACGTTGTGAGTTGCTGCGGACACCGCAACTCTACAGTTATACCCGATACTAAGTCAGTATGGCTCTCCTCCGGCAGACGCCGCTAATATTAAACGACACGACAAAGAGTGCGTGCGAGAAAGACAGAAAATCAGTCTGAGCGTGACGTCGGGCGCTGCGTAGCCACTACAAATTGATTTGTTCCTATTGGCTATAAAAATTATCTGATCTGATCCAGATTCAGCAATCTGATAGATATGGTCATTATCTATGATTCTGCGTTTTTAGTTTTCTCGAATCTTTAAAATTGTGGATGCCACAGATTTTCGTCCTTTGTGTAGGCGGAAGGGGGTGGGGCGAAATTTTGAGATACACGTTTTATAGTAAGATCTAACAGGAGTGCGGATACCAAATTTGGTTACTCTAGCCTTAATAGTCTCTGAGATTTTTGAATATCCCCAGATTTTCGTCCTTTGCGGGGGCGGAAGGGGGTGTGGCGAAATTTTGAAACAAACTCGTCTCGGTCCGATATATTAGGAGTGCGGATACCAAATTTGGTTGCTCTAGCTTTTGTAGTCTCTGAGATCTAGGCGCTAATGTTTTACTCTAAGCAAAGCCGCCTAAGCTATGTGTGTGTTAGAGAGAGACAGGGCGAGAAAAAATGAAATTGTTTTCTTGATGCTGGCTATAATAATAATACGATCCAATTCAGCTTTCGCAGTCTTAAAGATATGGTCATTCTCTACAATTCTACGTTTTTGGTTTTCTCATATCTTTAAAATTGTGGATGCCACAGATTTTCGTCCTTTGTGGGGGCGGAAGTGGGCGGGGCAAAGTTTTGAAATATTCTTGTAGCAGTGACATATCACAGAAGTCTGGATCCAAAACATCGTTGCTCTCGCTCTTATAGTCTTTGAGCACTAGGCGCTGAAGGGGACGGACAGACGGACGGACGGACAGACGGACAGACGGACAGACAGACATGGCTCAATCGACTCGGCTATTGATGCTGATCAAGAATATATATACTTTATGGGGTCGGAAACGATTCCTTCTGGACTAATATAATCCATCCACTTTTACCACAAATCTAATATACCCCAATACTCATTTTGAGTATCGGGTATAACGAGGGGGAACGTTGTGAGTTGCTGCGGACACCGCAGCTCTACAGTTATACCCGATACTTAGTCAGTATGGCTCTCCTCCGGCAGACGCCGCTAATATTAAACGACACGACAAAGAGTGCGTGCGAGAGAGACAGATAATCAGTCTGAGCGTGACGTCGGGCGCTGCGTAGCCACTGCAAATTGATTTGTTCCTATTGGCTATAAAAATGATCTGATCTGATCCAGATTCGGCAATCTGATAGATATGGTCATTATCTATGATTCTGCGTTTTTAGTTTTCTCGAATGTGCAATATTGTGGATGCAACAGATTTTCGTCCTTTGCGGGGGCGGAAGGGGGTGTGGCGAAATTTTGAAACAAACTCGTCTCGGTCCGATATATTAGGAGTGCGGATACCAAATTTGGTTGCTCTAGCTTTTGTAGTCTCTGAGATCTAGGCGCTAATGTTTTACTCTAAGCAAAGCCGCCTAAGCTATGTGTGTGTTAGAGAGAGACAGGGCGAGAAAAAATGAAATTGTTTTCTTGATGCTGGCTATAATAATAATACGATCCAATTCAGCTTTCGCAGTCTTAAAGATATGGTCATTCTCTACAATTCTACGTTTTTGGTTTTCTCATATCTTTAAAATTGTGGATGCCACAGATTTTCGTCCTTTGTGGGGGCGGAAGTGGGCGGGGCAAAGTTTTGAAATATTCTTGTAGCAGTGACATATCACAGAAGTCTGGATCCAAAACATCGTTGCTCTCGCTCTTATAGTCTTTGAGCACTAGGCGCTGAAGGGGACGGACAGACGGACGGACGGACAGACGGACAGACGGACAGACAGACATGGCTCAATCGACTCGGCTATTGATGCTGATCAAGAATATATATACTTTATGGGGTCGGAAACGATTCCTTCTGGACTAATATAATCCATCCACTTTTACCACAAATCTAATATACCCCAATACTCATTTTGAGTATCGGGTATAACGAGGGGGAACGTTGTGAGTTGCTGCGGACACCGCAACTCTACAGTTATACCCGATACTTAGTCAGTATGGCTCTCCTCCGGCAGACGCCGCTAATATTAAACGACACGACAAAGAGTGCGTGCGAGAGAGACAGATAATCAGTCTGAGCGTGACGTCGGGCGCTGCGTAGCCACTGCAAATTGATTTGTTCCTATTGGCTATAAAAATGATCTGATCTGATCCAGATTCGGCAATCTGATAGATATGGTCATTATCTATGATTCTGCGTTTTTAGTTTTCTCGAATGTGTAAAATTGTGGATGCCACAGATTATCGTCCTTTGCGGGGGCGGAAGGAGGTGTGGCGAAATTTTGAAACAAACTCGTCTCGGTCCGATATATTAGGAGTGTGGATACCAAATTTGGTTGCTCTAGCTTTTATAGTCTCTGAGATCTAGGCGCTAATGTTTTACTCTAAGCAAAGCCGCCTATGCTACGTGTGTGTTAGAGAGAGACAGGGCGAGAAAAAATGAAATTGTTTTCTTGATGCTGGCTATAATAATAATACGATCCAATTCATCTTTCGCAGTCTTAAAGATATGGTCATTCTCAACAATTCTACGTTTTTGGTTTTCTCACATCTTTAAAATTGTGGATGCCACAGATTTTCGTCCTTTGTGGGGGCGGAAGTGGGCGGGGCGAAGTTTTGAAATATTTTTGTAGCAGTGACATATCACAGAAGTCTGAATCCAAAACATCGTTGCTCTAGCTCTTATAGTCTTTGAGCACTAGGCGCTGAAGGGGACGGACAGACGGACAGACGGACGGACGGACAGACAGACAGGGCTCAATCGACTCGGCTATTGATGTTGATCAAGAATATATATACTTTATGGGGTCGGAAACGATTCCTTCTGGACGTTACACACATCCACTTTTACCACAAATCTAATATACCCCAATACTCATTTTGAGTATCGGGTATAACGAGGGGGAACGTTGTGAGTTGCTGCGGACACCGCAACTCTACAGTTATACCCGATACTTAGTCAGTATGGCTGTCGACACGACAAAGAGTGCGTGCGAGAGAGACAGAAAATCAGTCTGAGCGTGACGTCGGGCGCTGCGTAGCCACTGCAAATTGATTTGTTCCTATTGGCTATAAAAATGATCTGATCTGATCCAGATTGAGCAATCTGATAGATATGGTCATTATCTATGATTCTGCGTTTTTAGTTTTCTCGAATGTGCAATATTGTGGAGGTAACAGATTTTCGTCCTTTGCGGGGGCGGAAGGGGGCGTGGCGAAATTTTGAAACAAACTTGTCTCGGTCCGATATATTAGGAGTGTGGATACCAAATTTGGTTGCTCTAGCTTTTATAGTCTCTGAGATCTAGGCACTAATGTTTTACTCTAAGCAAAGCCGCCTATGCTACGTGTGTGTTAGAGAGAGACAGGGCGAGAAAAAATTAATTTGTTTTCTTGATGCTGGCTATAATAATAATACGATCCAATTCAGCTTTCGCAGTCTTAAAGATATGGTCATTCTCTACAATTCTACGTTTTTGGTTTTCTCATATCTTTAAAATTGTGGATGCCACAGACTTTCGTCCTTTGTGGGGGCGGAAGTGGGCGGGGCGAAGTTTTGAAATATTTTTGTAGCAGTGACATATCACAGAAGTCTGGATCCAAAACATCGTTGCTCTAGCTCTTATAGTCTTTGAGCACTAGGCGCTGACGGGGACGGACAGACGGACAGACGGACAGACGGACGGACGGACAGACAGACAGGGCCCAATCGACTCGGCTATTGATGCTGATCAAGAATATATATACTTTATGGGGTCGGAAACGATTCCTTCTGGACGTTACACACATCCACTTTTACCAGAAATCTAATATACCCCAATACTCATTTTGAGTATCGGGTATAACGAGGGGGATCGTTGTGAGTTGCTGCGGACACCGCAACTCTACAGTTATACCCGATACTAAGTCAGTATGGCTCTCCTCCGGCAGACGCCGCTAATATTAAACGACACGACAAGGAGTGCGTGCGAGAGAGACAGAAAATCAGTCTGAGCGTGACGTCGGGTGCTGCGTAACCAGTGCAAATTGATTTGTTCCTTTTGGCTATAAAAATGATCTGATCTGATCCAGATTCAGCAATCTGATAAATATGATTATTGTCTATGATTTGCGTTTTTAGTTTTCTCGTATCCTCAATATTGTGGATGCAACAGATTTTCGTCCTTTGTGGGGGCGGAAGGGGGTGGGGCGAAACTTTAAGGTATACGTTTTATAGTGAGATCTAACAGGAGTGCGGATACCAAATTTGGTTACTCTAGCCTTAATAGTCTCTGAGATTTGTGAATATCCCCAGATTTTCATCCTTTGCGTGGGCGGAAGGGGGTGTGGCGAAATTTTGAAACAAACTCGTCTCGGTCCGATATATTAGGAGTGTGGATACCAAATTTAGGTGCTCTAGCTTTTATAGTCTCTGAGATCTAGGCGCTAATGTTTTACTCTAAGCAAAGCCGGCTATGCTACGTGTGTGTTAGAGAGAGACAGGGCGAGAAAAAAATAAATTGTTTTCTTGATTCTGGCTATAATAATTATACGATCTGGTTCAGATTTTGCTCTCTAGAAGATATAGTCATCTTGTACGATTCTGCGTTTTTAGTTTTTTCGTATCGTCGAAATTGTGGATGCCACAGATTTTCGCCCTTTGTGGGGGCGGAAGTGGGCGGGGCAAAGTTTTGAAATATTCTTGTACCAGTGACATATCACAGAAGTCTGGATCCAAAACATCGTTGCTCTAGCTCTTATAGTCTTTGAGCACTAGGCGTTGAAGGGGACGGACATACGGACAGACGGACGGACGGACAGACAGACAGGGCTCAATCGACTCGGCTATTGATGCTGATCAAGAATATATATACTTTATGGGGTCGGAAACGATTCCTTCTGGACGTTACACACATCCACTTTTACCACAAATCTAATATACCCCAATACTCATTTTGAGTATCGGGTATAACGAGGGGGAACGTTGTGACTTGCTGCGGACACCGCAACTCTACAGTTATACCCAATACTTAGCCAGTATGGCTCTCCTCCGGCATACGCCGCTAATATTGAACGACACGACAAAGAGTGCGTGCGAGAGAGACAGAAAATCAGTCTGAGCGTGACGTCGGGCGCTGCGTAGCCACTGCAAATTGATTTGTTCCTATTGGCTATAAAAATGATCTGATCTGATCCAGATTCAGCAATCTGATAGATATGATCATTATCTATGATTCTGCGTTTTTAGTTTTCTCATATCCTCAATATTGTGGATGCAACAGATTTTCGTCCTTTGTGTGGGCGGAAGGGGGTGGGGCGAAATTTTGAGATACACGTTTTATAGTAAGATCTAACAGGAGTGCGGATACCAAATTTGATTACTCTAGCCTTAATAGTCTCTGAGATTTTTGAATATCCCCAAATTTGCGTCCTGTGGTCCGATATCACAGGAGTGTGGATACCAAATTTGGTTGCTCTGGCTCTTATAGGTTCTGAGATCCTTGAACTCATATTTTGCAATTGACAAAACCGACCATGAAACCTGTGTGTTAGAGAGAGACAGAGCGAGAAAGAATGAAATTGTTTTCTTGATTCTGGCTATAATCATTATACGATCTGGTTCAGATTTTGCACTGTAGAAGATATGGTCATCCTCACCGATTCTGCGTTTTTGGTTTTATCGTATCTTTAAAAATGTGGATGCCACAGATTTTCGTTCTTTGTGGGGGCGGAAGTGGGCGGGGCGAAGTTTTGAAATATTTTTGTAGCAGTGACATATCACAGAAGTCTGGATCCAAAACATCGTTGCTCTTGCTCTTATAGTCTTTGAGCACTAGGCGCTGAAGGGGACGGACGGACGGACGGACGGACGGACGGACGGACGGACGGACGGACGGACAGACGGACAGACAGACAGGGCTCAATCGACTCGGCTATTGATGCTGATCAAGAATATAAATACTAATTTTGCAATTGGCAAAAAAGACCATGAAACCTGTGTGTTAGAGAGAGACAGGGCGAGAAAAAATGAAATTGTTTTCTTGATGCTGGCTCTAATAATAATACGATCCAATTCAGATTCTGTAGTCTAAAAGATATAGTCATTCTCTACGATTCTGCGTTTTTGGTTTTCTCGTATCGTTAAAATTTTGGATGCCACAGATTTTCGTTCTTTGTGGGGGCGGAAGTGGGCGGGGCGAAGTTTTGAAATATTTTTGTAGCAGTGACATATCACAGAAGTCTGGATCCAAAACATCGTTGCTCTAGCTCTTATAGTCTTTGAGCGCTAGGCGCTGAAGGGGACGGACAGACGGACGGACAGACGGACGGACGGACAGACGGACAGACAGACATGGCTCAAACGACTCGGCTATTGATGCTGATCAAGAATATATATACTTTATGGGGTCGGAAACGATTCCTTCTGGACGTTACACACATCCATTTTTACCACAAATCTAATATACCCCAATACTCATTTTGAGTATCGGGTATAAAAACACAGTCGCACTTGGGGAAAACGAGAAAAGGCTAAAACATTTTGCATATATGCATTTCATTCGCACTGCCCCGCAGCTTTCCACCCAACCCCTGCCCTGCTTCTGCTGGGTGCAGCAATAACCAGAAGTCAAAATTAATATGTTCTTCTTTATTGCAAATGCATGCTCGAAAAAAAGCAGCACAGCACCGAAGAAACGGAGCAAACACCCATACAAATACAAATGTATACGAAATCGAGGGTTACCGCAACTCTACGGTTATACCCGATACTAAGTCAGTATGGCTCTCCTCCGTCAGACGCCGCTAATATTAAACGACACGACAAAGAGTGCGTGCGAGAGAGACAGAAAATCAGTCTGAGCGTGACGTCGGGTGCTGCGTAGCCAGTGCAAATTGATTTGTTCCTTTTGGCTATAAAAATGATCTGATCTGATCCAGATTCAGCAATCTGATATATATGATCATTATCTATGATTCTGCGTTTTTAGTTTTCTCGTATTTTCAATATTGTGGATGCAACAAATTTCCGTCCTTTGTGGGGGCGGAAGGGGGTGGGGCGAAATTTTGAGATATATGTTTTATAGTGAGATCTAACAGGAGTGCGGAAACCAAATTTGGTTACTCTAGCCTTAATAGTCTCTGAGATTTGTGAATATCCTCAGATTTTCATACTTTGCGTGGGCGGAAGGGGGTGTGGCGAAATTTTGAAACAAACTCGTCTCGGTCCGATATATTAGGAGTGTGGATACCAAATTTGGTTGCTCTAGCTTTTATAGTCCCTGAGATCTAGGCGCTAATGTTTTACTCTAAGCAAAGCCGGCTATGCTACGTGTGTGTTAGAGAGAGACAGGGCGAGAAAAAATGAAATTATTTTCTTGATGCTGGCTATAATAATAATACGATCCAATTCAGATTCTGTAGTCTAAAAGATATAGTCATTCTCTACGATTCTGCGTTTTTGGTTTTCTCGTATCGTTAAAATTTTGGATGCCACAGATTTTCGTTCTTTGTGGGGGCGGAAGTGGGTGAGGCAAAGTTTTGAAATATTTTTGTAGCAGTGACATATCACAGAAGTCTGGATCCAAAACATCGTTGCTCTAGCTCTTATAGTCTTTGAGCACTAGGCGCTGAAGGAGACGAACAGACGGACGGACGGACAGACGGACGGACGGACAGACGGACGGACGGATGGACGGACGGACGGACGGACGGACGGACGGACGGACAGACAGACAGGGCTCTATCGACTCGGCCATTTTGAGTATCGGGTATAATTAATATGCAGCGACATGTGTGAAGAGACAGAGAGAGGAGAGCGAGGAGAGAGAAGGTAGAGAGTGAGAGAGAAGCTGCTGCATATGAATTGCAGTTTTTGGCACTGCGGCGAACGCAAAGCCAAAACGAGGGGGAACGTTGTGAGTTATTGCGGACACCGCAACTCTACAGTTATACCCGATACTAAGTCAGTATGGCTCTCCTCCGGCAGACGCCGCTAATATTAAACGACACGACAAAGAGTGCGTGCGAGAGAGACAGAAAATCAGTCTGAGCGTGACGTCGGGCGCTGCGTAGCCACTGCAAATTGATTTCTTGCTTTTGGCTACAAAAATGATCCGATCTGATCCAGATTCAGCAATCTGATAGATATGGTCGTTATCTATGATTCTGCGTTTTTAGTTTTCTCGAATCTGCAATATTGTGGATGCAACACCGCAACTCTACAGTTATACCCGATACTTAGTCAGTATGGCTCTCCTCCGGCAGACGCCGCTAATATTGAACGACACGACAAAGAGTGCGTGCGAGAGAGACAGAAAATCAGTCTGAGCGTGACGTCGGGCGCTGCGTAGCCACTGCAAATTGATTTCTTGCTTATGGCTACAAAAATTATCCGATCTGATCCAGATTCAGCAATCAGATAGATATGGTCGTTATCTATGATTCTGCGTTTTTAGTTTTTTCGAATCTGCAATATTGTGGATGCAACAGATTTTCGTCCTTTGTGTGGGCGGAAGGGGTGCGACGAAATTTTGAGATATACGTTTTATAGTGAGATCTAACAGGAGTGCGGATACTAAATTTGGTTACTCTAGCGTTAATAGTCTCTGAGATTTGTGGATGCCCCAGATTTTCGTCCTTTGCGGGGGCGGAAGGGGTGTGGCGAAATTTTGACACAAAACGGTCAAGGTCCGATATCACAGGAGTGTGGATACCAAATTTGGTTGCTCTAGCTCTTATGGGTTCTGAGATCCTTAAACTCATATTTTGCAATTGGCAAAACCGACCATGAAACCTGTGAGTTAGAGAGAGACAGAGCGAGAAAGAATGAAATTTTTTTCTTGATGCTGGCTATAATAATAATACGATCCAATTCAGATTCCGCAGTCTTAAAGATATGGTCATTCTCTACAATTCTACGTTTTTGGTTTTCTCATATCTTTAAAATTGTGGATGCCACAGATTTTCGTCCTTTGTGGGGGCGGAAGTGGGCGGGGCGAAGTTTTGAAATATTTTTGTAGCAGTGACATAACACAGAAGTCTGGGTCCAAAACATCGTTGCTCTAGCTCTTATAGTCTTCGAGCACTAGGCGCTGAAGGAGACGGACAGACGGACGGACGGACAGACGGACAGACAGACATGGCTGAATCGACTCGGCTATTGATGCTGATCAAGAATATATATACTTTATGGGGTCGGAAACGATTCCTTCTGGACGTTACACACATCCACTTTTACCACAAATCTAATATACCCCAATACTCATTTTGAGTATCGGGTATAATTAATATGCTCTTCTTTATTGCAAATGCATGCTCGAAAAAAAGCAGCACAGCACCGAAGAAACGGAGCAAACACCCATACAAATACAAATGAATACGAAAACGAGGGGGAACGTTGTGAGTTGATGCGGACACCGCAACTCTACAGTTAAACCCGATACTAAGTCAGTATGGCTCTCCTCCGGCAGACGCCGCTAATATTAAACGACACGACAAGGAGTGCGTGCGAGAGAGACAGAAAATCAGTCTAAGCGTGACGTCGGGCGCTGCGTAGCCACTGCAAATTGATTTGTTCCTATTGGCTATAAAAATGATCTGATCTGATCCAGATTCAGGAATCTGATAGATATGGTCCTTATCTATGATGCCACAGATTTTCGTCCTTTGTGGGGGCGGAAGTGGGCGGGGCGAAGTTTTGAAATATTTTTGTAGCAGTCACATATCACAGAAGTCTGGGTCCAAAACATCGTTGCTCTAGCTCTTATAGTCTTTGAGCACTAGGCGCTGAAGGGGACGGACAGACGGACGGACGGACAGACGGACAGACAGACATGGCTCAATCGACTCGGCTATTGATGCTGATCAAGAATATATATACTTTATGGGGTCGGAAACGATTCCTTCTGGACGTTACACACATCCATTTTCCCCACAAATCTAATATACCCCAATACTCATTTTGAGTATCGGGTATAACGAGAGGGAACGTTGTGAGTTGCTGCGGACACCGCAACTCTACATTCATACCCGATACTAAGTCAGTATGGCTCTCCTCCGGCAGACGCCGCTAATATTAAACGACACGACAAAGAGTGCGTGATTCAGCAATCAGATAGATATGGTCGTTATCTATGATTCTGCGTTTTTAGTTTTTTCGAATCTGCAATATTGTGGATGCAACAGATTTTCGTCCTTTGTGTGGGCGGAAGGGGTGCGACGAAATTTTGAGATATACGTTTAATAGTGAGATCTAACAGGAGTGCGGATACTAAATTTGGTTACTCTAGCGTTAATAGTCTCTGAGATTTGTGGATGCCCCAGATTTTCGTCCTTTGCGGGGGCGGAAGGGGGTGTGGCGAAATTGTGACACAAAACGGTCAAGGTCCGATATCACAAGAGTGTGGATACCAAATTTGGTTGCTCTAGCTCTTATGGGTTCTGAGATCCTTAAACTCATATTTTGCAATTGGCAAAACCGACCATGAAACCTGTGAGTTAGAGAGAGACAGAGCGAGAAAAAATGAAATTATTTTCTTGATGCTGGCTATAATAATAATACGATCCAATTCAGATTCTGTAGTCTAAAAGATATAGTCATTCTCTACGATTCTGCGTTTTTGGTTTTCTCGTATCGTTAAAATTGTGGATGCCACAGATTTTCGTCCTTTGTGGGGGCGGAAGTGGGCGGGGCGAAGTTTTGAAATATTTTTGTAGCAGTGACATAACACAGAAGTCTGGATCCAAAACATCGTTGCTCTTGCTCTTATAGTCTTTGAGCACTAGGCGCTGAAGGGGACGGACGGACGGACGGACGGACGGACGGACAGACGGACAGACAGACAGGGCTCAATCGACTCGGCTATTGATGCTGACCAAGAATATAAATACTTTATGGGGTCGGAAACGATTCCTTCTGGACGTTACACACATCCACTTTTACCACAAATCTAATATACCCCAATACTCATTTTGAGTATCGGGTATAAAAAGCGAGGGGGAACGTTGTGAGTTGCTGCGGACACCGCAACTCTACAGATACACCCGATACTAAGTCAGTATGACTCTCCTCCGGCAGACGCCGCTAATATTAAACGACACGACAAAGAGTGCGTGCGAGAGAGACAGAAAATCAGTCTAAGCGTGACGTCGGGTGCTGCGTAGCCAGTGCAAATTGATTTGTTCCTTTTGGCTATAAAAATGATCTTATCTGATCCAGATTCAGCAATCTGATAGATATGGTCGTTATCTATGATTCTGCGTTTTTAGTTTTCTCGAATCTGCAATATTGTGGATGCAACACCGCAACTCTACAGTTATACCCGATACTTAGTCAGTATGGCTCTCCTCCGGCAGACGCCGCTAATATTGAACGACACGACAAAGAGTGCGTGCGAGAGAGACAGAAAATCAGTCTGAGCGTGACGTCGGGCGCTGCGTAGCCACTGCAAATTGATTTCTTGCTTATGGCTACAAAAATTATCCGATCTGATCCAGATTCAGCAATCAGATAGATATGGTCGTTATCTATGGTTCTGCGTTTTTAGTTTTTTCGAATCTGCAATATTGTGGATGCAACAGATTTTCGTCCTTTGTGTGGGCGGAAGGGGTGCGACGAAATTTTGAGATATACGTTTTATAGTGAGATCTAACAGGAGTGCGGATACTAAATTTGGTTACTCTAGCGTTAATAGTCTCTGAGATTTGTGGATGCCCCAGATTTTCGTCCTTTGCGGGGGCGGAAGGGGGTGTGGCGAAATTGTGACACAAAACGGTCAAGGTCCGATATCACAAGAGTGTGGATACCAAATTTGGTTGCTCTAGCTCTTATGGGTTCTGAGATCCTTAAACTTTTTTTGCAATTGGCAAAACCGACCATGAAACCTGTGAGTTAGAGAGAGACAGAGCGAGAAAGAATGAAATTGTTTTCTTGATGCTGGCTATAATATTAATACGATCCAATTCAGATTCCGCAGTCTTAAAGATATGGTCATTCTCTACAATTCTACGTTTTTGGTTTTCTCATATCTTTAAAATTGTGGATGCCACAGATTTTCGTCCTTTGTGGGGGCGGAAGTGGGCGGGGCGAAGTTTTGAAATATTTTTGTAGCAGTGACATAACACAGAAGTCTGGATCCAAAACATCGTTGCTCTAGCTCTTATAGTCTTTGAGCACTAGGCGCTGAAGGGGACGGACGGACGGACAGACGGACAGACGGACAGACAGACAGACAGACAGACAGACAGGGCCCAATCGACTCGGCTATTGATGCTGATAAAGAATATATATACTTTATGGGGTCGGAAACGATTCCTTCTGGACGTTACACACATCCACTTTTACCACAAATCTAATATACCCCAATACTCATTTTGAGTATCGGGTATAATTAATATGCTCTTCTTTATTGCAAATGCATGCTCGAAAAAAAGCAGCACAGCACCGAAGAAACGGAGCAAACACCCATACAAATACAAATGTATACGAAAACGAGGGGAACGTTGTGAGTTGATGCGGACACCGCAACTCTACAGTTAAACCCGATACTAAGTCAGTATGGCTCTCCTCCGGCAGACGCCGCTTATATTAAACGACACGACAAAGAGTGCGTGCGAGAGAGACAGAAAATCAGTCTAAGCGTGACGTCGGGCGCTGCGTAGCCACTGCAAATTGATTTGTTCCTATTGGCTATAAAAATGATCTGATCTGATCCAGATTCAGGAATCTGATAGATATGGTCATTATCTATGATGCCACAGATTTTCGTCCTTTGTGGGGGCGGAAGTGGGCGGGGCGAAGTTTTGAAATATTTTTGTAGCAGTCACATATCACAGAAGTCTGGGTCCAAAACATCGTTGCTCTAGCTCTTATAGTCTTTGAGCACTAGGCGCTGAAGGGGACGGACAGACGGACAGACAGACATGGCTCAATCGACTCAGCTATTGATGCTGATCAAGAATATATATACTTTATGGGGTCGGAAACGATTCCTTCTGGACGTTACACACATCCACTTTTACCACAAATCTAATATACCCCAATACTCATTTTGAGTATCGGGTATAAAAAGCGAGGGGGAACGTTGTGAGTTGCTGCGGACACCGCAACTCTACAGTTATACCCGATACTAAGTCAGTATGGCTCTCCTCCGGCAGACGCCGCTAATATTAAACGACACGACAAAGAGTGCGTGCGAGAGAGACAGAAAATCAGTCTAAGCATGACTTCACGCGCTGCGTAGCCACTGCAAATTGATTTGTTTCCTTTGGCTATAAAAATGATCTTATCTGATCCAGATTTAGGAATCTGATAGATATGGTCATTATCTATGATTCTGCGTTTTTAGTTTTTTCGTATCGTCAATATTGTGGATGCAACAGATTTTCGTCCTTTGTGTGGGCGGAAGGGGGTGAGGCGAAATTTTGAGATATACGTTTTATAGTGAGATCTAACAGGAGTGCGGATACCAAATTTGGTTACTCTAGCGTTAATTGTCTTTGAGATTTGTGAATATCCCCAGATTTTCGTCCTTTGCGGAGGCGGAAGGGAGTGTGGCGAAATTTTGAAACAAACTCGTCTCGGTACGATATATTAGGAGTCTGGATACCAAATTTGGTTGCTCTAGCTTTTATAGTCTCTGAGATCTAGGCGCTAATGTTTTACTCTAAGCAAAGCCGCCTATGCTACGTGTGTGTTAGAGAGAGAGACAGGGCGAGAAAAAATGAAATTGTTTTCTTGATGCTGGCTATAATAATAATACGATCCAATTCAGATTCTGCAGTCTAAAAGATATGGTCATTCTCTACGATTCTGCTTTTTTGGTTTTCTCATATCTTTAAAATTGTGGATGCCACAGATTTTCGTCCTTTGTGGGGGCGGAAGTAGGCGGGGCGAAGTTTTGAAATATTTTTGTAGCAGTGACATATCACAGAAAACTGGATCCAAAAATCGTTGCTCTAGCTCTTATAGTCTTTGAGCATTAGGCGATGAAGGGGACGGACAGACGGACGGACGGACAGACGGACAGACGGACAGACAGACAGACAGAAAGGGCCCAATCGACTCGGCTATTGATGCTGATCAAGAATATATATACTTTATGGGGTCGGAAACGATTCCTTCTGGAGGTTACACACATCCACTTTTACCACAAATCTAATATACCCCAATACTCATTTTGAGTATCGGGTATAAAAAGCGAGGGGAACGTTGTGAGTTGCTGCGGACACCGCAACTCTACAGTTATACCCGATACTAAGTCAGTATGGCTCTCCTCCGGCAGACGCCGCTAATATTAAACGACACGACAAAGAGTGCGTGCGAGAGAGACAGAAAATCAGTCTAAGCATGACGTCACGCGCTGCGTAGCCACTGCAAATTGATTTGTTTCCTTTGGCTATAAAAATGATCTGATCTGATCCAGATTCAGCAATCTGATAGATATGGTCGTTATCTATGATTCTGCGTTTTTAGTATTCTCGAATCTGCAATATTGTGGATGCAACAGATTTTCGTTCTTTGTGTGGGCGGAAGGGGGTGGGGCGAAATTTTGAAACAAACTCGTCTCGGTACGATATATTAGGAGTCTGGATACCAAATTTGGTTGCTCTAGCTTTTATAGTCTCTGAGATCTAGGCGCTAATGTTTTACTCTAAGCAAAGCCGCCTATGCTACGTGTGTGTTAGAGAGAGAGACAGGGCGAGAAAAAATGAAATTGTTTTCTTGATGCTGGCTATAATAATAATACGATCCAATTCAGATTCTGCAGTCTAAAAGATATTGTCATTCTCTACGATTCTGCTTTCTTGGTTTTCTCATATCTTTAAAATTGTGGATGCCACAGATTTTCGTCCTTTGTGGGGGCGGAAGTAGGCGGGGCGAAGTTTTGAAATACTTTTGTAGCAGTGACATATCACAGAAGTCTGGATCCAAGAATCGTTGCTCTAGCTCTTATAGTCTTTGAGCATTAGGCGATGAAGGGGACGGACAGACGGACGGACGGACAGACGGACAGACAGACAGGGCTCAATCGACTCGGCTATTGATGCTGACCAAGAATATAAATACTTTATGGGGTCGGAAACGATTCCTTCTGGACGTTACACACATCCACTTTTACCACAAATCTAATATACCCCAATACTCATTTTGAGTATCGGGTATAAAAAGCGAGGGGGAACGTTGTGAGTTGCTGCGGACACCGCAACTCTACAGATACACCCGATACTAAGTCAGTATGACTCTCCTCCGGCAGACGCCGCTAATATTAAACGACACGACAAAGAGTGCGTGCGAGAGAGACAGAAAATCAGTCTGAGCGTGACGTAGGGCGCTGCATAGCCACTGCAAATTGATTTGTTCCTTTTGGCTATAAAAATTATCTGATCTGATACACATTCAGCAATCTGATAGATATGGTCGTTATCTATGATTCTGCGTTTTTAGTTTTCTCGAATCTGCAATATTGTGGATGCAACAGATTTTCGTCCTTTGTGTGGGCGGAAGGGGGTGAGGCGAAATTTTGAGATATACGTTTTATAGTGACATCTAACAGGAGTGCGGATACCAAATTTGGTTACTCTAGCCTTAATAGTCTCTGAGATTTGTGAATATCCCCAGATTTTCATCCTTTGCGTGGGCGGAAGGGGGTGTGGCGAAATTTTGAAACAAACTCGTCTCGGTCCGATATATTAGGAGTGTGGATACCAAATTTGGTTGCTCTAGCTTTTATAGTCTCTGAGATCTAGGCGCTAATGTTTTACTCTAAGCAAAGCCGGCTATGCTACGTGTGTGTTAGAGAGAGAGACAGGACGAGAAAAAATGAAATTGTTTTCTTGATGCTGGCTATAATAATAATACGATCCAATTCAAATTCTGCAGTCTAAAAGATATGGTCATTCTCTACGATTCTGCGTTTTTGGTTTTCTCGTATCTTTAAAATTGTGGATGCCACAGATTTTCGTCCTTTGTAGGGGCGGAAGTGGGCGGGGCGAAGTTTTGAAATATTTTTGTAGCAGTGACATATCACAGAAGTCTTTGAGCACTAGGCGCTGAAGAGGACGGACAGACGGACGGACGGACGGACGGACAGACAGACAGGGCTCAATCGACTCGGCTATTGATGCTGATCAAGAATATATGTATATACTTTATGGGGTCAGAAACGATTCCTTCTGGACGTTACACACATCCATTTTTACCACAAATCTAATATACCCCAATACTCATTTTGAGTATCGGGTATAAAAACACAGTCGCACTTGGGGAAAACGAGAAAAGGCTGAAATATTTTGCATATATGCATTTCATTTGCACTGCCCCGCGGCTTTCCACCCAGCCCCTGCCCTGCTTCTGCTGGGTGCAGCAATAACCAGAAGTCAAAACGAGGGGGAACGTTGTGAGTTGCTGCGGACACCGCAACTCTACAGTTATACCCGATACTTAGTCAGTATTGCTCTCCTCCGGCAGACGCCGCTAATATTGAACGACACGACAAAGAGTGCGTGCGAGAGAGACAGAAAATCAGTCTGAGCGTGACGTCGGGCGCTGCGTAGCCACTGCAAATTGATTTCTTGCTTATGGCTACAAAAATTATCCGATCTGATCCAGATTTAGCTATCAGATAGATATGGTCGTTATATATGATTCTGCGTTTTTAGTTTTCTCGAATCTGCAAGATTGTGGATGCAACAGATTTTCGTCCTTTGTGTGGGCGGAAGGGGTGCGACGAAATTTTGAGATATACGTTTTATAGTGAGATCTGACAGGAGTGCGGATACTAAATTTGGTTACTCTAGCGTTAATAGTCTCTGAGATTTGTGGATGCCCCAGATTTTCGTCCTTTGCGGGGGCGGAAGGGGGTGTGGCGAAATTTTGACACAAAACGGTCAAGGTCCGATATCACAGGAGTGTGGATACCAAATTTGGTTGCTCTAGCTCTTATGGGTTCTGAGATCCTTAAACTCATATTTTGCAATTGGCAAAACCGACCATGAAACCTGTGAGTTAGAGAGAGATAGAGCGAGAAAGAATGAAATTGTTTTCTTGATGCTGGCTATAATAATAATACGATCCAATTCAGATTCCGCAGTCTTAAAGATATGGTCATTCTCTACAATTCTACGTTTTTGGTTTTCTCATATCTTTAAAATTGTGGATGCCACAGATTTTCGTCCTTTGTGGGGGCGGAAGTGGGCGGGGCGAAGTTTTGAAATATTTTTGTAGCAGTGACATAACACAGAAGTCTGGATCCAAAACATCGTTGCTCTAGCTCTTATAGTCTTTGAGCACTAGGCGCTGAAGGGGACGGACAGACGGACGGACGGACAGACGGACAGACGGACAGACGGACAGACAGTCAGACAGACAGGGCCCAATCGACTCGGCTATTGATGCTGATCAAGAATATATATACTTTATGGGGTCGGAAACGATTCCTTCTGGACGTTACACACATCCACTTTTACCACTAATCTAATATACCCCAATACTCATTTTGAGTATCGGGTATAATTAATATGTTCTTCTTTATTGCAAATGCATGCTCGAAAAAAAGCAGCACAGCACCGAAGAAACGGAGCAAACACCCATACAAATACAAATGTATACGAAAACGAGGGGGAACGTTGTGAGTTGATGCGGACACCGCAACTCTACAGTTAAACCCGATACTAAGTCAGTATGGCTCTCCTCCGGCAGACGCCGCTTATATTAAACGACACGACAAAGAGTGCGTGCGAGAGAGACAGAAAATCAGTCTGAACGTGACGTCGGGCGCTGCGTAGCCACTGCAAATTGATTTGTTCCTATTGGCTATAAAAATGATCTGATCTGATCCAGATTCAGGAATCTGATTGATATGGTCATTATCTATGATGCCACAGATTTTCGTCCTTTGTGGGGGCGGAAGTGGGCGGGGCGAAATTTTGAAATATTTTTGTAGCAGTCACATATCACAGAAGTCTGGGTCCAAAACATCGTTGCTCTAGCTTTTATAGTCTCTGAGATCTAGGCGCTAATGTTTTACTCTAAGCAAAGCCGCCTATGCTACGTGTGTGTTAGAGAGAGACAGGGCGAGAAAAAATGAAATTGTTTTCTTGATGCTGGCTATAATAATAATACGATCCAATTCAGATTCTGCAGTCTAAAAGATATTGTCATTCTCTACGATTCTGCTTTTTTGGTTTTCTCATATCTTTAAAATTGTGGATGCCACAGATTTTCGTCCTTTGTGGGGGCGGAAGTAGGCGGGGCGAAGTTTTGAAATATTTTTGTAGCAGTGACATATCACAGAAGTCTGGATCCAAGAATCGTTGCTCTAGCTCTTATAGTCTTTGAGCATTAGGCGATGAAGGGGACGGACAGACGGACGGACGGACGGACGGACAGACAGACATGGCTCAATCGACTCGGCTATTGATGCTGATCAAGAATATATATACTTTATGGGGTCGGAAACGATTCCTTCTGGACGTTACACACATCCATTTTCACCACAAATCTAATATACCCCAATACTCATTTTGAGTATCGGGTATAACGAGAGGGAACGTTGTGAGTTGCTGCGGACACCGCAACTCTACATTCATACCCGATACTTAGTCAGTATGGCTCTCCTCCGGCAGACGCCGCTAATATTGAACGACACGACAAAGAGTGCGTGCGAGAGAGACAGAAAATCAGTCTGAGCGTGACGTCGGGCGCTGCGTAACAACTGCAAATTGATTTGTTCCTATTAGCTATAAAAATGATCCGATCTGATCCAGATTCAGCAATCTGATAGATATGGTCATTATCTACGATTCTGCGTTTTTAGTTTTTCTGTATCTTCAATATTGTGGATGCAACAGATTTTCGTCCTTTGTGTTGGCGGAAGGGGGTGAGGCGAAATTTTGAGATATACGTTTTATAGTGAGATCTAACAGGAAAGCGGATACCAAATTTGGTTACTCTAGCGTTAATTGTCTCTGAGATTTGTGAATATTCCCAGATTTTCGTCCATTGCGGGGGCGGAAGTGGGTGTGGCGAAATTTTGAAACAAACTCGTCTCGGTCCGATATATTAGGAGTATGGATACCAAATTTGGTTGCTCTACCTTTTATAGTCTCTGAGATCTAGGCGCTAATGTTTTACTCTAAGCAAAGCCGGCTATACTACGTGTGTGTTAGAGAGAGACAGGGCGAGAAAAAATGAAATTGTTTTCTTGATGCTGGCTATAATAATAATACGATCCAATTCAAATTCTGCAGTCTAAAAGATATGGTCATTCTCTACGATTCTGCGTTTTTGGTTTTCTCGTATCTTTAAAATTGTGGTTGCCACAGATTTTCGCCCTTTGTGGGGGCGGAAGTGGGCGGGGCTAAGTTTTGAAATATTTTTGTAGCAGTGACATATCACAGAAGTCTGGATCCAAAACATCGTTGCTCTTGCTCTTATAGTCTTTGAGCACTAGGCGCTGAAGGGGCCGGACGGACGGACGGACGGACGGACGGACGGACGGACAGACGGACAGACAGACAGGGCTCAATCGACTCGGCTATTGATGCTGACCAAGAATATAAATACTTTATGGGGTCGGAAACGATTCCTTCTGGACGTTACACACATCCACTTTTACCACAAATCTAATATACCCCAATACTCATTTTGAGTATCGGGTATAAAAAGCGAGGGGGAACGTTGTGAGTTGCTGCGGACACCGCAACTCTACAGTTATACCCGATACTAAGTCAGTATGGCTCTCCTCCGGCAGACGCCGCTAATATTAAACGACACGACAAGGAGTGCGTGCGAGAGAGACAGAAAATCAGTCTGAGCGTGACGTAGGGCGCTGCATAGCCACTGCAAATTGATTTGTTCCTTTTGGCTATAAAAATTATCTGATCTGATACACCTTCAGCAATCTGATAGATATGGTCGTTATCTATGATTCTTCGTTTTTAGTTTTCTCGAATCTGCAATATTGTGGATGCAACAGATTTTCGTCCTTTGTGTGGGCGGAAGGGGGTGAGGCGAAATTTTGAGATATACGTTTTATAGTGACATCTAACAGGAGTGCGGATACCAAATTTGGTTACTCTAGCCTTAATAGTCTCTGAGATTTGTGAATGTCCCCAGATTTTCGTGTTTTGCGGGGGCGGAAGAAGTTGTGGCGAAATTTTGAAACAAACTCGTCTCGGTCCGATATGTTAGGAGTGTGGATACCAAATTTGGTTGCTCTAGCTTTTATAGTCTCTGAGATCTAGGCGCTAATGTTTTACTCTAAGCAAAGCCGGCTATGCTACGTGTGTGTTAGAGAGAGACAGGACGAGAAAAAATGAAATTGTTTTCTTGATGCTGGCTATAATAATAATACGATCCAATTCAAATTCTGCAGTCTAAAAGATATGGTCATTCTCTACTGTTCTGCGTTTTTGGTTTTCTCGTATCTTTAAAATTGTTGGTGCCACAGATTTTCGTTCTTTGTGGGGGCGGAAGTGGGCGGGGCGAAGTTTTGAAATATTTTTGTAGCAGTGACATATCACAGAAGTCTTTGAGCACTAGGCGCTGAAAAGGACGGACAGACGGACGGACGGACGGACGGACAGACAGACAGGGCTCAATCGACTCGGCTATTGATGCTGATCAAGAATATATATACTTTATGGGGTCGGAAACGATTCCTTTTGGACGTTACACACATCCATTTTTACCACAAATCTAATATACCCCAATACTCATTTTGAGTATCGGGTATAAAAACTCAGTCGCACTTGGGGAAAACGAGAAAAGGCTGAAATATTTTGCATATATGCATTTCATTTGCACTGCCCCGCGGCTTTCCACCCAGCCCCTGCCATGCTTCTGCTGGGTGCAGCAATAACCAGAAGTCAAAACGAGGGGGAACGTTGTGAGTTGCTGCGGACACCGCAACTCTACAGTTATACCCGATACTTAGTCAGTATGGCTCTCCTCCGGCAGACGCCGCTAATATTGAACGACACGACAAAGAGTGCGTGCGAGAGAGACAGAAAATCAGTCTGAGCGTGACGTCGGGCGCTGCGTAGCCACTGAAAATTGATTTCTTGCTTATGGCTACAAAAATTATCCGATCTGATCCAGATTCAGCAATCAGATAGATATGGTCGTTATCTATGATTCTGCGTTTTTAGTTTTCTCGAATCTGCAATATTGTGGATGCAACAGATTTTCGTACTTTGTGTGGGCGGAAGGGGTGCGACGAAATTTTGAGATATACGTTTTATAGGAGTTTATGACAGGAGTGCGGATACTAAATTTGGTTACTCTAGCGTTAATAGTCTCTGAGATTTGTGGATGCCCCAGATTTTAGTCCTTTGCGGGGGCGGAAGGGGGTGTGGCGAAATTTTGACACAAAACGGTCAAGGTCCGATATCACAGGAGTGTGGATACCAAATTTGGTTGCTCTAGCTCTTATGGGTTCTGAGATCCTTAAACTCATATTTTGCAATTGGCAAAACCGACCATGAAACCTGTGAGTTAGAGAGAGACAGAGCGAGAAAGAATGAAATTGTTTTCTTGATGCTGGCTATAATAATAATACGATCCAATTCAGATTCCGCAGTCTTAAAGATATGGTCATTCTCTTCAATTCTACGTTTTTGGTTTTCTCATATCTTTAAAATTGTGGATGCCACAGATTTTCGTCCTTTGTGGGGGCGGAAGTGGGCGGGGCGAAGTTTTGAAATATTTTTGTAGCAGTGACATAACACAGAAGTCTGGATCCAAAACATCGTTGCTCTAGCTCTTATAGTCTTTGAGCACTAGGCGCTGAAGGGGACGGACAAACGGACGGACGGACAGACGGACAGACGGACAGACGGACAGACGGACAGACAGACAGACAGACAGGGCCCAATCGACTCGGCTATTGATGCTGATCAAGAATATATATACTTTATGGGGTCGGAAACGATTCCTTCTGGACGTTACACACATCCACTTTTACCACAAATCTAATATACCCCAATACTCATTTTGAGTATCGGGTATAATTAATATGTTCTTCTTTATTGCAAATGCATGCTCGAAAAAAAGCAGCACAGCACCGAAGAAACGGAGCAAACACCCATACAAATACAAATGTATACGAAAACGAGGGGGAACGTTGTGAGTTGATGCGGACACCGCAACTCTACAGTTAAACCCGATACTAAGTCAGTATGGCTCTCCTCCGGCAGACGCCGCTAATATTAAACGACACGACAAAGAGTGCGTGCGAGAGAGACAGAAAATCAGTCTGAACGTGACGTCGTGCGCTGCGTAGCCACTGCAAATTGATTTGTTCCTATTGGCTATAAAAATGATCTGATCTGATCCAGATTCAGGAATCTGATAGATATGGTCATTATCTATGATGCCACAGATTTTCGTCCTTTGTGGGGGCGGAAGTGGGCGGGGCGAAATTTTGAAATATTTTTGTAGCAGTCACATATCACAGAAGTCTGGGTCCAAAACATCGTTGCTCTAGCTCTTATAGTCTTTGAGCACTAGGCGCTGAAGGGGACGGACAGACGGACGGACGGACAGACGGACAGACAGACATGGCTCAATCGACTCGGCTATTGATGCTGATCAAGAATATATATACTTTATGGGGTCGGAAACGATTCCTTCTGGACGTTACACACATCCACTTTTACCACAAATCTAATATACCCCAATACTCATTTTGAGTATCGGGTATAAAAAGCGAGGGGGAACGTTGTGAGTTGCTGCGGACACCGCAACTCTACAGTTATACCCGATACTAAGTCAGTATGACTCTCCTCCGGCAGACGCCGCTAATATTAAACGACACGACAAAGAGTGCGTGCGAGAGAGACAGAAAATCAGTCTAAGCATGACGTCACGCGCTGCGTAGCCACTGCAAATTGATTTGTTCCTATTGGCTATAAAAATGATCTGATCTCATCCAGATTCAGCAATCTGATAGATATGGTCATTATCTACGATTCTGCGTTTTTAGTTTTTTTGTATCTTCAATATTGTGGATGCAACAGATTTTCGTCCTTTGTGTTGGCGGAAGGGGGTGAGGCGAAATTTTGAGATATACGTTTTATAGTGAGATCTAACAGGAAAGCGGATACCAAATTTGGTTACTCTAGCGTTAATTGTCTCTGAGATTTGTGAGTATTCCCAGATTTTCGTCCATTGCGGGGGCGGAAGTGGGTGTGGCGAAATTTTGAAACAAACTCGTCTCGGTCCGATATATTAGGAGTATGGATACCAAATTTGGTTGCTCTACCTTTTATAGTCTCTGAGATCTAGGCGCTAATGTTTTACTCTAAGCAAAGCCGGCTATACTACGTGTGTGTTAGAGAGAGACAGGGCGAGAAAAAATGAAATTGTTTTCTTGATGCTGGCTCTAATAATAATACGATCCAATTCAGATTCTGTAGTCTAAAAGATATAGTCATTCTCTACGATTCTGCGTTTTTGGTTTTCTCGTATCGTTAAAATTTTGGATGCCACAGATTTTCGTCCTTTGTGGGGGCGGAAGTGGGCGGGGCGCAGGGTTGAAATATTTTTGTAGCAGTGACATATCACAGAAGTCTGGATCCAAAACATCGTTGCTCTAGCTCTTATAGTCTTTGAGCACTAGGCGCTGAAGGGGACGGACAGACGGACAGACGGACAGACAGACATGGCTCAATCGACTCGGCTATTCATGCTGATCAAGAATATATATACTTTATGGGGTCGGAAACGATTCCTTCTGGACGTTACACACATCCGCTTTTACCACAAATCTAATATACCCCAATACTCATTTTGAGTATCTGGTATAACGAGGGGGAACGTTGTGAGTTGCTGCGGACACCGCAACTCTACGGTTATACCCGATAATAAGTCAGTATGGCTCTCCTCCTGCAGACGCCGCTAATATTAAACGACACGACAAAGAGTGCGTGCGAGAGAGACAGAAAATCAGTCTGAACGTGACGTCGGGCGCTGCGTAGCCACTGCAAATAGATTTGTTCCTATTGGCTATAAAAATGATCTGATCTGATCCAGATTCAGCAATCTGATAGATATGGTCATTATCTATGATTCTCTGAGATTTTTGAATATCCCCAGATTTTCGTCCTTTGCGGGGGCGGAAGGGGGTGTGACGAAATTTTTAAACAAACTCGTCTCGGTCCGATATATTAAAAGTGTGGATACCAAATTTGGTTGCTCTAGCTTTTATAGTCTCTGAGATCTAGGCGCTAATGTTTTACTCTAAGCAAAGCCGCCTATGCTACGTGTGTGTTAGGGAGTGACATGGCGTTTTCTTGATGCTGGCTATAATAATAATACGATCCAATTCAGATTCTGCAGTCTAAAAGATATGGTCATTCTCTACGATTCTGCGTTTTTGGTTTTCTCGTATCTTTAAAATTGTGGTTGCCACAGATTTTCGCCCTTTGTGGGGGCGGAAGTGGGCGGGGCTAAGTTTTGAAATATTTTTGTAGCAGTGACATATCACAGAAGTCTGGATCCAAAACATCGTTGCTCTAGCTCTTATAGTCTTTGAGCACTAGGCGCTGAAGGGGACGGACAGACGGACAGACGGACGGACGGACAGACGGGCGGACGGACAGACGGTCAGACAGACATGGCTCAATCGACTCGGCTATTGATGCTGATCAAGAATATATATAATTTATGGGGTCGGAAACGATTTCTTCTTACCACAAATCTAATATACCCCAATACTCATTTTGAGTATCGGGTATAACGAGGGGGAACGTTGTGAGTTGCTGCGGACACCGCAACTCTACGGTTATCCCCGATACTAAGTCAGTATGGCTCTCCTCCGGCAGACGCCGCTAATATTAAACGACACGACAAAGAGTGCGTGCGAGAGAGACAGAAAATCAGTCTGAACGTGACGTCGGGCGCTGCGTAGCCACTGCAAATTGATTTGTTCCTATTGGCTATAAAAATGATCTGATCTGATCCAGATTCAGCAATCTGATAGATATGGTCATTATCTATGATTCTGCGTTTTTAGTTTTCTCGAATGTGCAATATTGTGGATGCAACAGATTTTCGTCCTTTGTGTAGGCGGAAGGGGGTGGGGCGAAATTTTGAGTTACACGTTTTATAGTGAGATCTAACAGGAGTGCGGATACCAAATTTGGTTACTCTAGCCTTAATAGTCTCTGAGATTTTTGAATATCCCCAGATTTTCGTCCTTTGCGGGGGCGGAAGGGGTGTGGCGAAATTTTGAAACAAACTCGTCTCGGTCCGATCTATTAAAAGTGTGGATACCAAATTTGGTTGCTCTAGCTTTTATAGTCTCTGAGATCTAGGCGCTAATGTTTTACTCTAAGCAAAGCCGCCTATGCTACGTGTGTGTTAGAGAGAGACAGGGCGAGAAAAAATTAAATTGTTTTCTTGATGCTGGCTATAATAATAATACGATCCAATTCAGATTCTGCAGTCTAAAAGATATGGTCATTTTCTACGATTCTGCGTTTTTGGTTTTCTTGTATCTTTAAAATTGTGGTTGCCACAGATTTTCGCCCTTTGTGGGGGCGGAAGTGGGCGGGGCGAAGTTTTGAAATATTTTTGTAGCAGTGACATATCACAGAAATCTGGATCCAAAACATCGTTGCTCTAGCTCCTATAGTCTTTGAGCACTAGGCGCTAATAGGGACGGACAGACGGACGGACAGACAGAAAATCAGTCTGTGTGAATATTCCCAGATTTTCGTCCATTGCGGGGCTGGAAGGGGGTGTGGCGAAATTTTTAAACAAACTCGTCTCGGTCCGATATATTAGGAGTATGGATACCAAATTTGGTTGCTCTACCTTTTATAGTCTCTGAGATCTAGGCGCTAATGTTTTACTCTAAGCAAAGCCGGCTATACTACGTGTGTGTTAGAGAGAGACAGGGCGAGAAAAAATGAAATTGTTTTCTTGATGCTGGCTCTAATAATAATACGATCCAATTCAGATTCTGCAGTCTAAAAGATATGGTCATTCTCTACGATTCTGCGTTTTTGGTTTTCTCGTATCTTTAAAATTGTGGATGCCACAGATTTTCGTCGGAAGGGGGTGAGGCGAAATTTTGAGATATACGTTTTATAGTGAGATCTAACTGGAGTGCGGATATCAAATTTGGTTACTCTAGCGTTAATTGTCCCTGAGATTTGTGAATATTCCCAGATTTTCGTCCATTGCGGGGCCGGAAGGGGGTGTGGCGAAATTTTGAAACAAACTCGTCTCGGTCCGATATATTAGGAGTATGGATACCAAATTTGGTTGCTCTAGCTTTTATAGTCTCTGAGATCTAGGCGCTAATGTTTTACTCTAAGCAAAGCCGGCTATACTACGTGTGTGTTAGAGAGAGACATCCACTTTTACCACAAATCTAATATACCCCAATACTCATTTTGAGTATCTGGTATAACGAGGGGGAACGTTGTGAGTTGCTGCGGACACCGCAACTCTACGGTTATACCCGATAATAAGTCAGTATGGCTCTCCTCCGGCAGACGCCGGTAATATTAAACGACACGACAAAGAGTGCGTGCGAGAGAGACAGAAAATCAGTCTGAACGTGACGTCGGGCGCTGCGTAGCCACTGCAAATTGATTTGTTCCTATTGGCTATAAAAATGATCTGATCTGATCCAGATTCAGCAATCTGATAGATATGGTCATTATCTATGATTCTCTGAGATTTTTGAATGTCCCCAGATTTTCGTCCTTTGCGGGGGCGGAAGGGGGTGTGGCGAAATTTTGAAACAAACTCGTCTCGGTCCGATATATTAAAAGTGTGGATACCAAATTTGGTTGCTCTAGCTTTTATAGTCTCTGAGATCTAGGCGCTAATGTTTTACTCTAAGCAAAGCCGCCTATGCTACGTGTGTGTTAGGGAGTGACAGGGCGTTTTCTTTATGCTGGCTATAATAATAATACGATCCAATTCAGATTCTGCAGTCTAAAAGATATGGTCATTCTCTACGATTCTGCGTTTTTGGTTTTCTCGTATCTTTAAAATTGTGGTTGCCACAGATTTTCGCCCTTTGTGGGGCGGAAGTGGGCGGGGCTAAGTTTTGAAATATTTTTGTAGCAGTGACATATCACAGAAGTCTGGATCCAAAACATCGTTGCTCTAGCTCTTATAGTCTTTGAGCACTAGGCGCTGAAGGGGACGGACAGACGGACAGACGGACGGACGGACAGACGGACGGACGGACAGACGGACAGACGGTCAGACAGACATGGCTCAATCGACTCGGCTATTGATGCTGATCAAGAATATATATAATTTATGAGGTCGGAAACGATTTCTTCTTACCACAAATCTAATATACCCCAATACTCATTTTGAGTATCGGGTATAACGAGGAGGAACGTTGTGAGTTGCTGCGGACACCGCAACTCTACGGTTATACCCGATACTAAGTCAGTATGGCTCTCCTCCGGCAGACGCCGCTAATATTAAACGACACGACAAAGAGTGCGTGCGAGAGACACAGAAAATCAGTCTGAGCGTGACGTCGGGCGCTGCGTAGCCACTGCAAATTAATTTGCTCCTATTGGCTATAAAAACGATCTGATCTGATCCAGATTCAGCAATCTGATAGATATGGTCATTATCTATGATTCTGCGTTTTTATACCCGATACTCAAAATGAGGGGTCGTTTCCGACCCCATAAAGTATATATATTCTTGATCAGCATCAATAGCCGAGTCGATTGGGCCCTGTCTGTCTGTCTGTCTGTCCGTCTGTCCGTCTGTCCGTCCGTCCGTCTGTCCGTCCCCTTCAGCGCCTAGTGCTCAAAGACTATAAGAGCTAGAGCAACGATGTTTTGGATCCAGACTTCTGTGATATGTCACTGCTACAAAAATATTTCAAAACTTCGCCCCGCCCACTTCCGCCCCCACAAAGGACAAAATCTGTGGCATCCACAATTTTAAAGATATGAGAAAACCAAAAACGTAGAATTGTAGAGAATGACCATATTTTTAAGACTGCGGAAGCTGAATTGGATCGTATTATTATTATAGCCAGCATCAAGAAAACAATTTCATTTTTTCTCGCCCTGTCTCTCTCTAACACACACGTAGCATTAGCGCCTAGATCTCAGAGACTATAAAAGCTAGAGCAACCAAATTTGGTATCCACACTCCTAATATATCGGACCGAGACGAGTTTGTTTCAAAATTTCGCCACACCCCCTTCCGCCCCCGCAAAGGACGAAAATCTGGGGATATTCAAAAATCTCAGAGACTATTAAGGCTAGAGTAACCAAATTTGGTATCCGCACTCCTGTTAGATCTTACTATAAAACGTGTATCTCAAAATTTCGCCCCACCCCCTTCCGCCCACACAAAGGACGAAAATCTGTTGCATCCACAATATTGCACATTCGAGAAAACAATAATATATACCCAATACAATAATAAAGAAAACACATAATTCCTCCGACACAGTGGAACGCTTGAATTTAAATTCAATTCTTGTTGATACATGTACTCTGATGCTCAGATGGAAAAAAGTCAGTTTTCACGAGTACAACTACTAAGAAATCAAGTTAATATATTATTCGATTATTTTCATTTCATTTGTATATCCAGGTAATTATACCCGATACTCAAAATGAGTATTGGGGTATATTAGATTTGTGGTAAAAGTGGATGTGTGTAACGTCCAGAAGGTTGATCAGCATCAATAGCCGAGTCGATTGGGCCCTGGCTGTCTGTCTGTCTGTCCGTCTGTCCGTCTGTCCGTCCGTCCGTCTGTCCGTCCCCTTCAGCGCCTAGTGCTCAAAGACTATAAGAGCTAGAGCAACGATGTTTTGGATCCAGACTTCTGTGATATGTCACTGCTACAAAAATATTTCAAAACTTCGCCCCGCCCACTTCCGCCCCACAAAGGACGAAAATCTGTGGCATCCACAATTTTAAAAATATGAGAAAACCAAAAACGTAGAATTGTAGAGAATGACCATATTTTTAAGACTGCGGAAGCTAAATTGGATCGTATTATTATTATAGCCAGCATCAAGAAAAGAATTTCATTTTTTCTCGCCCTGTCTCTCTCTAACACTCACGTAGCATAGGCGGCTTTGCTTAGAGTAAAACATTAGCGCCTAGATCTCAGAGACTATAAAAGCTAGAGCAACCAAATTTGGTATCCACACTCCTAATATATCGGACCGAGACGAGTTTGTTTCAAAATTTCGCCACACCCCCTTCCGCCCCCGCAAAGGACGAAAATCTGGGGATATTCAAAAATCTCAGAGACTATTAAGGCTAGAGTAACCAAATTTGGTATCCGCACTCCTGTTAGATCTTACTATAAAACGTAAATCTCAAAATTTCGCCCCACCCCCTTTCGCCCACACAAAGGACGAAAACCTGTTGCATCCACAATATTGTACATTCGAGAAAACTAAAAATGCAGAATCGTAGATAATGACCATATCTATCAGATTGCTGAATCTGGATCAGATCTGATCATTTTTATAGCCAATAGGAACAAATCAATTTGCAGTGCCTACGCAGCGCCCGACGTCACGCTCAGACTGATTTTCTGTCTCTCTCGCACGCACTCTTTGTCGTGTCGTTCAATATTAGCGGCGTCTGCCGGAGGAGAGCCATACTGACTAAGTATCGGGTATAACTGTAGAGTTGCAGTGTCCGCAGCAACTCACAACGTTCCCCCTCGTTTTTCTTACTTTTTAGTAAATGCAATATACTTTGCTTTTTCATTAGACAGTAATCAATTTCATTACGTTTTGCGGCCAGCTCGAATCACTGTGCGCAGCAGTCGGTCAAAACAGAGAGCGAAGCAGCGTACGTTGCCGCTGCTGTCGAGGCTGCTATTGCACAAGTTGTTCGCGAGGTAGCGGCACGAGCGCGCCTCGGCAATTCGCATTCGCAAAAGCAGCTTCGTAAGTGGGTCAGCGCGATGTGGGGTCAATGCACCAGCCGACTGCCTTGTGCCGGAGCGGGAGAGCCCCACGTAAGAGAGCCGGGACAGCGCCAGAGTGCTGTTGGGGTTCTTCTACAACGAATGCCAGCGAAAGAGCGTATTGCCTTTGGCTCAGCTCTCTCTTGGTGTTTCTCGCTGTTGTGTCGTGCTTCATTCTTTTGCCGCCAAGTAATGCTAATAGAAAACCCGTTTACAGCTTTCACAAGTGAAACACACACAAGCACATACAGCCACTCTCACGGTTTAGGAGAAGAGGAAGAGGACGTGGAGCGGGTTGTGAGGAGCGTGGCCTTTAGCCGGCTGTACGAAGTGCCGTTAGAGAGAGGGTCATTAGCATGCTGGCTACGTAATTTGTCGCTTTCTTTCTGCCTTATTATTTTGCGTTTGCATATTTGTAGAATGCCGTTAGAGTTTGCCCAAGTCCGATTTCATTCACTCATTCAGAGCCGCATTCTAATACATACATAATTTAATCGTTATTAGAAGCTCAGCCCCCTTTCCCATCGCCCAGCGCCCAGCTATGCTAACGGTTCCTTGGCCATCGCTTGGGCTAGGTTCTTTTTTTGGCCACACCATCACCATAAAGATGGGATGGGGTATGGAGATGGCGAGATGGGGAGATGGCCTGGCATTTCTGTAATGTTTACATTTCACACTCGCTCTCTCTCTTTCCCTGTTGCCGTCCCTGTCCCACACAGCTGTACGTGACGCGCTCGTTCTTTTGTTGCCAACAAAAGAATTTCTCATTTACAAATTTTTGACTGGGCCAGAAAGTTTATTGACCCACGAGAACCGTCGAAGAAGCTGCCGCAACAGCAGCAGCAGCGGAAGAATTTGCCATTTTTGGTCGATTAAACGAAACGCTGAGCATTTTCACCCAATGATGTAATTCTTTCTCCTCCTCTGCTAACCACACCGCTCTGCTCCCCCGCTCTTCACCGCGCTTCGTGTCGATGCATAGTAATTTGATCATTTCTTTCAGATTTATTGGGCTGGCCAAAAGTTAACAGTTATTAGTGCACAGTGTACAATACTATACCTTTATGGGTCTGCTCTGTTCACAATTAGTCAGCTTTTTATGCCTACATGACGTATGCGAAATGTACTGTATTGTTTCCCGAAACATCACGTATACGCCTCACGTGAGGTTGACGGGACGAGAAAACGATTGAGAAATGGCCAGAGAGTGGTAGAAATTTACGGTTTTTCTCCCACATGAGTCACAGCATTGCCAGAAATGTTCGTTGTACAGATTATTGACTTATTTAATACATAAATGTGCGGCGAAACGCTTGGAATTTTTATATTTTAGAGTCAACCCGAATACTCTGGAGATTTAATTTCTGCGGGTATTTTACACATAACTAAATTGTAATCCCTGAGTAAGTCGTGAGCCAGATAGACAGACTTGCAATCATCAAATTCGCCAAAGGTATTTTGTATAAGCTCCTAATGCCAGTCAAGGTTTAAACTAAAATCTCTTTATATTTGCACAGATTCCATTAAAGCAATCAGGATTTTAAATGGAAAGTTTGAGAAGAAAGATTATTTTCTATCCGATTGGATCAAGAGTTAGAAACCCCAAACGGGGAGGGGGCATATATTTCCTGACATTTTGCTCGCAAAATACAATACATTTCCTCTAGTTTTATGCCAGAATGGAACGATGGAAACCGAATTGGAATGGGTTAATGCATATTTATTTGTTTGTTTGACATCGACAGCAGACCCTTCCATACCACCTGCCCCTGGCCCTGCAGCAGCAGCATAAAAAGTAGGCCTGAGGCATTATTTATGTACGAGTATGTACGCAGCGAGTCAGCAGCACAAATGAAACTCAACTCCCGAATGAGCCGCCTATACTCGTAGAGAAAACGCAAACCGAGCCGAAACGAGGGGGAACGTTGTGAGTTGCTGCGGACACCGCAACTCTACAGTTATACCCGGTACTAAGTCAGTATGGCTCTCCTCCGGCAGACGCCGCTAATATTAAACGACACGACAAAGAGTGCGTGCGAGAGAGACAGAAAATCAGTCTGAGCGTGATGTCGGGCGCTGAGTAGCCAGTGCAAATTGATTTGTTCCTTTTGGCTATAAAAATTATGTGATCTGATCCAGATTCACCAATCTGATAGATATGGTCGTTATCAATGATTCTGCGTTTTTAGTTTTCTCGAATCTGCAATATTGTGGATGCAACAGATTTTCGTCCTTTGTGTGGGCGGAAGGGGGTGGGGCGAAATTTTGAGATATACGTTTTATAGTGAGATCTAACAGGAGTGCGAATACTAAATTTGGTTACTCTAGCCTTAATATTCTCAGAGATTTGTGGATGCCCCAGATTTTCGTCCTTTGCGGGGGCGAAGGGGGTGTGGCGAAATTTTGACACAAAACGGTCAAGGTCCGATTTCACAGGAGTGTGGCCAAATTTGGATGCTCTAGCTCTTATGGGTTCTGAGATCCTTGAACTCATATTTTGCAATTGGCAAAACCGAAAATGCAACCTGTGTGTTAGAGAGAGACAGAGCGAAAAGAATGAAATTGTTTTCTTGATTCTGACTATAATAATTATACGATCTGGTTCAGATTTTGCACTCTAGAAGATATAGTCCTCTACGATTCTGCGTTTATGGTTTTATCGTATCTTTAAAAATGTGGATGCCACAGATTTTCGCTCTTTGTGGGGGCGGAAGTGGGCGGGGCAAAGTTTTAAAATATTCTTGTAGCAGTGACATATCACAGAAGTCTGGATCCAAAACATCGTTGCTCTAGCTCCTATAGTCTTTGAGCACTAGGCGCTGAAGGGGACGGACAGAAGGACGGACGGACAGACGGACAGACAGACATGACTCAATCGACTCGGCTATTGATGCTGATTAAGAATATATGTATATACTTTATGGGGTCGGAAACGATTCCTTCTGGACGTTACACACATCCACTTTTACCACAAATATAATATACCCCAATACTCATTGTGAGTATCGGGTATAATAACAACAGCACATTTGCATTTTGCTACTGGAAAAAAGAAGAACACGGAAACCCTAAACGAGAGAGGGAGAGAAAGAGAGATAAAGTGTTTCTATCCGCCCTGGTGGCTGTACCGCCGCTGGCGTCATGCAAATTGTAATCAACAAACAACAACATTTTCAGTGGAGCCAAAACCATACTTACAAATGGTACAGTGCTCACTCTCGATAGCGCCTTGAAAGATCACAATCGCAAGTCCCTGGATCCATGATTAGATTCGAATTTTACACAATTTTTGGGAGGTGGACGAATAAATGAAAGGTTTATAAAATGTATACAAATTCTTAGATACTCAAATTCTCTCAAATCTTTATTGCATCGCGAGCAGTTCTTCTCATCTTCCGCCAACATTATACAGACCATTATTTTTACACCATTTCTTTACCGATGTTAATACATTTTTCTATAATTTATATTATTTGTATTATTTTTGATGAGTGTCTTGGTACTCGTTTTATTCGATTTCCCCAATATTTAAATGTTGTATTTGTACTTTTGTTAGCTTTCAATCCTATCGAGTGGCTACTGTATATGCTGTTGGACCAAACGATTCATTTTGTTTTCCATTTTCGCTGCCAACTTCGCCTCGTCTCTGCGGGCGTCTCTGCCGTCGTGCTGCTGCAGCACTCGTCGCTTCAAAATGCAACTGTTCGCGCCGCACCGAGCCGGACCGCGCCGCGTCGCACTAATATCCGTCCTTGGCTCGTCTGTTCAACTTTGTCCCAGTTTTCGCATTTTGTTAGCGCGCTTTGCCTCCACCAGCGTTGGCGCTGCATTTGGTCTATGAGTGTGTGTGTGTGTGTGTGCTTAGAGCTCCACCAATGCACAGGCACTCTCGCATATGCATGCATGTGTGCGTTTGCATACATACATATTTGTCTATTCATTTGGCGACGCGACTCAATGCAATGTCTGTGGGGTCTTTTAGACCCCACCCCCTTCCGCCCACACAAAGGACGAAAATCTGTTGCATCCACAATATTGCACATTCGAGAAAACAATAATATATACCCAATACAATAATAAAGAAAACACATAATACCTCCGACACAGTGGAACAGCTTGAATTTAAATTCAATTCTTGTTGATACATGAACTCAGATGGAATAAAGTCAGTTTTCACGAGTACAACTACTAAGAAATCAAGTTAATATATTATTCGATTATTTTCATTTCATTTGTATATTCAGGTAATTATACCCGATACTCAAAATGAGTATTGGGGTATATTAGATTTGTGGTAAAAGTGGATGTGTGTAACGTCCAGAAGGAATCGTTTCCGACCCCATAAAGTATATATATTCTTGATCAGCATCAATAGCCGAGTCGATTGGGCCCTGTCTGTCTGTCCGTCTGTCCGTCTGTCCGTCCGTCCGTCTGTCCGTCCTCTTCAGCGCCTAGTGCTCAAAGACTATAAGAGCTAGAGCAATGATGTTTTGGATCCAGACTTCTGTGATACGTCACTGCTACAAAAATATTTCAAAACTTCGCCCCGCCCACTTCCGCCCCACAAAGGACGAAAATCTGTGGCATCCACAATTTTAAAGATATGAGAAAACCAAAAATGCAGAATCGTAGATAATGACCATATCTATCAGATTGCTGAATCTGGATCAGATCTGATCATTTTTATAGCCAATAGGAACAAATCAATTTGCAGTGCCTACGCAGCGCCCGACGTCACGCTCAGACTGATTTTCTGTCTCTCTCGCACGCACTCTTTGTCGTGTCGTTCAATATTAGCGGCGTCTGCCGGAGGAGAGCCATACTGACTAAGTATCGGGTATAACTGTAGAGTTGCAGTGTCCGCAGCAACTCACAACGTTCCCCCTCGTTTTTCTTACTTTTTAGTAAATGCAATATACTTTGCTTTTTCATTAGACAGTAATCAATTTCATTACGTTTTGCGGCCAGCTCGAATCACTGTGCGCAGCAGTCGGTCAAAACAGAGAGGGAAGCAGCGTACGTTGCCGCTGCTGTCGAGGCTGCTATTGCACAAGTTGTTCGCGAGGTAGCGGCACGAGCGCGCCTCGGCAATTCGCATTCGCAAAAGCAGCTTCGTAAGTGGGTCAGCGCTATGTGGGGTCAATGCACCAGCCGACTGCCTTGTGCCGGAGCGGGAGAGCCCCACGTAAGAGAGCCGGGACAGCGCCAGAGTGCTGTTGGGGTTCTACTACAACGAATGCCAGCGAAAGAGCGTATTGCCTTTGGCTCAGCTCTCTCTTGGTGTTTCTCGCTGTTGTGTCGTGCTTCATTCTTTTGCCGCCAAGTAATGCTAATAGAAAACCCGTTTACAGCTTTCACAAGTGAAACACACACAAGCACATACAGCCACTCTCACGGTTTAGGAGAAGAGGAAGAGGACGTGGAGCGGGTTGTGAGGAGCGTGGCCTTTAGCCGGCTGTACGAAGTGCCGTTAGAGAGAGGGTCATTAGCATGCTGGCTACGTAATTTGTCGCTTTCTTTCTGCCTTATTATTTTGCGTTTGCATATTTGTAGAATGCCGTTAGAGTTTGCCCAAGTCCGATTTCATTCACTCATTCAGAGCCGCATTCTAATACATACATAATTTAATCGTTATTAGAAGCTCAGCCCCCTTTCCCATCGCCCAGCGCCCAGCTATGCTAACGGTTCCTTGGCCATCGCTTGGGCTAGGTTCTTTTTTTGGCCACACCATCACCATAAAGATGGGATGGGGTATGGAGATGGCGAGATGGGGAGATGGCCTGGCATTTCTGTAATGTTTACATTTCACACTCGCTCTCTCTCTTTCCCTGTTGCCGTCCCTGTCCCACACAGCTGTACGTGACGCGCTCGTTCTTTTGTTGCCAACAAAAGAATTTCTCATTTACAAATTTTTGACTGGGCCCGAAAGTTTATTGACCTACGAGAACCGTCGAAGAAGCTGCCGCAACAGCAGCAGCAGCGGAAGAATTTGCCATTTTTGGTCGATTAAACGAAACGCTGAGCATTTTCACCCAATGATGTAATTCTTTCTCCTCCTCTGCTAACCACACCGCTCTGCTCCCCCGCTCTTCACCGCGCTTCGTGTCGATGCATAGTAATTTGATCATTTCTTTCAGATTTATTGGGCTGGCCAAAAGTTAACAGTTATTAGTGCACAGTGTACAATACTATACCTTTATGGGTCTGCTCTGTTCACAATTAGTCAGCTTTTTATGCCTACATGACGTATGCGAAATGTACTGTATTGTTTCCCGAAACATCACGTATACGCCTCACGTGAGGTTGACGGGACGAGAAAACGATTGAGAAATGGCCAGAGAGTGGGAGAAATTTACGGTTTTTCTCCCACATGAGTCACAGCATTGCCAGAAATGTTCGTTGTACAGATTATTGACTTATTTAATACATAAATGTGCGGCGAAACGCTTGGAATTTTTATATTTTAGAGTCAACCCGAATATTCTGGAGATTTAATTTCTGCGGGTATTCTACACATAACTAAATTGTAATCCCTGAGTAAGTCGTGAGCCAGATAGACAGACTTGCAATCATCAAATTCGCCAAAGGTATTTTGTATAAGCTCCTAATGCCAGTCAAGGTTTAAACTAAAATCTCTTTATATTTGCACAGATTCCATTAAAGCAATCAGGATGTTAAATGGAAAGTTTGAGAAGAAAGATTATTTTCTATCCGATTGGATCAAGAGTTAGAAACCCCAAACGGGGAGGGGGCGTATATTTCCTGACATTTTGATCGCAAAATACAATACATTTCCTCTAGTTTTATGCCAGAATGGAACGATGGAAACCGAATTGGAATGGGTTAATGCATATTTATTTGTTTGTTTGACATCGACAGCAGACCCTTCCATACCACCTGCCCCTGGCCCTGCAGCAGCAGCATAAAAAGTAGGCCTGAGGCATTATTTATGTACGAGTATGTACGCAGCGAGTCAGCAGCACAAATGAAACTCAACTCCCGAATGAGCCGCCTATACTCGTAGAGAAAACGCAAACCGAACCGAAACGAGGGGGAACGTTGTGAGTTGCTGCGGACACCGCAACTCTACAGTTATACCCGATACTAAGTCAGTATGGCTCTCCTCCGGCAGACGCCGCTAATATTAAACGACACGACAAAGAGTGCGTGCGAGAGAGACAGAAAATCAGTCTCAGCGTGATGTCGGGCGCTGAGTAGCCAGTGCAAATTGATTTGTTCCTTTTGGCTATAAAAATTATGTGATTTGATCCAGATTCACCAATCTGATAGATATGGTCGTTATCAATGATTCTGCGTTTTTAGTTTTCTCGAATCTGCAATATTGTGGATGCAACAGATTTTCGTCCTTTGTGTGGGCGGAAGGGGGTGGGGCGAAATTTTGAGATATACGTTTTATAGTGAGATCTAACAGGAGTGCGAATACTAAATTTGGTTACTCTAGCCTTAATATTCTCAGAGATTTGTGGATGCCCCAGATTTTCGTCCTTTGCGGGGCGAAGGGGGTGTGGCGAAATTTTGACACAAAACGGTCAAGGTCCGATTTCACAGGAGTGTGGATACCAAATTTGGATGCTCTAGCTCTTATGGGTTCTGAGATCCTTGAACTCATATTTTGCAATTGGCAAAACCGAAAATGCAACCTGTGTGTTAGAGAGAGACAGAGCGAAAAGAATGAAATTGTTTTCTTGATTCTGACTATAATAATTATACGATCTGGTTCAGATTTTGCACTCTAGAAGATATAGTCATCCTCTACGATTCTGCGTTTATGGTTTTATCGTATCTTTAAAAATGTGGATGCCACAGATTTTCGCTCTTTGTGGGGGCGGAAGTGGGCGGGGCAAAGTTTTCAAATATTCTTGTAGCAGTGACATATCACAGAAGTCTGGATCCCAAACATCGTTGCTCTAGCTCCTATAGTCTTTGAGCACTAGGCGCTGAAGGGGACGGACAGAAGGACGGACGGACAGACGGACAGACAGACATGACTCAATCGACTCGGCTATTGATGCTGATTAAGAATATATGTATATACTTTATGGGGTCGGAAACGATTCCTTCTGGACGTTACACACATCCACTTTTACCACAAATATAATATACCCCAATACTCATTTTGAGTATCGGGTATAATAACAACAGCACATTTGCATTTTGCTACTGGAAAAAAGAAGAAGACGGAAAACCTAAACGAGAGAGGGAGAGAAAGAGAGATAAAGTGTTTCTATCCGCCCTGGTGGCTGTACCGCCGCTGGCGTCATGCAAATTGTAATCAACAAACAACAACATTTTCAGTGGAGCCAAAACCATACTGACAAATGGTACAGTGCTCACTCTCGATAGCGCCTTGAAAGATCACAATCGCAAGTCCCTGGATCCATGATTAGATTCGAATTTTACACAATTTTTGGGAGGTGGACGAATAAATGAAAGGTTTATAAAATGTATACAAATTCTTAGATACTCAAATTCTCTCAAATCTTTATTGCATCACGAGCAGTTCTTCTCATCTTCCGCCAACATTATACAGACCATTATTTTTACACCATTTCTTTACCGATGTTAATACATTTTTCTATAATTTATATTATTTGTATTATTTTTGATGAGTGTCTTGGTACTCGTTTTATTCGATTTCCCCAATATTTAAATGTTGTATTTGTACTTTTGTTAGCTTTCAATCCTATCGAGTGGCTACTGTATATGCTGTTGGACCAAACGATTCATTTTGTTTTCCATTTTCGCTGCCAACTTCGCCTCGTCTCTGCGGGCGTCTCTGCCGTCGTGCTGCTGCAGCACTCGTCGCTTCATCATGCAACTGTTCGCGCCGCACCGAGCCGGACCGCGCCGCGTCGCACTAATATCCGTCCTTGGCTCGTCTGTTCAACTTTGTCCCAGTTTTCGCATTTTGTTAGCGCGCTTTGCCTCCACCAGCGTTGGCGCTGCATTTGGTCTATGAGTGTGTGTGTGTGTGTGTGCTTAGAGCTCCACCAATGCACAGGCACTCTCGCATATGCATGCATGTGTGCGTTTGCATACATACATATTTGTCTATTCATTTGGCGACGCGACTCAATGCAATGTCTGTGAATCTGCTTGTGTCTGCATTGTGGGGCACATGCAATCTTTTATTTGTTGCCTATATATACACACACTCACAAATGTGCATACATATATATATGAACATATGCAAATTAAATAACTGCGGTAGCGGATTGTGTTTTTAAAAAGTTTTTATTTTACTTCCAACTTCACTGATATAGATTTAAGTAGAGGGTCACAAAAGATTCCGGACAAAGGGTTTGCGTGATCTTAGCTCGACTTTGCGGTGTCGCTTCTGGATCAAGACTGACTTGAACTTTCTGATCTTTGCATCGTTGATCCCTTTCGGGAATAGTTTTTCTATAAACATTTCAATTGATTTCGCCATCCCGAGTATTGGATTTCGTCATCCAAAGAGAGAACTGTAAAATGCCTAAAGTGCAGGATCTGCAGAAAGCCGGGAGTGAGATTGTTTATGAGAAGCCGGGTGTGGGCAAACATTGGTTTTCCATTTAGGCGAGTGTCAAAGATTGGGATTGCGGCGGGAGCCCTTGAGATTGTACATCTTAGAAATCAATTAGGCGGAGGCCCAAGATTGAAATTGTTTTCGTTTTGGAAAGCCAAAGATTGTTTACAACTCGTATAAGAGCTCAATAGAATTGGGTACGTTAACTCCTTCCATTCTTAAATGTTTCGTCCCGATACATTTTGAAGTTCTGATAGAGCTCTAATTTCTTCTGACAGTATTTGAATGTTGCTTTCCACTATTTCTTCTGACGGTATTCTTATTGATTTAATAAGTACAAATTTGGTTAATTTATAGCCGAAGTAAAATAACATTATCAATATCAAAATGATTAAGAATAATGTTGTTAATGGTAAGGCCGTATTACCTAATGTTATAAGGGGATTTAAAATATTAACATTATCAAAAGAAAATTGCTTATCATTCGATTGTATATAATCAACTAATTCAAAATCGCTATATCTATGATGCGATATATATCTTAGAATTTTACCCTTATCATTTATGTGGGTTACATTATTTATTACAATTGTGTTGTTGAATATAAGGAGATACGATCCTAACAAAGTAGTATTGTCTACGATATTTTTGCCTGAAACTAATATGGCACCATCCTGAATGATGTCTATTTCTTTGTTTTTTCCCCTTTTTTTAGTGCAGTTGGCTTTAAAGCCATTAAGTAAATTGGTGAAACAGGTCTTCTTTAAATTTATTTGTGCGTAATTGTTAAAAGTTTCACTTTTAAAATTATTCATTAAATAGTATTTCTCCTTACATTCACAAACTTTTTCACTTATAACTAACATTCCATCATGTTGTGAGATGGCTCTTGCATGGTAAAACTTGCAAATATCTTTAATTTGAGGATATTTTATGTAAATGATTATTAAATCAGCATTTCGAATTATTTTAACCGTTGCAATGTCCAGCAGATCAGACAGTTCAACAGGATGTTTTTCATGCTTATAAATGTCCTCTATTTCGTTTTTATTTAAAATTTTTGTATTGAAAATGTTTACTTTTAAGAGGGTTATGGTATCAACTAAATTTAGTAGGTCAAAAGTTATTAATTTTAAACGATGCTTTCTCAGTATCGTTTCTTCATTGAAGATGACATTTTTTAATGAATTTGATAGCAATTCAATTTCTTTGAAAAATTTGGAATTTATTACAAATTGTTTATTATTATTTTCAGTTAATTCATTTACTTCATTATCGTCATGATCAGGGCTGCCTGCTATCCATTTCCAAATGGTACCTAATTCATTTATTCCCCTTTCATTCCGTTTTGGAACTAATTCTGAAATCATTAATTTTAATAGACTTAAGTCCATTGATATTTCCCACTCATCGTCTGAATTAATTGATTTGTTGACATATTTGGATTCTTTATCAATTATCTCTCTATAAAAACTCAAATTAGTAATATGGAAAAGTTCAGCGTATGTTTCATAAGTGTAAACGTCTCTGTCGTCTTTGAGCAATAGATAGTCACTATGCGTATAGTCAATTACTTCCGAAGTCGTCAATATAACAAAAGTCAGTAATAGTATATTCGCATACATTTTCTGGAAAAAAAATATTTAATATTTGATGTTATCTTTATGTATAATTCTGTTTCTATTGTTGATTATAATTTTATTCGGTCGATTTTCCTTGACTACCTGCTTTTTGTATCGGGATTGAAGTTTATTTCTTTCCCCGAATTTCTTTTCATAAACTACTTCTCCTATTTTATAATCTTTTTCTCTTCTATCTTTGTTATGTAGCTTAAGCATTTTGGTCTGAGCTTCCTTAAGTAATATTGGATTATGCTTGTGTTCTATTTTGTTATACAATATGTCATATGGCATTTGATTGGTCGTTGAATGTATCGTCAGGTTATATTTCAGTGCCGCCCTTATTATTATTTCTGAATAATCTGTTAGATTTAGTTCATCCTTGATGCACCGCGCTATTTCTGTTAGTGTGGAATGTACCCTTTCTACCTGACCACTTGAGGTGCAGTGTCTGGGATCAGCATAATAAATAGTTAAGTTACTTCTTTGTATGAATGATCTAAATTGTGCTGAAGTAAAGCTTGGTTCGTTGTCAGTCATTAAAGATGTTGCTAACGGAAAGTTTGCAAAATTTCCATTACCTTATTTTCAATGTTTAATTTACTTTGAATTTCCTTGACCACCAAGTATTTGGAATAAGAAACTATACAAGTTATGAATGTTAGGTTTTGGGCATAGTATATGTCTAAGTGTAATTGATCTCCTTCTTTTGCTGGAATGGGAGCTTCCCCAATTGGAATTTTTACAGGGTGTCTGTAATATTTGTTTTTGTTACAGATCTCACAATTTTTTATATATTCTTTTAATTTTTTGTGCAGGTTTGGCCAATAATACAGCTTAGTTATTTGTTTGTAATTTTCGTCTAGTCCTCTATGGGCTCTGCAATGTGTTTCTTCTATAATTATAGCTTTATCTTCTGAATTTACTACATCTTGGAGGAACTTTCTCGTGAAGAGAAATTTATTTATGAAGTTTTCCTTTAGCTTATTTTGGATAAGGTATAAATCTTCTAAAGTGCAGTGTATTCCTGTGGTTAAGTGAGGCTGAATAAATTCTTTTAAAATGATTAGCAGATTGTCTACCGTATCAAATTCAATAATATGTCGGGTATTTTCATAAACTCTTACTAACTCATGAACTGTGAATCTCCCTTGCGCTAATAGTAGCTGCTGTTTAAATTGGTTTAGAGGCTTGCTAGTCTCTTGAATGACGTTTTCAAAACTACTCTCTGCTGAATGCTGAGTATTTATGTCTGATTCTGATTCTGTCTGGTCGACATCACTATCTGTCATATGATTTATTTTAATCCGAGATAAAGCGTCCGTTACTACGTTAGTTGAGCCTGGCTTATTAATGATTTTTGGTGTGAAACTTTCTATGAAGTAATACCAACGTTTCATTTCAACATTTGGATTTTTTTGCGACATTGAAAAGGACAAAGGTTGGTGATCTGTATGTATTTAAATTCCACTCACTCCGTATAAATAATTTCGCAAATTTTTTAATGCCCATACAATAGCTAATAATTCCTTTTTATTAGTAGCATATAATTGCTCGGTTTTACTTAAAGTTTTAGAAATAAATGTTATGGGATTCCCATCTTGCGACAAAACTGCACCTATTGCTATGTCCGATGCATCTGTGGTTAATGTGAATTTTTTATTGTAATCTGGTTGTACTAATTCAATATGTGCTATTAAACTGTCCTTTAAATTATTAAATGCTCCCATTGCTGGTTCATCCAGCTGTTTTAATGTTTTCTTGGATGCCCTTCGTGAAACTTTCCCATTTACTCCACTCAGATATTTTGTTAATGGTTTGGCAATTGTAGCATAATTTCGGACAAATTTTTTGTAATACCCTGTTAGTCCTAAGAAGCTACGTAGCTCTCTGATATTTTAAGGAATTGGATAGTTTTGTATTGTGGAGATTTTGTCTGGATCTGTTTTAATGATATTTTGGGAAACAATGTATCCCAGAAATTTGGTTTCCAATTGAAAGAGTTTAGACTTTTCTAGGGAAATTTTCATGTTAGCGTTTTGCAATATCTGTATTATATGAATTAGATCTTTATAATGTTGTTCTATAGTTTTTAAAAATATTATTATATCGTTCATATAGACGTGACAAGTTTTCCCAACTTGTTCTCTAAGTATATCGTCCATTGCCCTTTGGAAATTTCTGGGAGCGTTCGTCAATCCCATAGGCATTCTTAGAAATTCATATTTGCCGTTATTTATGGAAAAAGATGTTTTTTCAATATCTGATTCCCTCATTAAAATCTGATAGAAACCCGACTCTAAATCAATAGCCGAGAAATACTTTGCCTTACCTAAATTGGCAAGGATTACTGAAGGATCTTGCATAGGGTATCTATCCGGTATGGTGTTTTCATTAAGTTTCTTAAAGTCTATTACTAATCTATGTTTAGGAGTTCCGTCCTCATTTACTCCCTTCTTTGGTACTACTATTACCGGTGAATTATATGGGCTTTTACTAGGTCTGATTATGCCTTCATCTAACATTTTACTTATTTCGTTATTAACGAAATCGTTAACCGAAAAGCGTATGGATACTGCTTGCCATATACCGGTCTATCATGTTCAGTGTTAATCTCTCCTTTTATATACGTTCTGAACGGTAACTGTAAATTTATATTGGCATGGTCTTCTTCGATGATAGATATCATTTTCTCTCTGAGATTTTCTAAATTGTCCTCTTTGTAGGTTATTGTGTTATACAATTTCATTTTTTTCCAATTCAGAATTTGCATAATTTTGAATGTCGGATATTTCTACGACGGCGCGTTCAGGATTTTCGCATCCCAAACTTTTAAATTGTTCATTGTCGGATAATTCAACGACGGCGTGTTCAGGATTCTTTAATCCCAAACTATTCGAACTTTTAGTGTCGGATAATGCAACGACGGCGTGCTCAGGATATTTTAATCCCAAACTATTAAAACTTTGGATGTCGGATTCTTCAAAATATTTTTTTATTATATATTCCTTCAACGGAAGGATGGTTTTTCCTTCTACAAAGGTTTATTTGTTTAAAGAAAGGACCTCGTCATATATTAGTTTCTCCGCATTGTCTTTATAACTTAAAGTCCCCTTTCCTGTATCAATAACAGCTCCGATTTTCTTTAATAGGTTAAATCCTATTAGTAAATCTGCCTCCATTCCATCTATTTCATAAAACACTTGTTTTGTGTTGAAAATAGTTATATTATGGAAATATTTAATTATTGAAAACCCATTCACTGTAGCAACTTTCTTATAAATTGATAATTCTTTTTTATTTTCGTAAATTCGCTTTTTTATATAACAGGAAGTTGCTCCCGTATTTATCAAAACTTTTAATTCTCTGTTTATTTTTTTATCTACTCTTTTTAAGTAGGGCAGACCTACTTCGGGGGCTGATCTAAAAAATGGTCCTCCTCAATGTTATTTATCCGCATTGCTTTATTAGCCGGTTGTTCCGACATTTCGTTTGGCTTTCGTTTCTGCGCCTGATTTTCGTTAGACTGATTATTCGGTACTACGTTTGCCCTTAAATGCTGAGCTTGGTTATAATTGTTATTATTTCTCCTATAATAACCGTTAGTATTCTCCCGATAATTTCTATTATTATTATTTCCCCTGAATTGATTGCTGTTCTGTCGGTTCTTGATTTGTATCGATTCGTCTACATCCATTGGTTCTGGGGCCTGATTTTGTTGTCTATTACCCAAGAAATAGGGTTGTCCCCATGACATGTTATTCCTCTGAAGATCCCTTTTTTGGTCGAATGGTGAACTATTAGTCCTTGGTTGTCGTTGGTTGAATCTTAATGTATTGTAGTTATTATTCCCTGAATTTCTGGGGCCACTGAATTGGTAGGCAAATTGGGCCCGAATGTTATTTGATTGCAATTCCTGTACCTTTGCCAAGGCATTCGGTAAATCTGGGGGATTCAATGAAAATAGGATTTCTGCAATGCCGCCGTTTAGGCCAGTGACAAAAATGCGTAAGGCATTGTCTGTAATTTTCTTATTTGATTCTTTCGTGATTTCACTGTCCTTTCCGTGAGTCATTATTGTCTTATTTATTAACAAGGTCATTTTCTTGTTAACCTCGTTATATAAATCTATTATTGAAAGGTTCCCTTGTCGGAGAACGCTTAACTCCTGTTCTATTATGTAAATTGGTCTCTTGTCACTGTAAACAAAGTCAAGTCGTGAAAGTATGGCATCAAAATTTAAAACTGTCCCGTGGTTGGTCAGTGCGTCATGTGCTGGTCCTGTTATTTTGTTTCTCAAAATTGTTAAGGCAATATAATATTGCTTACTCCTTTCTTATATAACTTCACTGCAGTTTCTGCAGCTTCCCTTTATCCTACGTATTGGTTTAATCCACCATTGAAAATTGGTAGGGATTCTATTACCTTTAATGTGGTGTCATCTTTTATTGTCTCGTCTATTGTTTCTGCCTGATAATCTGATACCTGATCGGATTTAGTTTCTATTTGTTGTTTTAAATTTACAATTTGCTCCTGTACTTGTGAAATTTGAAGTGCTATCAATTGTTTGACCAGATCTGCAGTGAGATCGGTCCTTGTTTGTGAGTTAATCATTTTTAGTTTTTCAAAATCTAAAGTTAGTTGATCCACCTTAAATTTTTCTTATATGTTTGTTTTTATAATCTAATATAACCTAATTGAACTTATATATTTATTAATACAACTTTTGCTCACGAACTATCCGGTAGGGGTCGTCCTTCTTAGTTTGGCTGACAGATCCTCGAACGGGTCTTCCTTCTTGATTTGGCTGACACGTCTTCGAACGGGTCTTCCTTCTTAGATTTCTTTGTTTAACTGGGTCTTCTGGGGGTCTTCCTTCTTTGGTTTAGCTGATAGTTTCACTTTCTTTGTGTTTTGGTTTGGTTGGTTTTGTTTAAAAACTTTGGTTTTTTTTGGTTTTTTTTTGTATTTTTGAATTGTCTTGATTAGCTTTTGTATTTATCTGTATTTTGTATTGTATTTGTATTTGTATTTGTATTGTATATTGTATTTATTTTTGCACACCCTAAGCTCCGGTTTGTTTCCTTTTTATCTCACTTTTTCTTATCTTATATCTCACAGTCACTCCGCGTTTTTATATCTGAAGGATTTATTCCATTAATTAATTGTCCTTCGGGTTTCGGCACGACGCAACACTTTTATTATTCGTTGCTTTTTATACAACGTCGCCCCACGTTGGGCGCCAATTAAATATTGTGTTTTTAAAAAGTTTTTATTTTACTTCTAACTTCACTGATATAGATTTAAGTAGAGGGTCACAAAGGATTCCGGACAAAGGGTTTGCGCGATCTTAATTTTTAGCTCTGGATCAAGACTGACTTGAACTTTCTTGATCTTTGCATCGTTGATCCCTTTCGGGAATAGTTTTTCTATAAACATTTCAATTGATTTCGCCATCCCGAGTATTGGATTTCGTCATCCAAAGAGAGAACTGTAAAATGCCTAAAGTGCAGGATCTGCAGAAAGCCTGGAGTGAGATTGTTTATGAGAAGCCGGGTGTGGGCAAACATTGGTTTTCCATTTAGGCGAGTGTCAAAGATTGGGATTGCGGCGGGAGCCCTTGAGATTGTACATCTTAGAAATCAATTAGGCGGAGGCCTAATGCGGATGCGGATCACTCAGGCATGGCAATAGATGTCTGCTTTATAAATTCTAAAATAGTATTATTTAATTATTTTCCCGCTGCTCGTTGGGATAATGAAAACGTTTGTCGTTTTGGTAAATCATTTTTCGTTTCATTTCTGTGACTGTAGTTTATTGAACGGATGTCATAATGTATGTATGTACATATATGTATGAATGTATGTACATCTATGTATGTGCCGGAGAAACTGCAATTAACCCAATAGAACCGAGATATATATGTCTAGACTCTAGAGGTTATCAATGTACTTGATGAATCATTTGGCAGATCTCTCTATATGCTTTTTAATGGTTCTCTCATTAATTTCATTTCGTCTGAATAGCACTTCGTTTTATATAGTTGTTGTAAACGAATGTTTTTTGTGTTTATGGAGTGCGTTCAATGGAGATCCGTTTTTGTGAATATGTTGATAATAAACGATACAGTTTAGCTGGGAAAAGTCTCTATCGTTTTGGTATTCGGACGTCATCGTACATACTCCAAAAAAATATTGATACTTTTCTAACAAACTGAACTACTGTCCGAAAAGCTGGGATCTTCCTTAAAGGATTTTGTCTTCAACTTTTAGTTCTAGCAAGTATTATCCGTAGTTTATGAAATAATTTCTGTACTATCCGATAATTTTTTGGAAGAATATTCTAGTACTATTTGATGGGTATAGCTATTGTATAGTTTCTTGTCTATAGCTCTGGCATAGGGACCTGAAGTTGCGGTGGCCTTATGACACACATTCTGTGGTCGGCCTTATCTCGTCTACCAGCACTTGTATAGCACATATTTGTGTGTAAGAAGTGTGTATTTTTTCCTTGCACTACTAGTTGTGAGAGAAAGACAGCAGATAACGATTAGCTTTCAATCTTTATCATTGTGTTTAGTCGGCAATGCAATCAGTGTATGGGGGGGGGGAGTAGAGATAATATCATATCGATGCCATCTGAACATAACTTAAAGTAGAGCATGAATTCCTCAGAAGATAGTTTCCATCAGTAGGTTGTTAAATTCTGCGACAAATCGGTTCTACAATTGTCTGCCAAATGTTGGGTTATCTTTACGGTGATGTTACTCACGGGTCGTTGAACTCTTCGCGTATCAGTCACTTAGCCATTGCGTGGTTTTGGCAGCACTCTTGTAAGTTTCCATAAATTATCAGAACAAATAAGGGGACAGACCTCTGTGTGTGGTTTCTGCATTTAACAGTTTTCTAGGACAAATGCGAATAAACTTCCCAGCCGAAACAGTGTTGGGAAATTCCATGGCAAATTTAACTTTTTTATGTCTGCCAGAACCAGAACGAGCACCAGAACCCATTCAACATGCTCGGGCACGTGCAAGTGTGCGTTGTGTGGCAATACTTATGGCAAACATCTGTCAAAGATCGGCTGGAACCAGAATAGATTCGAACGCATGCAAACTATGGTATCGAAGGAGATCTTCCTTACGGACTCATATGGTTGATTTGTCATGAAATACAATCTATCGTTTAGTACCTAGACATGATGTCTCTGTAAGTGGATCAAAATTGAGTGCAAATAGTCCCTTTCTCGAAAATCCTACTTCCACTGGGACAGATGAATTATATATAATAGGTTTTCACAATTTTCACAACTGCCCAGGAGTAGTACACATAATAGGATGAAATTACTCGTAGATCGACAAACATTTCTATACTCAACTTGTTCTTAAAACCGACAGTGCATGGTGACACTATACTCGTAGGAGATTTACATCAAAATAAAGTAAGGAGCGGACTTTGAGTTTTTGGAATACCATTCCCAAAACTTTACACATAACTACGAGTGTAAAAATGTTGTCACGTTTCAAAATTAACACTCAAGTGCTGCCCCGTAATCATCTCCAAGCATATCATCGTACATATGATATCATAGGCTACACTTCCATTTCACTTGACTCACTCTCGTCTCGCACTGAAGATCTATGCAAAGTGAGACCTGGACTGCACGCACGTTTGAAAATGATCGGGAAATTCAAATCTGCTATCGGGTAATACACTACTTATAGACCTTATCGCCTGTGCCAGATCCGAAGTAGTTAACGGTCAACGGACTGCCAGAGAGGAAGTTGGACTCATTCGTTGGGAGCGTTCTGTTCTCCTACAGGCAATTAATACGATGATCATGGAAATTCACGCAGTAATTGTCAAACAAAGAAAATGGGCAGCAGAATTTCCTCTTTTTCTTCTTCTAAACTCTCTGACTCGGTCCCTCTCTCTAAAACAGAGAGAGGGGGATCTCTCCCTCTCCTTTCTTTGGCTCCAAACTTGGACTGCATAAAAAATAATAATAATATCAGTTTGAAAAGAAAATAGAAGCAAATCAGTGGCTGGAGAAGGGGTCGGCAAGGGGGAACAACAGCAAAAGCCGCGTGCGTGCGTGTGTGTGGGATGTTGTAATGTGCGTGCGCCGCGCTGCCGCTATCGCACGATACCGTCGCGACGTCGACGGACGCTCCCGCATAACAGGCGTCGAGCGCGCTCGCTCACGCACTCTCTATCCCTCTCCTTCCCGCTCTTTGTGTCGCTATATTGCTCTATCGCTCTGGCGGAGTGCGTTCATGTGCCTGTGTGCGTGTGTGCGTGCGGTGCGAGTTGAATGACCACCGAACATAAATTTTTTTTGTTTGTCGATTTTAGACTTTTACTATGTTGACGCCGACGCTGGCGATGATGATTGCGTGTGCTTTTGCCGCTGCCAGACCATACACACACACACACACAGGCAGACAACAATTTTGTAGCTTCATAGTTTTCGAGTGTTAACGGGCGTTCGCACTATCTCGCCGGGTCTCTAGGCGGGGGATGTTGGTTGGGGAGGGGCGGCAGGGCTTGGGCCAGCATGGGGCGCTGCCAGAGCGGGTGTGTGTGTGTGCGTATGCCTAGACTACACAATCAGCAGCAGAGGACATTTCACTTCAACAAAACTTTTTCGGTCTTTCTTTTTTGAATATTTCATTGTTGCTTCTCCTCTCCATCTCTCTTTCTGCTGTTCCGCCAGCGTCATCGCTCCGACGCTTTCGTTGTCAACTCTTTCGCTTTTTAAATTTTGTATTTTGTATTTTTCGGCTGCTTTCTGTTTACGCCGCAAATTTCTTTCACTCTCTGCGTACATTTCTATCTGCTTCACCTTTTTCTTCCTCTTTTTTCGAGAGACATTGCTAAACCCCGTGGGTTGCCTTCATTTCTTGCACGCAACTCTGTCAGTGGGGGGTGATGAGGGGGGGAGAGATTCCTGTCGCGATTAAGATTTATGCACGTTAGAAATAATACCTCCAGCAAGCCTGACTAAAATGTTAATTGCTTATCAGATCCTGGCGGTGACCCTTTAAGGGTTCAGGGATCTCAAATTAGTTTGTACCTAAAATATACACATTTATACGTATATATTTCATTATACGTATGTATATATAATCATTATATTTCTAGCTCTTGCTTAAGCCGGTTGTGTTTTTTTCTTGCTATCGCATTCTCCACCCTTTGCCTAAATATCATACAACATTGTTGTGACGTTGTTTTGATATATTATCGCATCTCTTTAATTTGTTTCTACTTTGTGTTAACCACCAGTGTAAACAAGTGTTTAATATAAATTCAATATTGCAACGTAACACATCGGACTCGTGCAGGCAATTTGTTATTGTTTTTTGCCCAGTCTGCTTTTAGTTATCGCTTCTTCGGTGTGAACTGTTCTCGCGCATCAGCGTTTGCATCGCCCACACTCTCTCGTGAGCATAAGCGGGCTGCTCGCATTGTTGCTCTCACTCTCTCTGGATTGCCTATACTCTCCCTCTCTGTGGACTTTTCTTTTGTGTCTCTGCTTTGGTGAGTTTACTGCTCGTTTTCTGGACTTCGTTGGATCATCTGCTTTGAGTTATTGCCGCTGCAGCTGATTGTCTGGCTCGCTCTGCTGTCTGCTCTCCTACTTTACCTGCGATCTCACTCCGTTCTTTTTATACCCGATACTCAAAATGAGTATTGGGGTCATATTGACATTTGGTAAAAGTGTCTTTGTGTCACGTCCAGAAGGAATCGTTTCCGACCCCATAAAGTATATATATTCTTGATCAGCATCAATAGCCGAGTCGATTGAGCCATGTCTGTCTGACCGTCTGTCCGTCTGTCCGTCCGTCCGTCTGTCCGTCCCCTTCAGCGCCTAGTGCTCAAAGACTATAAGAGCTAGAGTAACGATGTTTTGGATCCAGACTTCTGTGATATGTCACTGCTACAAAAATATTTCAAAACTTCGCCTCGCCCACTTCTGCTCCCACAAAGGACGAAAATCTGTGGCATCCACATTTTTAAAGATACGATAAAACCAAAAACGCAGAATCGTAGAGGATGACTATATGTTTTAGAATGTAAGATCTCAACCAGATCGTATAATTATTATAGCCAGAATCCAGAAAACAATTTCATTCTTTCTCGCTCTGTCTCTCTCTAACACACAGGTTTCATGGTCGGTTTTGCCAATTGCAAAATATGAGTTTAAGGATCTCAGAACCTATAATAGCCAGAGCAACCAAATTTGGTATCCACACTCCTGTGATATCGGACCTTGACCGTTTCGTGTCCAAATTTCGCCACACCCCCTTCCGCCCCCGCAAAGGACGAAAATCTGGGGCATCCACAAATCTCAGAGACTATTAAGGCTAGAGTAACCAAATTTGGTATCCGCACTTTTGTTAGATCTCACTATAAAACGTATATCTCAGAATTTCGCCCCACCCCCTTCCGCCCCCACAAAGGACGAAAATCTGTTGCATCCACAATATTGCAGATTCGAGAAAACTAAAAACGCAGAATCATAGATAACGACCATATCTATCAGATTGCTGAATCTGGACCAGATCAGATAATTTTTATAGCCAAAAGGAACAAATCAATTTGAAGTGGCTACGCAGCGCCCGACGTCACGCTCAGACTGATTTTCTGTCTCTCTCGCACGCACTCTTTGTCGTGTCGTTTAATATTAGCAGCGTCTGCCGGAGGAGAGCCATACTGGCTTAGCATGGGGTATAACTGTAGAGTTGCGGTGTCCGCAGCAACTCACAACGTTCCCCCTCGTTTTTATTCGTGCACAGTGATTCTACTACTGTCCATAATGGCAATTGTTTGCAGTGCAAAGAAATGTGAATTCGGTGGTGTTATCATTGGTGATTCATTTCTTAGCTGCTGGCTGTGCGACAATTTTGCCCACATAGAATGTGCTGGTGGTGGAAATTTTGGCCGGCTGAATGATCTGATCTCGAAACGCATGGGCCTGTCTTGGTCATGTCTGGCTTGTCGGGAGATTGAGGCCGAAATGCGCACATTTATGAGACAGACTCGAACTGGGTTTCTGGATGTCCGGAAACAATTTGTGGCTCTCAACGAGAAATTTCTTGCCCTTGAATCACAGTTTCTTGGGCTCAAACTCTTGAGCGAATCGCCTAGACGGAAAATTCCGCATAATGATACCAATCTCTTGCAACCTAATCCGATTGGTACGCCTGCCTCCCACCTTCATCCATCGGAAGCATTTCCGTGTAGTCATGCCACGCCGTTGTCTGTAAAACCGCCAACGGTGGCTCCGGAGTTCTTTACACCGAGCAATGTGCTTCCTTCGAGCACCCAACTTCCCAACAGCATCAATCCCATCCCTGCAGTTTCTGTGGCCGTCACTTCTGACGCGGTGAGTGCTCCTAGTGCGGGTGTGCTGTTTGCTGACGACGTCTTGCCAATTCCTGCTCCAATTCCTGCTCCAATTCCTACTCCAATTCCTGCTACAGCCATTGCTGCCAATTCCTCTGCCCTTGTACCGAGATCTCTTTTAGGAGTGGCTCCACCATCTCGTTCTCGCTCGGGATTTCAACTTAGAGCAGTGATCCCTCGGAAAGCAATATTTGTTTCTCGTCTTAATCCTGAGGCTACAACGGAGGATGTTAAACAACATCTTGCCGCTAAACTTAACACTTCGCCTGTTGATATAGTTGTGACTAAATTTACATTTAAACATAAGCGCAACATATCATCCTTTAAAATTCTTCTTCCTGATTCTTTACTATCCTGTTCTCTAGAACCGTTCCTTCTCAAAGATTCGAGCTCGAATCCAAGAATTACCGAACATGCTCCAAAAAACTGATGTACTATTTTTCCATGCACTATCAGAACGTCCGCAGTTTTCTGGGAAAATTGCGTCAAATTCATACTAATAGCGCGTCCTTTGATTTCGATGCCATCGCGTTTACCGAAACCTGGCCCAACTCCTCTGTCAATGATCATTAAATTTTCATTGATAGTTACACTATTTATAGAATGGACCGCACATCTTTTGCAGGTGGGGCTCTGATTGCAGTTAAATCTGTTTTCTCATCTGAGTTATTCCCATTCAATAACATTCATGAAATTGAATTTGTTGCAGTCAAAGTTCGTGTTGGCTCCGCATTTTTCTATTTAACCTGCTCTTACATTCCTCCCAGGTCTGATGCTGAGCTTTACTTACACCACCTCTCAGCAATTAATAATGTTGTTTCTGCATTAGGGTGCAATGATCGAATTATTGTCATGGGGGACTTTAACCTCCCATTTCTTTCTTGGCTGCCTTGTAATGACGCTAACCTGTCTGAAAAAACCTTGTTGCGACGGAGATATCAAGCTGCAACAAAGATGTTGCAGTTGCCGGGTGACCAGGAACTCAAGAAGCTTCGGGATGGCAGAAAGCTTTGCGATACCACGATAGTTTTCAATGTTTGATCTTGAACCTTTTTTGTGAAGCGGAATGATGTAGGACTCATTCCAAATTACTGGGAGACAAGACTGTTCCAAGGAGAGGTTGAAGAGAAAGGTCAAGGGTTTGCAAAGGGACTGGGCACAGTGGTGTTCAACTAATCTTCTTTTTCTGAACCTTTCCAAATGCAAACTTATGACATTTTACCGTCGCGCTCCTCATTTTGTCTCATATGTTCTAGGAAATCATGTCCTTGGCCGAATTTCGAGTTCAAATGACCTCGGAGTCCTTTTTGATCATAAGATGTGTTTCAACACCCATATAGCTGCAACTGTAAATAAAGCTAAGGGTGTTTTAGCGTTCATCAAGCGTTGGTCCAAGGAGTTTGACGACCCGTACGTTACGATACAACTGTACATCTCGTTAGTACGTCCTATATTGGAGTATTGTTCTTGTGTGTGGAGCCCGCAGTATAAAGAGCAGCAGGCTGTTATTGAATCCGTGCAAAAGCAATTTTTAATTTTTCCCTTCGGAACTTTAACTGGGACTCGGGTAGAATCTTGCCACCCTACCGGTCTAGGCTAAATCTTATTGACCTGCCGTCGTTGCACCATCGCAGAATATGCAATGGCGTAATGTTCGTGCACAAGCTCCTTCTTGGGACTGTTGACTCCCAAACTCTCTTGGGTCAGATTGACTTGGCCGTTCCATCTAGACCTACCCGTACTTTTAGGCCTATCCGTCTACCCATATGTAGGTCTAATTATGCTGATCATGAACCTTTTAGGGTTTTATGCCATAATTATAACTCCCTCTGTCAAACCCTATACCCTGAATTGTCTCTTAAACTAATTGCATGCAATATTTATAATCATTTAAATTAAGCTAACTTTTAACTTATCTTTTTCCGCCTTTAGTAACTAAGCACCATTATTAACAGATAATTTGTTAATTTAATAAATAAATAAATAAATAAATATGTACGATTATAATATCACAAAAACGAAAACAACACAAATAAAATATAGGTAATTTGGAAGGAGATTCTATGAAACAATCATAGCGGAACTTTTACATTAAGAGTCAATCAAATTTGATTTCCATATATGTACATAGTCTTATGACAATAATATTTTCCAAGTTTATTGAAAGTTAACTAATTTACCAAATTGATATTGCAGTAACTTTGATCTGAAAACATAATCCACAAAGCCAAAGTTCACTTTTTCGATATTATTTGGTATTTTTATACCCGAATTTTATACTCAAAATGAGTATTGGGGTTTATTAGATTTGTGGTAAAAGTGGATGTGTGTAACGTCCAGAAGCAATCGTTTCCGACCCCATAAAGTATATATATTCTTGATCAGCATCAATAGCCGAGTCGATTGAGCCATGTCTGTCTGTCCGTCTGTCCGTCCGTCCGTCTGTCCGTCTGTCCGTCCCTATTAGCGCCTAGTGCTCAAAGACTATAAGAGCTAGAGCAACGATGTTTTGGATCCAGACTTCTGTGATATGTCACTGCCACAAAAATATTTCAAAACTTCGCCCCGCCCACTTCCGCCCCCACAAAGGACGAAAATCTGTGGCATCCACAATTTTGGGGTTACGAGAAAACTAAAAACGCAGAATCATAGATAATGATCATATCTATCAGGTCGCTGAATCTGGATCAGATCAGATCATTTCTATAGCCAAAAGGAACAAATCAATTTGCACTGGCTACGCAGCGCCCGACGTCACGCTCAGACTGATTTTCTGTCTCTCTCGCACGCACTCTTTGTCGTGTCGTTCAATATTAGCGGCGTCTGCCGGAGGAGAGCCATACTGACTTAGTATCGGGTATAACTGTAGAGTTGCGGTGTCCGCAGCAACTCACAACGTTCCCCTTCGTTTTTATACCCGATACTCAAAATGAGTATTGGGGTATATTAGATTTGTGGTAAAAGTGGATGTGTGTAACGTCCAGAAGGAATCGTTTCCGACCCCATAAAGTATATATATTCTTGATCAGCATCAATAGCCGAGTCGATTGAGCCCTGTCTGTCTGTCCGACTGTCCGTCCGTCCGTCCGTCCGGCCGTCCGTCCGTCCGTCCCCTTCAGCGCCTAGTGCTCAAAGACTATAAGAGCTAGAGCAACGATGTTTTGGATCCAGACTTCTGTGATATGTCACTGCTACAAAAATATTTCAAAACTTCGCCCCGCCCACTTCCGCCCCCACAAAGGACGAAAATCTGTGGCATCCACATTTTTAAAGATACGATAAAACCAAAAACGCAGAATCGGTGAGGATGACCATATCTTCTACAGTGCAAAATCTGAATTAGATCGTATAATGATAATAGCCAGAATGCGAGAGAGACAGAAAATCAGTATGAGCGTGACGTCGGGCGCTGCGTAGCTACTGAAAATTGATTTCTTGCTTTTGGCTACAAAAATGATCCGATCTGATCCAGATTCATCAACCTGATAGATATGATCATTATCTATGATTCTGCATTTTTAGTTTTCTCGAATCTGCAATATTGTGGATGCAACAGATTTTCGTTCTTTGTGGGGGCGGAAGGGGTGGGGCGAAATTCTGAGATATACGTTTTATAGTGAGATCTAACAGAAGTGCGGATACCAAGCTTGGTTACTCTAGCCTTAATAGTCTCTGAGATTTGTGGATGCCCCAGATTTTCGTCCTTTGCGGGGCGGAAGGGGGTGTGGCGAAATTTGGACACGAAACGGTCAAGGTCCGATATCACAGGAGTGTGGATACCAAATTTGGTTGCTATGGCTCTTATAGGTTCTGAGATCCTTGAACTCATATTTTGCAATTGACAAAACCGACCATGAAACCTGTGTGTTAGAGAGAGACAGAGCGAGAAAGAATGAAATTGTTTTCTTGATTCTGGCTATAATCATTATTCGATCTGGTTCAGATTTTGCACTGTAGAAGATATGGTCATCCATACATACATACACATAAATATGTACAAGTGTGTTTCTAAACGGACAGATACGGGTACGGGTACTCATAGAGTTCGTGTTTCTGAATGTCTCTGGGGTCTGGTCCGTGGAGTCTGTGGGGTTGGCTCAACTTGAAAATTCATGTTTTGGGCATATAGCAAGCTGAAAAAAAACGGGAATCGGCCAGTGGCAAGCGTCGATGTTTAGTTCTTTTTGGCTGATCTGATGCCTTAGTCAAAACACTTAAATACCATCAATAATTGGCCGCTCGACTCGTTGCTGTTGCCGTTGCCGTTGCCTTTGCCGTTGCGCAAAAATCTAAGCAGAAAAGCTGAAAAGCAGAGCCAAAGGAGTCGGCTTACACGCTCTGTGTGTGGCTTTTGAGGTTGTCATGGTATTTTTATACCCGATACTCAAAATGAGTATTGGGGTATATTAGATTTGTGGTAAAAGTGGATGTGTGTAACGTCCAGAAGGAATCGTTTCCGACCCCATAAAGAATATATATTCTTGATCAGCATCAATAGCCGAGTCGATTGAGCCATGTCTGTCTGTCCGTCTGTCCGTCCCCTTCAGCGCCTAGTGCTCAAAGACTATTGGAGCTAGAGCAACGATGTTTTGGATCCAGACTTCTGTGATATGTCACTGCTACAATAATATTTCAAAACTTTGCCCCGCCCACTTCCGCCCCCACAAAGAGCGAAAATCTGTGGCATCCACATTTTTAAAGATACGATAAAACCATAAACGCAGAATCGTAGAGGATGACTATATCTTTTAGAGATCTGAACCAGATCGTATAATTATTATAGTCAGAATCAAGAAAACAATTTCATTCTTTTCGCTCTGTCTCTCTCTAACACACAGGTTGCATGGTCGGTTTTGCCAATTGCAAAATATGAGTTTAAGGATCTCAGAACCTATAAGAGCCAGAGCAACCAAATTTGGTATCCACACTCCTGTGATATCGGACCTTGACCGTTTCGTGTCCAAATTTCGCCACACCCCCTTTCGCCCCCGCAAAGGACGAAAATCTGGGGCATCCACAAATCTCAGAGACTATTAAGGCTAGAGAAACCAAATTTGGTATCCGCACTTCTGTTAGATCTCACTATAAAACGTATATCTCAGAATTTCGCCCCACCCCCTTCCGCCCCCACAAAGGACGAAAATCTGTTGCATCCACAATATTGAGGATACGAGAAAACTAAAAACGCAGAATCATAGATATCAGATTGCCGAATCTGGATCAGATCAGATCATTTTTATAGCCAAAAGGAACAAATCAATTTGCACTGGCTACGCAGCACCCGACGTCACGCTCAGACTGATTTTCTGTCTCTCTCGCACGCACTCCTCGTCGTGTCCTTTATATTAGCGGCGTCTGCCGGAGGAGAGCCATACTGACTTAGTATCGGGTATAACTGTAGAGTTGCGGTCTCCGCAGCAACTCACAACGTTCCCCCTCGTTTGTTACTATTTTTTGCTTTTTTTCCATTCTATTTTTTGTGGAAAGAAAGTTCTCAAATATATATCTATTATTTAATGGAGTTCCTTGAGGACTTCTTGGCGCCACATATGTATGAAATCCTTATTTTATTAAGCTTTCATAATATTGCCAATTTTTGGGTCTTGGGTTAGAGTTTCTTGTGTGCTTCCAGTTTCGAAGTGACGCTGCTCCACATGTCAAACATCCGTTGCGTATACATAATTATTAGTGAGAAATGGGAAATGCGAAGCTTTGGTAACGTTTGGAGCGCGTGTCTATTGTTGTTGCTATTCCTGTATCTGATGTTGCCGTTGCCGTTGCCGTTGATTGGCAAAGTATTATGTACACTCTGAGTTGGTTGTTGCAGCCTCTGATGTACTCAGCCACGCGCGTATGAGCAATCTGTATGCTTTTTGTCCACCGAATGAATTAGATGCTCGTTTATGTTTAGTTTAGCTTTAGCTTTACTTGTGTAAATGTGTAAAACGTTGTATACAGGACTCAGTATGTAGCTGCCCTTCGGTTATGATTTCTGTTAGCCAACTTCTTATTGCACTTGGTCGTCCTCTTGTCTACTATCCGCTGCTCGTTTCCATATAAGTATGTATATATAACGAATGAATTTGCTTCGATTTTCGCCTTCCGTGTGAATCAAGAACTATCACAGTGTGTGGGTGTTTTTGAGACAGTGGGGTTGTGAGAGGGGGGATGGGGGGCTGCCAATCGATTTAGGTATGTATATGTATATAATATGTATATATGTATATGGTGTATATTGCTATAGATGTATACTATATAATGATCTAACGTTGTCAGGCCTGTAGGTACTAAATTGTTGATGTTGCTGGATCTGGTTATATAATGTTATATATTGTTGCTTGTTTGTTTGTGTTTTTTTTTTAACTATTTATTAATAAAACACTTGCTCGCGTATGTTTTAGCTTGTTTTTGTTGAATTTTTGTAAGCGATTTATCAATGATTTCTTGATTAATTGTTCAACCATTGGCTCAACCCTTTTGCAGAATATGCAGATTGTTGCTGCTGCTGTTCGTAGTGCTGCTGCTGCCGCGAGAGTTTTTGTTTTTCCTGCTTCGGGCAGGGGCAGTGTCAGGGGCAGGGGCAGGGGCTGCCTCTGCTGCTGCTGCTTTATCACTTTCACTGCGCTGTTGTTGTTGTTGGTGTTGCTGTTGTTGCCGCTTCTCCGGTTGCAGCGATTTTTGTGGTTGCTGGTTATTGTCTCTTTGCTGCCGCCGCTATTGTTGTTGCTATGCTGACTGTTTTGTCGATTACTCTGTTTCGCTTGATTCCAAATCAAAATTTCCAAAAATACGAAAATCTCACGACAATTGATTCCGGAAGACATTTAGTTGCAGCGCACTCGTTTCCCCTCTGAACGGCCTGGTCTATGTCGTCAGTTTGAACACCTTGATGTACAGAATGGCTTGGCCAGTCATGTGAATACTTTTGCTACGCACTTTCAGCCAGGGCCAGGTCCTGGCACTCAGCATATTGCTCGGGAGCGGGGTGTCGTCTACGGGGAAATACAGGGTATCACAGTGGCAATTATCTATCGATTGTGGGTCGATCAAGGGACTGACACGGGTCGTTCGTCGATGCGCGCGCGCCTCTGCGTGTGTGTCGATCCGAATTTCGCTTTAATTTCCCAACATCACGAGGAACAGGAACTGGGCCGACCACGACCACCCCTCTAAAGCCCCTCCTATGGCCCTCCCCTTGGGGTTGGCAACTACTGCGCCCCTTCTGGCGGTGATTATCCCACAACATGAGCATGGAAAATCGATAGAGAAATGGGATTTAAGGGTGCCCAGACAGACGAGAGGGTTGGGCGTGGGTGGGGGGTGGGTGCCCTATGTTGGGGCAAAAATAAAAAGCACGCTGCCGCTGAGTGCAACGCGAGTGAGCGCCACAGAAACGAGCGCATAAATCTCATCGTCAGTTGTGGGAGTTTTTTTTTTTTTTTTTTTTTTTTTTTTTATTGGGAAAACAATTTATATTTATAAAATAACAATTATGGCTGGGAAGGGGGTGGGGGGGGGGGGGGGTGGGTCCGCTCCCGCGGGACTGCCGCTAGGCATTACTTCGCGGTGCGGGCTGTGGGGTCATCCTTCTGGCTTAGTTTGTCCGGCTTCGCTCCAGCCTGCGCAGCTCCTTGATCACGCTTGCTGCCATGTAGGCGACCGCGTTCCAAGATTGCTCATCGGCTAGCATCTGGTCGGTGAGGGTGTCCACACTCACTTCTGCAAGCGTCTCCCCTAGCCTCGTTCGTTCTTGCGAGAAGCGGGGGCATACAAAGAAGACGTGCTCTGCATCCTCGTCGACTCCAGGCCCGCAGCAGCTGCAATACGGGTCGTCAGCATGCCTAAAGCGATGCAGGTACTGCTTGAAGCAGCCATGCCCCGTCAGCAGTTGGCCCAAATAATGGTCCATTTGGCCGTGCCTTCTTCGCAGCCATGGGCTAAGCTGGGGAAGGAGACGTCTGGTCCACCTCCCTTTTGCCGCTTGGTCCCAGCGCCGTTGCCACTGGGCTATAGTGCGCTCTCGCCGCTCGCTGGCTACCTCCACTCCTCTCTGCCGCTCAGCTGCCAGGAGATCCAGTGGGACCATGCCTGCCACAATAAGTGCGGCGTCTTCAGACACCGTCCGGAAGCAGCATGTAACCCTCAGGGCACAGCGTCGGTATGCGCTTCTGCAGTCTCTGCTGTATGTGGAAACCATCATTGCTGGTGCCCACACTGCTGATCCATATAAGATTATGGAGGTGACCACCCCAGCGATGAGCTGCCTGCTACGCTGCCGTGGTCCCCCTGTATTGGCCATCATCCTGCTTATGGCCGCCGTAGCTGCAGTCGCTTTTGCGCTGGCGTATTCCAGGTGGGCCTTGAAGTTCAGCCTCTGGTCCATCATTACCCCTAGGTACTTTAGCGCAGGCTTGGTCCTGATGATCGTGCTACCGACTCTCACGCATGCCTGCTCGACCTTTTTTCTGCTGCTCATTAGCACAGCCTCCGTCTTCTTCTCCGCCAGTGCTAGCCCGTTGGCTGCGAGCCAGGCCACTATCATCCCGACTGCTACGTTGGTTTTCTCCTCTACGTCTCTTACGTGTTTCGACACTGTCACCAGTGCTATGTCGTCGGTGAAGTCTACCAGGGTGCACCCTTCCGGTAATGTAAGCCGCAGGATATCGTCATACATCACGTTCCACAGTATCGGCCCTAGGACCGAGCCCTGTGGGACGCCTCCGGTGATTTGGTGATGTTCTGCTCCTTCTTCCGTGTCGTAGATCAGGACGCGGTCCGTGAAATTGCTTCGCAGAGTCCGTGTGATTTGCTCAGATATACCCCTCCTGGTCAGGGCCTTCCAGCTGGCAGAGTTGAAGGCGTTTCGTACGTCTAGTGTACATACTAGGCAGTACTTTTTGTCGCCTCCAGCCCATCGCGTTCCTGCCATGGCTTCCCTGGCAAGGTTTGTCACCATCTCGATGGCGTCAGTGGTGCTCCTCTGCTTGCGGAACCCGAATTGGAGGTCGGAAAGTCCGCGACCAGCCTTTGCCGTTTCCATGCTCGTGGGACTGTCCGCTCCGCTAGGCACTGGGTGTACATTGTGGCGAATGCTTCCGAATGGGCTCTAATTATGCATTTTAGTGCTGCATTAGGGACTCCATCTGGACCTGCCGCTTTCCCGATTTTCAGCTTACCCGTGGCCTCCAGTACTTCTCTGGCAGTGACCACCATGGTGGTGTCCCTCAGGCTAGTTCCTTCTAGCCTAGCTTCCTCTTGTAAGGGTGGTTGTCCAGGGAATAGGGTGCCGACTATCTTTCTCATATGCACCGGATCCTTGGGCTTAGGCTGTCTGTTTAATCTCCCCATGACTAGTTTGTATGCTCCACCAAAAGGTTCCGCATCGGCCGCATCGCAGAGCTCCTTGAAGCATTTGAGTTTGCTGCTTCTGATGGCCTCCTTCAGCTCTTTTCTTATGGCCTTGAATGCCGCGCCATTTCTGCCAAATTGGGCGGAGCCTCTTGCTCGCTGGTAGGCACGCCGAGCTGCGCAGCACTCCCTCCTGGCCTTGGCAATGTGCTCATTCCACCACGGTACTGGCCGGTGCCTGCTTCCTCCGATCTTTCTTTTTTTCATGGCTGCATCACAGGCCGCTTTGACGGTCCTGTAAACGGCAAGCGCGGATGCTTCAGCATCCCCGGCGGCGCTTAGGTTTTCTGCTGCCGAGAGGAGCGCGGCTCTGCTCAGGCTTTCCTCCTTGTACCCGGCCTGGAGCGCCCGCTGTATCCTTGTTGTGTTCCTGGGTGCAAAGGTTTCCGTCATTACGGCTAAGTGGTCACTATGGGTGTAAGCACTCAGCACTTGCCACTTCGCGTGGCGTGCGAGCTCTGGGCTTGCAAAGGTGAGGTCTATAATAGACTCCCGCCCTGCTTTGCTGAACGTTGGTGTGGTTCCTGTGTTGAGGAGACAGACGTTCAGGCTTGCAAACTCGTCCAGGAGCGATGTCCCACGGGGTGTGTTCTTGGCGCTGCCCCAAGTCGTGGCCCAGGCGTTAAAGTCGCCCGCTATCAGGACCGGCGATTTGCCTCGTGCGTCGTTAGCGATGTTGCTGATGATCGCCTCATACTCCTGCTGCGTGAACCTCGGTGCTATGTAGCAGCTGTAGACAAAAGTGCCGCTGTGCTTAGCTCTCACATATCCCACTCTGGATGCTCTGTGGGTAAGCTGGCCTGGTTGTGGGCCACAGCTCCAGATTGCTGCTCCTCCGTCTGAGCTTTGCTGCCAGACTCCTTCGTGTTTTTTGCCGTACGGCTCGCTGAGTAGCGCTATGTCGATCTTCTGCTCCAGGACTGTTTGCGCCAACAGATCCTGAGCAGCTCGGCAGTGGTTTAGGTTGAGCTGCAGGAGCTTAACCATCAACCAGTTTTGCTAGTGCCTTCTTATACTCAGGGCAGCTGCGACTGAGGGCCGAGTGGCCTGCTGAGCGGCCGTCTCCTGGCTTGCCAGCGCATAGTATGCACATTGGCGGGTTGTTGCACTGGTTGTGCTTGTGCCCCTCCCCACCACATTTGTAGCATGCATTGCTTGACACAGGCCGCTTGGATCTGCACCTGGCTGCAGTGTGTCCATAGGCCATGCACTTGAAGCAGCGGGTTGGCGCAATCCGTTGCCGCACGCGGCAGACAACCCAGCCGATTCGAACTTTTCCGAGCTCCAGGAGCTTCTTTGCGAGTGCGGGCTGAAGGTTCAGCGTAGCTACCTGCGTTGCGCCATATGCTTTCCGCATGTACGGCACTGCTCCTTGTGTTAAGTCGCCGTCGATCGCTGCAGCTATGGCCTCACATACCTCGTCGCCTGTCGTGAGCTCGTCTATGTTGAGTACCTCAACCGCGACTGTCTCCTGCATGGCCTTCACGGCTGCCTTGTCCCCAAGCGCTGCCTGGATGGCCATCTGCAGCTCCTGGGTGGCGGGGTCTGAGGATTGTTGCATCCTTAGAAGCAGCTCGCCCGAGGCTGTCTTCCTGATGCCCTGAACCTTGTTTTTGAGGCTCTGGAGTGTTGGTGCTGCCTTCACCAGTTTAAGGATGTCGGCGTATGATGCCTCCTCGGTGCATTTGACCAGCACTGCGTCTGGTCGGCCTGTCTGCTTGCGTTTCGCACGCCTGCCTCTCACCTCACTCCACTTCTGTGTAGGGTTGGTGTCTTCCGCCTTGCCGCACTGCATCTTGGTTTCCTCTTGTCGAGTGGCGTCAGCTTGGTGTCCTTGCCTGGGCCTTCCGCGCGCGCTCTTCTCCTCAGTTCGGGGTGTTGCCTCGCTCTTGTGGGCTCCTGATGCCGTTTGCGTCGCCTTAGTCGCACTGGGCTTGGTCATCCTGGGTAGGGGGCCAGTTGGGCCTGCAGTGTGATCATGGCACTGGCATCCTCCTGGCGCTGCCCTTTTATCCTCTGGCGCCTGCAGATGGGATTTGACTTCCACTTGCAACTCCTTCATGCGTGCTACCATCTTCTTGATGGCCATGTTGATCGACCTCTGGCCCTTCTTGTTCATCTGGTAGAGTAGGTCGTCCAGGATTGCGCCAATCTCGTCTATGTCCTGTAAGCAGTTCCTGCTTCGCTTGGGGGGGGTTTTTCTCCCGCTACTCGATGGTGTAGGGGGGTCCCTCGGCCTCTTCAGAGTATCAGTGCCCTTGCCGCCGTCCTGCGTAGCCCCACTGGCAAAGCTGTGCAACGAGCTCTGCTTCATTGGCGGTGCTAAAGCTGCTTGTGGCGGTGTTCGGGCCACCTTTGAGGCTTTTTGGAAAGCCATTGCTCCTTGGCTTGTAGCGAATTTTGCTTCGTCGGCCAAGTGTGCCACCGGCGAAGCAGGATTCGGGGGAACATCTCTCAGGGCCTCCAGGGTCCGCGCCCCGGCCACGGGATTCCTCCACGCGTGTGAATTTGGGATGGAACTTATGCGTAGGTGTGTGTGCGGTTTGCAAGTGATCCCGCCTAGGAGTTAGGCAGTACCTTCCCTCAGGTGCGGTAGCTGACAGAAGCTAGCTGCTGTGGGCGCAGTTATCTTCCGCAGCGGGCTCTGTCGAGGGCTGGATGCTTTGGCACCTAGTGCCCCTTCACCGCACTGCAGTCGATCAGCTGGTTAGTGGCCTGCACTATCCAGCCCTGGTACCCCAGTCGATCAGCTGCGAGGCCTGGAGTGAAGAAGAAGAACGGGAGAACCGGCCCAAAGGAGAGAAAGGATGAAAAAAGGTGGGAATCTCCAAGTGACGAGTGAAAAGCGCCGTCCAAAGCACTCACGGTGGGCCCCAGCGCCCCTGCCCCCTTTGGGTGACCGTGGAAGTGCAACGCGCAGCCCGGATCAGAAGCCAGTCGGGGTGAGACTCGATCCTCCCAGGTGTGCACGCGGGGTCAGCAAGAGCTTGAGCTAATTTCGGGGATTTTTTTCCAGGTATCTTTCGCGATTTGTCTGTGTCTTGCAGAGCAGCTGTTTGGCGCGTCCGCACTCGAAAAATTCGCGGGTGACTGTCAGTTGTGGGAGTGTTCGTGTATGTGTGTGTGTTTGAGTTTGTGTGTGTGTGAACATAGAAAAAAGTTCTATGACCCAAACACATACAAACACACTGGCACACACGCAGACAGAAAAACACAAACGAGCCGGCAAACCCAATGAATATGAAAACATTTTACTTTTCCCCCGCTCTCTCTTTCTCTGTCTCTCTCTCTCTGGCCTGCCTCTCTGTCGGCTCGTTACACGAACACGAGTGGGTGGAGCGGTGCGGCGCGGGGGCGGAAGGGGGTGTGGCGAAATTTTGACACAAAATGGTCAAGGTCCGATATCACAGGAGTGTGGATACCAAATTTGGTTGCTCTGTCTCTTAAAGGTTCTGAGATCCTTGAAGTCATATTTTGCAATTGGCAAACCCGACCATGAAACCTGTGTGTTAGAGAGAGACAGAGCGAGAAAGAATGAAATTGTTTTCTTGATTCTGGCTATAATAATTATACGATCTGGTTCAGATTTTGCACTCTTGAAGATATAGTCATCTTCTACGATTCTGCGTTTTGGTTTTCTCGTATCGTCGAAATTGTGGATGCCACAGATTTTCGCCTTTTGTGGGGCGGAAGTGGGCGGGGCGAAGTTTTGAAATATTTTTGTAGCAGTGACATATCACAGAAGTCTGGATCCAAAACATCGTTGATCTAGCTCTTATAGTCTTTGAGCACTAGGCGCTGAAGGGGACGGACAGACGGACAGACGGACGGACGGACAGACGAACAGACAGACATGGCTCAATCGACTCGGCTATTGATGCTGATCAAGAATATATATACTTTATGGGGTCGGAAACGATTCCTTCTGGACGTTACACACATCCACTTTTACCACAAATCTAATATACCCCAATACTCATTTTGAGTATCGGGTATAAAAACAACAAAACCACACATACACGCATACACATTTGCAAAATATGCGTGTGTGGCCGTCTGTGAGTGTGTCTGGCATAAGGTTTCGTAATGTTTCATTTGGCCGTTGTGTTATTGTTATTGCGTCTTTCTTCATTTACGAATTTCATGGATTTCCCTAAAACAATTTTTGTTGCTCTTTCTGCTGTGGTTGTTGCCTTCTCCTTCGCCTTTGCTGTTATTGTTGTTGTTGAGAAACCCAAGTGACTTTAACTGCCATACAACATCATCAGCGGCAGCGGCAGTGGCAGAGCCAAAAACAGAGGATAAGAATAAGAACCAACTTATTCTAGAGCGGAGTAATGGGGTAATGGTGTAAATGTGGGGGGGCTTGGGGGCTTGGTTTACCTTTGATGGAACCGCTTGAATTGTTTTGTCCCGCCGGCGGCTGGACGTTGCTTTGACCGAGGTTGTTGGCGTGTGCTTCCAGTTTCGAAGTGACGCTGCTCCACATGTCAAACATCCGTTGCGTATACATAATTATTAGTGAGAAATGGGAAATGCGAAGCTTTGGTGACGTTTGGAGCGCGTGTCTATTGCTGTTGCTATTCCTGTATCTGATGTTGCCGTTGCCGTTGCCGTTGATTGGCAAAGTATTATGTACACTCTGAGTTGGTTGTTGCAGCCTCTGATGTACTCAGCCACGCGCTTATGAGCAATCTGTATGCTTTTTGTCCACCGAATGAATTAGATGCTCGTTTATGTTTAGTTTAGCTTTAGCTTTACTTGTGTAAATGTGTAAAACGTTGTGTACAGGACTCAGTATGTAGCTGCCCTTCGGTTATGATTTCTGTTGGCCAACTTCTTATTGCACTTGGTCGTCCTCTTGTCTACTATCCGCTGCTCGTTTCCATATAAGTATGTATATTTAACGAATGAATTTGCTTCGATTTTCGCCTTCCGTGTGAATCAAGAACTATCACAGTGTGTGGGTGTTTTTGAGACAGTGGGGTTGTGAGAGGGGGGATGGGGGACTGCCAATCGATTTAGGTATGTATATGTATATAATATGTATATATGTATATGGTGTATATTGCTATAGATGTATACTATATAATGATCTAACGTTGTCAGGCCTGTAGGTACTAAATTGTTGATGTTGCTGGATCTGGCTATATAATGTTATATATTGTTGCTTGTTTGTTTGTTTTTTTTTTTAACTATTTATTAATAAGACACTTGTTCGCGTATGTTTTAGCTTGTTTTTGTTGAATTTTTGTAAGCGATTTATCAATGATTTCTTGATTAATTGTTCAACCATTGGCTCAACCCTTTTGCAGAATATGCAGATTGTTGCTGCTGCTGTTCGTAGTGCTGCTGCTGCCGCGAGAGTTTTTGTTTTTTCCTGCTTCGGGCAGGTGCAGTGTCAGGGGCAGGGGCAGGGGCTGCCTCTGCTGCTGCTGCTTTATCACTTTCACTGCGCTGTTGTTGTTGTTGGTGTTGCTGTTGTTGCCGCTTCTCCGGTTGCAGCGATTTTTGTGGTTGCTGGTTATTGTCTCTTTGCTGCCGCCGCTATTGTTGTTGCTATGCTGACTGTTTTGTCGATTTCTCTGTTTCGCTTGATTCCAAATCAAAATTTCCAAAAATACGAAAATCTCACGACAATTGATTCCGGAAGACATTTAGTTGCAGCGCACTCGTTTCCCCTCTGAACGGCCTGGTCTATGTCGTCAGTTTGAACACCTTGATGTACAGAATGGCTTGGCCAGTCATGTGAATACTTTTGCTACGCACTTTCAGCCAGGGCCAGGTCCTGGCACTCAGCATATTGCTCGGGAGCGGGGTGTCGTCTACGGGGAAATACAGGGTATCACAGTGGCAATTATCTATCGATTGTGGGTCGATCAAGGGACTGACACGGGTCGTTCGTCGATGCGCGCGCGCCTCTGCGTGTGTGTCGATCCGAATTTCGCTTTAATTTCCCAACATCACGAGGAACAGGAACTGGGCCGACCACGACCACCCCTCTAAAGCCCCTCCTATGGCCCTCCCCTTGGGGTTGGCAACTACTGCGCCCCTTCTGGCGGTGATTATCCCACAACATGAGCATGGAAAATCGATAGAGAAATGGGATTTAAGGGTGCCCAGACAGACGAGAGGGTTGGGCGTGGGTGGGGGGTGGGTGCCCTATGTTGGGGCAAACAGGCAAAAAATAAAAAGCACGCTGCCGCTGAGTGCACCGCGAGTGAGCGCCACAGAAACGAGCGCATAAATCTCATCGTCAGTTGTGGGAGTGTTCGTGTATGTGTGTGTGTTTGAGTTTGTGTGTGTGTGAACATAGAAAAAAGTTCTATGACCCAAACACATACAAACACACAGGCACACACGCAGACAGAAAAACACAAACGAGCCGGCAAACCCAATGAATATGAAAACATTTTACTTTTCCGCCGCTCTCTCTTTCTCTGTCTCTCTCTCTCTGGCCTGCCTCTCTGTCGGCTGGTTATACGAACACGAGTGGGTGGAGCGGTGCGGCGCGGGGGTGGCGATTACTTTGTTGGAGGCTTGGGGTGGCTTTGGGTGGCCATGCGGAAGCCCCCGGCAGACATATAAAATACGTCACCAAAGCGACAGCCAGCCCCCAGCAACAGCAACAACACAGAAATTGTGCCGGCTCACAGAACGAGAGCGGGACAGAGAGATAGCGAGAGCGAGAGAGAGAGCGAGAGATATTTACATACAGACAGAACGCAATGAAAAGAAGAAAGGCTGAAAAGAAAATGAATAGTCGCACACAGCCGGAGAGGCGAAAAACGGCAAAATACGGCAGCGGCAGTAAAACAGTTACAATTAAAAATTCTTTCGCAGCGACGACAACGAACTTACTAAGGATACCCCCAAGCTAACGAGCCGGTCAAGCCGATGATGATAATGACGATGACGATATTGATGGTGGAAAGCGGAGAGCGGGCTAACGGGTGAGAAAGTAGTGTAAGAGAGAGAGAGAGAGAGCGCTCTCGCGAGGGGGAGGAAGAGGCCCGGCCGAAGGCGGTTACAGTTACAACAGAGCGACAGAAAAGCAAACGACAAACTTTACATGGCATCGCAGTCGGCGTCGCTGTTGCTGTTGCTGTTACTGTTGATTCTACTTCTGCTGCTGCTGCTGTTGCTGTTGCCGTCGCAGTACGTTGACGCCGACGAAAAAGACCAATGACCTATGGGTGGGCTCCGCTGCTCCCGCCGCCTCCCCCCCTCGCCACCCAGATCTGCTTAGGCTGTTTTCCGCTTCTAGCTGTTGGGCGGTAGTCTGGGGTGGCACACTTATACCCGACGACACGACACATGGAGTGCTGGTCTGTGTGTCGGTGTGTGTGTGTGTGTGTGTGTGTGTTCTACTAACGGTAATGCAAACAGTTGGCGCTGCCAAGAGGGGAGCGGTAATAGGAATGGGAACGGGAACGGGGATTTCGGTTTGGAAGTGGATGTGGGTGGGTGGCTAGGCCTCACGATGATGATGGCGGAGCAGGGACCCCAGCGACGACCAACTTTGCTCTGCTCTGAACTCTGGGCCGCAGTGACTTACTGCCAACTGTTGCTGCCGCCTCCCTCAAGCAGGCCGCCTACTTGCAACTGCTGCCACTGCTGCAACAATAACAATTGTTGATAATCATAATGCTGCACAATGGGAAAAGCAGCAACTACAAAGGGAAAACTAGAAAAGCTCCACTAGAAAAGGACATCTCGTGCATTTGGGTTCCTCCATTTCGGGATCTCCGGAGAGGGGGCCCACGGACTGGGCAAGACAATGGGCCGCACTATGAAAGATTACAGGAAAACTTAAGCTGACAGTTTTGCTTGCTAGAGTATGAGGAGGCCTGGAGGAGGGGGCATCTGTCTGCCCAAATTCATAGTGCAAGAATAGCATCCCCCTTAAGCCACAACGCGGGATCCCCAATATGCTAGTCCCCGATCGCATCGTATCGTATGAGTGAGTATATCCAAAGTGGTCCGATTAGAGGCCAATTGATTATTCCAATAAATTATCCAATTTGTTGTGCCGATGGGGGCCTTGTTCCTTGGGTTCCGATGGGCAGTTTTCATTTGGCTTTTAATTTCTGTTAATTTTCATTTAATTTGATATTTTGTATCCTTTTCGCACACACAAACACGGAGGCACACACACACACGCAGACGCGTGCATCGATCGATCGCACACATACACTGAAATTTGCGTTGTTTTTGTTACACAATCGAATCCGTGTGTCCGCCGAGGGGGGTCGGCGTGGTCTTAGCGGGCGACAAGGGCCGCGCTTTTGCATTCCTCTCCTCCGCTCGGAGTCTGGAGTATTACGTCACTGGCTCTTCCGTCGATAACGGGACAGTGGTAAAGGCAGGGGGGGGCCGCATTGCAGTTGCAGTTGCATTTTGGGTTTTATTAGGCACGATTTGGAATATTGATATATATATATTTGGATTGATTGATATATACTCTATCGCTATCTCGCTCGCTCTTTCTCTTTTTTCACCCGATATATATATATATATTTATTCTATGATTTTGTTTTGATCTGAAACCGAACGATCTTCCACAGAGTTGCAGATTCGTTTATCTGCTGCTGTTGCAATATTCCAATATTCCTGCTGCCGTTGCCGTTGCTGTTGCCGATGTTGCACTTTGGCTAGACACACACAAACACACACACACGAACAGGCACGCAGTGGCAGTGGCAGAGAGGGGGCACGCGCGTTAATTTCGTGGCTTTCGGTGCTTTTTGGAGCCACTGGAGCCGCTTGTAACCGTTCGCTGCGGAAAAACGCATAGACGCACGGATAGACGGACACGGATTCACTCACACGGATACACGGATACGGATACGCGGGCAGTCACCGGCACGACACTGAGTGGAGCGCAGTGATGATGGGATATAATACAGAGTAAACAGCAACAACAAATAATTAATAATAAAGATACAACGCGCTGCGCATCGTAACCCGCCGCCGCATTCGCTCGATTCAAAGTGTAGCCGAAGAGTGGCTGCCGTGCCTCAAAATGTTATCGAGTTCGTTGTCGTCCGTTCGGTACGGCGGCAGCGCTGCCGCAGAGCCAGTGGCAGACAGCAGCCAGAAGCGAGCGTCGCAATGCGGTGTGCGGCAGCAGAGAGCGCCGGAGAGCGGCAGAGAGAGAGAGAGAGAGTTCACGGCGGGGCAGGCAACCCCCAAACTTGCGCTGGCCGCTGAGTGGGTATATGTGTCTCTGTGCCGATGACTTCTTCAGTCTGCCTCTTCCTCCGCCTCTGCCCCTGGCCCTCCGCCACTCCTGCTGCTGACGCCCCACCAGCTTTTTTCTGTTGTCAGCATTCCGCTTTGGCTGTTCATTCGCTATGGCAACCAACAACCAATCGCTCTGAGGCCCCAACACCCCAACAAGTTTCCCAGAGAGCGGCAATCAGCTGTTGCCTTTTGGCTCTCTTAAAACGAGCCATTCGTTCTCTTTGCACAAAGAGAGTGGTAGAAAGGCAGACAGAGAGAGAGAGAGAGAGAGCTTTTGAAAAAGCTGGCGCTGTTTTTCCGTTTCCTTTTCGCATTTCCCGGTCGGTCCCATCTGGCTCTGCCTCTGCCTCCCGCAATTAGCAGGTCAATTGCTTTTTAGGGCAAAATGTGTGCACTGCAGTTGACTTATTCGCCAGAAAGCAGTCGGCAGCATTTAAATACAGTCCCCCATGCCCTCCCCCTCTAAGTGGATATTGGCCATAAGCTCCAGAGCCAAGCCACACATTATATATTCTATTGTACATATAGTGTATTTATTAATTTTATAAATATTAAAGATCGCTTAAAAAGCCACCCATCAGCAGTCAAGGTGAACTGCAGCCAATTAAAAATGTTCAAATTAGTTTAAACATTTGGCAATTTGCTTTCGAAGTTTGCCAAAAAATATAAAAGCCAAAATGGAAAATAAGATTCCATGTAAATGTTGAAAACCGAAACTTCGCGCTCAGGCCATAAATTAATATTTCACTTGTTAATTTATGGATTTTCGATGCTGGGCCATTAGCTCTGAAACTATCTCCCAGATCCGCAGCGACGATCGTGTGTGTGCAGCATAATTCGCATTTTGCATAGACGCCAAAGAGATGGGCTATTGGCTAGCCAATAGCCAATTGGCGAGGGATTACGACATCGCCCTGGCCCGGGCAGCCCCAGTCCCAGTCCCGACGAAGTTTGGCAAAATCCGTAATATGATAATGAAACTTCGCCACGCTCGATCGGAGGCGAAGGCAGCCTCATGCGGCGCTGACCTGGCTAATGGTCGGGTCGGGGCAGAAGATTCATGCGTGAAATGCAAAGCGTTGTTCAACCAAAAATTATAATGAACCTGACTCCAATTCATAGGGGGATTACAACAATAACCGTCGATATATATACATGTCTATACATATGTACATATGTGCACAAGATTGTGCACAAAAAGTGATAGTGTGAGTCGCCATTGACAAGATATGTATATCTCGTAATCTTTCCGTTGCGACATCTTCGACGACATCGACAGACGACAGCAAATTCCATCGACCACGTTCAGGGTCGCCGCCGCCGTCGCCGTCGCCCCATCCGCAAAAAGGTTCGGATTAGGAAAACCTCTTTTTATGCACCTTTTTGCCAACTATTATTATGTGGGCTAATCATTGTCAAATGTGCACGTGACTGTTGGATGACCCAAACGAGTTTCGTAGGAGACTAGAGCATATGAATCATATTTTGAATGGGAAACTTGTTTCATTTAGGCTGGCGAAAATCCTCTAGCTGAACCCCCACGAGGGTGCCGGCTGGGCAATGGACACTGCATTACCCCGGACAAGGGTAATGCACTGTCGCTTGCTCTGTCCGGGGTAATGCAGTGTCTAGCTAAGGCTATGGTCCGGCGTCTTCCCGATTCAAAGTCGGGGGAACCGAACCAGGGCCATGGCTAGAGGTGCCTGGCGGTCAGGCCTAAAACGCTAGGGGTTGGTCCCCCCGAAAAATATTAACCAGTATGGACCCTCGGGCCAACTATGGAGTCGAAGAAGGAGCAAGCACGGGTTGGGATGTCAACCCAAACGTCGGTGGAAAGCGTGACTGCTACCACCGGCGGGCACGGGGAGGAGCAGTCCTCTCTGCGTGTCGCCAGCGGTCACACCTCAGACTTGGCGGGAGCAGGCCAGGTCAGTTGTAAAGCTACTGCCACAACAACAACAACAAAAACAACTCACTCCGTAGCCTGCAAGTTGAGCCGCACAGATGCCATAGTCGATACAGACACGGATCTGGAGAGCGTGCTCTCTCTAAGCAGGACGGATGAAGAGAGCCTTCTCCGCTCGCCGGAACCAGGCACCAGCTCCCTGCGTAGGGAAGGGCCGAAGCGTTCCAAGGAAGGCCAAAGCGCAATACAAAGCGGCCCTCAACATCAAAAGCCGGCTGCAAGGTAAAGCAGACAGCTCACAGGAGGAAAAGGTCAAGCTAGCCTGGGCCGAGCAGAGAGTAGAGAAGGGTCGGCTACATTATGCTCAGATGCCACAGATGAGGGCGTCGAATGGCGAATATGCCAATAAGGTGGAGGAGATGATGGCCACCAAGAGGCAACGCTCCACTGAGAGTGCCATTAAGGACACTCCAGCGAGCAAGCGGCAACGCGGCCCCAAGAGTGCAGCCCCTCCACCGAAAGCGGCCAAGAAGCCAACGAAGCCGAAAGCGAAGGTCAGCGATGTGACCAAACGACATCTGATCGTGGCACTCATCGACCGCAGCGAGGAAAACGGCGAGATGTCAGCGGCACAGTGGAAGCTGGTGCACGCGCGTCTCGTCGACGCACTTTTTGCACAGATGGAGGAAGACCCCGCGGCCCCAATGCCCACGTTCGATGGTGCTGGGTGGCTAAATGGGGTTAAGATCCTGAAGTGCAATGATGATCCAACCCTAAGGTGGCTGGAGGCGATGTGGGAGGGGGCCAAGCTGGAGGCTGTGGACCGGGAGCTTATCCCGTCCAAGCCTAAGGCGAAGGTACTCTTCCCCATCACAATCCAGGGGGACCGAGCGCTGAAGCTCCTTCAGCGGCAAAACGCGGACGTGCCAACGGCCGATTGGAGGATCCTACACATTGGTAGCCCACTACCCAACGAGGGGGGCCAATGTGTGATCCTCCAAATAAACAAGGAAGCAGAGGATCTGCTATACCCCAAGTTCGGGAAGATGGCGTGGGGCATGGGTAGCGTCTACCTGCGCCTCAAAAAGCGCCACCCTGAGGACAAGGACGCGCGTACCCTGCAGGCAGGCGAGGTGGAAAAGGACTTAGGTCTCGAGTCCATCGTGGAGGCCGCCCAGGGTCTTGCGCTTGAAGACGAAGAAGAGGAAGACGGTGACCTGACGCTGGTAGTCAACCCGTCAGGTGCAAGTGAGCCAGCCACCCATGCTGAGTGTGCTGCAGCTCAACTTGCATAAAAGCAAGGTAGCGTCGGCGGAGCTCCTCATCGCCATGGAGCAAGGGCTTGCCGACATAGCTCTAGTTTAGGAGCCCTGGATTGCGACAGGCAATTCAGTGGCCGGACTAAAGTCCTCAAATCATAACCTGTTCTACTCAACATCGGTAAGCAGGAACAGAACCGTCGTACGCGTACGAAAGGGAATCCATGCTTACCTTATGTCTCATTACAGCACGGATGACCTGACGGTTATGATGCTGGAAAGTGAGGAAAAGCGCCTTCTGGTGGCTTCCTGCTACATGGCTCACGACAGACCCGCACCACCCGACGAACTCAGGAGCCTGGTGACAGAAGCCGGCACCAAAAACTATCAACTCGTCATCGGAACGGACGCCAATGCCCACCACAATGTGTGGGGAAGCACCGACATCAATGACAGAGGTGAGTCTCTCTTAGACTTTATACTAGCAACTAATCTATATATAGCAAACGTTGGGGAGGAGCACACCTTCGTAGGTCCGACCTCATCCAACGTGCTAGCCCTAACACTTGCAACGGGAAACAGTACTACGGTATCTAGCTGGAGGGTCCTCGAAAGACCATCCTTCTCAGACCATAAGTACATTCAGTTCAAGTGCGAATTCAAACACCCTTCGAAGACAACAGTCTATAGAAACCCCCGGAACACAAACTGGGCAAAGTTTAAAAAGACAGTTACTTCGAAGCTCGCGAATCCGGGCTCAGTGAAATCCGCGGAGGATATAGAGAAGTCCCTAAAGACCCTATCCAACGAGTTACTGAACGCCTACCATGCATCGTGCAAACCCTCGAGAACGAAGAGGAGGTCCAAGCCACTCTGGTGGAACCGAGATCTCTCTCTCCAAAGGAACAACCTCAAGGAATTCTTTAAGATCGCCAAACAAGCGAACGAAGAGATTGTCAATGAGGAATATAAAATCCTACTTAGGAGCTACAAGAAGGAAATACGTAAGGCACAAAGGAACTCGTGGAGAAACTTCTGCTCCAACATCGAGAAAGTGCCCGAAACCGCTAGGCTTCGGAAGCTGCTTTCAAAGCAGCCCACAGTACAGAGCCAACTAAAACTAGACAACGGACAGTGGACAGAGGGCAGTAAAGAAGCCCTAACAGCACTAATGGAGGCGCACTTCCCTGGATGCACCGAGGTCACTGACGCCAAGGAGCATCAGGACCTAGCAACCGAGGAACAGCACCCTCCAATAGGTCTGTTAACCACTAAGAGAATCCACTGGGCCATAGACTCCTTCGCGGGCATAAAAGCACCAGGACTGGACGGGATATTCCCAGCCATGATGCAGTTGACCAAAGAGGTTATTACCCCATGGCTCCTCGCAATATACTCAGCATGCCTAAGTACGGGCTATATCCCCATCCAATGGAGTACCTCGAGAGTTGTCTTCCTCCCTAAGGCAGGAAAGTGCAGCCATGTGAGTCCCAAGGATTACAGACCGATAAGCCTTACCTCCTTTATACTAAAAACACTAGAAAAGCTGTTGGATTTGCACATCAGGAATGAGGTAGGGGGACTGATGTCAACAAACCAACACGCCTACACTAAAGGGAAATCAGTGGAGACGGCACTACACTCGCTAGTGGCCACCATCGAGAGCGCCCTTCACAACAAAAAGTATGCTTTGGGAGCATTTGTGGACATCTCAGGAGCATTCAACAACGTGGCCACAACCGCAATAACAAGTCGCCTAGAAGCGAATAACATACACCCTGCAATCAACGTCTGGATCAAAAACCTCCTAAGTTGTAGACGGTTGCAATCGGAGTGGGGCACTGCTTCCATGGTAAAGGGGGCACACAGAGGCACACCTCAGGGTGGAGTCCTGTCGCCACTACTGTGGAATCTAGTGGTCGACGACCTCATCAAGAGATTTGAAAGGAAGGCCCCAAAGATAACAGCTTATGCAGACGACATAAGCATACTTATTACGGGTGTATGTCCATCGACCCTCAGCTCCTTAATGGAACGTACACTCAGGGAGATACGTGAGTGGGCGGAAGAGGTAGGACTCAGTATCAACGCGGACAAGACGGACCTCATCCTCTTTACCAAGAGGTTCAAGGTACCGATATGGGCCCCCCGAAAATTGACCAAACTAGGCTGACTCCAAAATCACAGGTGAAATACCTAGGCACAGTACTGGACAGCAAGCTGGCATGGGGGCCCAATGTAGTGGAAAGGGTGAAGAAGGCTACCATTGCGCTTTATGCATCCAAGAAGATGCTCAGCAGCACATGGGGCCTGTCACCTGCTCTAATGCACTGGATCTACATCTCGGTGGTGCGACCAACTCTGCTGTATGGAGCCTTAGTGTGGTGGCAGGCTACTGAAAAGAAGACATACCATAAGCTTATGGAAAAGACTCAACGACAGGCTCTGCTCTGTATTACAGGGGCGCTGAGGTCAACCCCAACAAAAGCACTCGAAATTGTACTCGGAATCGACCCCCTGGACATTCACGCTCGCCTGATTGCGGGAAAGGCAGCACAACGCCTCATAGCATCAGGAAATCTATCGCCACAAGGATACGGGCATAGTTCAATCGGCAGGGAAATGACCAGATAAACTGATTCCATGACCCCCCAAACTTGCCTTGACGTCAAAACAACCACATCTTTGGGACCTAAAGACTGGAAAATTGGAAGGGACCAAACTGAGCACCTCAATATATACACAGACGGCTCCAAGATGGACGGAGGAGTAGGAGCGGGCCTATACTGTACAGACCCTGAGATAAGGCTGTCGTATAAGCTACCGGACCAATGCAGCATATTCCAGGCAGTAGTTTTTGCCATCGGGAAAGCAGCGGGGGTCGCTCTCCTCACAGAACGAGCACACGATGCGGTCAACCTATTCGTCGACAGCCAAGCGGCGATAAGATCCATGCAGTCGTCCGCGGTCAGTTCCAGAAGTGTCTTGGCGGGCAGGGAGGCATTAGACATCCTAAGCACGACAAAGACAGTGCGGATCTATTGCGTTCCCAGCCACCAGGGCATCGAAGGAAACGAAGCGGCGGACGTACTAGCTAAGGAAGGCGTCGGGCTGGAGAATAGGAGAACCGAAACGTGCCTGTCTCCCTCAGAACGCTGCAAGGCGATCTAGAGAAGCAGGCTAGAGCACAGACTGATAGCAGGTGGAGGAGTACCACCACCTGCAGAACCTCGAAGATAATGTGCAAGGAGCGCAACGAGAAACTTAGCCACTACCTACTGCACCTACCACGAAAGGACTGTAGATTGCTAGTGGGAATACTAACAGGTCACTGTCTGGCTGCTGCACATGCAGCAAAGCTAGGCATCACCAACAGAGACAGTTGTAGGAAATGTGATGAACCTGGGGCTATCGAAACCCTGGAACATCTCATCTGCAACTGTCCGGCTCTCTCAAGGGCAAGGAGGAGATACCTGGGCGCCCCAGTGTTGGCATCACTGGAAGTACCTCCAAAAGGACGCCACAGGAACTGCTGGCCTATGCTAAAAACACCTCGATTCTCGGGGACTTTTAAAACCACATTAACGCTCCCGCGACGGTTCATACACCCCCCATCCGGATAACTAGGGGCCATATTGGCCTATGCGTGGCCCCGCTGAGGGCCGTCCGGGTTAACCTAACCTAACCTTGTTTCATTTAAAGCAATATTTAAAGTAATACAAGATTATAATGCAAGGAGAACTTTTGAGAATGATTGAGAAAGATATTGTGTTTGTTCTTGATTTCGCTTTCGCATCGAAAAAAATATCTTCATTTCTTAAAGTTATACCAATCGCTGGAATACTTTCAGATATAATGGGGCTTAAGGAACTCAAGAGAGAGCATTGAACGGGAGACACTTGGTCTGGACCATTGCTTCTGGCTTGGTTCTACTTGGTCCATTTGGGACGGCAATTAGGTAACATTTAATGTGATCGATCATCAATCACGGGCCGAGCAGGTCCGACATCCAGCCACCGCCCCCGGCAGGCTAATGAGTACGGCCGCCCTGAGCAGAAACTATCAACAAAAACAAAAACTATAAAATATAGATCAATCTTGGCCGACTGACTGTGGGGCTTCTGCAGGGGAAGTCGTGTCAGTGCCTGACACTCATTTGTAGCCATCAAGTGAGCAGAACCGAGCAGCTCTGGGCCCTGGGGCGATGCCAAATCAATTTTTCTTTCGGCTTAGCTGGAAAAGCTACCTTCCCCGATAGTAGTTGACGCTTTTACCGCTAGGGTTCGACCTACGGTAAAAATATGAGCCAAGAAGAAGAACCAGCAAGAACAGCAACAGCAACAGCAGAGTCTTGGCCATGTTGCTGGGTAGCCAGCTCATTCGAGCCGAGCAGCAGTAAAGCGAATATGCCGGGGCAGCGAGAGTCGCAAAAAACAGCAGAACGGCAGAGCGGCAGAACAGCAGAGCGGCAGTGCGGCAGCGGGGAAGGCAAGAAGAGACAGAAACAGCTAACAGAAACAGAACCTAATGGCAAAGAACACCTACACATGGCCGGAGCGAGTGAGGCTTATTTAGTATGTTGCTGTTGGTTGTTGGCTGTGAAAAGTGGGACACTTGCCTCTGCCACTGGCGCTGCCTCTACCTCTGCCTCGGCCGGGGCTGCTGCTGCTGCTGCAGCCACACAAAGGTGAATAGCCAATAAATCGAGGCTTGTAAATTGAAATTCTTTTTAGCATGGGGTGTGTACACCTGTTGTTGCCGCTGCCACTGCCACTGCTGGAGCTGCTGATGTGTCAGCCTGTTAATTGCTGCTGAAGATGCTTGCGCAATGGGCGTTCATTTGCATAGCTTGAATTTTTTGGATTTTTTTGATTCTTATGTTCTGGGATTCATGCGCAAGGGAAACCGCGAATGGGCCATTGTTCACTCTGAGAGCTCCTACTGTGGCGCATTGTCGACTCCCTTCAGAGAGTAACCACCCGACCCTTTCACACTCATTCAAAGAAGACAACGAGGAAGGATCCTTCACGGTCAACGGTTTCTACATTTGAAATGGGTTTACGGGCACCGACGGTTTCTCAAACTTCTACGAATTTTTCAAATACTTTACTATGAAATGAAGCTAAAATAAACTCCCAACATTTTTAGAATCCTATCAGACCATTTGGTAATACCAAAGGCAAATATATACATAGATCCATACATTTAAAGGGTATAAGTTTGTTTTGAAAGTGGTTTTAGAAGGCCATAAGGGTAATCCTCGGCTCTTAGTCCATGTTTGACTGACTCTTTGCGATTGTAACTCTTAAAATTCCAAGCAAAAGTTAGGCAATCAAATAATATAAGCAAAGCTGCACAGGATGAGTCCATATGTGGGAAAAAGATGGATTCTCATAGACTTATTATAGACTCATTAGACTGTACTACGGGGGGATTAAACCACTACTCCAGTAGGCTTAAGTCGAGTTGAGTGGCTGTCAAGTGGCAGCGGAATGAATGGCTATTAATCGGATATCGGATTTACCTGTCATGGCATTGCTGCTGGTGCTGCTGCTGCTGCCGTGGCTCTCTCTGGCCGATGTGGCAGATGTTCCCTGTGCTGTCGTTGCAGCGGGCTTCTGTGCGATGAGCAGCGACATTGGCGGTGGCGTTCCCTCCTTGGGCCGGTTCCGCCCCTTGGGATGCTGGTAGCTGATGATGACGGGATTGCTGATGGTGCTTTCGCTGGTGTTGCTGGTCATGGTCTTGCAGACGGAGCTGATGTTGCTGATGCTGCTGAAGCTGCTCAGGCTGCTGAAGCTGCTCGACCTGGCCAGGGCCGGGGGCTCCGACATGTACTTGAGCTGCGTTCGCGCCGGCTGCTGCCTGGCCACTCTCTTGGGGTCTGGGGGCTCCTGGTCAGTCTCATCCTCCGCCTCGAGCTCAGCCTGCAGCTCCGCCTCCAGCTCCAGCTCCGTATCCGTATCAGGCTGGACCGTGGCTATGATGGTGCCGTCCTCATTGGTCTGCTCGAAGCACACATCCAGCAGCGCGGCCCCGCTGCCCGCCTGAAGGCCGGTAATGTCCTTGAGGTCGATCCAGCTGGCCCCCAACTTGTCGGCATCGCTAAGGGGCAGGCTTAGCACCCGCGTATCGCCCTCGTCCACGATATGGAAGGCCTGGGTCGGCTCGATCTTCACGATGATGGGCTGGTTGGCCAGGATCTGGGCCGGCGGCGTGCTCCCCAGCAGGTTGGCCATGTTCTCCTCCTCCTCGTCGGCGGCCTCCAGTTCGCTCAGCTGCTGTTCTATCTGCAGGTACGTGGCGCTGGTGGTGCTCGAGTTCGCGCTGTTGTTGCTCGTGGAGCTGCTAGTGGTGGTGCTGGTGGTGGCCACCGAGTGCATGTCCAGCTTCAGCACGGTGCACTTGTCGGTCTGCTGGTACTGGTGCTGCTGCTGCGGTCGTTGCAGGATCGCCAGTGCGGGAGTGGCTGCAGTTCCCGATCCACCTGCATCCGAGAGGAAGGCCAGAGGCGGAGATGTGGCTGTGGCCTTTTTGGAGGTGCTGCGAGCATGCGTTAGCTGCGGCGGCTGGGTGGTCTGGGTTGCCGGGCCACTTCTGGTCACGATCGTGGTGGACACCGGCAGCGGGATTATAGATATGGAGGGCACCTTGCTGCGCAGGCTCGCCACGGCAGCGGCAGTGGCGGCGTCCGCATCGATGTACGTGTGGCTGCCACCGGGCGAGGCCCTGTTGTTGTTGTTGTTGCTGCTGTTGTTGCTGCCTGCGGGCTTGGCCTGCTGAATCAGCAGGAGATCTCGGGGCCTATCCGTCGTGGCGGCTGTTTGGAGCAACTGTACGGAGAGTATTGCTGGTCGCTTGCCCCTCTTTGGGTCCTAACGCCTCTTAACGCTTAAACACTTTCACTTGCATCATTGCTCGTAGTTTGATTTCGATTATTGTGTGATTGCTGCCTGGCTTGCGGTATTTTTGGTGTAGAAGCACAACATCGAAATAAGTAAATTCAAAATCAGCCTTGCGAAAGTGCACTTAAAATTGTCTACTAAACATACATTATTTTCCTCACATTTCCCTTCGCGCGATTGCTTGTCAAATGGTGTAGATCCCGGGGGGGTTGGATACTGGGGTCTGGGAAGGACTTGTGGGGGGGGCCTGGGCCGAGGATTCTTTGTGCGATAGACGCGATAGTTCCGATGCCGATTGATGAACTAGTCGCTTTGATTAACTGGTATGTCTTTCTTTCTCTCACTGTCGATTGTGTTTTTCAATGTAACTAATGGATTTTCCTTTTGGCAATATGCTGCCGCTTCTGGGCTATTGTGCAGCGATTGTTGCTGCTGTTGCTGTGTATCTGTGGCTGTGGCTGTGCCTGTATCTCTATCCGTAGTCGCGGCTGCTTCTAGTCGTTGCTCGTTCTTGTCATCCTCGCTTTCGTATCCTGCTGCTGCTGCACATGCAACGAGGAGCTGCTGGATGGCTGCAAGCCTGCGCTGCAGCATTCGGTGGAACCAGCGCCATTGGAACTCGCCGACGTCAAATCAGTTGGAAGTGTGTCTCTGCCAGCGCTGCTGCTCTTGCCTCTGTTTATTTCCCACATTGCGGCACGCAATCACCACCCACCACCCACCATGCACCCGACCCGCACCCGCACACACACACCACCAGCCGCCCCACCATCAGAGGCAGCGGCAACAACGACAACCACCAGCTGCTGGCGAGTGGAAAGTGGCCTGCCAGTGGCCTTAATAATCGATTTTTCAGCGGCAGGCACACATGCAAATCGATACGATCCGGGCAGGGGGCTTCCTTCCGGGGTCTGCTTTCCCTTTTCCTCGACCCCTTTGGATGCACGGACTGTTTTCAACGTTTTCGAAACACTTTCACACCTACTCGTATGCAAAGGTCTCACAATTCAATTGTTTTCCATTTTTCCATTTGCCGTAATTCACTTTCAAGGAATCAACATGCCGCGGTTCTATCCCTTTTCACTTTTTTCCCAAATTTTCTTTAGTTCTCGCTGGGAAATGGGCAAATTTTCATTGATTGGATGCGTCGCGCGCGCGTTTTGTGGCTTCTGGTTGCAGGTGCACTCCTCGGACTGGAGCAGCAGTTGGTAGCAGCTGACCGAAGCTGCGTCCTTTGCAGGAATGTGTCCCAAATTCGAGTGCCACAAGCACATTTCCTGCTGCCCCACATTTCGCGGGGTTGCTTCCTCCGCCAGTGGCAGTGGCAGTGGCCAGGCTTGGAAGAGGACGGGCTAGCGCACACACACTCGCGCACTCCGCTGGGAAAATCGCATTCCACACCAACGGGCATATGTATACCGCACACATACATGCAGCGGAAAAATGGGACTCGCTGCTGCGAGTCGCCGCGAAATAGGGTTAGTAGGCATAATGCCAAGTGCATAGCCGGGAAAACTGGAAGCGGACACGAGTCGATACGCACTCGGCATTGCTGCGCAGCCTTTTCCACCCCTAAGCGCCGCTCTCTCCGTGTCGGCTGGGAAATTCCCACCGAGGTGTACATCTGTCGAAGGGAAATTTTAGCCCGCTTGGGGGTGGCAGTGTACAGGGCGGGAAGTTTGAATTCATACTGTATGTCATTTATGATATGATATGAGAATTTGGGAAAGCATAAGAGATTCGATCCACAAGGAGTCATGGCCAGTCTTGGCCAGGGGTCTTAGGGGTCTAAACAATACACAGTAGCATTTTCTCATCTATGGATTCCGATCCAGAAGATAAATAAAAGAGTATTGGATTGGGTTGGGTTTGAGTTGAACTTGAGTCTCCCCCAGCGTTCCTTCCACCACGATCTCAAATCAGACTCAGATCAGGTGTTCTGTAGAACTAAAAAAATTTCTTAGACCGCAACGATGCACTCCAATAGAGTGGGGTCTGAGCAAAAAGAAGAGAAACCTCGCATTACCCAACGCAGATTCGGATTAATCGGGCCCTTACGGATCGAATCGGATCGGTTCATTAGCGATCAGTGCGAACCGTTACCAGCGTCAACCGCCAACCACCAGCCACCAAAAGTCGAGAGTGAAGAGCTAGAGAGAAGAGCTAAGAGTGGTGAGGGGGCCGGGGCTGGGGCAGCCATCAGCATTAATATTTCATGTTTTTCCGTTGCTTAAATCATGTTCGATTTATTTTGTGCTGGTTTCAGCTGCCGTCGCTTGCGTTGCGCAACCACTGCCAAGAGCCAACTTGTTCCGAAAAAGTCCCGTAAGAAAGTCCCAGTTATTCAAGAGGAAAAACCTGTTACACGCAACTGGCTCAAAGCTGATTGCTTTGCTGCTGCCAAGAACAGATCATAGCAGCAGAATCGAAAAGCCTCAGAACGGCAGCGGCAGCAGCAGCAGCAACAGCAACAGCAAGCCCCACAAACAAACACGTTAGTAAGATTAGCTGCGACTCCGACACTGCCCCCGCCACCGCCACTGCCAACTACTGGTTTATTGCAGCGCTGCTGTCGATGAGGCAACAGTGGCTCATTGTAGTTGTTGCTGTTGCTGTTGTTGCGCCAGCAGCCGCTCAGCGCCTTGAAGATGTTGTAAAATCTTTTGGCTAGATTCGGAAATCCACCAGAAACGGAGACGCGGACGGGGATGGGGATGGGGACGGAACGATTGCATGTCTTGAAGCTCGACTGCTTATTCCACCCATCTATTCGCGGCTATTGAAAGCCGTTGCCTTTTATGATCAATTAATTGTTGTTGCTCTTTTAATGATTTCATTAGACCATCGACTATGCTATAGCCCTGCAAGGTTGATCGTCGGGGGGGGGGGCGTAATATCACCAGAAATATTTTTATTGCCAGCGAAACTTTTATGTTTTTTTGTTTTCACCTTTAAATTGATTGCGAAATCGATTAAGTTATTTCATTCATTTGATATACGTTATATAAAGATGAGATCCCACTAACACAAAGACAATTTATAAAAATTTGAAAATAAAAGCATCTGTTGGACATTGTTGGAGGAACGGCATGATGTAAGGATCTTGTGCAGAGAGATCTTATCTCCATAAGATCTACTCTCTTAAGCTTAAGCTCTCCGTTCGAGGTAGATAACCTCGGATGGAAACTTCTTGTGGTATACCTACTGACATATCCATCCATACATATTCATATGATACTCGCATTTGCGTTATTTAGAATCTTCAGACAATCAAAATAATTAATAGTAGGAAATTATCCGTTTCACCTGTATTCGGACAGGTGACTCACCTCTGATAGTGCTTGGCATGTTATCCAGATTCACCGATCTCATCTATGCGTGTATAAAGAGTGTTCCCCGTAGGGCAGAGTCCCAGTCACCCGATCAGAGTCGAAGCCTTGATCCCTTCACGCAACAAGATCATTGACTGGAGAGGAATCATAGTGGACTGGGCAGGGGACGAGTCCTGAGTCCGTGTCCGCTATAGCTGCCATTTAGCTAGCTCCGGGCAGAAATAGATGACGACACAAAACGTATTTCAAACGGTAAAACGGGCCAGCGAAGGCGATGATGATGATGATGATGTCGACGGCGAGCGGAGGGAGTCGCGCGCGAAACTCAACGAATCGGATCAGGAAGAAGGCCGAACGTTCTGCGCTGACTGGAAGTGAGACGAGGGGAAAAGCCGATGAGCCAGAATCCAGCTTCCAGCTTTTGAGCAACCAAATGTACTGGACTGGACGTGGGGACACACGATTGCACACTAAATGGCAGAAGACCAAGGCGAAGACCCGTTGCATCTGGCCTGATCATCATCTTCTGCGGTGGAGTCGGAGTCCGAGTCATCGTCATCCCCGACGGGAACGGGAAACTGTGTGCAAGTGTGCGAAAATCGGTGTACGCGCTCGGACGGTTTGATCCGAGAAAGGAGAAAGGAGGTGTAATAGCTCCCACCTTCCACCACACACTCAGACAGACAAACACAAACACGCACACCTGAAAGAAGGGAAACAAAAAAGAATCAAAATTCCTGCTAATTAAATGCGTGATCATTGCTCGAAAATATCCACTCAGCAACCAAAAAAGTACAAAAGATGAAACATTCATACGAATCTCTGTATGTACATGTATGTATGTACATTTGTACATAAAATACTTGTAAGAAAGAGTCATGCGTGCATTTCATCAGAGATCAGAAATGTCCGAGAGTCAGAGACCTGAGAGCCGTGACGTCGCGCTGCTTTGGGGCCCGTCGAGGCGGCGCTGGAGCTTTCTCAGTTGCACCTTTAATCGCTGAATAAATAGGAAGACTTCTACGGCAAACAGCACTCACACACACACGCACACACACACGCACACAGCTAAATTCACGCCCGCTAGAGAGGGAGAGACATAAAACAGGTTGAGAAGTACCGCTAAGCGGGAAGAAGAAGAAGTCCACTTGGAGCACGGCAGAGTAGAGGAGAGAGCCCCAGAACTGAACATAACCGAACAGCAGAGGCAGCGGCAGAGGCAGAAGCAGAGGTCAACGAACGTTCTTAGCGCTCAAGCAACGGCGGCCACAAGAATGAAGGAATCAAAACACACGAAAAAATGCCAAGCATGTGAGTTAACGTACCCAATTCTATTGAGCTCTTATTCGAGTTGTAAACAATCTTTGGCTTTCCAAAACGAAAACAATTTCAATCTTGGGCCTCCGCCTAATTGATTTCTAAGATGTACAATCTCAAGGGCTCCCGCCGCAATCCCAATCTTTGACACTCGCCTAAATGGAAAACCAATGTTTGCCCACACCCGGATTCTCATAAACAATCTCACTCCCGGCTTTCTGCAGATCCTGCACTTTAGGCATTTTACAGTTCTCTCTTTGGATGACGAAATCCAATACTCGGGATGGCGAAATCAATTGAAATGTTTATAGAAAAACTATTCCCGAAAGGGATCAACGATGCAAAGATCAGAAAGTTCAAGTCAGTCTTGACCCAAAAGCGACACCGCAAAGTCGAGCTAAAAATTAAGATCGCGCAAACCCTTTGCCCGGAATCCTTTGTGACCCTCTACTTAAATCTATATCAGTGAAGTTAGAAGTAAAATAAAAACTTTTTAAAAACACAATCCGCTACCGCAGTTATTTAATTGGCGCCCAACGTGGGGCGACGTTGTATAAAAAGCACCGAATAATAAAAGTGTTGCGTCGTGCCGAAACCCGAAGGACAATTAATTAATGGAATAAATCCTTCAGATATAAAAACGCGGAGTGACTGTGAGATATAAGATAAGAAAAAGTGAGATAAAAAGGAAACAAACCGGAGCTTAGGGTGTGCAAAAATAAATACAATATACAATACAAATACAAATACAAATACAATACAAAATACAAATAAATACAAAAGCTAATCAAGACAATTCAAAAATACAAAAAAACCAAAAAAAACCAAAGTTTTTAAACAAAACCAACCAAACCAAAACACAAAGAAAGTGAAACTATCAGCTTAACCAAAGAAGAAAGACCCCCAGAAGACCCAGTTAAACAAAGAAATTTAAGAAGGAAGACCCGTTCGAAGACCTGTCAGCCAAATCAAGAAGGAAGACCCGTTCGAAGATCTGTCAGCCAAACTAAGAAGGACGACCCCTACCGGATAGTTCGTGAGCAAAAGTTGTATTAATAAATATATAAGTTCAATTAGTTTATATTAGATTATAAAAACAAACATATAAGAAAAATTTAAGGTGGATCAACTAACTTTAGATTTTGAAAAACTAAAAATGATTAACTCACAAACAAGGACCGATCTCACTGCAGATCTGGTCAAACAATTGATAGCATTTCAAATTTCACAAGTACAGGAGCAAATTGTAAATTTAAAACAACAAATAGAAACTAAAGCCGATCAGGTATCAGATTATCAGGCAGAAACAATAGACGAGACAATAAAAGATGACACCACATTAAAGGTAATAGAATCCCTACCAATTTTCAATGGTGGATTAAACCAATACGTAGGATGGAGGGAAGCTGCAGAAACTGCAGTGAAGTTATATAAGAAAGGAAGTAAGCAATATTATATTGCCTTAACAATTTTGAGAAACAAAATAACAGGACCAGCACATGACGCACTGACCAACCACGGGACAGTTTTAAATTTTGATGCCATACTTTCACGACTTGACTTTGTTTACAGTGACAAGAGACCAATTTACATAATAGAACAGGAGTTAAGCGTTCTCCGACAAGGGAACCTTTCAATAATAGATTTCTATAACAAGGTTAACAAGAAAATGACCTTGTTAATAAATAAGACAATAATGACTCACGGAAAGGACAGTGAAATCACGAAAGAATCAAATAAGAAAATTAGAGACAATGCCTTACGCATTTTTGTCACTGGCCTAAACGGCGGCATTGCAGAAATCCTATTTTCATTGAATCCCCCAGATTTACCGAATGCCTTGGCAAAGGTACAGGAATTGCAATCAAATAACATTCGGGCTCAATTTGCCTACCAATTCAGTGGCACCAGAAATTCAGGGAATAATAACTACAATACATTAAGATTCAACCAACGACAACCAAGGACTAATAGTTCACCATTCGACCAAAAAAGGGATCTTCAGAGGAATAACATGTCATGGGGACAACCCTATTTCTTGGGTAATAGACAACAAAATCAGGCCCCAGAACCAATGGATGTAGACGAATCGATACAAATCAAGAACCGACAGAACAGCAATCAATTCAGGGGAAATAATAATAATAGAAATTATCGGGAGAATACTAACGGTTATTATAGGAGAAATAATAACAATTATAACCAAGCTCAGCATTTAAGGGCAAACGTAGTACCGAATAATCAGTCTAACGAAAATCAGGCGCAGAAACGAAAGCCAAACGAAATGTCGGAACAACCGGCTAATAAAGCAATGCGGATAAATAACATTGAGGAGGACCATTTTTTAGATCAGCCCCCGAAGTAGGTCTGCCCTACTTAAAAAGAGTAGATAAAAAAATAAACAGAGAATTAAAAGTTTTGATAGATACGGGAGCAACTTCCTGTTATATAAAAAAGGGAACTTACGAAAATAAAAAAGAATTATCAATTTATAAGAAAGTTGCTACAGTGAATGGGTTTTCAATAATTAAATATTTCCATAATATAACTATTTTCAACACAAAACAAGTGTTTTATAAAATAGATGGAATGGAGGCAGATTTACTAATACCTATTAAGGAAAATCGGAGCTGTTATTGATACAGGAAAGGGGACTTTAAGTTATAAAGACAATGAGGAGAAACTAACATATGACGAGGTCCTTTCTTTAAACAAATTAACCTTTATAGAAGGAAAAACCATCCTTCCGTTGAAGGAATATATAATAAAAAAATATTTTGAAGAAGAAAAAGAAATGAAAAGTGATTCAGTAAAGGTAGAAGGAAGTTTATATAGCTTGGGATCAAAAAATCCTGAGCACGCCGACGAAGAATTATCCGTCAATAGTTTGGGATTCAAATATCCTGAACCCGCCGTCGTTGAATTATCCGACATCCAAAGTTTTAATAGTTTGGGATTAAAATATCCTGAGCACGCCGTCGTTGAATTATCCGACACTAAAAGTTCGAATAGTTTGGGATTAAAGAATCCTGAACACACCGTCGTTGAACTATCCGACAATGAACAATTTAAAAGTTTGGGATGCAAAAATCCTGAACGCGCCGTCGTAGAAATATCCGACATTCAAAATTATGCAAATTCTGAATTGAAAAAAATGAAATTGTATAACACAATAACCTACAAAGAGGACAATTTAGAAAATCTCAGAGAGAAAATGGTATCTATCATCGAAGAAGACCATGCCAATATAAATTTACAGTTACCGTTCAGAACGGATATAAAAGGAGAGATTAACACTGAACATGATAGACCGGTATATGGCAAGCAGTATCCATACGCTTATTCGGTTAACGATTTCGTTAATAACGAAATAAGTAAAATGTTAGATGAAGGTATAATCAGACCTAGTAAAAGCCCATATAATTCACCGTTAATAGTAGTACCAAAGAAGGGAGTAAATGAGGACGGAACTCCTAAACATAGATTAGTAATAGACTTTAAGAAACTTAATGAAAACACCATACCGGATAGATACCCTATGCAAGATCCTTCAGTAATCCTTGCCAATTTAGGTAAGGCAAAGTATTTCTCGGCCATTGATTTAGAGTCAGGTTTCTATCAGATTTTAATGAGGGAATCAGATATTGAAAAAACATCTTTTTCCATAAATAACGGCAAATATGAATTTCTAAGAATGCCTATGGGATTGACGAACGCTCCCAGAATTTTCCAAAGGGCAATGGACGATATCCTTAGAGAACATGTTGGGAAAACTTGTCACGTCTATATGGACGATATAATAATATTTTCAAAAATTATAGAACAACATTATAAAGATCTAATTCATATAATACAGATATTGCAAAACGCTAACATGAAAATTTCCCTAGAAAAGTCTAAATTCTTTCAATTGGAAACCAAATTTCTGGGATACCTTGTTTCCCAAAATATCATTAAAACAGATCCAGACAAAATCTCCACAATACAAAACTATCCAATTCCTAAAAATATCAGAGAGCTACGTAGCTTCTTAGGACTAACAGGGTATTACAGAAAATTTGTCCGAAATTATGCTACAATTGCCAAACCATTAACAAAATATCTGAGTGGAGTAAATGGGAAAGTTTCACGAAGGGCATCCAAGAAAACATTAATACAGCTGGATGAACCAGCAATGGGAGCATTTAATAATTTAAAGGACAGTTTAATAGCACATATTGAATTAGTACAACCAGATTACAATAAAAAATTCACATTAACCACAGATGCATCGGACATAGCAATAGGTGCAGTTTTGTCGCAAGATGGGAATCCCATAACATTTATTTCTAAAACTTTAAGTAAAACCGAGCAATTATATGCTACTAATAAAAAGGAATTATTAGCTATTGTATGGGCATTAACAAATTTGCGAAATTATTTATACGGAGTGAGTGGAATTGAAATACATACAGATCACCAACCTTTGTCCCTTGCAATGTCGCAAAAAAATCCAAATGTTGAAATGAAACGTTGGTATTACTTCATAGAAAGTTTCACACCAAAAATCATTTATAAGCCAGGCTCAACTAGCCTGGCAACGTAGTAGCGGACGCTTTATCTCGGATTAAAATAAATCATATGACAGATAGTGATGTCGACCAGACAGATTCAGAATCAGACATAAATACTCAGCATTCAGCAGAGAGTAGTTTTGAAAACGTCATTCAAGAGACTAGCAAGCCTCTAAACCAATTTAAACAGCAGCTACTATTAGCGCAAGGGAGATTCACAGTTCATGAGTTAGAAAGAGTTTATGAAAATACCCGACATAATATTGAATTTGAGACGGTAGACAATCTGCTAATCATTTTAAAAGAATTTATTTAGACTCACTTAACCACAGGAATACACTGCACTTTAGAAGATTTATACCTTATCCAAAATAAGCTAAAGGAAAACTTCATAAATAAATTTCTCTTCACGAGAAAGTTCCTCCAAGATGTAGTAAATTCAGAAGATAAAGCTATAATTATAGAAGAAACACATTGCAGAGCCCATAGAGGACTAGACGAAAATTACAAACAAATAACTAAGCTGTATTATTGGCCAAACCTGCACAAAAAATTAAAAGAATATATAAAAAATTGTGAGATCTGTAACAAAAACAAATATCACAGACACCCTGTAAAAATTCCAATTGGGGAAGCTCCCATTCCAGCAAAAGAAGGAGATCAATTACACTTAGACATATACTATGCCCAAAACCTAACATTCATAACTTGTATAGATTCTTATTCCAAATACTTGGTGGTCAAGGAAATCCAAAGTAAATTAAACATTGAAAATAAGGTAATGGAAATTTTGCAACACTTTCCGTTAGCAACATCTTTAATGACTGACAACGAACCAAGCTTTACTTCAGCACAATTTAGATCATTCATACAAAGAAGTAACTTAACTATTTATTATGCTGATCCCAGACACTGCACCTCAAGTGGTCAGGTAGAAAGGGTACATTCCACACTAACAGAAATAGCGCGGTGCATCAAGGATGAACTAAATCTAACAGATTATTCAGAAATAATAATAAGGGCGGCACTGAAATATAACCTGACGATACATTCAACGACCAATCAAATGCCATATGACATATTGTATAACAAAATAGAACACAAGCATAATCCAATATTACTTAAGGAAGCTCAGACCAAAATGCTTAAGCTACATAACAAAGATAGAGGAGAAAAAGATTATTGTTAGGTATTATATTAATATCTATATACGGTCACACCATCCAAGGGATATAGAATAAAAGAGAATCTTGAAGACAACGCGTGCTTAAGTCTGAGTGTCAATACACTACATAATTGGCGACGAAGATAAAATAAAATGTATTAATATACATACACATGTTAAAAGTGCATATAATATATGAATAGCAACATGACGAAAAATGAAGCACCAACATTCTATCAAATGGCAACAATTGCTGAGTTTTCGCCACACCAAGAAACGTTCTGCATTTGGAAGGAAAAATTCGACATACATTTGTGCGAATTGAATGTGAAAGAGGAAAACACAAAAAAGGCAGTTTTGTTGAAGTCGATCGGTACAGCGGCTTACACTGTACTACATAGTTTGTGCAATCCGGTATCACCCGTATCAAAAGCATACAAAGAATTATGTGAAATTTTAAAAACACACTACACACCACCTACACTCATATTCAGAGAAAGAAAAAAATTTCACATGTCCACAAAAAGTGAAGATGAGACTGTAGCGGAGTGGTATGCTCGAGTTAAACAATTGGCATTGGATTGCAAATTTGGCTCAAGTCTGGAAGCGTTTGTATTAAACCAATTTGTGATGAGCCTTCCCAACCCTATAAATGAAAGCATATGTGAAGAAGACGAAAATCTAACTCTGGCTGATGCACTCAAGAAGGCGATGATCATGGAGACGAAGATCAGCACAAGGAAGACAGAACACAACGTCAACTACATGCATCAAAAGAACGGGACTAGTCAATGGCAGAGGCAAAGAGGCGAGAACAGAGATCAAGCAAAGAGCAACGGCAGAAGTCATTTCAAGGGCAACCGAAACGTGAGTTACAGAGGCGGCAGAAGCGACGGTGACGGCGACGGCGAAAACGACTGCGACGCTGGCAGAGAAAAGAAGCAGCAGCCATGCACACACTGTGGCTGGCGAAATCATAACTCAAACAATTGCAAGTATAAGGCATGCAAATGTCACAGCTGTGGAAAAACAGGTCACTTGGCGAGCATTTGTAAAAATAAATCAAAAAAATCCGTAAATTATGTATCTCAAACAAAACATGACACCTATTCTGATAATAATTTTGATAATGATAATTATAACTTTTCTATCTATAGCGTTGATACAACCTCAACTAATGGAGTATATTATTTACCTGTAAAAATTGATGGAAACATAACGAAAATTGCTTGCGACACTGGTGCACCGTGCACATTGGTTCCAAAAACATTTTACGAAAGCTTAAATACCAGCAGACCACTTAGAAAATGTCTAGTTCCATATGTAGATTACAATGGAGATTCAATCAAAGTTATTGGTGAGTACGATGCAACGATCGAATATCGAGGTCTAAAAAAACAAATTGTTGTTGTTGTAACCAATGCAGTGAGTCCACCTTTGCTAGGTAGAACATTTTTGAGAGCTTTTAATTTTGAGTTAATGCAGGTGAACAATGTGTACGTAAATGAACCAAATTCTGTAATTACAGAACAGATTAAATCGGAGTTTGCTGAAGTTTTTGAGCCTCGTTTAGGTTCATATACTACGAATACGATATCGTTACTATTAAAAGAAGATGCAAAACCAATATTTTTCAAGCCTAGGTCAGTACCATTAGCATGGAAAGAAAAGATTGAAGTGCAGTTACGAAAATTCATAGATGATGGAATTTTAGAGCAAATTGTTAGTTCTGAATGGGCAACACCTTTGGTACCGATTTTAAAACCAAACGGTGACATACGAATTTGTGGTGACTATAAGGTTACATTAAACCGGTCTTTAGTCGACGTAAAGTATCCACTACCTCGAATAGACGACATTTTTGCAGCGCTTGAAGGGGGTACACTGTATTCAAAACTTGACCTGTCAAATGCTTACAATCAGCTAAATTTAGATGAGCAATCTCAAAATTTGTGTACTTGGAGCACACATATTGGACTATTGAAAGTTAAACGATTACCATTTGGTATAAAAACTGCAGCAGCTATTTTTCAAAAAACAATCGAAGGGTTGTTTCAGGGTATGCGAGGAGTTGTGGTTTATCAAGATGACATAACAGTTACAGGACGAGATCTTCAAGAACATATTTCAAACCTAAAAGCTGTACTTAGAAAACTGAAATCAGTTGGACTTAAATTAAATGACAAGAAATGTGAGTTCTTTAAATCCAAAATTTGTTACCTAGGATTTTCAATTGACAGGATAGGACTGAGCAAAAACAATGATAGAGTTGCGAGTGTATTGTTTGCACCGGCTCCGGAAAACGTATCACAGCTTAGAGCTTTCATAGGCATGGTAAATTATTATTCAAAGTTTATCAATAATTTCGCTCAGATAATGAGTCCTTTATATGCATTATTAAAGAAAAATACAAAATTTAATTGGACACGCGAATGTCAGAGTGCATATGAAGAGGTAAAGAAAGAAGTAACTTCTGAACAAGTTTTAGTTCACTACAACCCAGATCAACCGTTAGTATTAACGACTGATGCTAGCAGTCATGCAGTTTCAGGTGTTTTATCACATAAATGCAATGAAGATATCAAACCAATAGCATTTGTATCAAGAGCATTATCCAAAAGCGAGCATAATTACAGTACAATCGAGAAAGAGGCCCTGGCTATAGTGTTCTGTGTGAGTAAATTAAGACAGTATCTTTTAGGAAACAAGTTCATCCTTCGAACAGATCACAAACCATTACTAAGCATATTTGGAGACCTGAAAGGACTTCCATTGATGGCCTCTGCACGAATGCAAAGATGGGCACTGACTTTGTCAGGTTTTCAATATACAGTTGAACACATAAAAGGGACCTTAAATATAGCAGATGGACTCTCAAGAATGCCTCAATGGGAAACGGCTGTACCAAACGAAGACTATAATTACATACATTTTATACAGTCCGAAAAGGTGTTCAAAATTAGCTTCAAAGAAATAGCTCGTGAAACACGACGTGACCCAATATTATCAAAAGTTTGTGAGGCAATTAACACTGGTTCGAAGACAAGATTAAAAGGCAGCGAGTTTTCTGCCTACATCTCTAAAACAAATGAACTTTCAGTGGAATATGATTGTATCTTATGGGGACACAGAGTAGTAATTCCAACCAAACTGAGACAAGCTATTTTAGCAGAATTTCATGCATCGCATTTGGGAATAGTAAAAACCAAAATGTTAGCACGTTCTTATGTGTGGTGGCCTTGCATGGATTCTGAAATTGAGAAATTAATTCGAGATTGTATTCCTTGTCAGGAACTACAATCAAGTCCAGAAAAGAGTCTGTTAATACCGTGGAAATCCACAGGAAAGGCTTGGAGTCGAGTACACATAGACTTTGCAGGACCAATTAGAGGTTTTCATTTATTGGTTATTATAGATTCTTATACAAAATGGGCAGAAGTATTCAAAACGAAGGAAATAACTTCATTGTTTACTATCAACAAGCTTAGAGAAGTATTTTGTCGATATGGTTTACCAGACGTGTTAGTTAGTGACAATGGACGACAGTTTACTTCTGATGATTTTAAAACGTTTATGAAAAACAATGGTGTTAATCACATTTTTACTGCTCCAGGACATCCAGCGACTAATGGTCAAGCAGAAAATTTTGTAAAGACTGTTAAGAAATCACTATATGCAAACATAAAGGCTAATGAAAGACAAGATTTTGATACAATTTTAAATAGATTTTTGATCGATTACCGAAATACGATTCATTGTACTACGGGCGAATCTCCTGCTAAATTATTTTTTGGTCGTACACTAAAAACAAGATTTTCGTTGTTAAAACCACCTACGGTCGAAAGCATAATAAATAAAAAACAGACTGAGTGTGTTGTAAATCACAAAGGTAGACGAAGCACAGAATTTTTAAAGGGTCAAAAAGTTATGGTTAGGGACTACAAAAATCCTAACAAAGCAAGCTGGACTCAGGCAACTGTAAAACAACAACTGGGCCCGCGTTCGTATTGTTGTATTTTGGCGAACAATAACAGAGAAATAAAACGTCACCTGGATCAAATTAGAAACCAAAGCACTAACAATCATACATCGCCTAATGCGAAAACACCTGATGTCGAAAGCAATTGTTCAGTAGATGACAATTCCAAAACCAACAATGAACAAATAGTTTCTCAACCAACACCCACCAGGAGAGAGTTGAGACCACGTGAGGCAGGGGAAGGAAGAAAAGCGTATTTAACAATAAAATAATATAAAGAAAGGAATTATGAAATCAAATTATGTACAAATTAAACACTGAAACAAATACTAAACAGATTAAGAAGAAAGAAAAATACGAAATCACATAAATTTTATATACGCTAATTAGATTAAGTACACAAATCAAATTGTTATAAGAAAATAGATTTGTAAATGACATGTATATTAAACATCTAAGGAGAGGCGTGTTAGGTATTATATTAATATCTATATACGGTCACACCATCCAAGGGATATAGAATAAAAGAGAATCTTGAAGACAACGCGTGCTTAAGTCTGAGTGTCAATACACTACAATTATAAAATAGGAGAAGTAGTTTATGAAAAGAAATTCGTAGTTAAGGAAAATCGACCGAATAAAATTATAATCAACAATAGAAACAGAATTAAACATAAAGATAACATCAAATATTAAATATTTTCATGACGACTTTTTGAAAATACAAAATAAAGTAAATGAAAATTCATTAAAAAATGTCATCTTCAATGAAGAAACGATACTGAGAAAGCATCGTTTAAAATTAATAACTTTTGACCTACTAAATTTGGTTGATACCATAACCCTCTTAAAAGTAAACATTTTCAATACAAAAATTTTAAATAAAAACGAAATAGAGGACATTTATAAGCATGAAAAACATCCTGTTGAACTGTCTGATCTGCTGGACATTGCAACGGTTAAAATAATTCGAAATGCTGATTTAATAATCATTTACATAAAATATCCTCAAATTAAAGATATTTGCAAGTTTTACCATGCAAGAGCCATCTCACAAAATGATGGAATGTTAGTTATAAGTGAAAATGTTTGTGAATGTAAGGAGAAATACTATTTAATGAATAATTTTAAAAGTGAAACTTTTAACAATTACGCACAAATAAATTTAAAGAAGACCTGTTTCACCAATTTACTTAATGGCTTTAAAGCCAACTGCACTAAAAAAAGGGAAAAAAACAAAGAAATAGATATCATTCAGGATGGTGCCATATTAGTTTCAGGCAAAAATATCGTAGACAATACTACTTTGTTAGGATCGTATCTCCTTATATTCAACAACACAATTGTAATAAATAATAAAACCAACATAAATGATAAGTATAAAATTCTAAGATATATATCGCATCATAGATATAGCGATTTTGAATTAGTTGATTATATACAATCGAATGATAAGCAATTTTCTTTTGATAATGTTAATATTTTAAATCCCTTTATAACATTAGGTAATACGGCCTTACCATTAACAACATTATTCTTAATCATTTTGATATTGATAATGTTATTTTACTTCGGCTATAAATTAACCAAATTTGTACTTATTAAATCAATAAGAATACCGTCAGAAGAAATAGTGGAAAGCAACATTCAAATACTGTCAGAAGAAATTAGAGCTCTATCAGAACTTCAAAATGTATCGGGACGAAACATTTAAGAATGGGGGAGTTAACGTACCCAATTCTATTGAGCTCTTATACGAGTTGTAAACAATCTTTGGCTTTTCAAAACGAAAACAATTTCAATCTTGGGCCTCCGCCTAATTGATTTCTAAGATGTACAATCTCAAGGGCTCCCGCCGCAATCCCAATCTTTGACACTCGCCTAAATGGAAAACCAATGTTTGCCCACACCCGGATTCTCATAAACAATCTCACTCCCGGCTTTCTGCAGATCCTGCACTTTAGGCATTTTACAGTTCTCTCTTTGGATGACGAAATCCAATACTCGGGATGGCGAAATCAATTGAAATGTTTATAGAAAAACTATTCCCGAAAGGGATCAACGATGCAAAGATCAGAAAGTTCAAGTCAGTCTTGATCCAGAAGCGACACCGCAAAGTCGAGCTAAAAATTAAGATCGCGCAAACCCTTTGCCCGGAATCCTTTGTGACCCTCTACTTAAATCTATATCAGTGAAGTTAGAAGTAAAATAAAAACTTTTTAAAAACACAATCCGCTACCGCAGTTATTTAATTTGTGTGTGTGTAAACGTCGAGAGAGGGTCGAAAAGGCGCAGAGAGAGAGGGCGAGAAAGAGAGCGGGAGCCAAGGCGTGAGCAGATGAAATAAAGTATCAAAAGAGAAAGCAAAACGATCAAGCGCAAAAGAGAGCGCCAGCCAGCCACTATCTGAAGAGAGAGCACAGGTGAGGCGAGTGAGCGATGTAATTGAAGAGCGGAAGAGATTGTACGAAAATGATATTGCATTCTTCCCGCTTGTGTGTTTTCATATGCATTTCAATACAGATTTTCGGTTCTTTTCTGTTGCTCAATAAACTTCGTAAGCTTAAACGAAATGTATTTTTAGCAGAACATTTAATAAGAATGCCTTCGGTTGAGAAAAGAGAGTGTGAGAGAGAGACAGGGCGTGCTAAGGAGGGACTGCGTGGCGGTGGGGCGGTCGTGTCTGTGCCCAAACAAAAGCCGCTTCGTAAGTGTCTGTATGACAAGCGAAAGAAACCAAAATTCTTATTCTTATTGCTCAATATTTGGTAATACACACACACTCAGATAAAAGCAAACACACACACTCGCAGTCACACAGAGAGGTGCAAAAGTCATTGAATGTAGCGGTATTTTGTCGAAATTTACAGTCTCAAGACGAGCACCGAGACAGGCACAGCTCATTGACCTCCACGGCGTAAGCGGCAGAGACTACCCTCCGCCTTCCTCCTGTAACAAGTGTGTAATGAGATGATGGAGTGGGAGGGTCAGGGCAGGAGGGAGAGGGGAGTGCTGAGCGGGAGCATGTTTTGAGCCAAGCTTCCAGGGAATCTTTAGGCGGTTTTCTGATTTGATATCTTCCTCTTCATGTTCCTCTTCCTCCCGTGCACTTTCTGGGAATGTTTGATGGTTTTTGTGGCGATGGGGAGCCCTTTTTAATCTCCCCAGATGTAGTATTTGCTCGTATTATTGGCCAGCACGAAGGCGGGCAGAGAGCCTTCAAGCATCCACGGACACTGCCGCAAATTTAATTGGAAGGAAATGGGGATTGTGCCTGACACACTGTTAATCCTGTTTGTGTTTGTCCTTAGGCGTTGATATGTGTGTATGTGTGAGTGTATGTGGGGGTGGACGCCTTCTTGCGATTGGTCAATGGCTGCTATCCCTACAAAGGACGCATCCTGCCATTGGCTGATTTTCTTATTTGCTTATAAACTCCTTACTCCTTATAAACTCTCTCGCTCACTGGCCTGCTCTTTGTCCCCACCATAAGCCTGTTGCTTTTGTGCATGCTCTTCTCGGGAGAAAGACTATCAAACACTAAACATAACGAGGGGGAACGTTGTGAGTTGCTGCGTACACCGCAACTCTACAGTTATACCCGATACTAAGTCAGTATGGCTCTCCTGCGGCAGACGCCGCTAATATTGACCCACACGACAAAGAGTGCGTGCGAGAGAGACAGAAAATCAGTCTGAGCGTGACGTCGGGCGCTGCGTGGCCACTGCAAATTGATTTCTTGCTTTTGGCTACAAAAATGATCCGATCTGATCCAGATTCAGCAATCTGATAGATATAGTCATTATCTATGATTCTGCGTTTTTAGTTTTCTCGAATGTGCAATATTGTGGATGCAACAGATTTTCGTTCTTTGTGGGGCGGAAGGGGTGGGGCGAAATTCTGAGATATATGTTTTATAGTGAGATCTAACAGAAGTGCGGATACCAAATTTTGTTACTCTAGCCTTAATAGTCTATGAGATTTGTGGATGCCCCAGATTTTCGTCCTTTGCGGGGGCGGAAGGGGGTGTGGCGAAATTTGGACACGAAACGGTCAAGGTCAGATATCACAGGAGTGTGGATACCAAATTTGGTTGCTCTGGCTCTTATAGGTTCTGAGATCCTTGAACTCATATTTTGCAATTGGCAAAGCCGACCATGAAACCTGTGTGTTAGAGAGAGACAGAGCGAGAAAAAATGAAATTGTTTTCTTGATTCTGGCTATAATAATTATACGATCTGGTTTAGATTTTACACTCTAGAACATATAGTCATCCTCTACGATTCTGCGTTTTTGGTTTTATCGTATCTTTAAAAATGTGGATGCCACAGATTTTCATCTTTTGTGGGGGCGGAAGTGGGCGGGGCAAAGTTTTGAAATATTTTTGTAGCAGTGACATATCACAGATGTCTGGATCCAAAACATCGTTGCTCTAGCTCTTATAGTCTTTGAGCACTAGGCGCTGAAGGGGACGGACGGACGGACGGACGGACGGACGGACGGACGGACAGACGGACAGACAGACAGGGCTCAATCGACTCGGCTATTGATGCTGATCAAGAATATATATACTTTATGCGGTCGGAAGCGATTCCTTCTGGACGTTACACACATCCACTTTTACCACAAATCTAATATACCCCAATACTCATTTTGAGTATCGGGTATAAAAATGATTTAAACTAAGAAAATACCATGTTAAATATTATGGTACTTCTGAGTAAATAGAAAATTTATTTGAAAGTTTTGGAAAACGTTGAGCCATAAGATATCAACAGATACCAAACGGCATCCAAAGTTCCCCTTGGGCGACCACATTTGTTTCGTTCTGCTTAGTATTATTTTCAGTCATATTAGGAAAATAACCATCCTGCTGTTTAATGACATTTTCATTGCGCACGTCGTCCTTCGTAGTGACAGCAGCAGCGCAACTAGTTCTCGGGTATAAATAGGTCCTTTGTGCAGGCAACTCAATTCAGAATCACTCCGAGTGCGGCCCCATTCGAGTCCTCTACGAGTCCAACTCTTTCCTGTGTGTGGGTGTGTGTCCAGAGTGCTCTATAAAAGTGAAACATATATTCCAGATAAATAAAACATATACTATTTTGCGGATTAACTGCTTAACTATAACTATATATGATAACTATCCTTTTATTCGGATTCGGATTCTATAAAATATTCGATCACAGATAATTGCGTGGATTTGTATACTCTACGTATACGTAGTCTAATTGGTTAGAAAATGGGTGTTATTAGTGATTGATTAGTTACTTTTTTTACTAGTAGTTTAATACCATAAATGAACTAGGTACAAAAATAGCAAAGTGGAGGAAACATTAAAAATAGTAGAAAACCACCACTTCAGGCCAGGTAGAGACATTGTATGGTCACTAGTAAAAACTTTATTAAAGGTCATACAATACTTTAAAAAATCAATTGATTAAGATATTGGCAACGCAAATGCCGCGTGAAATTACAAAGTCTCCAAATCACGGGTTTAATTTAAAACGAGGGGGAACGTTGTGAGTTGCTGCGGACACCGCAACTCTACAGTTATACCCGATACTTAGTCAGTATGCTCTCCTCCGGCAGACGCCGCTAATATTAAACGACACGACAAAGAGTGCGTGCGAGAGAGACAGAAAATCAGTCTGAGCGTGACGTCGGGCGCTGCGTAACAACTGCAAATTTATTTGTTCCTATTAGCTAGAAAAATGATCCGATCTGATCCAGATTCAGCAATCTGATAGATATGGTCATTATCTACGATTCTGCGTTTTTAGTTTTTTTGTATCTTCAATATTGTGGATGCAACAGATTTTCGTCCTTTGTGTTGGCGGAAGGGGGTGAGGCGAAATTTTGAGATATACGTTTTATAGTGAGATCTAACAGGAAAGCGGATACCAAATTTGGTTACTCTAGCGTTAATTGTCTCTGAGATTTGTGAATATTCCCAGATTTTCGTCCATTGCGGGGGCGGAAGTGGGTGTGGCGAAATTTTGAAACAAACTCGTCTCGGTCCGATATATTAGGAGTACGGATACCAAATTTGGTTGCTCTACCTTTTATAGTCTCTGAGATCTAGGCGCTAATGTTTTACTCTAAGCAAAGCCGGCTATACTACGTGTGTGTTAGAGAGAGACAGGGCGAGAAAAAATGAAATTGTTTTCTTGATGCTGGCTATAATAATAATACGATCCAATTCAAATTCTGCAGTCTAAAAGATATGGTCATTCTCTACGATTCTGCGTTTTTTGTTTTCTCGTATCTTTAAAATTGTGGTTGCCACAGATTTTCGCCCTTTGTGGGGGCGGAAGTGGGCGGGGCTAAGTTTTGAAATATTTTTGTAGCAGTGACATATCACAGAAGTCTGGATCCAAAACATCGTTGCTCTAGCTCTTATAGTCTTTGAGCACTAGGCGCTGAAGGGGACGGACGGACGGACGGAGGGACGGACAGACGGACAGACAGACTGGGCTCAATCGACTCGGCTATTGATGCTGATCAAGAATATATATACTTTATGGGGTCGGAAACGATTCCTTCTGGACGTTACACACATCCACTTTTACCACAAATCTAATATACCCCAATAATCATTTTGAGTATCGGGTATAAAAAAAGATGTTCGGGGTATATTTCAAAATGCAAGTTTGAGGATTTGATCTGCTCAGCCAGGCCTAAACCCTGAATGTTGTCTTCTGTAATGTACAAAATCACTGTCGCACAGTGCTTTTATTTTAAGCTTCAAGATGAGATAGTTCTAGTGATGAATAATATCAGATTCGTCGCCATATTTATCTGCTAAGGCCCCATTTATCTGGCAGATACTTTGTTGCAGCTGCAGTCTGTGAAAATTTCAGGATTTCCAAACGCCGCATGAGCAGTTCTGATATCATGTTTTCTGCATTCTAAATGCATGACAAAATACAGTTGGGAAAATCAGGATAGCCCCTCTATCCTCGATCCACGATCCACACCGATCCAGATACACTCAGAGTACATCCAGTGCACGAGTCCAGATCGAGCAGATATAATTAATTTGCGGTATTTAAAGTATAATCAAGCTATGCGAATTACCAAGCATAAACAATTAGAGAGCGCTTTCCAATTTAAACGGAATTTTGTTGGGAATCCGTTTCGAGCTCTGTCCGAATACTGAATACTGCCGTGTGGCCGTGTGGCCGTGTGGCGGTTGGCGTGTTGGGGCTGGTCTCATCTCCGCAATTAGCAGGCTGACAACTTGTCAACACACACACACACTCCCCAATGTACCTGTGAACTGCATTATTTTGGAGCGAATCGCCTAATCGATTATTTTTGTGGTCGACAAAAGGTCTATAAAAGAGGGCACAATCCCAGCTGCCTAGTCAACGACACTCGCAGAACGGCTAATGCACAGAACAAATATTTTCGCTGCCATAATTAAGTAGGTGAATTTTCTGGCCCTTCCAGCTCCAACCTCGTGTTTTCACAGCTGCAGCCTTTCCCAGAGCCCAGAGCCCAGGCTTTTCCACCGCTTTTCATTTCCAATCAGCCAGAAGCCCCACAACATCGGAAGTGTCCAAAGTTCCCATTTCATTATACTCGTACTGTTCTCTATCTTGTTTTTTGTGCTTTAGCAGCGGTCAGAGCGTTCCAATTTGGCATTTGAATCTGGCCCGAATCCCCAGAAAATGGAGCTTGCCTAGCCATCGCCCAGGGAGTGAGAAGCGTGAGAGAAAAGTCTAACAGGATTAGGCCAAACCCATAAGAACACAAGACAGATCCGACTCGGATACAGACCCAGATAGAGATACCAACGAACGGCATTTGCAGAATACGAGTATTTACGTCAGCAAGGGTCAGGCGAGACGAGCGATTGCACCATGGACTTTAAGGAATACCGTCAGCGGGGTAAGTCGACAACTAAGTCCGGGCCATAAACTGCACAGCGGCAGCGGCGGATGTAAATCCGTTTCGGGGGCATATTTGATTTGTCCCAAGGGGATTTGTCCCAATCGTTTGTCTTCATTTAATGGCCCCTAACCGAATTCCTCACATTACCCACACACAGGCAAGGAGTCGACTATATAGCGGACTATCTGGAGAATATACGGGAGCGTCGCGTCTTCCCTGACGTCAGTCCGGGCTACATGCGCCAGCTACTGCCGGAGTCGGCCCCGATTGAGGGCGAGCCGTGGCCAAAGATATTCGACGACGTGAAGCGCATCGTCATGCCGGGCGTGACCCACTGGCAGTCGCCCCACATGCACGCCTACTTCCCGGCCCTAAACTCGATGCCCTCGCTGCTGGGCGATATGCTGGCGGACGCGATCAACTGTCTGGGATTCACCTGGGCCAGCTCCCCGGCATGCACCGAGCTGGAGATCGTCGTGATGAATTGGCTGGGCAAGATGATCAACCTGCCGGACGAGTTCCTCCACCTGAGCAGCAGCGGCAGCAGCAAGGGCGGCGGTGTACTCCAAACGAAGGCCAGCGAGGCCACGCTGGTCTGCCTGCTGGCCGGACACACTCGGGCTATCCAGCGCTTCCACGAGCGCCATCCCGGCTACCAGGATGCCGAGATAAATGCCCGTCTGGTGGCATACTGCTCGGACCAGGCCCACTCCAGCGTGGAGAAGGCGGCGTTGATTGGTGCGTGGCTCTAAGCAGCTTAGGCTTACTTTAGTGTTCTTCCTCTTCCTCTCACTCCCACTCTCATTCAGCCTGTCCACCCACACATCCGTATGCGGTACATCGAGGCGGACGAGGAGCTCGCGATGCGCGGCAAACTGTTGCGCAAGGCCATCGAGGATGACGTTAAGCAGGGCCTGGTCCCCTTCTGGGTAAGTTGAAGTCTGTCAAAACTAATTGGCCAAGAAAGCGGCGGAAGCTGATTGCCCAACTCCCACTGGAGCCAATTAATACATGTCAGCAGTTAACTGTCCGCCTGCCGTGGTTCTACGATTCTACTTTCAGGTCTGCGCCACCCTCGGCACCACCGGCAGCTGCAGCTTCGAAAATCTGGAGGAGGTGGGTGCTCTCTCTGCGGACCACTAATCTGTTTCCACTGACAACATCCACTCCCACTCTTTAATTCCACCGCAGATCGGCCTTGTCTGTAGGGAGCACAACCTGTGGCTGCACGTCGACGCCGCCTACGCTGGGAGCGCGTTCATTTGCCCCGAGTTCCGCACCCGGCTGCGGGGCATCGAGCGGGCGGACTCGATTGCCTTCAACCCCTCCCAGTGGCTGATGGTGCACTTCGATGCCACCGCCCTGTGGGTGCGCGACAGCACGGCCTTGCATCGCACCTTCAACGTGGAGCCACTGTACCTGCAGCACGAGAACTCGGGCGTGGCCGTGGACTTTATGCACTGGCAGATTCCCCTGAGCCGCCGCTTCCGCGCCCTGAAGGTGTGGTTCGTGCTGCGCTCGTACGGGATCAAGGGCCTGCAGCGCCACATCCGCGAAGGGGTACGCCTGGCGCAAAAGTTCGAGGCGCTCGTCCTGGCAGATCACCGCTTCGAGCTGCCAGCGAAGCGTCACCTCTGCCTGGTGGTGTTTCGCATTCGCGGCGACAACGAGCTCACAGAGAAGCTGCTGAAGCGACTGAACCATCGCGGGAAGCTGCACTCCATCCCCTCATCGCTGAAGGGGCAGTATGTCATCCGATTCACCATCACCTCGACGTACACGACCGTCGACGACATCGTCAAGGACTGGATGGAGATCCGCCAAGTGGCCTCTATGGTGCTCGAGGAGATGAACATTACCATCTCGAATCGCGTCTATCTCAAGGGTAAACGCAAGTTCTCCCGCCTATAGTGGAACCTAGTGGGGTTCAACCTCAGTTTCCCGAATCTATTCTGTTCTATTGGCTGCCTTTGTTCTTTTAGATTTTTATACCCGATACTCAAAATGAGTATTGGGGTATATTAGATTTGTGGTAAAAGTGGATGTGTGTAACGTCCAGAAGGAATCGTTTCCGACCCCATAAAGTATATATATTCTTGATCAGCATCAATAGCCGAGTCGATTGAGCCATGTCTGTCTGTCCGTCTGTCCGTCCGTCCGTCTGTCCGTCTGTCCGTCCCCTTCAGCGCCTAGTGCTCAAAGACTATAAGAGCTAGAGCAACGATGTTTTGTATCCACACTTTGTGATATGTCACTGCAACAAAAATATTTCAAAACTTCGCCCCGCCCACTTCCGCCCCCACAAAGGACGAAAATCTGTGGCATCCACATTTTTAAAGATACGATAAAACCAAAAACGCAGAATCGTAGAGGATGACTATATGTTTTAGAGTGTAAAATCTCAACCAGATCGTATAATTATTATAGCCAGAATCAAGAAAACAATTTCATTTTTTCTCGCTCTGTCTGTCTCTAACACACAGGTTTCATTGGCTTTGCCAATTGCAAAATATGAGTTCAAGGATCTCAGAACCTATAAGAGCCAGAGCAACCAAATTTGGTATCCACACTCCTGTGATATCGGACCTTGACCGTTTCGTGTCCAAATTTCGCCACACCCCCTTCCGCCCCCGCAAAGGACGAAAATCTGGGGCATCCACAAATCTCAGAGACTATTTAAGCTAGAGTAACCAAATTTGGTATCCGCACTTCTGTTAGATCTCAATATAAAAGTATATCTCAGAATTTCGCCCTACCCTCTTCCGCCCCCACAAAGAACGCAAATCTGTTGCATCCACAATATTGGTTTCAGTCGGCGTCTATTTATACGCCAATGGGTGTTGTGTCAGCGGAATCAGCGAAGACTCGTGCTCTGATCGATGTGGGCCAGCGCCGCGGCTATTTAACCGTTCTTTGGGGCTGTACTCGCGGAGCATGCTTTCCTTTTTCGCTTTCGTGGAACACCGGGGGTGCGTTTTGGGATCGCCTGCCGCTTTGCTACCATCTCGTTTCTTGCCCCGTCGGCGGGTCTGCGTTGGGGTTTCCGCGTTCTTTTCGCTTCGTCAGCGGGCTATTGGGGCACGTGGTCGTGAGCGTTACGTTACTTCTTTCGCTGGCGTCAGCGCTGTTCGATTAATTGGTGGTCGCGCGGTTCGCTGCGCTTGCATTCTTGGCGGTATTGTGCCATCGGCATCGTTTTTATGCCGGTGCTGTCTTTTGGCCGGGTATCCCAGGTTTCGCTGACTCAGTGGCGCCGTGGTTGGGGCGCCGGGTTGAGGTCTCGTTGCTTTCTTCGTGGATTTTAGCATTCTCGAGTAGGTCGGTGGGTTCTTCGGACTCGTGATCGTGGAACTCTCTCAGGTCGTTGATATTTGCGGTTTTGTGTTTCCGGCTTTCGCGGTGTTGTAATTTGGCGATGTTTGGTGATGGAAAACTCTTGACCCGGTAGGGGCCGTCGAACTTCGGGGCTAGCTTTGCCGCAAAGCCCTCGGCGGCGTTTGAGAGGTGGTGTTGGCGTAGTAGTACCAGTGATCCGACGGCGGGGCGCCATAGTCGCCGGCGGAGGTTGTAATGTCTCCCTTGTTCTTGACTGGCTCTCTGGATGTTGTTCCGGACGATGGCGAATACTTCTTTCAGCCTCGTCGCTTTGCTGGTGGCCGTCTCTGGCTTACTTCCTGTCCCGGGCGTGACTTCGTCGTAGAGGGCGCCGGGGAGTCGGGGCTCTCTTCCTTGCAGGAGGAAGGCGGGGCTGAATCCGGTCGTCTCGGAGACGCTGGAGTTGATCGCCAATGTCATCTCGGGTAGGAGCTCGTCCCATATATTCTGGCGGTCGTCGACGAACTGGTCGATCATCGTTTTCACAGTCCGATTGGCTCTCTCCGTCGGGTTTTCTTGGGGGCAATACGTGGCTGTGTGTTGCAGCTCTACGCCTGCGCTTCGCATGAATGTTCTAAACGATCGGCTGGTGAACTGGGTTCCGTTGTCGCAGACGAATAGTTTCGGTACGCCGAAGCTGCTCAGTATTCGTTCTCTGAAGGCTCGTTCGAGATTCGCTGCTGTCGCTTTCTTGAGGGGTACCAGTTCGACCCACTTGGAGAAAGTGTCGAAGAATACCAGTAAGATGGTGTTCCCGTGCTTGGACCGTGGTAATGGTCCGACGAAGTCGGCACACAGGGTGGCTAAGGGTTCTTCGGCTTTACGTGTGAGCATCCTGCCCACGGCCTTGCGCTGCGTGGCTTTGAACTTCTGACAGCTTACGCAGCCCTGTACGTACCGTCGCACGTCTCTGTGTAGTCCTGGCCAGTAGTATCGTTGTGTTGTCCTCAGGATGGTTTTCCGGACGCCAAGGTGTCCTGCCGTTGGTTCGTCATGGCATTCGCGGAGTACTCTCGTCCGGCCGTTTTTGGGCACGCATAGTTTCCACGGTATGGGGTCGTCGTCGTCGGCTCTGTGTCCTAGGTAGCGGTATAGCTGCCCGTTTTTGTGCGTGTAGTCCGGGTACTTCTGGGGTTCGTCTTGGACTTGTTGGATCCTTTGCTTAAGCCACCTGGTGTGTCGTCTTCCTCAATGCGCGAGAGGGTCTCCAGTGGTTGTCTTGACAGTGCGTCTGCGACTACGTTCTGGTTGCCGGCCCGATAGTGCACGTCGTATTGGTATTGCTGTAGTTCGAGCGCCCATCTTGCTACTCTCCCGTAAGCGCTCTCGAGGGTATTCAGCCACTTTAGTGCGAGATGATCGGTTATGACGTCGAATCGGTAGCCTTCGAGATAGCATCGCAGTTTTCGGATCGCCCAGATAACGGCGAGGCATTCCTTGTCGGTGGCCGAGTAGTTTTCTTCTGCCTTGTTGAGGCGTCGACTGACGTATGCAATGACCCGCTCTTTTCCTTCGATCTCTTGGGTGAGGACCGCGCCTACTCCAAAGTTGCTTGCGTCCGTCTGCAGGGAAAATTTGACGTTAAAGTCTGGGCAGGCGAGTACCGGTGCGGTGGTGAGCAGTGTTTTCAGCTCGTCGAAGGCGTCTTGTTGTTCTTGATCCCATGTCCATGCTTTCCCTTTCTTCAGCAGCAGTGACATTGGTTGGACTACGGTGGCAAAGTTTGGGACGAATCTGCGGTACCACCCGGCCATGCCTACGCATTGTCGTAGCTCCTTCAGGTTGGTCGGCGGCCTCAGATCTTTTACGGCTGCGATTTTGTCGGGGTCCGTGTGGATACCTTCTTCGCTGATCACGTGGCCCAGGTATTTTATGCGGCGGTATATATATTCTTGATCAGCATCAATAGCCGAGTCGATTGAGCCCTGTCTGTCTGTCCGTCTGTCCGTCCGTCTGTCCGTCCGTCCGTCCGTCCGTCCGTCCGTCCGTCCGTCCGTCCGTCCGTCCGTCTGTCCGTCCCCTTCAGCGCCTAGTGCTCAAAGACTATAAGAGCTAGAGCAACGATGTTTTGTATCCAGACTTCTGTGATATGTCACTGCTACAAAAATATTTCAAAACTTCGCCCCGCCCACTTCCGCCCCCACAAAGGACGAAAATCTGTGGCATCCACATTTTTAAAGATACGATAAAGCCAAAAACGCAGAATCGTAGAGGATGACTATATGTTCTAGAGTGTAAAATCTCAACCAGATCGTATAATTATTATAGCCAGAATCAAGAAAACAATTTCATTCTTTCTCGCTCTGTCTCTCTCTAACACACAGGTTTCAGGGTCGGCTTTGCCAATTGCAAAATATGAGTTCAAGGATCTCAGAACCTATAAGAGCCAGAGCAACCAAATTTGGTATCCACACTGCTGTGATATCGGACCTTGACCGTTTCGTGTCCAAATTTCGCCACACCCCCTTCCGCCCCCGCAAAGGACGAAAATCTGGGGCATCCACAAAACTCAGAGACTATTAAGGCTAGAGTAACCAAATTTGGTATCCGCACTTCTGTTAGATCTCACTATACAACGTATATCTCAGAATTTCGCCCTACCCTCTTCCGCCCCCACAAAGAACGCAAATCTGTTGCATCCACAATATTGGTTTCAGTCGGCGTCTATTTATACGCCAATGGGTGTTGTGTCAGCGGAATCAGCGAAGACTCGTGCTCTGATCGATGTGGGCCAGCGCCGCGGCTATTTAACCGTTCTTTGGGGCTGTACTCGCGGAGCATGCTTTTCTTTTTCGCTTTCGTGGAACACCGGGGGTGCGTTTTGGGATCGCCTGCCGCTTTGCTACCATCTCGTTTCTTGCCCCGTCGGCGGGTCTGCGTTGGGGTTTCCGCGTTCTTTTCGCTTCGTCAGCGGGCTATTGGGGCACGTGGTCGTGAGCGTTACGTTACTTCTTTCGCTGGCGTCAGCGCTGTTCGATTAATTGGTGGTCGCGCGGTTCGCTGCGCTTGCATTCTCGGCGGTATTGTGCCATCGGCATCGTTTTTATGCCGGTGCTGTCTTTTGGCCGGGTATCCCAGGTTTCGCTGACTCAGTGGCGCCGTGGTTGGGGCGCCGGGTTGAGGTCTCGTTGCTTTCTTCGTGGATTTTAGCATTCTCGAGTAGGTCGGTGGGTTCTTCGGACTCGTGATCGTGGAACTCTCTCAGGTCGTTGATATTTGCGGTTTTGTGTTTCCGGCTTTCGCGGTGTTGTAATTTGGCGATGTTTGGTGATGGAAAACTCTTGACCCGGTAGGGGCCGTCGAACTTCGGGGCTAGCTTTGCCGCAAAGCCCTCGGCGGCGTTTGAGAGGTGGTGTTGGCGTAGTAGTACCAGTGATCCGACGGCGGGGCGCCATAGTCGCCGGCGGAGGTTGTAATGTCTCCCCTGTTCTTGACTGGCTCTCTGGATGTTGTTCCGGACGATGGCGAATACTTCTTTCAGCCTCGTCGCTTTGCTGGTGGCCGTCTCTGGCTTACTTCCTGTCCCGGGCGTGACTTCGTCGTAGAGGGCGCCGGGGAGTCGGGGCTCTCTTCCTTGCAGGAGGAAGGCGGGGCTGAATCCGGTCGTCTCGGAGACGCTGGAGTTGATCGCCAATGTCATCTCGGGTAGGAGCTCGTCCCATATATTCTGGCGGTCGTCGACGAACTGGTCGATCATCGTTATCACAGTCCGATTGGCTCTCTCCGTCGGGTTTTCTTGGGGGCAATACGTGGCTGTGTGTTGCAGCTCTACGCCTGCGCTTCGCATGAATGTTCTAAACGATCGGCTGGTGAACTGGGTTCCGTTGTCGCAGACGAATAGTTTCGGTACGCCGAAGCTGCTCAGTATTCGTTCTCTGAAGGCTCGTTCGAGATTCGCTGCTGTCGCTTTCTTGAGGGGTACCAGTTCGACCCACTTGGAGAAAGTGTCGAAGAATACCAGTAAGATGGTGTTCCCGTGCTTGGACCGTGGTAATGGTCCGACGAAGTCGGCACACAGGGTGGCTAAGGGTTCTTCGGCTTTACGTGTGAGCATCCTGCCCACGGCCTTGCGCTGCGTGGCTTTGAACTTCTGACAGCTTACGCAGCCCTGTACGTACCGTCGCACGTCTCTGTGTAGTCCTGGCCAGTAGTATCGTTGTGTTGTCCTCAGGATGGTTTTCCGGACGCCAAGGTGTCCTGCCGTTGGTTCGTCATGGCATTCGCGGAGTACTCTCGTCCGGCCGTTTTTGGGCACGCATAGTTTCCACGGTATGTGGTCGTCGTCGTCGGCTCTGTGTCCTAGGTAGCGGTATAGCTGCCCGTTTTTGTGCGTGTAGTCCGGGTACTTCTGGGGTTCGTCTTGGACTTGTTGGATCCTTTGCTTAAGCCACCTGGTGTGTCGTCTTCCTCAATGCGGGAGAGGGTCTCCAGTGGTTGTCTTGACAGTGCGTCTGCGACTACGTTCTGGTTGCCGGCCCGATAGTGCACGTCGTATTGGTATTGCTGTAGTTCGAGCGCCCATCTTGCTACTCTCCCGTAAGCGCTCTCGAGGGTATTCAGCCACTTTAGTGCGAGATGATCGGTTATGACGTCGAATCGGTAGCCTTCGAGATAGCATCGCAGTTTTCGGATCGCTCAGATGACGGCGAGGCATTCCTTGTCGGTGGCCGAGTAGTTTTCTTCTGCCTTGTTGAGGCGTCGACTGACGTATGCAATGACCCGCTCTTTTCCTTCGATCTCTTGGGTGAGGACCGCGCCTACTCCAAAGTTGCTTGCGTCCGTCTGCAGGGAAAATTTGACGTTAAAGTCTGGGCAGGCGAGTACCGGTGCGGTGGTGAGCAGTGTTTTCAGCTCGTCGAAGGCGTCTTGTTGTTCTTGATCCCATGTCCATGCTTTCCCTTTCTTCAGCAGCAGTGACATTGGTTGGACTACGGTGGCAAAGTTTGGGACGAATCTGCGGTACCACCCGGCCATGCCTACGCATTGTCGTAGCTCCTTCAGGTTGGTCGGCGGCCTCAGATCCTTTACGGCTGCGATTTTGTCGGGGTCCGTGTGGATACCTTCTTCGCTGATCACGTGGCCCAGGTATTTTTTGCGGCGCTGGAAGAAGGCACACTTGTTCGTGTTGACCCGTAGGTTTGCCTTTCGCAGTCGTGCGAAAACTTCTTTTACGTTGTTCAGGTGTTCCTGGAAGCTTTTCCCGACGATGACGATGTCGTCGAGATATGCGAACGCGAATGGTTCCATGTCTGCGCCGATAACGGCGTCGAGGGTCCGTTGAAACGTGGCTCCCGCGGAGTGTAAACCGAAAGGCATTACTTTCCATTGGTATAATCCTCGGCCGGGTATCGTGAATGCCGTGGCTTCCCGGCTGTCGCGGGCCATTGGTATCTGCCAATACCCGTTTTTATACCCGATACTCAAAATGAGTATTGGGGTATATTAGATTTGTGGTAAAAGTGGATGTGTGTAACGTCCAGAAGGAATCGTTTCCGACCCCATAAAGTATATATATTCTTGATCAGCATCAAGAGCCGAGTCGATTTAGCCCTGTCTGTCTGTCCGTCTGTCCGTCCGTCTGTCCGTCCGTCCGTCCGTCCGTCCGTCCGTCCGTCCGTCCGTCCGTCCGTCCGTCCGTCCGTCCGTCCGTCCCCTTCAGCGCCTAGTGCTCAAAGACTATAAGAGCTAGAGCAACGATGTTTTGTATCCAGACTTCTGTGATATGTCACTGCTACAAAAATATTTCAAAACTTCGCCCCGCCCACTTCCGCCCCCACAAAGGACGAAAATCTGTGGCATCCACATTTTTAAAGATACGATAAAGCCAAAAACGCAGAATCGTAGAGGATGACTATATGTTCTAGAGTGTAAAATCTCAACCAGATCGTATAATTATTATAGCCAGAATCAAGAAAACAATTTCATTCTTTCTCGCTCTGTCTCTCTCTAACACACAGGTTTCAGGGTCGGCTTTGCCAATTGCAAAATATGAGTTCAAGGATCTCAGAACCTATAAGAGCCAGAGCAACCAAATTTGGTATCCACACTGCTGTGATATCGGACCTTGACCGTTTCGTGTCCAAATTTCGCCACACCCCCTTCCGCCCCCGCAAAGGACGAAAATCTGGGGCATCCACAAATCTCAGAGACTATTAAGGCTAGAGTAACCAAATTTGGTATCCGCACTTCTGTTAGATCTCACTATACAACGTATATCTCAGAATTTCGCCCCACCCCTTCCGCCCCCACAAAAGACGAAAATCTGTTGCATCCACAATATTGCACATTCGAGAAAACTAAAAACGCAAAATCATAGATAACGACTATATCTATCAGATTGCTGAATCTGGATCAGATCGGATCATTTTTGTAGCCAAAAGAAAGAAATCAATTTGCAGTGGCCACGCAGCGCCCGACGTCACGCTCATACTGATTTTCTGTCTCTCTCGCACGCACTCTTTGTCGTGTGGTTCAATATTAGCGGCGTCTGCCGCAGGAGAGCCATACTGACTTAGTATCGGGTATAACTGTAGAGTTGCGGTGTACGCAGCAACTCACAACGTTCCCCCTCGTTCAGGTCTAGGGTCGTGATGAAGTGGGCATTTCGGAGTTGCTCTAGTATGTAGTTGATCCTGGGTAGCGGGTACGCGTCCGGGATGGAACGCTCGTTTAGCTGTCGATAATCTACACACATGCGCCATCTCCCGTCCTTTTTGCGGACCAGGACGATTGGCGCGCTGTGGGGGCTCCGGGATGGTTCGATTAGGTCCTCGGCTATCAGTTGGTCGACCTGTTCATCGATGATCCGCCGCATGGCTGGATTTTTCGGGTAGTACCGTTGTTTTATGGGTCGGTTGTCCCTCATGACGATGGTGTGTTCCGTCAGATCCGTCGTCCCTCGGAGGCCTGCGAGTGTTGGCAGTTCCTCGTCTAGGAATTTCCGTATTTTCGGCGCGATGTCGGGAGGCCATGGGTCGGAGATTCGTTCCGAATCGTCCTCGGGTGGGTCGTCGATTCCTGGGTCGTAAGTGTGGTCGGGGTTCTCGGAGAGGATTGTTGTGTCGAATGCGCTTGGTGGTTCGACTTCGCGAGTGTATTCGCTTATGCTTGCGACGATGGCGGGTGCCTCGATCATGAGTAGGGGGCTCGTGTGTGTCCTGGGGGGTGCTCGCGCGACGTTGTACTCTGCGTGACGTACGAACGGGCGGGTCTCGGTGGCGATCGTAGCGTTTGACCGACGGCTAGTTTGGGCGGTGAGGTTCACCGACATGGCTCCAGGCGTGGTGCTGGGCCGCATGCCGGCGCCGTGCGAGGTGTTGCCCGGGAGGCGTTCCATGATGTCGGGGACGATCGATGGTGCGTCGGCTCCAGGTGCGTCGGGGTTCCGATGGGTGCTTCGTGTGGCAGCGATCGCCTTTCCCGGTTCCTGCCTGAGAGGACGCGGGAGTAGCGGGTCGGTCGGTGTCGTAGGGGTCGTTTTCGCGTCGAGGGCGGTGTCGACGCATTCGTGGGCCGGGGTGGCGGTCGGAGGTGGTACCTCGAGCGCCTGGCTGCTGCGTGGCGGCTGTCGTTGCTGGGGCCGGGTTGTCTTTTGGAGCGGCGTCCTGGGTTCTTTTCCCTTTGTTGTTGGAACCGCGTCGGTGCCCTCGGGAGACCGGCTTGCTTTCTTCGTGGCTCAGTTTTGGTTTTCTCGGAGTGGGCCTGGGGCTAGCGTGCTTCGTCGTGGCCGTGGGTTCTGTGTTCCTTGTTCCTTGTGCTCTTGTCTCGTGTCGTGGCGGGGAATTCATTGGCGGCGGAGGTCTCGAGTTCGTGGGTCCGGGGGCGTGTACTTGGCTGGCGGTGATAATCGGCGTGTTTGGGATGGGGCGTTGGGAGCCTTGGAGCTGGAGGCTTGTGGCGCCACATTGTATTGTGGTTTCAATGGCGCACAGGAAATCCATACCTATGATGGCTTGCTCTACCATATTGGGTAGAACCAAGAGTGGCATCTGTATCTCTTGTTCGTCTAGTTTGACGCGCGCTAGCAAGATCTGAGTTATCTCGCGGGCTGAGCCGTCGGCTAGGCGTATCGGGACGCAGGCGGCTCGCAGGTCGTTGTCGCGGCCGAGTTTGCGGGCGAGGTCGGCGTTGATGAAGCTTCGGGACGCCCCGGTGTCGACCGTGGCTTCCGCGCGCCGTCCTCCGATGGTCACTCTCGCCATTATCCGGCAGTCGTGTACTTGTAGCGGGTTTCTTAGTTGGTTGTCTGAGGAAGCGTCGTGCCCGGCTGTTCCCGTGTCAGCTAGGGAAGCGAGTCGTTTCCCGACGGGTCCCGGCGGCAACAGCCCATGGTGCGCGTTCCGCGCCTGCCGCATTCCCAACAGAAGAGGATCGATGGGTTGGTGCAGTCGCGAGAAACATGTCCAGCTTCTCCGCAGCGTCGACAGGTTGCGCGTGGGTTGGCGATGGGGGTGGTGATCATTCTATGTGCCGTTTCCTGTGCTGGAGCGCCGGCCTGGTGCGGCTTCCTTGCGGGTTCCGAGGTATTCCAGTGAGGTTTTCGGAATTGGGCCCGATTCGTCCCGCTTTCGTTTTGTTGTGCCGTTGGCCGCGTGTACCTGGGTGGTTGTCGAGGGGGGATGAGGGTCGCTGGTACGTTTTGTTCCTGGATACTCTCGATCTCTGTGGCCCACATTTTTAATTGCGTCAGACTTCTCAGTGCGTGCCTTCGCACGTACAGCTGGTACGCCGGGAGGGTGTTGTCATAGATCCGGCTAAGTTCCATGGCTTCGTCGTACCCGGCGTGGTGCATGAGCAACCGGAGCTCGATGACGAAGTCCTTGAACGGTTCGCCCACCGCTTGTTTGCGGTCCCTGATCTGGTCTTCCAATTGCTCGAAGTACCGGGGAGGCAGGAAAAAGGCTAAGAATTCCTGGCGGAAATCGGCCCAAGAGGCGCTCTGGAGTCGGCTGGTGCGGAACCAACGGTTGGCTCGGTCGGTGAGGATCTCTGCCATGGCTCGCGGCACGTAGTTCATGTCTACCCCGTACGAGAGGGCACCTTCTTCCAGTAGTTCGACGAACGACAGTGGGTCGTCCTGCCCGTCGAACTGGATTCCCCACTTTCGGATCCGTTCCGCCATCTGTGCGGCGTGACTGTAGTAATGACCGTCCGTGGGGCCATTTCCTCCTGCTGTCGGCAAGATCCTTCTCATGGGCGAAGGCCTTGGCTTCCGGGGGCGGGGGCTTCAGTAGGTCTTCGACGGTTATCGGTGTCGGTGAGGTGCTGGCTTTGCCCTCCATAACTCCTGGAACTTGTAGGCTGAGTTTAGGGTCCGTCTTTCGCTTCTCTGTTAGTGCTGAGATGTCGGGCTGGGGCGATCTGGCTCGTCCTGTCGATCTGGCGTACTGCCGCTCGAGCTCTGCCAACCTGACCCAGGCATCGTGTTCGAGGGGCCCGGCGACTAGTTCGGCGAAATTTCTCCGCAAATCTTCCACGTTACCCTCGCGGCTGAATCCGAATTCCTCCGCGAAGGACTCCAGCTCCTCTCGGCGGCGTTTGTGTATCCAGCCGGTACTCACCCCTGGGTTGGCGACGTATTCTCCAGGGTAATACCCACTGGGCTGTTCCTCTGTATGGGATTCCATCGCTTCGATTGTTACTCGAGTTGGCTGTTTCGCTGGGCCTGTGCTTTTCCTTCACTAGGGCACTATGTCGAGCTTCGCGGTCGACGCTTCGAATTTCTTCTCCGGGTGACGGCACTGGTCCCGTTTTTCTGTCGCTGTGTCGCGCTTTCGCCTGCTCGTTGCGCAACTCTTGCCGTTGGTATTGTGCGAGGTCGGGGTTTTCTTTGAGTCGTTTTCTTTTGTTCTTCTCTAGTGGCCGTGGGGTTTTATTCCACAAACCCTCGCTGACGTTCCCTTGTGTCCCTGCTCGGGCGCCACTTGTGATGGACCTATTTCATGCTGAGGTAAGCTCAGTCCCGTCCAGGGGTCAATCCACAAGAAATTTGTAGAAATGGATGGAACTTCCAAGGAGCCGTCGGGGGTGGCCTATCGTAGAGTAGATGGATCGGGGCTTGGGCGGGCGTTGCTAGCGTTGTGTATCGAATGGTGTACGTGGACGTGGAGTGGGGTGGAGTCGGTGCCTCGGCTAATTGGGGTGAACTTACGCAATCGGGTGCTCTTACTTGAATAATTTGACACTTTATTGTATTTCTTAGCGGTTTAAGTGAACTTATTTTAAATTGTGCGCCGATGTCTTCTGGTGAGTTCCGGGTACTGCGTCTGTACTCCGGGTCGAGTCTCTGCGTAAGTTGCTTTCTGGTTTCAGTCGGCGTCTATTTATACGCCAATGGGTGTTGTGTCAGCGGGTTCGAAAGTGCACGTCCGCATCGGGGTGCACTTCGCCGTTCTGGCGATCGTGGGTTGACCTGTTTCTGTCTCTTCGCGTTTTTGGCGAGCTGGCGGGTTTGCCGTTGGGTGCTTGTCGTGGGCTTCCGCGGTGTCATCGTTTTGTAGTCGATGAACCCGGAAGACTGCGCCTGGCCGGTTGCTTGGTCTGGAGTGGGGAAAGTCCGCGTGACCTGATGTCTTTGGTCAGCGTTATGGAGTTGGCGCGTGTTGATCGGTGGTTGCTTGCGGAGGGGGGGCTGGTCGTGGGGTGCGGTGCGATGCGCTCATTATAGGTCGGTGGACGGATTGTATCGAAACCTTTTAGGTTCGTTACACTATGTATATCTATTGTACGAATATGATGCCTGAAAGCCTGTGGAGCTGTTTCCGAATCCCAAGAACCAATTCCGCAGGGAGGCTACACATACGGATATGACACTTACTGTTCTAGTGTTTAAATCAATAAAATCTTCGCTCCATTCCGTCTTTTTTTTCGCATTTATTTTACATAAGGCAAGGAGGGTATCTTCATCGCTGGACATAGCCATTGTTCATCGGAAGGAGCTAGCTGTAGGCATTATAATATCAGGACTACTTAAAATGGTCGAAATTGTGTTTGTTTCTACTTCAAAACCCAGCAAACCAAACGCTCACAAATGATATCGCATACGAGTCAAATGCGAGACTTAACCCGACAAAACGCTCGCATTCGGACCCGCATATGATAGAAATATGATACTTGTGTCGTTCAGTTTGTGGCAGTGAAAGTATCATTTATGATAGCTCGCAAAGGAATCGTTTGCGAGCCTTTTGCGATATCATTTATGAGCTTTTTGCGATATCATTTGTGAGCCTTTTGCGATGTCATTTATGAGACGTTTTTGATATAAAATAATATCAAAAGAAATATTTTTTTCGAGCCCATAGCAGTATCAAAAAAGACTCATAAATGATATCGCAAAAGGCTCACAAATGATTCCTTTACGAGCTATCATAAATGATATCGCAAAAGGCTCGCAAACGATGTCGCAAAAGGCTCGCAAGAAATAGTTTTTGCGAGAGTTTTTTTTTTACCCGTTCCCATTTTGTTCCGAAATAAAAAATATTTTTAAATTGTAATATGAAATGAGGCCGTCAGCCATCGGGTGCTACAGGGGGACAAACGGATGACGGGTCGGCTCGCACAACTGTGAACTCGGAACTGAGGCGCAGCCGCTCCGGTTAGTAATACTAATATGCGGACTCTGGATACCTGCCGACCTCCAGTTTAAATCAGGCTTCCCGGGGCAAGCGGGCTATGCCTCGGGTGACCATCCCCTTCCCGCCTACTCGTGGGAACTACTATGCCAAATAATAAACATATAAAAACCAACAAAGCCGCAAAGGAGCTCGGTACTCCTCTTAAAGTACCGGAGGGACAAGCCAATCCCTCTGCACCAGCGCCTGGGAAACCGGGTCCAAAGAAGACGTGGAAGGAGACTGAGTCGGTCCACCGTCTTCAGTCAGCAGCCGCAGCGAGGGGGGGCCCGAAAAGCCAATCGGGTCCTTCCAAGTCGGGTGGCTCCAAGGGCGAAGCGGATACCGCGGTGGCTGCCAAGCAGAGCGTAATCGCGGCTGGTAAGCGCACCGGGACCGAAGAACCCATGGGAGCCCCGGCGGGCAGCGTCTCTGCACCACGGGGTGGAAAGCCGTCGTACCAGGACAGGAGACGAGCGGCTTTCATCCTGTCCAACGAAGACCCGAACTTCAAGGCGTCAGCTGAAGGAAAGGAGCAGAGGCTGTGGGCCTGCTCAATCCTTCCACTGTTCCAGCCAGCCAAAGCCGGAAAGGGCGCAGCCAAGGCCGCCAACAAGCGGCAACGCTCAGCGGAGGACCCCGCAAATCAGCCAGGCCAAGCCCAGCAAGCCAAGCGGGTGAAGACCCACCTCACGAACCGGTCGTTCGCTGAGGTGGCGAGGGGCAGGACCCTGATCGGTGTCCTGGACAGGGGCGCCGAGGACGGCCATGTCCCTCGCGATAAGTGGCACCTGGTGGAGAACGAGCTCCAGGACCGGTTCCTACTGGAACTGGAGGAGAACGGCGGACCACCGCCAAAGTGTGAGGACGCAGGGTGGCATCAAGGCAAGGTGAAAGCCATCGCCTGCCAAGACGCTCGCTCTGCGGCCCTCTACATGAAGGCGGTGGCGGCCCTAAAAGAGGTCTATCCAGGGGCGAAACTGGAGGCCGTGAAGTGGGAAGATGTCCCTAGTCGCCCGAGAGCCAGAGCGTGGGTCTCGGCTAAGCCTGCAGAGCCTGAGAAGATCCTCAGGTTACTGCAGGTCTGCAACCCCCACCTTCCTACAGCCGATTGGAAGGTGGCAAAGGTGGAGGATATCCAAGGGCAGAGGCGCCAGATTATCCTCGTCCTAAATGAGGAATCCATTGATCTCCTCGCAAAGTCGGACGGTGTAGTGGATTATGGCTACAAGAAGGTCACCATATCCACTTACAAGTCCGATCGCAAGGGCAGGCAAGCGGAGGTCGAGCCAGACCCGGAGCTGCCGGAGATCCCGAAAGAGGGGGCCTCGTGCGAGGAAGACAACCCGGCGTCGGATGCGGCGTCCATGATGTCGGACGATATCTTGGACGAGAGCGACCTAGCCAGAGGTCTCAGCCACATCGTTGTCGGGGAGGAGCCGGAGTCCCCTGACAGCGATCTAGAAGCAACAATGGTGGAGGCGAGCCTCAGGAATGTCGTTGACGCTCCTGCAGATAAACCTCCACCATTGTAAGGCAGCATGCGCTGCTCTACTGCTCCACCTGGCCAAGGGTGGAGCCGACATAGTCCTCATTCAGGAGCCCTGGATCCTCGGAAACAGGGTCTCCGGTCTGAGGACTTCTGACTACAAGCTATATGTAGCTGAAACCGCAGGTAAAATTCGTACCTGCATTCTTGCAAAAAGAGAGTTGCACCTATTTTTGCTCCCAAATTTCAGCAATGAAGACCACACCGCAGTGAGCCTCGAAGGCCAGGAGCGCTCACTGAGGATCTGCTCCGCATACATGGGGCATGAACAACCAGACCCCCCTCCACACGCGCCTCTCCGGGCTCTAATCGCAGACTGCTCGGCCAAGGACATCGGCCTAATTGTGGGGTGCGATGCCAATGCACATCACTGTCAGTGGGGAAGCACTGACACAAACGAAAGGGGTGAGTACCTTTTCAGTTACTTACTGACCACTCAGATGGTCTTACTAAACCGGGGTAGTGATCCCACCTTTATCATTGAAAACCGCAAGGAGGTCCTGGACCTCACGCTTGCCTCTCATGAGATACAGCGTAACATTGTATCCTGGAGGGTCCTGGAAGAGCACTCCTTCTCGGACCACAGGTACGTGGAAACTGTCTTCTCCTTCTCAGTACCGAAGCCAGTCCGATTCCGAAACATCAGGCGGACAAACTGGACTCGGTACTCTGATTACCTCTGTCGTGTTCTCCCTGAGCCCCCATCTGAGGAGGAGTTCTCCACGGAGGCCACGACTCGTCTTCTTAAGATCTTTACCGACGCCTGCAATAAGGCGCTCGACAAAGCATGCCCCTCTGGCAAGAACAGAGGCCGGAAGAAACCTGAATGGTGGAATCCGAAACTGGGTGAACTCCGGAAAGCCTCCCGGAGACTCTTCAATAAAGCTAAGGCTGAAAACGTTCAGCAAAACTGGGCCGAATACAAGGCCAGTCTGTCAACCTACAACAAAGAACTTAGAAAAGCCAAACGCGCCTCCTGGCGTAAGTTCTGCAGCGAAATCGAGAGTAACTCAGAAGCCTCACGCTTGCGCAGAGTTCTCTCGAAGACAACACCCACCCTGGGCTACTTGAAGAACACCGACCAGTCGTGGACTACGTCCAGCGAGGAGTCGCTAAATCTTCTCCTAAATACCCACTTCCCTGGCTGCGATGAAAACAGACCCAACTACCTCGCGCCTCCTTCTGTCGCCTCAAATGCCATCTTGGGACTGCTAAGCCAGGAGAACATTTCCTGGGCGATCAGAAGCTTTAAACCCTACAAGTCCGCGGGGCCAGACGGCATTTTCCCTGCCCAACTGATTCACGCGGGACATAAAGCCATTAACTGGCTCAAAATAATTTACGAGGGAATCTTCTCCCACGGGTGCATTCCTGACACCTGGCTTCAGACCAAAGTCGTATTCATACCCAAGGCAGGCAAGACCTCGCACACTGCCCCAAAAGATTTCAGACCCATAAGTCTATCGTCTTTTCTTCTAAAGGCGATGGAGCGGCTCCTGGGGCTGCATCTAACGGCGTGCATTCCGTCCAGTCTGATCTCAGACTCCCAGCATGCCTATCGGAAGGGAAGATCCACCGAAACGGCCCTACACTCGATCACATCGATCATCGAAGCATCCCTTAATTTTAAGGAGTACACCCTAGTAGCCTTCCTCGACATAGAAGGCGCCTTTAACAACATCCTTCCGACCGCCATCACGGGCGCACTGACGGATCTGGGCGTTGACTCCAGGACGGTGAGCCTGATCGATCAGATGCTACAATGCAGGACGGTTGAGGCATCACTGGGGACGTCAACGTGTACCAGATTTGTCAGCAGAGGCACACCGCAGGGCGGAGTCCTCTCGCCCCTCCTATGGAACGTGGCAGTGAACACACTGCTGCGGGAGATAGAGGGGGGTGGCTGCCGTGTGGTGGCGTACGCGGACGATGTTGCCATAGCATTCTCCGGAAAATTTCCGCAGACATTGTGTGAGTGCATGACAAGTACTCTCACGAAAATGTCGAAATGGGCAGACAAATGCGGGTTAGGCGTCAACCCGTCTAAAACGGAACTGGTGCTTTTCACTAGGAAGTACAAAGTTCCGGTACTGATTCCCTCAAGACTATGTGGGGAAACGCTAGTCTTCAGCAACAACGCCAAGTATCTTGGCCTAATCCTCGATAGAAAGCTCGATTGGAAATTGAGCATAGAGGATAGAGTAAAGAAGGCCACAGTGGCCCTCTATACTTGCAGGAAAGCCATCGGACTAAAATGGGGAATGACCCCCTATATAGTTCGGTGGCTCTACACCGCCATCATACGACCATTCATGCTCTATGGAGTGGTGGTATGGTGGCCAGCCTTGGACAGAAGGACATGCCTCAATAAACTCAGCAGAGTTCAACGCATGGCAGAGCTATGCATAACTGGCGGGCTACGCACTACTCCAGGGGAAGCCCTGGATACTGTGCTGGACCTCCTCCCTGTGGATCTCATGGGAAAGAAGGTGGCAACACTTTCCGCCCTCAGAATGAGAGAAGCCAGACTGTGGAAAGCATCCGCGGTTGGGCACTCGGGAATCCTGATGAGACTCCCGCAATTACCAGAGAGGACAGATTACTGTATCCCCAGTGATCACCTCTCGACGCCCTTCCAGGTATCAATCCCATCTAGGGAGGACTGGGAGATGGGCGAACCAGGACCTGCAAATGCGGTCCACTTCTACACTGATGGCTCAAAGCTAGACGGCCGCGTGGGAGGCGGAGTCTACTGCAGCGAGCTGAACATCAGTCATTGCTTCAGGCTCCCGGATCACTGTAGTGTGTTCCAAGCGGAGGTTGAAGCCATCAAGGAGGCCATTTCGATCGTCTCCAAATTACTTCTAGATACGCACTTAGTGTGCGTCTTCTCGGACAGCCAAGCAGCTATCAAAGCTCTAGGCTCAATATCGTCGAACTCAGCGACTGTAAATGACTGCCGCAGGTCTCTGCACGAGATCGCAGAGCAGTTAGATCTCTTCCTTATATGGGTCCCCGGCCACAGGGACATCGAGGGGAATGACGCCGCCGACGAGCTAGCCAGGCAGGGTACTACGATTCCTCTCCTACCGGAGAGGGAGCAAGTAGCGATGCCCTTGGCTACGTGCAGGCTCCTAACGCACGAATTGTTCGAGCAAAATGCCAATAGGAGATGGCAGCAAACCGTTTCCTGTAAAGTCTCAAGATTGATATGGCCATATCGATCGAAGAAGCGCTCAGCAGAGCTGTATAAACTCAGCAGAGCACAGTGCTCTGCAGTTACTAGAGCCATTACGGGACACTGGCAGATCGGCACTCACGCCTCTAGACTGTCAATCCCTCATAACGACTTCTGCAGGAGTTGTCGCGACGAGGAGGAGGAGGAATCGGTCCCTCACCTCTTCTGCCACTGCCCAGCCCTTGGAAATCGTCGTCTTCGTATTCTCGGGGCCGCTTTCCTCACGGACATTTCGGACCTGTCCGTAATCAAACCAGGGACCTTGTCCAAATACATCCAAGCCACCGGATGGGACTGCCCTTAACCTGCAGTAGTATGCTCTCACGGTTCGGGCAACGCGAAGGGGCACATGCCCATGCGGCAACACAACTGACCTTTTATAGGTCCAAGTGAGCTTGCGTGCGGGAGGCTCTTATCCCCCCCTCCCGGCTACCGCCTTAACCTAACCTAACCTAATATGAAATGAATTTAATGTATATATGTATGAACTATGTACTAAAATTTAAGTTTTTTTGCATTACTTTTTTCCAATCTGGCCTTCCGTTCCTGACCATACTGGAAATATTTTTGAGTTGTATGGTCGAAATCCTGATCGTCGAGCGCAAACTTCTGTTTAAATGCATCTGTAGAAAATATAAAATATATTAAAAATTGGGGAATTACATGTTCGATATATGTTCGGCTTTTTCTTTGTAAGACATTTTATTTCTTTTATTAATAATGTACTTACCGATTGGCAGAAATTTCTTTTAAATGCGTAAGAGATGGTAGAGATTTTTAACTTAGCACTGCACAGTTCGACGAAAATAATTGAAATGACGGCGCAAGGAACGCACGCTTTATTTGCACTTGTTTCTAATGCTCGACCCATGTAAAAAAAGGCAAAAGGCACGTTAGTTGGTTTGCTGGGAAGTGATCATATTTAGTTTTAACACAAAGTCACTATCCTATTTAGGCGTAGTGGTGTTCCCAAAAGCAGCAGTGATGCCGTCATCATCAATAAAGTCTTCTGAAACCGGGCCTATGATGGGCTCCAAGTAACTTATAGCACGTTTGTCAATATTTTCCGTTGTGGTGGTGATGGGGCCCGCAACGAATTTTATAATGAGCTGCTGGAAGAACGTAAGCAGGAAGATGATGATGAAGTCGTGGAAGAGGATGAGGGCAGCTAGTAGGTAGTCATTGAGACGCATCTCCGCATATCGGCCGCCATTGATTGTCTGAGCGTGGTACATCACGAACTGCGAGAAGAAGAGCGAGAGAAAATCTTCGAGTGATTGGAAATCTCACTTGGGTCGGGATTTAGATATAGATTTAACCTACCAACAGCACAACGATTGTGATGAAGACCTGATAGACAATGAACGTGTTTGGCATCTTGACCAGAATGCTGATCATAGCGAAAAAGACGGTGATGATCAGGAAGATGAAGGCCAAGACAAACAATATCACGACATCTAGCGTCAGGTCGTGCTGCGGAAGAGAAAATGCCTTCAGAGGAGAGGGTTTCCTCCGTATAAGGGTGTTTATCGGTATAATCGATCCGATTAGTATGAAAACAAACAGGAGGAACACGCAGAAAAAGAACCACATGACCATTTCCAGCCAATGGGTCAGTGCCGCCAGGGTGAAAATTCCGACAATCACGAACTCCACCTTTGAAGGGGGCACACTAGTAAGCTGTTGATCGGCCGCAGGATCAGGATTAGATATACTCACTATTAGCAGGCAGATTAGCCAGTTCAGGCAGGTGACTGCGCGTAAGTTCTCAAAGAATATGAAAACGGTGACCAAGACCATGGCCACAAAAAAGAAAAGCAGGCTGATCCAGTAGAACTCGATGAAAACGGCATTTATATCCGCTCTAAAAGTGAAGCAGTAGATTCAGTGCCAATGCAAATGCGCCCTCCTCAGAAACGCCACTCACATAATGGAGACAAGCGCCCATTGGACCAAGGCCACCAGCAGCCACATCAACGTCAGCGTATAGGACACGCAGGCAAACTTCCTCCTTTCCCGTTGGTACTCCTGAAGTCTCGTTCTGCGCCCTTCAATAATCCAACTGTGGTATGTGTCCTAGTGGTTGGAAATGAGTATAGTATGTGGTATTCTACGGACAGAATTACTGAACACAATGCTGTCCAACATTAACGGAGAACTCAAGCCTGATTTGATTTATAGAAAAACCAAGGAGAAGGGAAACTGGGAGTAACTAGGAAGTAGTCTGTCCCGCTACAAATGACCGAGGTTGTTATCTGTTAAAGAATCAAAGGGCAGACACTATCGCAGACAGCACTTCGACCATCAGTCTACTCAAGGGGATGAGATCGGTGCGGCCCGGCATATCATACTCTACGTTGCTCAGTTGGCTTACCGTTTCCTGCAATTGGTTTTTATTATTTTGTACTTAAATTTTTATGTAAAGCGAATCCAGCAACACCAGACCGTCTCCAGCTATGGAGCAGACCGGAGATGCCGACCAACGGACAAGGAAAATACTGTGCCAGACATACAAGGTGACCATCATTATGCTGATCATTGGACAGATACAGGTTTCGATTTTCATGGAAATGTGAGTGGAGTTAGGGATTCGGGATCAGTGCTCCCTCTTATTCCGATCTTCCACCCCGCAGAAAGCCCGTGAAGAAATTCCTCGAAGAGCACTATTATTTCAGCCTGCTGCAGTTCTTCGTCAGCTTCATATCCATACAATTGTACGTGTTCTTTTACCACATGATCGTAGAAAAGGCCGCCTGGAAGCGCATACTGGCCGGCGTCTGGACGGTGAGTCATCTGATCGCTGCGCGGCGATCCATCTTTTTGGCCAGGAGCCCAACTAACAGTCCCAGTATCACTACAGTTCGAGGTAAATACCATATCCATCATGAAACCCGCAAAGACGGCGCCATATATTAGCTTAATCATCTCCGTTGCGCTTACCTTCATCGTCATGGCCATCAGTCTGTGCTACGGAAACTTGGCGGTGGACCATAGGCGTGGTCTCTTCGTAAGTGCTCCCAGGGAGCCACGACTCGTACTGATCCCTCCTGACCTCATGCTAGGTAACACGTCACAATGTGATCCGGTGGAGCGAACGTCTATTTGTCCTCACCAGCTTTGGCATCATCGTGTGCGCCGAAATGAAGCGAATTACCATCGAGTTCGTGACCCTTCTCGTCTACACCATTCTGTCGAACATTGTAAGATCTACTAGTCCTCCTGGCCGCTGTAACTCGTTACCTCTATCTGCCTTAATCATCTGCAGTTTGTGGTGATATTTGCCGCCTCAATAAGGAAACCGAACTTCTATCACTACGAGCCCAAGGGAGACCACATACTCATCGGCCAGCTGTATTACCTGAACTTCTATGCCCTCTACATGGGCTATGTGTGGACGACAGCCTCCTGGTTCGAGATAATGGATTGGAATGTCAAGCTCACAGATTTATTTAAATAAGTCACAGTGTCACAGTCACACCGGTCACGCGGCTCTCATCACCAGAAAATGTTCTGAATCGATGTACGCCAATCCGGAGAATGCGCCGACTATCGGAACAGCTGGGCCAGCGGATTGTCGTGGTGTTTACATCGTCCTGCCCTGTCGCATCGCATCGTGCACAGTTTCTATGTATACTGCACTTGGTCCGGTTGCAATCAGCATGGCTCGGAACATAACAGAACGGTTCGGTTGTTTGAGTGGTTCGTGTGCACGAGCGCGTCCATCGCCAGAAAATCAATACATATTTTCTACTACCAACGCGCTATTTACATTAAAAAGTAAATAAATGGCTTTCAACGTGAGAGTTTTCTGCGAATCTTCGGGGTGCTTGAGGTTTTGTAAAGTGTATGTGGCATAGTGTATTTCCAATTATACGATATACAAATACATATACAGAGCTACACATATTACATACACCCTACACACAGACCTCAGGTCTGGGTAACAATACGTGAAAAATGTTTGTTTAACACTAGGTTTTAATAATTACATCCTGGTTAAATATATGTATGTTTAGATAGTGTTCCTTTTGATTTTCCTCTCTTCATTTCTATTTGAATTAACTTTTATTGGCGCGATTTGGCCAAAGCGAAGGCCACACTGTCCATGCCCCTGATGTGTTGGTCCATTTTGGTTTCCTGTGTTCCATATCTGTGCTTTCTGTTTAGTGAATGGAGCGCGACTTTAGTGAGGGGGTGTTTCCGTAACGGTCTTGGGTTCGGTAATGGACTTGGCTCCTCCACCGCTGCTGCCACTGCTTTCTGGCCAGACCGAGACTGAAAGGGAGAGCACAATTAGTCAACAGAACTGGCATTCCGAGCATCAGAAAATTCAACAAGTTATCTAATCCTGAATTGGGTCATCCAAAGTCAAAAAATACCCTAAACTAGAACTATAAAAGTATCATCGGATGGACGTATACGTTAACACTTTAGCGAAACAATTGCTCCTATTGCAGCTATTTTCTATATATGTTCTATATTCTTCTAAAACATTGTGATCTGATCCGATAATAGCCATTGCACGTTATAGATATACGAGTATACCTTAGAAATATAGCATTGCACTAGAACAAAGTATATGTATGTATATACAGTTGATGGGGTCAAATGTTCTTCGTTCCGTACGATGTAAACCATCGTACGAGTAAGAGTGGGAAAACACTTTTCTGCCACCCTTCGCCCTTCTAACATTATTACTCTTATTACCAAAGTGGTGTGATGACTTCTCAAAAGAACAAGTCCCTGCCGTGAACTGAAGATCGTACATATACGGTTTCCACACATAGACATGAGCTAATCTACACATTATAAACTAAACAAATATGATAATTAACACTTGAGGGACGAGACGCAATTTACCTTTAGTTTTTTGGAGTTTCTTAGCTTAATATAATATACAATATACATGCATACATCTACACTGTACACGTGCGTGTGTGTGTATATAATGACATAAATGAACCTTAGCTTTGTTGTACATATAGAAAACGGAATTTGATAATTTTTGTGTATGTTTTGATCAATTGAAAAGCGACACTGAAAGTAGAAACAGAAAGGGACAACGATTCGTCATCAGTTAGGGCTCGGCATATCTATCATACATATCAATCATCGAGTTAGTTAGCATTGAAAGATCCATTGAAACTTGGGTTATGTGCAGAACCGCAACCACAGATTGGAAAATACAGACAGACGCGTTGCAGGGCGTTGGCAATACAAAGCTTAAAGCTAGCATCAGTAACATAAGCTAGATAGTTCTTAGGCCTAAGCAAAAAACCACAACCGTTGCCCGAAGCGAAAAGCCCAAAAGCATAAGCAGATCAGTGCGGAACTTACCTAGGACGATTATGAGCAGTACCACTGCGATCACTCCGAGAATGATCATCATCTTCATGTTGGCCCACCATTGCTTGCGCTTCAGCTTGCCCGCCTGCTGCTCGAACTGAGAGGCACCCTGCTCCAGTTGGTCGGCGCGCTCGCCCAGCTCCGAGAGTTTCTGGTCCCGCTCCAGCACTTTCTCCACGTTGACGCGCATTATGCCCACCACCTCGTCCACTTTGGCCTGTGTCTGCTGCAGGCGCTTCTGGGCGGCGGCATTGTTGTTGCTATTGTTCGTGTCGGCGAAGTTATTGTTGTAGGTGTTTGGCGGCGGCGGAAATATGGGAAAACTGTACAATAATATGCGTGTGGTGGGGAAGATGCTTACGTTTACACGGAAAATCATCCAGCCGGCATCGTATAAATGCAAGTCAGTCGCTGAGGGCCGTTCTGAATACTACTTCCCGCATACGGGTAGCCAGCTCCCTTACATATCAATTAATCAGTGACCAGTGACGTCACATCAATGGCTTCCCTTCCCGCAATCCGCCTTGCATTTGTACGACGATTCAGGTAGCTTCCGTGCATATTTCAATTTGAGGGCCCACTTACTCGTTTGCGTTGGAGCCGGATGGTGAGGGGGCTTCGTTGTTCTCCATTGTGGAAATTCTGTTCAAAAAGTAGCCAGGAAATAGGAGTTAATAGATGTTTTATTGCTTATTTTAACCACAATGCAATTTCCAACACATGCACACAAACACACACACATGCATACGCACAAAAACTCCGATTAAATTTGCCCAACCAAAAAACAAATCCAGAGCACTGGCACACACCTTATCTACCGAATGAATAGCCGCTGCTTGTTGGCCTATGAATCATTCCAGTTCCACGGCCGCAGCTAGCGAAAAAAAATGCCATCACCCCGCACCAGCGAAAGAAAGAACTTGTTGCATGCCCTACGCACACATTGCTTCCCTCTGAGCAATGAATACCGCCACCCATACACTTACCTGACAATGTTACTGAAGAAATACTGCTTTTAATGCACAGAAAAACCTTTCTCTTGCTATTTGTTTAGCAAAATTCCAGATTTTGAGTTAAGAAATTAAAAAATTTCAAGCTTGTGATGATTAGAGCCAGTGTGTCCGCGGATATCACGAAATATACCGTCTCACTTTCAAAATAAACCGTAAATATACTGACGAATTCAAGTTCTATTTTACATATTCCTCGTTTTTGATATTACGTGAAATATTCTCAGCTATATAGAACATTTAGCCATGCCCACATCATTTTATCCCATTGATGGTTAAATTTACTTCAAGATTGTCTAGTTTTGAGTCCTTGCTTTTATTGTATTTTGGCTAAAACAAGGCAATAACAAAGTAGTTCAACAAAAAAAAAAGTCGCAATGTTGCTGGTATTTTAAGACAATATGCGTGTAAAGGCCTTTGTACACCCTATTTCGATAATTTCATATGAAGGTGAATATGAATATCAAATTGATATTCTTTAGACATATTCAAGTACATTATTAGTATGTTGTATATATTTATCTCGATCCTGATACCTACGGAGCCTGGGATGACAAACATTTTCTCAATTCTATAATGTCCTTTTCCCTAGGGTATGACAATTAATGTTGCCGGTAATCATTGTTGTCAACATGTTATTCAGCAATAAATACTCGTTTATTATCTTCCGTCGAATATTCCCAGCTATATAGATCTCTCAGTTTTTCCCAGATAATTGTATATGATTGATGAATCAATTTTGATCAGGATTTACTACTTTCAAGTACTTGCATGTGTTTTGTTTGGACAAAAACACGGTTTCAACAAAAATGTACAACAGTCGCAGTGGTGTGACGTCATTTTTGGATCCAAAAATAATAATTATACTATAAAAATCTAAAATAATAATTATAATAATAATTGTAAAATAAAAATCAAAAGTAATAATTATTCAATAAAAATCAAGAATAATAATTAAATCAAAATTATTCCTTGATTTTGATATTCGCTTGCATATAAAAAGCCAACTCATCCCTGAGCACTTAAATTTGACCAACTGATGAATCCAACTTCTAACAGATTGACCATTTTTAGAACTCGTTTTTATTGTATTTTTCATACATAGATTAAAGCTTAAACAAAAAAGATCAACAAAAATTTAATTTTTTGTACATGTAAATTACATTTTTGTGGAGTTTAATTAATTAATGTAAAATTACTGTTTTCCAAGCTGCGTTTAAACCTTCGCAATCAGATTGTTCAGACTGAAAATTCAAAATGTGCGCCGAAACGTATTTATCGATAGATCGAAACTTTAGTGAAATTATGCAGCACTGCTTTGGCATCAGTGTGTACACACTGCAATTCATTGTCTATTTTCATTAACGGATTTTTAAATTTTCTTGCAGTCGCAATAACTGAACGGGAACGGAACTATGGAAAATGCATAGCTCGCACGCCTCCCGGTTGGTAGTGCGTCTCTTGCTGCTGTTCGTCCTGGTCAGCGCCGTGTCGATTGTAATACTGACCAAATGCGGCATAGACGAGCTCACGGCTCAGGAGGCGCTGCACCATCATCCCAGCGAAACCAGGGCCCCAGTTATGTCCTGGGCGGCGACCGTGAGGCGGAGATTGAGCGCCTGAAGCATGAGGTGCTCACCCTGCGTGCCGCCCTGCCCTGCGTGTGGGGCCGCCCTTGACGCACCACAGCTACGACTGCAGCAGCTACATCCGGAAGCAGGTGGGTGCCGCCGAGATCCTGCACGGCCTTCCCCTGAACAACGAGTACGAGCTGATTCCCTTCAACCACTTCACCTTCACTCGCGTATTCCCCATCGACCTGGGCCTGGGCAAGCGGGTGGTGGAGAAGCCCATTGGCTATCGCCGCCGTGACCTCATTGGGGCGGTCAACAAGGCGCTGGAAAGCCTCAACCGCAACCATTCAGCACGGGTGCGTGCCAAGGCAGCTGGAGTGGTAGTGGGAGCTGGAGCAGGCGGCGCAGCTGCATTGGACGTGATAAAGTACACGCTGGACGACTTCATTGAGGGTATCTACCGCACCGAGCCCACGACGGGCACCCAGTACGAGCTCTACTTCCAGAGCGTAAAGCACCAGACGAGTCCCGTGCGCCGGGCCCTGGTTATGCGCCCGTTCGCCCCCCTCCAGACGGTGCAGTTGTCGGAGACTCCGGCCAGCCGCAGCCCCAGCTCCAGTCCGGCCGTAATCCATGTTATAGTGCCGCTGGCCGGTCGGCTGCACAGCTTCCGTAGTTTTTTGCAGATGTTCGCCAGTCTAGGGGATCGGCATCTCGAGCTGATCGTCGTGTACTTTGGCGACAGTGGGCTAGCGCAGGCTAGGCAGATGGCCGGAGTTGTCGGAGAGAACACAGTTCCTCGCCCTGAACGAGACCTTCAGCAGAGGTAAGTAATGCGACTCCCCCAGCCATCCGGCCACTCATTCAATTTGTCCCATCTTTCAGCAAAGGCCCTGAGGCTGGGGGCAGAGCACATTGTATCCCCATCGCCAGCGGAGGATGTGCTGCTCTTCATGTGCGACGTAGACATCATGTTCACGGCCAGGTTCCTGGAGCGCTGTCGCTGGAATGCCGCGCCCGGCAAGAAGGTAGGTGTCGTGGTCCGCAATGGAGCCCCAAGCAGATCTGTAATGATCTCCCTGCCCTCTCAGGTGTACTATCCGGTGGTTTTCAGTCTGTATAACCCGCACGTGGTGTACACGCTCCAGGGCAAGCCGCTGCCCAGCGAAGAGGAGCAGCTGGTCATCTCCAAGGACACTGGGTTCTGGAGGGACTTTGGCTACGGCATGACCTGCCAGTACCGCTCAAACTTCCTTCAGATACGCGGCTTCGACGAGGAGGCGATCGTCGGCTGGGGCGGCGAGGACGTGATGCTCTACCGCAAGTACATTCGATCGAAGATTAAGATCATCAGGGCCACCGATCCGGGCATCTTTCATCGCTGGCACACCCAGGTAACCTTTCGCCATCCCTCATCTCTATCGATAATCTAAGCTGCTTTCTACCTTTGCATTCCCGACAGGTCTGTGCCAGCTCGCTGACTGCCGACCAGTACCGCGCCTGCATCCGATCGCGGCCTTTGAACGAGGCCTCCCATGCCCAGCTCGGCTTCCTGGCCTTCCGGGATGACATAGCCGCCGTCAATGCGGCCAAGCTGCAGTCGCGATACATTAACATTTCCCAAGCGATTTTCCTAGTCCTGGGGCTAATCAACCTAAGGCATACACTCTGTAAAAAAGGCCAGTGTGGAAAATCCCATACTTATGGAACATTTAAGTCCCCAAAGTGTATTCCTAAGTAGTCCAGTTCTGATCATATTTGGATCATATAAATCCACAAGAATACTTATAGGATCGGGAATGCTTCCTTCTCCGCGTATCCCCTAAATATTGTATTGTGCTTCATTTTTCTGAGTGTACACGCATACATGAATACAAATATGTAAAACTGGAGACAATAACTCGTATTTAGCGAAATCGTTGACTTAGCTTAATTGTTGATCTTGTTGTTGCGCCCTCGATAGTGCCACACACCCACACACAAACAAACACACACACACATCACAAATTGTTCTTCCATGAAGCAAACTAGATGCAATCTCCAAAGCCCCAAGATATTTACCATATCGAATCCGTATCTCATGTACTTTGTAACTTAAACTGAGCCTAAACAAATCTGCCAGAGTGCTGCGCGCTTTGTAAAAACTAAATTAAATCGTTTAATTAAACTTGTCGCCTGGTTGTTGGCTGGTTTTTGTTTTTTCGGCTGGTCGTTCGCTCCATTCCATGGCTGGGGGATGTCGAAGCCAACGACCTCCACATGGGGTTCAGTGAGCACGCATATGAAGAAGGTGATCTAGTACATGCCCTCTCCTCCTCCTCCCTCTGGCTGCGACTAGGAGCTGGGGATCTTTCTGGCACTCTAGCGTAAAGTAAATTTGTTATACTTTGATAGAATGGCGACATCAGCCAGAGACATGCCAGCTGTACAACTATTTACATTTCCACTCGTACTGGTATTTCTTACATCTTCCAAATTGTCCTTTCAAGCACATTAACAAACGAGTATGGAGAGCTATTTGTGCTAAATCGGAGAACTAATGATATATATGCTATCTATGACTATTGGGAACATTTATTGGAAAGTAATTCAATAAGTTTTAGTTGAATCATAGGTCAATATTGGATACGAAAAAATGAGTTTAGTTTTGAACATTTTGTTATCTTAGAAATATCGCTATGACTGTCTTAAAAGGTATTTAAATCCACACTCTCTGTTTCCAATCATCTGATATTGAAATGCTATTTGAAATCATGGAAGGATTTGATTGAGAATATGTAGTTGAATATCCTGTCTGAAGGGGGACTCACTTCATATGTCCGACCGCAGAAGTGATAAACTCGAATGAAACTATGTATTTCTGAAACTAGTTTATTTTTTGTGCCAAATATGTGTCTCAGGGTATTCACCGTTCGGTCATCATTTCTTGCATCAAATTCCTCTACTCTGGATTGGATGTCTTCACCTGGAAAGCCTTTTCACGGTCACGGTCGTAGGTTATGTAAGCGCCGAGGAGTGTTTTGTTTTGTTCAACTTGTTCGGAATTCGAAATGCTAATCTCGCAGCTGGAAGTCTGACTCAACGACTTAGAAGCCGTGATATGATCGAAATAATCTGCGATAATTTCACAGGAGTGTTCTCTGGCGGGTATTACGCAATAGCAGACTCATAATTAGCCAGGGAAGGCGTTTTTTCGGCACATCCTCCCTGTCATTCTGCGAAAGACAAACTGACCATGACATGACCAGAGAATGCCAGATGAGACTGGACCCGAGCTCAGCCAGCACACACCCCAAGGTGTTAGGCAGGTGAAGTGACAAATCGACGCCCGCCCCAGCAGAGATTCCAAGTGCCAACACCTTTGCCGCGAATGCCAGCGAACCAGAGCCATCAGCAGCCCGTCGCCTCGCCTCGCGGTTCAGTGCTCTCGACTGGGCAGAAGCAGAACCCATCTCGGGCTCGGGCTGGGGATCGGGCCGTAGTTCAGATAAATACGGTGGCGACCGCTCTAGCCAGATCATTCGCGGTCCGACGCCAGATCGAGAAACTCTGACTCGTTTCGAAAGGTGAACAAGTGTCGAAAGGATAAACATATTCGGTTTCCCATTTCCGTGCCCCATCAAACCGCAGAGGCACAACACGTGCCTGGTGCAACATTTGTGATTAAGTCGTTGGAACAAAGTGAAGTGCGGACACCATGCGTGCTTTTGGATTGGTGAGTGCGAATGCCAGGGGATTCATTTAGAGGATGACAGGTCCACATTGAGGACTGCGAATTCGCAATCTCAGAGCTTAAGATTGACTACTGTTACTGTTACTGTCTTTTCAACTGTCATTTTACTAAGCAATATTTATGACGATTTACCGTGAATTTCTAATCCACTACTGTGGATTTCAAGACTTAAAATTCTGGAAAGTCTTACGAGAGGAATGTTTAAGAAATTTAGACGAAGGGAGGGCCAAACTATTTGATATAGTATATAATAGGAAAACAATATTTTCCTATCTTCTACAATTCGAGGAAATAATGTAGGCCACAACAAATTATAGATGGTACTTTTAATCTTCTTAGCCGGAAACCATAGATCCCTTGCAGGAATTATCCAATGATATGTTTATCATTACACGACCCATCATGACAATTCTTTCTGAAAATTCAATGTTTTGTTGTATGACAAACCATTCTCTCACATTGTATCTAATCCGAAGGCCTCCAAAAATTGGTAATGCAATGTTCTATACAATACACATTATGCAATCCACAAACATAACGATTTTCATAACGAAGCCATCATATCCCCGAAAAGACTCTCCATTTTGGAAAGGCAACGACCCTTGGTCGCTGTAACAATTTGCCATATTCATATACACTTTGGCTCCTAATTCGAAATATAATTATTCTAATGAAGTTGGCCAGAGTCAGTGACAAGTCAGATTGTCCACAGCCACAGTCAGAGAGCCAAAGTCAAAAACCAAAAGCCAAAAGCAGCGCCAGCCACCGGAAGTTGTTCCTGATGCTTGGCTAACAAAGCGTGGCGGCGGGGACGGGCCAACAAAACACTGTTCATGATTACCTCTCTTGGTTGGCCAGTTGCCAGTTGGGCTTACCATTACCATTACCAGTTGGGTTTTCGGCCATTTGAGCGTTATGATTCCGAATACCTGAATGGCCAGAATCTGATTCACGCAGCCATGAGTGGCTCTAAGAAATGATGTCAATGCTATTTGGGCGATCATACATACCAACGCGAATCACTTTGCGTGGTATTCGGAAGAATTCCGTTGCATAATCGAGGGGTGCTGATCATATTTCACGCCGACTGCCCCCCAGTGTTGTCGTCCATTTTTAATGGCGTAGAGGCTGGGGCTGGGGCTGGTATTGGGGCTGGGCCGCAGGCCTTTGTACTCTCGTCTATTATGTTCGGAGGCTGCCGGGGAGCTCCGCATTGGCCCAGTTATCTGCTGAACCGCGAAATATGTATTGGCTGGTTGCCTCCGACTCCGGAGGCCCATTGCGATAGGGGCAATTAAAACCAATTAAGTAATGATCTCGACCACGGTGTATTTCAGATGCTCTGCCTGGCCCTGCTCATCTGCGGCCGTGCCCGTGCAGCTGTGACAGGACCCGAGGCCCGATCAGGTGTTAGCCCCGGCCAAAATCTCAACCCAAACCAGCAGGTGGCCTCGGCTGGCGTGGGTGTTCTGGACTCGGTGCTGCGGGGCAAGAGCCGCCAGTCGCGCTGCGTGCGCTGCTACGAGGATCGGGATAGGGATCGCTACTACGGCGGATACTCCAGTCGAATGGGCGACGATCAGGGCACCAGCGCCTGGTACTACTCGGGCTACGATGATCGCAGCACCACCAGAGATCGGGACTATGACAGAACCTACGATCGCAGTCGCTACTACGACGATCGCTACACGCCGCGCACCTACGATCGCTACGAGGGCCGGGGCGGCTACGAGGGCCGGGGGGGCTACGACGACTACAGACGAGGCGGCAGCGCTGGCTACGGATCAAGCTCTGGCTACGGCTCAAGCTCTAGCTCCTATCCGGATCGGGAGCGCGGCTATGGCTACGGCTACGACAATCGGGAACGCTACTATCCAGATCGCTACAGCGAAAGCTCCTCCAGAGGTTACTTTTGATCAGCCCATGATATCTCTTTGCAATCATTCTTAATCCTTTCTTCATGCCACAGATCGCTACTACGATCGATCGCGTTCCAGCTACGATCGTTACGACCCGTATGATCGCTACTACTCCAGGTATGATTTTCGCAACTATCGCCCTTGGGATGAGACCTACAGGTATCGCTAAACTGTTCCTGTCTTTGTATATATACCTATCGCTATGTGTATTCCACTTCCCCTCTCACACTCTCTCTGCTATGTGTGTGCGTGTTGTCAAAGATGTTTCCATTTCTACTCTCTAATTTCATACAAAAAAACGTACCAACTACAACAACAACAACAACACCATTACAACATGAACACCAACAACAACAACAACAACAACAACAACATGAACATCAACATCTACAACAACCAAAACACAACACCAACAAAAACAACAACAACAACACTGTGGAAACTCCGGATGCTCCTGCACCCCAACTGCACCCAATCCACCTTTCCGCCTAACCTGCACACTCGCCTCCAACCCGACTCGAAACCCGATCACGCCCACGCCAACTCCAACGCCAACACCCATCCCACCCGATCGCCCGATCAGTCAGGCTTCGACAATTCGGTACATGGCTATTACGTTGCCACCGACGAGGATGATGGCGACATGCGCACCCGCGGCAATGGAAATGGTAACGGCTACGCCTATAGCCGGCCCCCTCAATCGCTCTCCTCGCCCTGCGGCCGCTTGGCCGGAAATTGTCCCTATGGCGGAGGCTCCAAGGTCTCATCCTCGGCCATAAGCAGCGAGAGCTCCCGCGGCGGAGGACATACCAGTGTCCTAGGATCAGATGCTGGCATCAAGCCCAATGGCCAGGGCAGCTGGACCTATCTGGGGGACCAGGATAAATCCGAGGGCAGCGGCAGCAGCAGCGGAGGGAGCAATGGAGGAGGGAGTGGCTCATCGGGTAGCGCTAGCATGAGCAGCGGCAGCAGTCGGGATCGAGAAAGGGAACGGGATCGGGACCGCGATGCACAGAGGTAAGTTGCAGTGGGTGCTGCCCCTCGCCGGCTCCTGCAACTCCTGTCCACAGCTCCAGCTTCCAGCCCTCGTCGCAGCCAGGAATCGGTCAAAGCATTAAGATAGGCTTGCTCTCTTCTCGCCCCTTGTAGCTCTTCCTATGGTGGCCGACCGCGTCCTCTAGGCGTCAGCTATCTGCTCGAACGCGACTCGGGCAATGCCGCAGACGCCTCCTCGGATGGCCCAAGCGACCCGGCGAGTCCTGCCAGCGGTGGTGGTGAAATTAATGGTGAGGGAATGCCCATTCCCGCGGCCCAGACGGCCTCCGAGGGCAATCCCGGCAAGACAATGGACAATGCAAGGCAATAGCTCCGTTAGCGGAACCGAAACCAGATCCTGCCCCGATGCGAGCTCCTGCTGGGAATGGCAGCGCAAAGTGTAACCTACCTTCCGTATTTATGTGTACTTCGTAAGTCTCCAAAGAAACTATTTATGTGTGCGTGCACGCTTTGCTCAAATAAACAATCTTCAAAGATCCTCAAGGACTCGGAGTTTCGCTGGGATTAAGGGGGAATGAAACGACATATTTTTCAGGGTGAAAGTACAGTTTGCTTTTTTGTTTAAGTTTTTAATTCTTAACTATGATTCAATACGGTTCTTTTAGGTCAAATACTATATTCTCCCTTTTTGAGAATCGCGTCCCTGAGCAAAATATAAAACAATCACAAAAGTACACAAAATGAAAACCCAAAGAAAGTATACGTTAAATCAGTGATTAAGAAAATATATGAAACAACATATAAGTAAATGGAAACAAATAAAACGAGGGGGCCCAGTCATGGAAATGACTGGAAACCATATGGAAATACGCACTTCAAGTTTACGGCATCGCGTCAAAAACCAACTTAAATAAAATTAGAGTTGCTCAGTCAAAAATTCTACGACGAATATGCAATGCTCCATGGTACATACGAAACAGCGACATCGAGAGGGACCTAAAGGTTCCCAAAGTGGGCGATGTTATACAATTACAAGCAGCAAGGTACTTGCAACGACTTGGTGGTCACCCTAATGCGCTAGCCAGACGTCTAATTAACCCGCCAAGGAAAAGAAGACTCAAAAGGAGTCATCCACTGGATCTCCCTACTAGATCCCTCCTATAACATCTCATTAACTTTTTGTAAATATTCTAAATAATGTATGTACCTACTCCATATATGTAACATTAAGTTTAGGTATGTATCTCCTGTGATCAATTGTTTTTCCCCTTAAATGTAAAACTAGATTAAGTTGCCACGAAAGGTAGCAGTAAACTTGTTTACAATAAAATACAAATTTTCCACATGAAAAAACAAAAAAAAAAACAAAAAAAAACGAGGGGTAACGTTGTGAGTTGCTGCGGACACCGCAACTCTACAGTTATACCCGATACTAAGTCCGTATGGCTCTACTCCGGCAGACGCCGCAAATATTAAACGACACGACAAGGAGTGCGTGCGAGAGAGACAGAAAATCAGTCTGAGCGTGACGTCGGGTGCTGCGTAGCCAGTGCAAATTGATTTGTTCCTTTTGGCTGTAAAAATTATCTGATCTGATCCAGATTCAGCAATCTGATATATATGATCATTATCTATGATTCTGCGTGTTTAGTTTTCTCTTATCCTCAATATTGTGGATGCAACAGATTTTCGTCCTTTGTGGGGGCGGAAAGGGGTGGGGCGAAATTTTGAGATATACGTTTTATAGTGAGATTCTAACAGGAGTGCGGATACCAAATTTGGTTACTCTAGCCTTATATGTCTCTGAGATTTGTGAATATCCCCAGATTTTCATCTTTTGCGGGGGCGGAAGGGGGTGTGGCGAAATTTTGAAACAAACTCGTCTCGGTCCGATATATGAGGAGTGTGGATACCAAATTTGGTTGCTCTAGCTTTTATAGTCTCTGAGATCTAGGCGCTAATGTTTTACTCTAAGCAAAGCCGGCTTTGCTACGTGTGTGTTAGAGAGAGACAGGGCGAGAAAAAATGAAATTGTTTTCTTGATTCTGGCTATAATAATTATACGATCTGGTTCAGATTTTGCACTCTAGAAGATATAGTCATCTTCTACGATTCTGCGTTTTTTGTTTTCTCGTATCGTCGAAATTGTGGATGCCACAGATTTTCGCCCTTTGTGGGGGCGGAAGTAGGCGGGGCAAAGTTTTGAAATATTCTTGTAGCAGTGACATATCACAGAAGTCTGGATCCAAAACATCGTTGCTCTCGCTCTTATAGTCTTTGAGCACTAGGCGCTGAAGGGGACGGACAGACGGACAGAAGGACAGACGGACGGACGGACAGACGGACAGACGGACAGACAGACTTGGCTCAATCGACTCGGCTATTGATGCTGATCAAGAATATATATACTCTATACTCTAGCCTTAATAGTCTCTGAGATTTGTGAATATCCCCAGATTTTCATCCTTTGCGGGGGCGGAAGGGGGTGTGGCGAAATTTTGAAACAAAGTCGTCTCGGTCCGATATATTAGGAGTGTGGATACCAAATTTGGTTGCTCTAGCTTTTGTAGTCTCTGAGATCTAGGCGCTAATGTTTTACTCTAAGCAAAGCCGCCTATGCTACGTGTGTGTTAGAGAGAGACAGGGCGAGAAAAAATGAAATTGTTTTCTTGATGCTGGCTATAATAATAATACGATCCAATTCAATTTCTACTCTCTAATTTCATACAAAATAACGTACCAACTACAACAACAACAACAACACCATTACAACATGAACACCAACAACAACAACAACATGAACATCAACATCTACAACAACCAAAACACAACACCAACAAAAACAACAACAACAACACTGTGGAAACTCCGGATGCTCCTGCACCCCAACTGCACCCAATCCACCTTTCCGCCTAACCTGCACACTCGCCTCCAACCCGACTCGAAACCCGATCACGCCCACGCCAACTCCAACGCCAACACCCATCCCACCCGATCGCCCGATCAGTCAGGCTTCGACAATTCGGGACATGGCTATTACGTTGCCACCGACGAGGATGATGGCGACATGCGCACCCGCGGCAATGGAAATGGTAACGGCTACGCCTATAGCCGGCCCCCTCAATCGCTCTCCTCGCCCTGCGGCCGCTTGGCCGGAAATTGTCCCTATGGCGGAGGCTCCAAGGTCTCATCCTCGGCCATAAGCAGCGAGAGCTCCCGCGGCGGAGGACATACCAGTGTCCTAGGATCAGATGCTGGCATCAAGCCCAATGGCCAGGGCAGCTGGACCTATCTGGGGGACCAGGATAAATCCGAGGGCAGCGGCAGCAGCAGCGGAGGGAGCAATGGAGGAGGGAGTGGCTCATCGGGTAGCGCTAGCATGAGCAGCGGCAGCAGTCGGGATCGAGAAAGGGAACGGGATCGGGACCGCGATGCACAGAGGTAAGTTGCAGTGGGTGCTGCCCCTCGCCGGCTCCTGCAACTCCTGTCCACAGCTCCAGCTTCCAGCACTCGTCGCAGCCAGGAATCGGTCAAAGCATTAAGATAGGCTTGCTCTCTTCTCGCCCCTTGTAGCTCTTCCTATGGTGGCCGACCGCGTCCTCTAGGCGTCAGCTATCTGCTCGAACGCGACTCGGGCAATGCCGCAGACGCCTCCTCGGATGGCCAAAGCGACCCGGCGAGTCCTGCCAGCGGTGGTGGTGAAATTAATGGTGAGGGAATGCCCATTCCCGCGGCCCAGACGGCCTCCGAGGGCAATCCCGGCAAGACAATGGACAATGCAAGGCAATAGCTCCGTTAGCGGAACCGAAACCAGATCCTGCCCCGATGCGAGCTCCTGCTGGGAATGGCAGCGCAAAGTGTAACCTACCTTCCGTATTTATGTGTACTTCGTAAGTCTCCAAAGAAACTATTTATGTGTGCGTGCACGCTTTGCTCAAATAAACAATCTTCAAAGATCCTCAAGGACTCGGAGTTTCGCTGGGATTAAGGGGAATGAAACGACATATTTTTCAGGGTGAAAGTACAGTTTGCTTTATTGTTTAAGTTTTTAATTCTTAACTATGATTCAATACGGTTCTTTTAGGTCAAATACTATATTCTCCCTCTTTGAGAATCGCGTCCCTGAGCAAAATATAAAACAATCACAAAAGTACACAAAATGAAAACCCAAAGAAAGTATACGGTAAATCAGTGATTAAGAAAATATATGAAACAACATATAAGTAAATGGAAACAAATAAAACGAGGGGGAACGTTGTGAGTTGCTGCGGACACCGCAACTCTACAGTTATACCCGATACTAAGTCAGTATGGCTCTACTTCGGCAGACGCCGCAAATATTAAACGACACGACAAGGAGTGCGTGCGAGAGAGACAGAAAATCAGTCTGAGCGTGACGTCGGGTGCTGCGTAGCCAGTGCAAATTGATTTGTTCCTTTTGGCTATAAAAATGATCTGATCTGATCCAGATTCAGCAATCTGATATATATGATAATTATCTATGATTCTGCGTTTTTAGTTTTCTCGTATCCTCAATATTGTGGATGCAACAGATTTTCGTCTTTTGTGGGGGCGGAAGGGGGTGGGGCGAAATTTTGAGATATACGTTTTATAGTGAGATCTAACAGGAGTGCGGATACCAAATTTGGTTACTCTAGCCTTAATAGTCTCTGAGATTTGTGAATATCCCCAGATTTTCATCCTTTGCGGGGGCGGAAGGGGGTGTGGCGAAATTTTGAAACAAACTCGTCTCGGTCCGATATATTAGGAGTGTGGATACCATATTTGGTTGCTCTAGCTTTAGTAGTCTCTGAGATCTAGGCGCTAATGTTTTACTCTAAGCAAAGCCGCCTATGCTACGTGTGTGTTAGAGAGAGACAGGGCGAGAAAAAATGAAATTGTTTTCTTGATGCTGGCTATAATAATAATACGATCCAATTCAAATTCTACTCTCTAATTTCATACAAAAAAACGTACCAACTACAACAACAACAACAACACCATTACAACATGAAACCCAACAACAACAACAACATGAACATCAACATCTACAACAACCAAAACACAACACCAACAAAAACAACAACAACAACACTGTGGAAACTCCGGATGCTCCTGCACCCCAACTGCACCCAATCCACCTTTCCGCCTAACCTGCACACTCGCCTCCAACCCGACTCGAAACCCGATCACGCCCACGCCAACTCCAACGCCAACACCCATCCCACCCGATCGCCCGATCAGTCAGGCTTCGACAATTCGGGACATGGCTATTACGTTGCCACCGACGAGGATGATGGCGACATGCGCACCCGCGGCAATGGAAATGGTAACGGCTACGCCTATAGTCGGCCCCCTCAATCGCTCTCCTCGCCCTGCGGCCGCTTGGCCGGAAATTGTCCCTATGGCGGAGGCTCCAAGGTCTCATCCTCGGCCATAAGCAGCGAGAGCTCCCGCGGCGGAGGACATACCAGTGTCCTGAGATCAGATGCTGGCATCAAGCCCAATGGCCAGGGCAGCTGGACCTATCTGGGGGACCAGGATAAATACGAGGGCAGCGGCAGCAGCAGCGGAGGGAGCAATGGAGGAGGGAGTGGCTCATCGGGTAGCGCTAGCATGAGCAGCGGCAGTAGTCGGGATCGAGAAAGGGAACGGGATCGGGACCGCGATGCACAGAGGTAAGTTGCAGTGGGTGCTGCCCCTCGCCGGCTCCTGCAACTCCTGTCCACAGCTCCAGCTTCCAGCACTCGTCGCAGCCAGGAATCGGTCAAAGCATTAAGATAGGCTTGCTCTCTTCTCGCCCCTTGTAGCTCTTCCTATGGTGGCCGACCGCGTCCTCTAGGCGTCAGCTATCTGCTCGAACGCGACTCGGGCAATGCCGCAGACGCCTCCTCGGATGGCCCAAGCGACCCGGCGAGTCCTGCCGGCGATGGTGGTGAAATTAATGGTGAGGGAATGCCCATTCCCGCGGCCCAGACGGCCTCCGAGGGCAATCCCGGCAAGACAATGGACAATGCAAGGCAATAGCTCCGTTAGCGGAACCGAAACCAGATCCTGCACCGATGCGAGCTCCTGCTGGGAATGGCAGCGCAAAGTGTAACCTACCTTCCGTATTTATGTGTACTTCGTAAGTCTCCAAAGAAACTATTTATGTGTGCGTGCACGCTTTGCTCAAATAAACAATCTTCAAAGATCCTCAAGGACTCGGAGTTTCGCTGGGATTAAGGGGGAATGAAACGACATATTTTTCAGGGTGAAAGTACAGTTTGCTTTATTGTTTAAGTTTTTAATTCTTAACTATGATTCAATACGGTTCTTTTAGGTCAAATACTATATTCTCCCTGAGCAAAATATAAAACAATCACAAAAGTACACAAAATGAAAACCCAAAGAAAGTATACGGTAAATCAGTGATTAAGAAAATATATGAAACAACATATAAGTAAATGGAAACAAATAAAACGAGGGGAACGTTGTGAGTTGCTGCGGACACCGCAACTCTACAGTTATACCCGATACTAAGTCCGTATGGCTCTACTCCGGCAGACGCCGCAAATATTAAACGACACGACAAGGAGTGCGTGCGAGAGAGACAGAAAATCAGTCTGAGCGTGACGTCGGGTGCTGCGTAGCCAGTGCAAATTGATTTTTTCCTTTTGGCTATAAAAATGATCTGATCTGATCCAGATTCAGCAATCTGATATATATGATCATTATCTATGATTCTGCGTTTTTAGTTTTCTCGTATCCTCAATATTGTGGATGCAACAGATTTTCGTCCTTTGTGGGGGCGGAAGGGGGTGGGGCGAAATTTTAAGATAAACGTTTTATAGTGAGATCTAACAGGAGTGCGGATACCAAATTTGGTTACTCTAGCCTTAATAGTCTCTGAGATTTGTGAATATCCCCAGATTTTCATCCTTTGCGGGGGCGGAAGGGGGTGTGGCGAAATTTTGAAACAAACTCGTCTCGGTCCGATATATTAGGAGTGTGGATACCAAATTTGGTTGCTCTAGCTTTTGTAGTCTCTGAGATCTAGGCGCTAATGTTTTACTCTAAGCAAAGCCGCCTATGCTACGTGTGTGTTAGAGAGAGACAGGGCGAGAAAAAATGAAATTGTTTTCTTGATGCTGGCTATAATAATAATACGATCCAATTCAAATTCTGCAGTCTAAAAGATATGGTCATTCTCTACGATTCTGCGTTTTTGGTTTTCTCATATCTTTAAAATTGTGGATGCCACAGATTTTCGTCCTTTGTGGGGGCGGAAGTGGGCGGGGCAAAGTTTTGAAATATTTTTGTAGCAGTGACATATCACAGAAGTCTGGGTCCAAAACATCGTTGCTCTAGCTCCTATAGTCTTTGAGCACTAGGCGCTGAAGGGGACGGACAGACGGACGGACGGACAGACGGACAGACGGACAGACAGACATGGCTCAATCGACTCGGCTATTGATGCTGATCAAGAATATATATACTTTATGGGGTCGGAAACGATTCCTTCTGGACGTTACACACATCCACTTTTACCACAAATCTAATATAGCCCAATACTCATTTTGAGTATCGGGTATAAAAATAAACTAATCACATAATTATAGTAAATCAATTTAACTAAATAATTGACTAATAAAATATGTTTAAAAATCATACTAAGATACAAAAAGAATAAATATTAAACATAAAGAAATACCAAAATATTATGAAAAAATATGAATTAACAACGTACCGACGAAAATAATTATAATAAGAAGAACAAAATTAATATTATTGATAAAATTAACGAGGGGGAACGTTGTGAGTTGCTGCGGACACCGCAACTCTACAGTTATACCCGATACTAAGTCAGTATGGCTCTCCTCCGGCAGACGCCGCTAATATTAAACGACACGACAAAGAGTGCGTGCGAGAGAGACAGAAAATCAGTCTGAGCGTGACGTCAGGCGCTGAGTAGCCACTGCAAATTGATTTGTTCCTATTGGCTATAAAAATGATCTGATCTGATCCAGATTCAGCAATCTGATAGATATGGTCATTATCTATGAATCTGCGTTTTTAGTATTCTCGAATGGGCAATATTGTGGATGCAACAGATTTTCGTCCGTTGTGGCGGCGGAAGGGGGTATGGCGAAATTTTGAGATACACGTTTTATAGTAAGATCTAACAGGAGTGCGGATACCAAATCTGGTTAATCTAGCCTTAATAGTCTCTGAGATTTTTAAATATCCCCAGATTTTTGTCCTTTGCGGGGGCGGAAGGGGGTGTGGCGAAACTTTGAAACAAACTCGTCTCGGTCCGATATATTAGGAGTGTGGATACCAAATTTGGTTACTCTAGCTTTTATAGTCTCTGAGATCTAGGCGCTAATGTTTTACTCTAAGCAAAGCCGCCTATGCTACGTGTGTGTTAGATAGAGACAGGGCGAGAAAAAATGAAATTGTTTTCTTGATGCTGGCTATAATAATAATACGATCCAATTCAGATTCCGCAGTCTTAAAGATATGGTCATTCTCTACAATTCTACGTTTTTGGTTTTCTCATATCTTTAAAATTGTGGATGCCACAGATTTTCGTCCTTTCTGGGGGCGGAAGTGGGCGCGGCGAAGTTTTAAAATATTTTTGTAGCGGTGACATATCTCAGAAGTCTGGATCCAAAACATCGTTGCTCTAGCTCTTATAGTCTTTGAGCACTAGGCGCTGAAGGGGACGGACAGACGGACGGACGGACAGACGGACAGACAGACATGGCTCAATCGACTCGGCTATTGATGCTGATCAAGAATATATATACTTTATGGGGTCGGAAACGATTCCTTCTGGACGTTACACACATCCACTTTTACCACAAATCTAATAGACCCCAATACTCATTTTGAGTATCGGGTATAAAAATAAACTAATCACAGAATTATAGTAAATCAATTTAACTAAATAATTAACTAATAAAATATGTATAAAAATCATACTAAGATACAAAAAGAATAAATATTAAACATAAAGAATTACCAAAAAAATTATGAAAAACGAGGGGGAACGTTGTGAGTTGCTGCGGACACCGCAACTCTACGGTTATACCCGATACTAAGTCAGTATGGTTCTCCTCCGGCAGACGCCGCTAATATTAAACGACACGACAAAGAGTGCGTGCGAGAGAGACAGAAAATCAGTCTGAGCGTGACGTCGGGCGCTGCGTAGCCACTGCAAATTGATTTGTTCCTATTGGCTATAAAAATGATCTGATCTGATTCAGATTCAGCAATCTGATAGATATGGTCATTATCTATGATTCTGTGTTTTTAGTTTTCTCGAATGTGCAAAAGTGTGGATGCAACAGATTTTCGTCCTTTGTGGTGGCGGAAGGGGGTGGGGCGAAATTTTAAGATATACGTTTTATAGTGAGATCTAACAGGAGTGCGGATACTAAATTTGGTTACTCTAGCCTTAATAGTCTCTGAGATTTGTGAATATCCCCAGATTTTCTTCCTTTGCGGGGGCGGAAGGGGGTGTGGCGAAATTTTGAAACAAACTCGTCTCGGTCCGATATATTAGGAGTGTGGATACCAAATTTGGTTGCTCTAGCTTTTGTAGTCTCTGAGATCTAGGCGCTAATGTTTTACTCTAAGCAAAGCCGCCTATGCTGCGTGTGTGTTAGAGAGAGACAGGGCGAGAAAAAATGAAATTGTTTTCTTGATGCTGGCTATAATAATAATACGATCCAATCAATTTCTACTCTCTAATTTCATACAAAAAAACGTACCAACTACAACAACACCATTACAACATGAACACCAACAACAACAACAACATGAACATCAACATCTACAAACACCAAAACACAACACCAACAAAAACAACAACAACAACACTGTGGAAACTCCGGATGCTCCTGCACCCCAACTGCACCCAATCCACCTTTCCGCCTAACCTGCACACTCGCCTCCAACCCGACTCGAAACCCGATCACGCCCACGCCAACTCCAACGCCAACACCCATCCCACCCGATCGCCCGATCAGTCAGGCTTCGACAATTCGGGACATGGCTATTACGTTGCCACCGACGAGGATGATGGCGACATGCGCACCCGCGGCAATGGAAATGGTAACGGCTACGCCTATAGCCGGCCCCCTCAATCGCTCTCCTCGCCCTGCGGCCGCTTGGCCGGAAATTGTCCCTATGGCGGAGGCTCCAAGGTCTCATCCTCGGCCATAAGCAGCGAGAGCTCCCGCGGCGGAGGACATACCAGTGTCCTGGGATCAGATGCTGGCATCAAGCCCAATGGCCAGGGCAGCTGGACCTATCTGGGGGACCAGGATAAATCCGAGGGCAGCGGCAGCAGCAGCGGAGGGAGCAATGGAGGAGGGAGTGGCTCATCGGGTAGCGCTAGCATGAGCAGCGGCAGTAGTCGGGATCGAGAAAGGGAACGGGATCGGGACCGCGATGCACAGAGGTAAGTTGCAGTGGGTGCTGCCCCTCGCCGGCTCCTGCAACTCCTGTCCACAGCTCCAGCTTCCAGCACTCGTCGCAGCCAGGAATCGGTCAAAGCATTAAGATAGGCTTGCTCTCTTCTCGCCCCTTGTAGCTCTTCCTATGGTGGCCGACCGCGTCCTCTAGGCGTCAGCTATCTGCTCGAAGCTATCAGAGCGACCCGGCGAGTCCTGCCAGCGGTGGTGGTGAAATTAATGGTGAGGGAATGCCCATTCCCGCGGCCCAGACGGCCTCCGAGGGCAATCCCGGCAAGACAATGGGCAATGCAAGGCAATAGCTCCGTTAGCGGAACCGAAACCAGATCCTGCCCCGATGCGAGCTCCTGCTGGGAATGGCAGCGCAAAGTGTAACCTACCTTCCGTATTTATGTGTACTTCGTAAGTCTCCAAAGAAACTATTTATGTGTGCGTGCACGCTTTGCTCAAATAAACAATCTTCAAAGTTCCTCAAGGACTCTGAGTTTCGCTGGGATTAAGGGGGAATGAAACGTCATATTTTTCAGGGTGAAAGTACAGTTTGCTTTATTGTTTAAGTTTTTAATTCTTAACTATGATTCAATACGGTTCTTTTAGGTCAATTACTATATTCTCCCTTTTTGAGAATCGCGTCCCTGAGCAAAATATAAAACAATCACAAAAGTACACAAAATGAAAACCCAAAGAAAGTATACGGTAAATCAGTGATTAAGAAAATATATGAAACAACATATAAGTAAATGGAAACAAATAAAACGAGGGGGAACGTTGTGAGTTGCTGCGGACACCGCAACTCTACAGTTATACCCGATACTTGTCAGTATGCTCTCCTCCGGCAGACGCCGCTAATATTAAACGACACGACAAAGAGTGCGTGCGAGAGAGACAGAAAATCAGTCTGAGCGTGACGTCGGGCGCTGCGTAGCCACTGCAAATTGATTTGTTCCTATTGGCTATAAAAATGATCTGATCTGATCCAGATTAGGCAATCTGATAGATATGGTCATTATCTATGATTCTGTGTTTTTAGTTTTCTCGAATGTGCAATATTGTGGATGCAACAGATTTTCGTCTTTTGTGGGGGCGGAAGGGGGTGGGGCGAAATTTTAAGATATACGTTTTATAGTGAGATCTAACAGGAGTGCGGATACCAAATTTGGTTACTCTAGCCTTAATAGTCTCTGAGATTTGTGAATATCCCCAGATTTTCATCCTTTGCGGGGGCGGAAGGGGGTGTGGCGAAATTTTGAAACAAACTCGTCTCGGTCCGATATATTAGGAGTGTGGATACCATATTTGGTTGCTCTAGCTTTAGTAGTCTCTGAGATCTAGGCGCTAATGTTTTACTCTAAGCAAAGCCGCCTATGCTACGTGTGTGTTCGAGAGAGACAGGGCGAGAAAAAATGAAATTGTTTTCTTGATGCTGGCTATAATAATTATACGATCTGGTTCAGATTTTGCACTCTAGAAGATATAGTCATCTTCTACGATTCTGCGTTTTTAGTTTTCTCGTATCGTCGAAATTGTGGATGCCACAGATTTTCGCCCTTTGTGGGGGCGAAAGTAGGCGGGGCAAAGTTTTGAAATATTCTTGTAGCAGTGACTGATCACAGAAGTCTGGATCCAAAACATCGTTGCTCTCGCTCTTATAGTCTTTGAGCACTAGGCGCTGAAGGGGACGGACAGACGGACAGAAGGACAGACGGACGGACGGACAGACGGACAGACAGACTTGGCTCAATCGACTCGGCTATTGATGCTGATCAAGAATATATATACTTTATGGGGTCGGAAACGATTCCTTTTGGACGTTACACACATCCACTTTTACCACAAATCTAATATACCCCAATACTCATTTTGAGTATCGGGTATAACAATACTCATGTTGAGTATCGGGTATAAATATAAACGAGGGGGAACGTTGTGAGTTGCTGCGGACACCGCAACTCTACAGTTATACCCGATACTTAGTCAGTATGCTCTCCTCCGGCAGACGCTGCTAATATTAAACGACACGACAAAGAGTGCGTGCGAGAGAGACAGAAAATCAGTCTGAGCGTGACGTCGGGCGCTGCGTAGCCACTGCAAATTGATTTGTTCCTATTGGCTATAAAAATGATCTGATCTGATCCAGATTCAGCAATCTGATAGATATGGTCATTATCTATGATTCTGTGTTTTTAGTTTTCTCGAATGTGCAATATTGTGGATGCAACAGATTTTCGTCCTTTGTGGGGGCGGAAGGGGGTGGGGCGAAATTTTAAGATATACGTTTTATAGTGAGATCTAACAGGAGTGCGGATACCAAATTTGGTTACTCTAGCCTTAATAGTCTCTGAGATTTGTGAATATCCCCAGATTTTCATCCTTTGCGGGGGCGGAAGGGGGTGTGGCGAAATTTTGAAACAAACTCGTCTCGGTCCGATATATTAGGAGTGTGGATACCAAATTTGGTTGCTCTAGCTTTTGTAGTCTCTGAGATCTAGGCGCTAATGTTTTACTCTAAGCAAAGCCGCCTATGCTACGTGTGTGTTAGAGAGAGACAGGGCGAGAAAAAATGAAATTGATTTCTTGATGCTGGCTATAATAATAATACGATCCAATTCAATTTCTACTCTCTAATTTCATACAAAAAAACGTACCAACTACAACAACAACAACAACACCATTACAACATGAACACCAACAACAACCAAAACACAACACCAACAAAAACAACAACAACAACACTGTGGAAACTCCGGATGCTCCTGCACCCCAACTGCACCCAATCCACCTTTCCGCCTAACCTGCACAATCGCCTCCAACCCGACTCGAAACCCGATCACTCCCACGCCAACTCCAACGCCAACACCCATCCCACCCGATCGCCCGATCAGTCAGGCTTCGACAATTCGGGACATGGCTATTACGTTGCCACCGACGAGGATGATGGCGACATGCGCACCCGCGGCAATGGAAATGGTAACGGCTACGCCTATAGCCGGCCCCCTCAATCGCTCTCCTCGCCCAGCGGCCGCTTGGCCGGAAATTGTCCCTATGGCGGAGGCTCCAAGGTCTCATCCTCGGCCATAAGCAGCGAGAGCTCCCGCGGCGGAGGACATACCAGTGTCCTAGGATCAGATGCTGGCATCAAGCCCAATGGCCAGGGCAGCTGGACCTATCTGAGGGACCAGGATAAATCCGAGGGCAGCGGCAGCAGCAGCGGAGGGAGCAATGGAGGAGGGTGTTGCTCATCGGGTAGCGCTAGCATGAGCAGCGGCAGCAGTCGGGATCGAGAAAGGGAACGGGATCGGGACCGCGATGCACAGAGGTAAGTTGCAGTGGGTGCTGCCCCTCGCCGGCTCCTGCAACTCCTGTCCACAGCTCCAGCTTCCAGCACTCGTCGCAGCCAGGAATCGGTCAAAGCATTAAGATAGGCTTGCTCTCTTCTCGCCCCTTGTAGCTCTTCCTATGGTGGCCGACCGCGTCCTCTAGGCGTCAGCTATCTGCTCGAAGCTATCCAAGCGACCCGGCGAGTCCTGCCAGCGGTGGTGGTGAAATTAATGGTGAGGGAATGCCCATTCCCGCGGCCCAGACGGCCTCCGAGGGCAATCCCGGCAAGACAATGGACAATGCAAGGCAATAGCTCCGTTAGCGGAACCGAAACCAGATCCTGCCCCGATGCGAGCTCCTGCTGGGAATGGCAGCGCAAAGTGTAACCTACCTTCCGTATTTATGTGTACTTCGTAAGTCTCCAAAGAAACTATTTATGTGTGCGTGCACGCTTTGCTCAAATAAACAATCTTCAAAGATCCTCAAGGACTCGGAGTTTCGCTGGGATTAAGGGGGAATGAAACGACATATTTTTCAGGGTGAAAGTACAGTTTGCTTTATTGTTTAAGTTTTTAATTCTTAGCTATGATTCAATACGGTTCTTTTAGGTCAATTACTATATTCTCCCTTTTTGAGAATCGCGTCCCTGAGCAAAATATAAAACAATCACAAAAGTACACAAAATGAAAACCCAAAGAAAGTATACGGTAAATCAGTGATTAAGAAAATATATGAAACAACATATAAGTAAATGGAAACAAATAAAACGAGGGGGAACGTTGTGAGTTGCTGCGGACCCCGCAACTCTACAGTTATACCCGATACTTGTCAGTATGCTCTCCTCCGGCAGACGCCGCTAATATTAAACGACACGACAAAGAGTGCGTGCGAGAGAGACAGAAAATCAGTCTGAGCGTGACGTCGGGCGCTGCGTAGCCACTGCAAATTGATTTGTTCCTATTGGCTATAAAAATGATCTGATCTGATCCAGATTAGGCAATCTGATAGATATGGTCATTATCTATGATTCTGTGTTTTAGTTTTCTCGAATGTGCAATATTGTGGATGCAACAGATTTTCGTCTTTTGTGGGGGCGGAAGGGGGTGGGGCGAAATTTTAAGATATACGTTTTATAGTGAGATCTAACAGGAGTGCGGATACCAAATTTGGTTACTCTAGCCTTAATAGTCTCTGAGATTTGTGAATATCCCCAGATTTTCATCCTTTGCGGGGGCGGAAGGGGGTGTGGCGAAATTTTGAAACAAACTCGTCTCGGTCCGATATATTAGGAGTGTGGATACCATATTTGGTTGCTCTAGCTTTAGTAGTCTCTGAGATCTAGGCGCTAATGTTTTACTCTAAGCAAAGCCGCCTATGCTACGTGTGTGTTAGAGAGAGACAGGGCGAGAAAAAATGAAATTGTTTTCTTGATGCTGGCTATAATAATTATACGATCTGGTTCAGATTTTGCACTCTAGAAGATATAGTCATCTTCTACGATTCTGCGTTTTTAGTTTTTTCGTATCGTCGAAATTGTGGATGCCACAGATTTTCGCCCTTTGTGGGGGCGAAAGTAGGCGGGGCAAAGTTTTGAAATATTCTTGTAGCAGTGACTGATCACAGAAGTCTGGATCCAAAACATCGTTGCTCTCGCTCTTATAGTCTTTGAGCACTAGGCGCTGAAGGGGACGGACAGACGGACAGAAGGACAGACGGACGGACGGACAGACGGACAGACAGACTTGGCTCAATCGACTCGGCTATTGATGCTGATCAAGAATATATATACTTTATGGGGTCGGAAACGATTCCTTTTGGACGTTACACACATCCACTTTTACCACAAATCTAATATACCCCAATACTCATTTTGAGTATCGGGTATAACAATACTCATGTTGAGTATCGGGTATAAATATAAACGAGGGGGAACGTTGTGAGTTGCTGCGGACACCGCAACTCTACAGTTATACCCGATACTTAGTCAGTATGCTCTCCTCCGGCAGACGCCGCTAATATTAAACGACACGACAAAGAGTGCGTGCGAGAGAGACAGAAAATCAGTCTGAGCGTGACGTCGGGCGCTGCGTAGCCACTGCAAATTGATTTGTTCCTATTGGCTATAAAAATGATCTGATCTGATCCAGATTCAGCAATCTGATAGATATGGTCATTATCTATGATTCTGCGTTTTTAGTTTTCTCGAATCTGCAATATTGTGGATGCAACAGATTTTCGTCCTTTGTGGGGGCGGAAGGGGGTGGGGCGAAATTTTAAGATATACGTTTTATAGTGAGATCTAACAGGAGTGCGGATACCAAATTTGGTTACTCTAGCCTTAATAGTCTCTGAGATTTGTGAATATCCCCAGATTTTCATCCTTTGCGGGGGCGGAAGGGGTGTGGCGAAATTTTGAAACAAACTCGTCTCGGTCCGATATATTAGGAGTGTGGATACCAAATTTGGTTGCTCTAGCTTTTGTAGTCTCTGAGATCTAGGCGCTAATGTTTTACTCTAAGCAAAGCCGCCTATGCTACGTGTGTGTTAGAGAGAGACAGGGCGAGAAAAAATGAAATTGATTTCTTGATGCTGGCTATAATAATAATACGATCCAATTCAATTTCTACTCTCTAATTTCATACAAAAAAACGTACCAACTACAACAACAACAACAACACCATTACAACATGAACACCAACAACAACCAAAACACAACACCAACAAAAACAACAACAACAACACTGTGGAAACTCCGGATGCTCCTGCACCCCAACTGCACCCAATCCACCTTTCCGCCTAACCTGCACACTCGCCTCCAACCCGACTCGAAACCCGATCACGCCCACGCCAACTCCAACGCCAACACCCATCCCACCCGATCGCCCGATCAGTCAGGCTTCGACAATTCGGGACATGGCTATTACGTTGCCACCGACGAGGATGATGGCGACATGCGCACCCGCGGCAATGGAAATGGTAACGGCTACGCCTATAGCCGGCCCCCTCAATCGCTCTCCTCGCCCAGCGGCCGCTTGGCCGGAAATTGTCCCTATGGCGGAGGCTCCAAGGTCTCATCCTCGGCCATAAGCAGCGAGAGCTCCCGCGGCGGAGGACATACCAGTGTCCTAGGATCAGATGCTGGCATCAAGCCCAATGGCCAGGGCAGCTGGACCTATCTGGGGGACCAGGATAAATCCGAGGGCAGCGGCAGCAGCAGCGGAGGGAGCAATGGAGGAGGGAGTGGCTCATCGGGTAGCGCTAGCATGAGCAGCGGCAGCAGTCGGGATCGAGAAAGGGAACGGGATCGGGACCGCGATGCACAGAGGTAAGTTGCAGTGGGTGCTGCCCCTCGCCGGCTCCTGCAACTCCTGTCCACAGCTCCAGCTTCCAGCACTCGTCGCAGCCAGGAATCGGTCAAAGCATTAAGATAGGCTTGCTCTCTTCTCGCCCCTTGTAGCTCTTCCTATGGTGGCCGACCGCGTCCTCTAGGCGTCAGCTATCTGCTCGAAGCTATCCAAGCGACCCGGCGAGTCCTGCCAGCGGTGGTGGTGAAATTAATGGTGAGGGAATGCCCATTCCCGCGGCCCAGACGGCCTCCGAGGGCAATCCCGGCAAGACAATGGACAATGCAAGGCAATAGCTCCGTTAGCGGAACCGAAACCAGATCCTGCCCCGATGCGAGCTCCTGCTGGGAATGGCAGCGCAAAGTGTAACCTACCTTCCGTATTTATGTGTACTTCGTAAGTCTCCAAAGAAACTATTTATGTGTGCGTGCACGCTTTGCTCAAATAAACAATCTTCAAAGATCCTCAAGGACTCGGAGTTTCGCTGGGATTAAGGGGGAATGAAACGACATATTTTTCAGGGTGAAAGTACAGTTTGCTTTATTGTTTAAGTTTTTAATTCTTAGCTATGATTCAATACGGTTCTTTTAGGTCAAATACTATATTCTCCCTTTTTGAGAATCGCGTCCCTGAGCAAAATATAAAACAATCACAAAAGTACACAAAATGAAAGCCCTAAGAAAGTATACGGTAAATCAGTGATTAAGAAAATATATGAAACAACATATAAGTAAATGGAAACAAATAAAACGAGGGGGAACGTTGTGAGTTGCTGCGGACACCGCAACTCTACAGTTATACCCGATACTTAGTCAGTATGCTCTCCTCCGGCAGACGCCGCTAATATTAAACGACACGACAAAGAGTGCGTGCGAGAGAGACAGAAAATCAGTCTGAGCGTGACGTCGGGCGCTGCGTAGCCACTGCAAATTGATTTGTTCCTATTGGCTATAAAAATGATCTGATCTGATTCAGATTCAGCGATCTGATAGATATGGTCATTATCTATGATTCTGTGTTTTTAGTTTTCTCGAATGTGCAATATTGTGGATGCAACAGATTTTCGTCCTTTGTGGGGGCGGAAGGGGTGGGGCGAAATTTTAAGATATACGTTTTATAGTGAGATCTAACAGGAGTGCGGATACCAAATTTGGTTACTCTAGCCTTAATAGTCTCTGAGATTTGTGAATATCCCCAGATTTTCATCCTTTGCGGGGGCGGAAGGGGGTGTGGCGAAATTTTGAAACAAACTCGTCTCGGTCCGATATATTAGGAGTGTGGATACCATATTTGGTTGCTCTAGCTTTAGTAGTCTCTGAGATCTAGGCGCTAATGTTTTACTCTAAGCAAAGCCGCCTATGCTACGTGTGTGTTAGAGAGAGACAGGGCGAGAAAAAATGAAATTGTTTTCTTGATTCTGGCTATAATAATTATACGATCTGGTTCAGATTTTGCACTCTAGAAGATATAGTCATCTTCTACGATTCTGCGTTTTTAGTTTTCTCGTATCGTCGAAATTGTGGATGCCACAGATTTTCGCCCTTTGTGGGAGCGAAAGTAGGCGGGGCAAAGTTTTGAAATATTCTTGTAGCAGTGACTGATCACAGAAGTCTGGATCCAAAACATCGTTGCTCTCGCTCTTATAGTCTTTGAGCACTAGGCGCTGAAGGGGACGGACAGACGGACAGAAGGACAGACGGACGGACGGACAGACGGACAGACAGACTTGGCTCAATCGACTCGGCTATTGATGCTGATCAAGAATATATATACTTTATGGGTTCGGAAACGATTCCTTTTGGACGTTACACACATCCACTTTTACCACAAATCTAATATACCCCAATACTCATTTTGAGTATCGGGTATAACAATACTCATGTTGAGTATCGGGTATAAATATAAACGAGGGGGAACGTTGTGAGTTGCTGCGGACACCGCAACTCTACAGTTATACCCGATACTTAGTCAGTATGCTCTCCTCCGGCAGACGCCGCTAATATTAAACGACACGACAAAGAGTGCGTGCGAGAGAGACAGAAAATCAGTCTGAGCGTGACGTCGGGCGCTGCGTAGCCACTGCAAATTGATTTGTTCCTATTGGCTATAAAAATGATCTGATCTGATCCAGATTCAGCAATCTGATAGATATGGTCATTATCTATGATTCTGTGTTTTTAGTTTTCTCGAATGTGCAATATTGTGGATGCAACAGATTTTCGTCCTTTGTGGGGGCGGAAGGGGGTGGGGCGAAATTTTAAGATATACGTTTTATAGTGAGATCTAACAGGAGTGCGGATACCAAATTTGGTTACTCTAGCCTTAATAGTCTCTGAGATTTGTGAATATCCCCAGATTTTCATCCTTTGCGGGGGCGGAAGGGGGTGTGGCGAAATTTTGAAACAAACTCGTCTCGGTCCGATATATTAGGAGTGTGGATACCAAATTTGGTTGCTCTAGCTTTTGTAGTCTCTGAGATCTAGGCGCTAATGTTTTACCCTAAGCAAAGCCGCCTATGCTACGTGTGTGTTAGAGAGAGACAGGGCGAGAAAAAATGAAATTGTTTTCTTGATGCTGGCTATAATAATAATACGATCCAATTCAAATTCTACTCTCTAATTTCATACAAAAAAACGTACCAACTACAACAACAACAACAACACCATTACAACATGAACACCAACAACAACAACAACATGAACATCAACATCTACAACAACCAAAACACAACACCAACAAAAACAACAACAACAACACTGTGGAAACTCCGGATGCTCCTGCACCCCAACTGCACCCAATCCACCTTTCCGCCTAACCTGCACACTCGCCTCCAACCCGACTCGAAACCCGATCACGCCCACGCCAACTCCAACGCCAACACCCATCCCACCCGATCGCCCGATCAGTCAGGCTTCGACAATTCGGGACATGGCTATTACGTTGCCACCGACGAGGATGATGGCGACATGCGCACCCGCGGCAATGGAAATGGTAACGGCTACGCCTATAGCCGGCCCCCTCAATCGCTCTCCTCGCCCAGCGGCCGCTTGGCCGGAAATTGTCCCTATGGCGGAGGCTCCAAGGTCTCATCCTCGGCCATAAGCAGCGAGAGCTCCCGCGGCGGAGGACATACCAGTGTCCTAGGATCAGATGCTGGCATCAAGCCCAATGGCCAGGGCAGCTGGACCTATCTGGGGGACCAGGATAAATCCGAGGGCAGCGGCAGCAGCAGCGGAGGGAGCAATGGAGGAGGGAGTGGCTCATCGGGTAGCGCTAGCATGAGCAGCGGCAGCAGTCGGGATCGAGAAAGGGAACGGGATCGGGACCGCGATGCACAGAGGTAAGTTGCAGTGGGTGCTGCCCCTCGCCGGCTCCTGCAACTCCTGTCCACAGCTCCAGCTTCCAGCACTCGTCGCAGCCAGGAATCGGTCAAAGCATTAAGATAGGCTTGCTCTCTTCTCGCCCCTTGTAGCTCTTCCTATGGTGGCCGACCGCGTCCTCTAGGCGTCAGCTATCTGCTCGAAGCTATCCAAGCGACCCGGCGAGTCCTGCCAGCGGTGGTGGTGAAATTAATGGTGAGGGAATGCCCATTCCCGCGGCCCAGACGGCCTCCGAGGGCAATCCCGGCAAGACAATGGACAATGCAAGGCAATAGCTCCGTTAGCGGAACCGAAACCAGATCCTGCCCCGATGCGAGCTCCTGCTGGGAATGGCAGCGCAAAGTGTAACCTACCTTCCGTATTTATGTGTTCTTCGTAAGTCTCCAAAGAAACTATTTATGTGTGCGTGCACGCTTTGCTCAAATAAACAATCTTCAAAGATCCTCAAGGACTCGGAGTTTCGCTGGGATTAAGGGGGAATGAAACGACATATTTTTCAGGGTGAAAGTACAGTTTGCTTTATTGTTTAAGTTTTTAATTCTTAACTATGATTCAATACGGTTCTTTTAGGTCAAATACTATATTCTCCCTTTTTGAGAATCGCGTCCCTGAGCAAAATATAAAACAATCACAAAAGTACACAAAATGAAAACCCAAAGAAAGTATACGGTAAATCAGTGATTAAGAAAATATATGAAACAACATATAAGTAAATGGAAACAAATAAAACGAGGGGGAACGTTGTGAGTTGCTGCGGACACCGCAACTCTACAGTTATACCCGATACTAAGTCCGTATGGCTCTACTTCGACAGACGCCGCAAATATTAAACGACACGACAAGGAGTGCGTGCGAGAGAGACAGAAAATCAGTCTGAGCGTGACGTCGGGTGCTGCGTAGCCAGTGCAAATTGATTTGTTCCTTTTGGCTATAAAAATGATCTGATCTGATCCAGATTCAGCAATCTGATATATATGATCATTATCTATGATTCTGCGTTTTTAGTTTTCTCGTATCCTCAATATTGTGGATGCAACAGATTTTCGTCTTTTGTGGGGCGGAAGGGGGTGGGGCGAAATTTTAAGATATACGTTTTATAGTGAGATCTAACAGGAGTGCGGATACCAAATTTGGTTACTCTAGACTTAACAGTCTCTGAGATTTGTGAATATCCCCAGATTTTCATCCTTTGCGGGGCGGAAGGGGGTGTGGCGAAATTTTGAAACAAACTCGTCTCGGTCCGATATATTAGGAGTGTGGATACCATATTTGGTTGCTCTAGCTTTAGTAGTCTCTGAGATCTAGGCGCTAATGTTTTACTCTAAGCAAAGCCGCCTATGCTACGTGTGTGTTAGAGAGAGACAGGGCGAGAAAAAATGAAATTGTTTTCTTGATTCTGGCTATAATAATTATACGATCTGGTTCAGATTTTGCACTCTAGAAGATATAGTCATCTTCTACGATTCTGCGTTTTTAGTTTTCTCGTATCGTCGAAATTGTGGATGCCACAGATTTTCGCCCTTTGTGGGAGCGAAAGTAGGCGGGGCAAAGTTTTGAAATATTCTTGTAGCAGTGACTGATCACAGAAGTCTGGATCCAAAACATCGTTGCTCTCGCTCTTATAGTCTTTGAGCACTAGGCGCTGAAGGGGACGGACAGACGGACAGAAGGACAGACGGACGGACGGACAGACGGACAGACAGACTTGGCTCAATCGACTCGGCTATTGATGCTGATCAAGAATATATATACTTTATGGGGTCGGAAACGATTCCTTTTGGACGTTACACACATCCACTTTTACCACAAATCTAATATACCCCAATACTCATTTTGAGTATCGGGTATAACAATACTCATGTTGAGTATCGGGTATAAATATAAACGAGGGGGAACGTTGTGAGTTGCTGCGGACACCGCAACTCTACAGTTATACCCGATACTTAGTCAGTATGCTCTCCTCCGGCAGACGCCGCTAATATTAAACGACACGACAAAGAGTGCGTGCGAGAGAGACAGAAAATCAGTCTGAGCGTGACGTCGGGCGCTGCGTAGCCACTGCAAATTGATTTGTTCCTATTGGCTATAAAAATGATCTGATCTGATCCAGATTCAGCAATCTGATAGATATGGTCATTATCTATGATTCTGTGTTTTTAGTTTTCTCGAATGTGCAATATTGTGGATGCAACAGATTTTCGTCCTTTGTGGGGGCGGAAGGGGGTGGGGCGAAATTTTAAGATATACGTTTTATAGTGAGATCTAACAGGAGTGCGGATACCAAATTTGGTTACTCTAGCCTTAATAGTCTCTGAGATTTGTGAATATCCCCAGATTTTCATCCTTTGCGGGGGCGGAAGGGGGTGTGGCGAAATTTTGAAACAAACTCGTCTCGGTCCGATATATTAGGAGTGTGGATACCAAATTTGGTTGCTCTAGCTTTTGTAGTCTCTGAGATCTAGGCGCTAATGTTTTACTCTAAGCAAAGCCGCCTATGCTACGTGTGTGTTAGAGAGAGACAGGGCGAGAAAAAATGAAATTGTTTTCTTGATGCTGGCTATAATAATAATACGATCCAATTCAAATTCTACTCTCTAATTTCATACAAAAAAACGTACCAACTACAACAACAACAACAACACCATTACAACATGAACACCAACAACAACAACAACATGAACATCAACATCTACAACAACCAAAACACAACACCAACAAAAACAACAACAACAACACTGTGGAAACTCCGGATGCTCCTGCACCCCAACTGCACCCAATCCACCTTTCCGCCTAACCTGCACACTCGCCTCCAACCCGACTCGAAACCCGATCACGCCCACGCCAACTCCAACGCCAACACCCATCCCACCCGATCGCCCGATCAGTCAGGCTTCGACAATTCGGGACATGGCTATTACGTTGCCACCGACGAGGATGATGGCGACATGCGCACCCGCGGCAATGGAAATGGTAACGGCTACGCCTATAGCCGGCCCCCTCAATCGCTCTCCTCGCCCAGCGGCCGCTTGGCCGGAAATTGTCCCTATGGCGGAGGCTCCAAGGTCTCATCCTCGGCCATAAGCAGCGAGAGCTCCCGCGGCGGAGGACATACCAGTGTCCTAGGATCAGATGCTGGCATCAAGCCCAATGGCCAGGGCAGCTGGACCTATCTGGGGGACCAGGATAAATCCGAGGGCAGCGGCAGCAGCAGCGGAGGGAGCAATGGAGGAGGGAGTGGCTCATCGGGTAGCGCTAGCATGAGCAGCGGCAGCAGTCGGGATCGAGAAAGGGAACGGGATCGGGACCGCGATGCACAGAGGTAAGTTGCAGTGGGTGCTGCCCCTCGCCGGCTCCTGCAACTCCTGTCCACAGCTCCAGCTTCCAGCACTCGTCGCAGCCAGGAATCGGTCAAAGCATTAAGATAGGCTTGCTCTCTTCTCGCCCCTTGTAGCTCTTCCTATGGTGGCCGACCGCGTCCTCTAGGCGTCAGCTATCTGCTCGAAGCTATCCAAGCGACCCGGCGAGTCCTGCCAGCGGTGGTGGTGAAATTAATGGTGAGGGAATGCCCATTCCCGCGGCCCAGACGGCCTCCGAGGGCAATCCCGGCAAGACAATGGACAATGCAAGGCAATAGCTCCGTTAGCGGAACCGAAACCAGATCCTGCCCCGATGCGAGCTCCTGCTGGGAATGGCAGCGCAAAGTGTAACCTACCTTCCGTATTTATGTGTTCTTCGTAAGTCTCCAAAGAAACTATTTATGTGTGCGTGCACGCTTTGCTTAAATAAACAATCTTCAAAGATCCTCAAGGACTCGGAGTTTCGCTGGGATTAAGGGGGAATGAAACGACATATTTTTCAGGGTGAAAGTACAGTTTGCTTTATTGTTTAAGTTTTTAATTCTTAACTATGATTCAATACGGTTCTTTTAGGTCAAATACTATATTCTCCCTTTTTGAGAATCGCGTCCCTGAGCAAAATATAAAACAATCACAAAAGTACACAAAATGAAAACCCAAAGAAAGTATACGGTAAATCAGTGATTAAGAAAATATATGAAACAACATATAAGTAAATGGAAACAAATAAAACGAGGGGGAACGTTGTGAGTTGCTGCGGACACCGCAACTCTACAGTTATACCCGATACTAAGTCCGTATGGCTCTACTTCGACAGACGCCGCAAATATTAAACGACACGACAAGGAGTGCGTGCGAGAGAGACAGAAAATCAGTCTGAGCGTGACGTCGGGTGCTGCGTAGCCAGTGCAAATTGATTTGTTCCTTTTGGCTATAAAAATGATCTGATCTGATCCAGATTCAGCAATCTGATATATATGATCATTATCTATGATTCTGCGTTTTTAGTTTTCCCGTATCCTCAATATTGTGGATGCAACAGATTTTCGTCTTTTGTGGGGGCGGAAGGGGGTGGGGCGAAATTTTAAGATATACGTTTTATAGTGAGATCTAACAGGAGTGCGGATACCAAATTTGGTTACTCTAGACTTAACAGTCTCTGAGATTTGTGAATATCCCCAGATTTTCATCCTTTGCGGGGCGGAAGGGGGTGTGGCGAAATTTTGAAACAAACTCGTCTCGGTCCGATATATTAGGAGTGTGGATACCATATTTGGTTGCTCTAGCTTTAGTAGTCTCTGAGATCTAGGCGCTAATGTTTTACTCTAAGCAAAGCCGCCTATGCTACGTGTGTGTTAGAGAGAGACAGGGCGAGAAAAAATGAAATTGTTTTCTTGATTCTGGCTATAATAATTATACGATCTGGTTCAGATTTTGCACTCTAGAAGATATAGTCATCTTCTACGATTCTGCGTTTTTAGTTTTCTCGTATCGTCGAAATTGTGGATGCCACAGATTTTCGCCCTTTGTGGGGGCGAAAGTAGGCGGGGGAAAGTTTTGAAATATTCTTGTAGCAGTGACTGATCACAGAAGTCTGGATCCAAAACATCGTTGCTCTCGCTCTTATAGTCTTTGAGCACTAGGCGCTGAAGGGGACGGACAGACGGACAGAAGGACAGACGGACGGACGGACAGACGGACAGACAGACTTGGCTCCATCGACTCGGCTATTGATGCTGATCAAGAATATATATACTTTATGGGGTCGGAAACGATTCCTTTTGGACGTTACACACATCCACTTTTACCACAAATCTAATATACCCCAATACTCATTTTGAGTATCGGGTATAACAATACTCATGTTGAGTATCGGGTATAAATATAAACGAGGGGGAACGTTGTGAGTTGCTGCGGACACCGCAACTCTACAGTTATACCCGATACTTAGTCAGTATGCTCTCCTCCGGCAGACGCCGCTAATATTAAACGACACGACAAAGAGTGCGTGCGAGAGAGACAGAAAATCAGTCTGAGCGTGACGTCGGGCGCTGCGTAGCCACTGCAAATTGATTTGTTCCTATTGGCTACAAAAATGATCTCATCTGATCCAGATTAAGCAATCTGATAGATATAGTCATAATCTATGATTCTGTGTTTTTAGTTTTCTCGAATGTGCAATATTGTGGATGCAACAGATTTTCGTCCTTTGTGGGGGCGGAAGAGGGTGGGGCGAAATTTTAAGATATACGTTTTATAGTGAGATCTAACAGGAGTGCGGATACCAAATTTGGTTACTCTAGCCTTAATAGTCTCTGAGATTTGTGAATATCCCCAGATTTTCATCCTTTGCGGGGGCGGAAGGGGGTGTGGCGAAATTTTGAAACAAACTCGTCTCGGTCCGATATATTAGGAGTGTGGATACCAAATTTGGTTGCTCTAGCTTTTGTAGTCTCTGAGATCTAGGCGCTAATGTTTTACTCTAAGCAAAGCCGCCTATGCTACGTGTGTGTTAGAGAGAGACAGGGCGAGAAAAAATGAAATTGATTTCTTGATGCTGGCTATAATAATAATACGATCCAATTCAATTTCTACTCTCTAATTTCATACAAAAAAACGTACCAACTACAACAACAACAACAACACCATTACAACATGAACACCAACAACAACCAAAACACAACACCAACAAAAACAACAACAACAACACTGTGGAAACTCCGGATGCTCCTGCACCCCAACTGCACCCAATCCACCTTTCCGCCTAACCTGCACACTCGCCTCCAACCCGTCTCGAAACCCGATCACGCCCACGCCAACTCCAACGCCAACCCCCATCCCACCCGATCGCCCGATCAGTCAGGCTTCGACAATTCGGGACATGGCTATTACGTTGCCACCGACGAGGATGATGGCGACATGCGCACCCGCGGCAATGGAAATGGTAACGGCTACGCCTATAGCCGGCCCCCTCAATCGCTCTCCTCGCCCAGCGGCCGCTTGGCCGGAAATTGTCCCTATGGCGGAGGCTCCAAGGTCTCATCCTCGGCCATAAGCAGCGAGAGCTCCCGCGGCGGAGGACATACCAGTGTCCTAGGATCAGATGCTGGCATCAAGCCCAATGGCCAGGGCAGCTGGACCTATCTGGGGGACCAGGATAAATCCGAGGGCAGCGGCAGCAGCAGCGGAGGGAGCAATGGAGGAGGGAGTGGCTCATCGGGTAGCGCTAGCATGAGCAGCGGCAGCAGTCGGGATCGAGAAAGGGAACGGGATCGGGACCGCGATGCACAGAGGTAAGTTGCAGTGGGTGCTGCCCCTCGCCGGCTCCTGCAACTCCTGTCCACAGCTCCAGCTTCCAGCACTCGTCGCAGCCAGGAATCGGTCAAAGCATTAAGATAGGCTTGCTCTCTTCTCGCCCCTTGTAGCTCTTCCTATGGTGGCCGACCGCGTCCTCTAGGCGTCAGCTATCTGCTCGAAGCTATCCAAGCGACCCGGCGAGTCCTGCCAGCGGTGGTGGTGAAATTAATGGTGAGGGAATGCCCATTCCCGCGGCCCAGACGGCCTCCGAGGGCAATCCCGGCAAGACAATGGACAATGCAAGGCAATAGCTCCGTTAGCGGAACCGAAACCAGATCCTGCCCCGATGCGAGCTCCTGCTGGGAATGGCAGCGCAAAGTGTAACCTACCTTCCGTATTTATGTGTTCTTCGTAAGTCTCCAAAGAAACTATTTATGTGTGCGTGCACGCTTTGCTCAAATAAACAATCTTCAAAGATCCTCAAGGACTCGGAGTTTCGCTGGGATTAAGGGGGAATGAAACGACATATTTTTCAGGGTGAAAGTACAGTTTGCTTTATTGTTTAAGTTTTTAATTCTTAACTATGATTCAATACGGTTCTTTTAGGTCAAATACTATATTCTCCCTTTTTGAGAATCGCGTCCCTGAGCAAAATATAAAACAATCACAAAAGTACACAAAATGAAAACCCAAAGAAAGTATACGGTAAATCAGTGATTAAGAAAATATATGAAACAACATATAAGTAAATGGAAACAAATAAAACGAGGGGGAACGTTGTGAGTTGCTGCGGACACCGCAACTCTACAGTTATACCCGATACTAAGTCCGTATGGCTCTACTTCGACAGACGCCGCAAATATTAAACGACACGACAAGGAGTGCGTGCGAGAGAGACAGAAAATCAGTCTGAGCGTGACGTCGGGTGCTGCGTAGCCAGTGCAAATTTATTTGTTTCTTTTGGCTATAAAAATGATCTGATCTGATCCAGATTCAGCAATCTGATATATATGATCATTATCTATGATTCTGCGTTTTTAGTTTTCTCGTATCCTCAATATTGTGGATGCAACAGATTTTCGTCTTTTGTGGGGGCGGAAGGGGGTGGGGCGAAATTTTAAGATATACGTTTTATAGTGAGATCTAACAGGAGTGCGGATACCAAATTTGGTTACTCTAGACTTAACAGTCTCTGAGATTTGTGAATATCCCCAGATTTTCATCCTTTGCGGGGGCGGAAGGGGGTGTGGCGAAATTTTGAAACAAACTCGTCTCGGTCCGATATATTAGGAGTGTGGATACCATATTTGGTTGCTCTAGCTTTAGTAGTCTCTGAGATCTAGGCGCTAATGTTTTACTCTAAGCAAAGCCGCCTATGCTACGTGTGTGTTAGAGAGAGACAGGGCGAGAAAAAATGAAATTGTTTTCTTGATTCTGGCTATAATATTTATAAAATCTGGTTCAGATTTTGCACTCTAGAAGATATAGTCATCTTCTACGATTCTGCGTTTTTAGTTTTCTCGTATCGTCGAAATTGTGGATGCCACAGATTTTCGCCCTTTGTGGGGGCGAAAGTAGGCGGGGCAAAGTTTTGAAATATTCTTGTAGCAGTGACTGATCACAGAAGTCTGGATCCAAAACATCGTTGCTCTCGCTCTTATAGTCTTTGAGCACTAGGCGCTGAAGGGGACGGACAGACGGACAGAAGGACAGACGGACGGACGGACAGACGGACAGACAGACTTGGCTCCATCGACTCGGCTATTGATGCTGATCAAGAATATATATACTTTATGGGGTCGGAAACGATTCCTTTTGGACGTTACACACATCCACTTTTACCACAAATCTAATATACCCCAATACTCATTTTGAGTATCGGGTATAACAATACTCATGTTGAGTATCGGGTATAAATATAAACGAGGGGGAACGTTGTGAGTTGCTGCGGACACCGCAACTCTACAGTTATACCCGATACTTAGTCAGTATGCTCTCCTCCGGCAGACGCCGCTAATATTAAACGACACGACAAAGAGTGCGTGCGAGAGAGACAGAAAATCAGTCTGAGCGTGACGTCGGGCGCTGCGTAGCCACTGCAAATTGATTTGTTCCTATTGGCTACAAAAATGATCTCATCTGATCCAGATTAAGCAATCTGATAGATATGGTCATTATCTATGATTCTGTGTTTTTAGTTTTCTCGAATGTGCAATATTGTGGATGCAACAGATTTTCGTCCTTTGTGGGGGCGGAAGGGGGTGGGGCGAAATTTTAAGATAAACGTTTTATAGTGAGATCTAACAGGAGTGCGGATACCAAATTTGGTTACTCTAGCCTTAATAGTCTCTTAGATTTGTGAATATCCCCAGATTTTCATCCTTTGCGGGGGCGGAAGGGGGTGTGGCGAAATTTTGAAACAAACTCGTCTCCGTCCGATATATTAGGAGTGTGGATACCATATTTGGTTGCTCTAGCTTTAGTAGTCTCTGAGATCTAGGCGCTAATGTTTTACTCTAAGAAAAGCCGCCTATGCTACGTGTGTGTTAGAGAGAGACAGGGCGAGAAAAAATGAAATTGTTTTCTTGATGCTGGCTATAATAATAATACGATCCAATTCAAATTCTACTCTCTAATTTCATACAAAAAAACGTACCAACTACAACAACAACAACAACACCATTACAACATGAAACCCAACAACAACAACAACACGAACATCAACATCTACAACAACCAAAACACAACACCAACAAAAACAACAACAACAACACTGTGGAAACTCCGGATGCTCCTGCACCCCAACTGCACCCAATCCACCTTTCCGCCTAACCTGCACACTCGCCTTCAACCCGACTCGAAACCCGATCACGCCCACGCCAACTCCAACGCCAACACCCATCCCACCCGATCGCCCGATCAGTCAGGCTTCGACAATTCGGGACATGGCTATTACGTTGCCACCGACGAGGATGATGGCGACATGCGCACCCGCGGCAATGGAAATGGTAACGGCTACGCCTATAGCCGGCCCCCTCAATCGCTCTCCTCGCCCTGCGGCCGCTTGGCCGGAAATTGTCCCTATGGCGGAGGCTCCAAGGTCTCATCCTCGGCCATAAGCAGCGAGAGCTCCCGCGGCGGAGGACATACCAGTGTCCTGGGATCAGATGCTGGCATCAAGCCCAATGGCCAGGGCAGCTGGACCTATCTGGGGGACCAGGATAAATCCGAGGGCAGCGGCAGCAGCAGCGGAGGGAGCAATGGAGGAGGGAGTGGCTCATCGGGTAGCGCTAGCATGAGCAGCGGCAGTAGTCGGGATCGAGAAAGGGAACGGGATCGGGACCGCGATGCACAGAGGTAAGTTGCAGTGGGTGCTGCCCCTCGCCGGCTCCTGCAACTCCTGTCCACAGCTCCAGCTTCCAGCACTCGTCGCAGCCAGGAATCGGTCAAAGCATTAAGATAGGCTTGCTCTCTTCTCGCCCCTTGTAGCTCTTCCTATGGTGGCCGACCGCGTCCTCTAGGCGTCAGCTATCTGCTCGAACGCGACTCGGGCAATGCCGCAGACGCCTCCTCGGATGGCCCAAGCGACCCGGCGAGTCCTGCCGGCGGTGGTGGTGAAATTAATGGTGAGGGAATGCCCATTCCCGCGGCCCAGACGGCCTCCGAGGGCAATCCCGGCAAGACAATGGACAATGCAAGGCAATAGCTCCGTTAGCGGAACCGAAACCAGATCCTGCCCCGATGCGAGCTCCTGCTGGGAATGGCAGCGCAAAGTGAAACCTACCTTCCGTATTTATGTGTACTTCGTAAGTCTCCAAAGAAACTATTTATGTGTGCGTGCACGCTTTGCTCAAATAAACAATCTTAAAAGATCCTCAAGGACTCGGAGTTTCGCTGGGATTAAGGGGGAATGAAACGACATATTTTTCAGGGTGAAAGTACAGTTTGCTTTATTGTTTAAGTTTTTAATTCTTAACTATGATTCAATACGGTTCTTTTAGGTCAAATACTATATTCTCCCTTTTTGAGAATCGCGTCCCTGAGCAAAATATAAAACAATCACAAAAGTACACAAAATGAAAACCCAAAGAAAGTATACGGTAAATCAGTGATTAAGAAAATATATGAAATAACATATAAGTAAATGGAAACAAATAAAACGAGGGGGAACGTTGTGAGTTGCTGCGGACACCGCAACTCTACAGTTATACCCGATACTAAGTCCGTATGGCTCTACTCCGGCAGACGCCGCAAATATTAAACGACACGACAAGGAGTGCGTGCGAGAGAGACAGAAAATCAGTCTGAGCGTGACGTCGGGTGCTGCGTAGCCAGTGCAAATTGATTTTTTCCTTTTGGCTATAAAAATGATCTGATCTGATCCAGATTCAGCAATCTGATATATATGATCATTATCTATGATTCTGCGTTTTTAGTTTTCTCGTATCCTCAATATTGTGGATGCAACAGATTTTCGTCCTTTGTGGGGGCGGAAGGGGGTACGGCGAAATTTTAAGATAAACGTTTTATAGTGAGATCTAACAGGAGTGCGGATACCAAATTTGGTTACTCTAGCCTTAATAGTCTCTGAGATTTGTGAATATCCCCAGATTTTCATCCTTTGCGGGGGCGGAAGGGGGGGGGGCGAAATTTTGAAACAAACTCGTCTCGGTCCGATATATTAGGAGTGTGGATACCAAATTTGGTTGCTCTAGCTTTTGTAGTCTCTGAGATCTAGGCGCTAATGTTTTACTCTAAGCAAAGCCGCCTATGCTACGTGTGTGTTAGAGAGAGACAGGGCGAGAAAAAATGAAATTGTTTTCTTGATGCTGGCTATAATAATAATACGATCCAATTCAAATTCTACTCTCTAATTTCATACAAAAAAACGTACCAACTACAACAACAACAACAACACCATTACAACATGAACACCAACAACAACAGCAACATGAACATCAACATCTACAACAACCAAAACACAACACCAACAAAAACAAAAACAACATCACTGTGGAAACTCCGGATTCTCCTGCACCCCAACTGCACCCAATCCACCTTTCCGCCTAACCTGCACACTCGCCTCCAACCCGACTCGAAACCCGATCACGCCCACGCCAACTCCAACGCCAACACCCATCCCACCCGATCGCCCGATCAGTCAGGCTTCGACAATTCGGGACATGGCTATTACGTTGCCACCGACGAGGATGATGGCGACATGCGCACCCGCGGCAATGGAAATGGTAACGGCTACGCCTATAGCCGGCCCCCTCAATCGCTGTCCTCGCCCTGCGGCCGCTTGGCCGGAAATTGTCCCTATGGCGGAGGCTCCAAGGTCTCATCCTCGGCCATAAGCAGCGAGAGCTCCCGCGGCGGAGGACATACCAGTGTCCTGGGATCATATGCTGGCATCAAGCCCAATGGCCAGGGCAGCTGGACCTATCTGGGGGACCAGGATAAATCCGAGGGCAGCGGCAGCAGCAGCGGAGGGAGCAATGGAGGAGGGAGTGGCTCATCGGGTAGCGCTAGCATGAGCAGCGGCAAAAGTCGGGATCGAGAAAGGGAACGGGATCGGGACCGCGATGCACAGAGGTAAGTTGCAGTGGGTGCTGCCCCTCGCCGGCTCCTGCATCTCCTGTCCACAGCTCCAGCTTCCAGCACTCGTCGCAGCCAGGAATCGGTCAAAGCATTAAGATAGGCTTGCTCTCTTCTCGCCCCTTGTAGCTCTTCCTATGGTGGCCGACCGCGTCCTCTAGGCGTCAGCTATCTGCTCGAACGCGACTCGGGCAATGCCGCAGACGCCTCCTCGGATGGCCCAAGCGACCCGGCGAGTCCTGCCGGCGGTGGTGGTGAAATTAATGGTGAGGGAATGCCCATTCCCGCGGCCCAGACTGCCTCCGAGGGCAATCCCGGCAAGACAATGGACAATGCAAGGCAATAGCTCCGTTAGCGGAACCGAAACCAGATCCTGCCCCGATGCGAGCTCCTGCTGGGAATGGCAGCGCAAAGTGTAACCTACCTTCCGTATTTATGTGTACTTCGTAAGTCTCCAAAGAAACTATTTATGTGTGCGTGCACGCTTTGCTCAAATAAACAATCTTCAAAGATCCTCAAGGACTCGGAGTTTCGCTGGGATTAAGGGGGAATGAAACGACATATTTTTCAGGGTGAAAGTACAGTTTGCTTTATTGTTTAAGTTTTTAATTCTTAACTATGATTCAATACGGTTCTTTTAGGTCAAATACTATATTCTCCCTTTTTGAGAATCGCGTCCCTGAGCAAAATATAAAACAATCACAAAAGTACACAAAATGAAAACCCAAAGAAAGTATACGGTAAATCAGTGATTAAGAAAATATATGAAACAACATATAAGTAAATGGAAACAAATAAAACGAGGGGGAACGTTGTGAGTTGCTGCGGACACCGCAACTCTACAGTTATACCCGATACTAAGTCCGTATGGCTCTACTCCGGCAGACGCCGCAATTATTAAACGACACGACAAGGAATGCGTGCGAGAGAGACAGAAAATCAGTCTGAGCGTGACGTCGGGTGCTGCGTAGCCAGTGCAAATTGATTTGTTCCTTCTGGCTATAAAAATGATCTGATCTGAACCAGATTCAGCAATCTGATATATATGATCATTATCTATGATTCTGCGTTTTTAGTTTTCTCGTATCCTCAATATTGTGGATGCAACAGATTTTCGTCTTTTGTGGGGGCGGAAGGGGGTGGGGCGAAATTTTAAGATATACGTTTTATAGTGAGATCTAACAGGAGTGCGGATACCGAATTACTCTAGCCTTAATAGTCTCTGAGATTTGTGCATATCCCCATCCTTTGCGGGGGCGGAAGGGGGTGTGGCGAAATTTTGAAACAAACTCGTCTCGGTCCGATATATAAGGAGTGTAGATACCAAATTTGGTTGCTCTAGCTTTTATAGTCTCTGAGATCTAGGCGCTAATGTTTTACTCTAAGCAAAGCCGGCTATGCTACGTGTGTGTTAGAGAGAGACAGGGCGAGAAAAAATGAAATTGTTTTCTTGATTCTGGCTATAATAATTATACGATCTGGTTCAGATTTTGCACTCTAGAAGATATAGTCATCTTCTACGATTCTGCGTTTTTAGTTTTCTTGTATCGTCGAAATTGTGGATGCCACAGATTTTCGCCCTTTGTGGGGGCGGAAGTAGGCGGGGCAAAGTTTTGAAATATTCTTGTAGCAGTGACATATCACAGAAGTCTGGATCCAAAACATCGTTGCTCTCGCTCTTATAGTCTTTGAGCACTAGGCGCTGAAGGGGACGGACAGACGGACAGAAGGACAGACGGACGGACGGACAGACGGACAGACAGACATGGCTCAATCGACTCGGCTATTGATGCTGATCAAGAATATATATACTTTATGGGGTCGGAAACGATTCCTTCTGGACGTTACACACATCCACTTTTACCACAAATCTAATACAGCCCAATACTTATTTTGAGTATCGGGTATAAAAATAAACTAATCACAGAATTATAGTAAATCAATTTAACTAAATAATTGACTAATAAAATATGTATAAAAATCATACTAAGATACAAAAAGAATAAATATTAAACATAAAGAAATACCAAAAAATTATGAAAAAATATGAATTAACAACGTACCGACGAAAATAATTATAATAAGAAGAACAAAATTAATATTATTGATAAAATTAACGAGGGGGAACGTTGTGAGTTGCTGCGGACACCGCAACTCTACGGTTATACCCGATACTAAGTCAGTATGGCTCTCCTCCGGCAGACGCCGCTAATAGTAAACGACACGACAAAGAGTGCGTGCGAGAGAGACAGAAAATCAGTCTGAGCGTGACGTCAGGCGCTGCGTAGCCAGTGCAAATTGATTTGTTCCTATTGGCTATAAAAATGATCTGATCTGATCCAGATTCAGCAATCTGATAGATATGGTCATTATCTATGATTCTGCGTTGTGGATGCAACAGATTTTCGTCCGTTGTGGCGGCGGGAGGGGGTATGGCGAAATTTGGACACGAAACGGTCAAGGTCCGATATCACAGGAGTGTGGATACCAAATTTGGTTGCTCTGGCTCTTATAGGTTCTGAGATCCTTGAACTCATATTTTGCAATTGACAAAGCCGACCATGAAACCTGTGTGTTAGAGAGAGACAGAGCGAGAAAGAATGAAATTGTTTTCTTGATTCTGGCTATAATAATTATACGATCTGGTTGAGATATTACACTCTAGAACATATAGTCATCCTCTACGGTTCTGCGTTTTTGGTTTTATCGTATATTTCAAAATGTGGATGCCACAGATTTTCGTTCTTTGTGGGGGCGGAAGTAGGCGGGGCGAAGTTTTGAAATTTTTTTGTAGCAGTGACATATCACAGAAGTCTGGATCCAAAACATCGTTGCTCTAGCTCTTATAGTCTTTGAGCACTAGGCGCTGAAGGGGACGGACGGACGGACGGACGGACGGACGGACGGACGGACGGACGGACGGACGGACAGACGGACAGACAGACAGGGCTCAATCGACTCGGCTATTGATGCTGATCAAGAATATATATACTTTATGGGGTCGGAAACGATTCCTTCTGGACGTTACACACATCCACTTTTTCCACAAATCTAATATACCCCAATATTCATTTTGAGTATCGGGTATAAAAAAAAAAATATAGAATAGATAACATATATGTATATAGAATCTCCCTTTTCTGCCAATGTAAGGCAACCATAATGTTTCCCCTTAGTCGATAATTTAAATTTAAACTTAATTTATAGTCAAGAGTATTATGCTTTAGCTCTACCCACTCCCTCTCCCCCCTCTGGCAAACGGACTGTTGCCAAAGTGGAGAGATTTCCCCATATGGACGATTGCGCCGGCAGCACTGCCGGCAATGGAGATTTCGTGCTGTTTAAAGCATCGTATTTGCTGACTACGGCTGCTGTTAGCAACCGTAGACAGCTATTTACATACATTTATATTAAGTAACAGCCTCAACAAATTGTACCTAAAATGCTATATTAAGTATTGGTATAAATAAAGTCCCCATAGCGTAACGTAACTCTGGCTCCCCTAACCTGCTGGATCAGGCCAAGGCGCGAGCTGGGTTACGTTACGTTATGCTAGTTACGTATCGCCACCGCTGCATACGACACACGAAAGAGCTACTGCTCCTCCAGCTCAGATGAGCAGCTATGCCGATGCACTCCGCACAAGGCAGCCAGCGAGTCATTCCCAGCCTCTTCCAGGGAGGCAGGTATGGCAGTCGGTTCCACCCACAGCGACCACAGCTGGATTCCAGCCCACAGCGAGTAATCAGAGCGTCCATCCTAGCGATGAACTCAGCCAGAAGCTGGACTACCTCATCACACTGCTGACACAGGAGCGGATCCAGCATGCGGCCGCCGCTGCTGAGGCCACTCAGAAACTGGAAGAGAAAATGGATCTACTAATCGCACAAATGACCAAGCTGACAGATTGTCTATATGCTGGCATTCAGGCGAATTCTCATGCCAGGAATGTATAGTGCTGGTACTAGGTGCTCTACCCGCCATAGCACTCGCGGCAGAGCGAGGTCAGCCAAGCCAACGAAAGCGCACACAGACAGAAACAAACAAGCAAAAGCTCTGGCTGCCCTGGACCAGTGGGCAGAAGAGAATTGAAAACAAGTCAAAAACAAATAGAAAAAAAACGAGGTGGAACGTTGTGAGTTGCTGCGGACACCGCAACTCTACAGTTATACCCGATACTAAGTCAGTATGGCTCTCTCCGGCAGACACCGCTAATATTGAATGACACGACAAAGAGTGCGTGCGAGAGAGACAGAAAATCAGTCTGAGCGTGACGTCGGCGGCTGCGTAGCCACTGCAAATTGATTTGTTCCTTTTGGCTACAAAAAAGATCCGATCTGATCCAGATTCAGCAATCTGATAGATATGGTCATTATCTATGATTCTGCGTTTTTAGTTTTCTCGAATGTGCAATATTGTGGATGCAACAGATGTTCGTCCTTTGTGAGGGCGGAAGGGGGTGGGGCGAAATTCTGAGATATACGTTTTGTAGTGAGATCTAACAGAAGTGCGGATACCAAATTTGGTTACTCTAGCTTTAATAGTCTCTGAGATTTGTGGATGCCCCAGATTTTCGTCCTTTGCGGGGGCGGAAGGGGGTGTGGCGAAATTTGGACACGAAACGGTCAAGGTCCGATATCACAGGAGTGTGGATACCAAATTTGGTTGCTCTGGCTCTTATAGGTTCTGAGATCCTTGAACTCATATTTTTCAATTGGCAAAACCGACTATGAAACCTGTGTGTTAGAGAGAGACAGAGCGAGAAAGAATGAAATTGTTTTCTTGATTCTGGCTATAATAATTATACGATCTGGTTGATATTTTACACTCTAGAACATATAGTCATCCTCTACGATTCTGCGTTTTTGGTTTTATCGTATCTTTAAAAATGTAGATGCCACAGATTTTTGTCCTTTGTGGGGACGGAAGTGGGCGGGGCGAAGTTTTGAAATATTTTTGTAGCAGTGACATATCACAGAAGTCTGGATCCAAAACATCGTTGCTCTAGCTCTTATAGTCTTTGAGCACTAGGCGCTGAAGGGGACGGACAGACGGACGGACGGACAGACGGACAGACGGACAGACAGACATGGCTCAATCGACTCGGCTATTGATGCTGATCAAGAATATATATACTTTATGGGGTCGGAAACGATTCCTTCTGGACGTTACACACATCCACTTTTACCACAAATCTAATATACCCCAATACTCATTTTGAGTATCGGGTATAAAAATAAACTAATCACAGAATTATAGTAAATCAATTTAACTAAATAATTGACTAATAAAATATGTATAAAAATCATACTAAGATACAAAAAGAATAAATATTAAACGAGGGGGAACGCTGTGAGTTGCTGCGGACACCGCAACTCTACAGTTATACCCGATACTAAGTCAGTATGGCTCTCCTCCGGCAGACGCCGCTAATATTAAACGACACGACAAAGAGTGAGTGCGAGAGAGACAGAAAATCAGTCTGAGCGTGACGTCGGGCGCTGCGTAGCCACTGCAAATTGATTTGTTCCTATTGGCTATAAAAATGATCTGATCTGATCCAGATCAGCAATCTGATAGATATGGTCATTATCTATGATTCTGCGTTTTTAGTTTTCTCGAATGTGCAATATTGTGGATGCAACAGATTTTCGTCCTTTGTGGGGGCGGAAGGGGGTGGGGCGAAATTTTGAGATATACGTTTTATAGTGAGATCTAACAGGAGTGCGGATACCAAATCTGGTTACTCTAGCCTTAATAGTCTCTGAGATTTTTGAATATCCCCAGAATTTCGTCCTTTGCGGGGGCGGAAGGGGGTGTGGCGAAATTTTGAAACAAACTCGTCTCGGTCCGATATATTAGGAGTCTGGATACCAAATTTGGTTGCTCTAGCTTTAGTAGTCTCTGAGATCTAGGCGCTAATGTAAAGCAAGCAAAGCCGCCTATGCTACGTGTGTGTTAGAGAGAGACAGGGCGAGAAAAAATGAAATTGTTTTCTTGATGCTGGCTATAATAATAATACGATCCAATTCAGATTCCGCAGTCTTAAAGATATGGTCATTCTCTACGATTCTGCGTTTTTGGTTTTCTCATATCTTTAAAATTGTGGATGCCACAGATTTTCGTCCTTTGTGGGGGCGGAAGTGAGCGCGGCGAAGTTTTAAAATATTTTTGTAGCAGTGACATATCACAGAAGTCTGGATCCAAAACATCGTTGCTCTAGCTCTTATAGTCTTTGAGCACTAGGCGCTGAAGGGGACGGACAGACGGACGGACGGACAGACGGACAGACAGACATGGCTCAATCGACTCGGCTATTGATGCTGATCAAGAATATATATACTTTATGGGGTCTGAACCGATTCCTTCTGGACGTTACACACATCCACTTTTACCACAAATCTAATAGACCCCAATACTCATTTTGAGTATCGGATATAAAAATAAACTAATCACAGAATTATAGTAAATCAATTTAACTAAATAATTGACTAATAAAATATGTATAAAAATCATACTAAGATACAAAAAGAATAAATATTAAACATAAAGAAATACCAAAAAATTATGAAAAACGAGGGGGAACGTTGTGAGTTGCTGCGGACACCGCAACACTACGGTTATACCCGATACTAAGTCAGTATGGCTCTCCTCCGGCAGACGCCGCTAATATTAAACGACACGACAAAGAGTGCCTGCGAGAGAGACAGAAAATCAGTCTGAGCGTGACGTCGGGCGCTGCGTAGCCACTGCAAATTGATTTGTTCCTATTGGCTATAAAAATGATCTGATCTGATCCAGATCAGCAATCTGATAGATATGGTCATTATCTATGATTCTGCGTTTTTAGTTTTCTCGAATGTGCAATATTGTGGATGCAACAGATTTTCGTCTTTTGTGTGGGCGGAAGGGGGCGAAATTTTGAGATACACGTTTTATAGTAAGATCTAACAGGAGTGCGGATACCAAATTTGGTTACTCTAGCCTTAATAGTCTCTGAGATTTTTGAATATCCCCAGATTTTCGTCCTTTGCGGGGGCGGAAGGGGGTGTGGCGAAATTTTGAAACAAACTCGTCTCGGTCCGATATATTAGGAGTGTGGATACCAAATTTGGTTGCTCTAGCTTTTGTAGTCTCTGAGATCTAGGCGCTAATGTTTTACTCTAAGCAAAGCCGCCTATGCTACGTGTGTGTTAGAGAGAGACAGGGCGAGAAAAAATGAAATTGTTTTCTTGATGCTGGCTATAATAATAATACGATCCAATTCAGATTCCGCAGTCTTAAAGATATGGTCATTCTCTACAACTCTACGTTTTTGGTTTTCTCATATCTTTAAAATTGTGGATGCCACAGATTTTCGTTCTTTGTGGGGGCGGAAGTGGGCGGGGCGAAGTTTTGAAATATTTTTGTAGCAGTGACATATCACAGAAGTCTGGATCCAAAACATCGTTGCTCTAGCTCTTATAGTCTTTGAGCACTAGGCGCTGAAGGGGACGGACAGACGGGAATTGCAATCAAATAACATACGGGCCCAATTTGCCTACCAATTCAGTGGCCCCAGAAATTCAGTGAAAAATAATTACAATACATTAAGATTCAACCAACGGCAACCAAGGATTAATAGTTCACCATTCGACCAAAAAAAGGGATTTTCAGAGGAATAACATGACATGGGGACAACCCTATTTCTTGGGTAACAGACAACAAAATCTGGCCCCAGAACCAATGGATGTAGACGAATCAATACAAATCCAGAACCGACAGAACAGCACTCAATACAGGGGAAATAATAATAATAATAATAATAGATATTATCGGGAGAATACTAATGGTTATTATCGGAGAAATAATAACAATTATAACCAAGCTCAGCAATTTAGAGCAAACGTAGTACCAAATAATCAATCTAACGCAAATCCAGCGCAGAAACGAAAACCAAATGAAACGTCGGAACAACCGGCTAATAAAGCAATGCGGATAAATAAAATTGAAGACAGTCACAAAACTACTCTCATAGAGATCGAACGTGCCTACGCTAACTAAAAGCTCATCGCAAAACCTCGCACAAAGCAGAATCACCAACAACTACCAACAATTATAACTAGAACAGTAACAAACACAAATATTCAATTAAGTGACAACCTAACGGAATCTAAACCAGAGGCGCCGTAATGGGGGACCCCCCAGATCGAGGGCCTAGACTCTCTCCCCAAATTGAAACCCTTCTACAAACACCTGGACCGAAATTCGTCAACATCTCGAGAACAGATCCCAACAAAGACCTCAACCTGGTATCCTCCTTTCTCATAAAAAAACAAGTTGACTACACCTGTGGATGTGAAGTCGAAATCTGCAAAAAAATAAGAAACGGAACAATTTTGATAAAGACGAAAACAAACATACAAGCGAAAAAACTAATACACCTAAAATCTCTTGCAAGCGACATCAACGTCAACGTCACAATACACAACTCTCTTAACTACTCAAAGGGCGTCGTTTACTCTAACGATTTAAGAGGCATTGAAGAAGACAAAATCCAATTAGAACTTGCTCACCAACAGGTGTCCGAAGTAAAGAAAATCTTGAAAAGAGAAAACGGATCTCTTAAAGAGACTGGCGTCTGCATATTAACATTCAACCTACTAACCCTACCGGAGTACATAATGATTGGATACCAAAGAGCCCAAGTCAGGCAATATATACCACTTCCAATGAAATGCAACAATTGCTTCCAGTTTGGACACCTCCAAAAATTCTGCAAAAACAAAAAACTTTGCTTCAATTGCGGAGAGGACTTTCACATTGACACGACCACACAAGAGAAATGTAACAAAACCCAGCACTGCATTAACTGCAATAACGACCAGCACTCTTCGAACCCACATAACCACAGCAAAAAATTCCCTATCTTTATCACTCAATACGAACTCCAAGCAATTAAAACCACAAACAAATGCGACAACAAAACAGCCCTCTCAATACTACGGACACGGAACACAGATAATACACCCCACTTATTCTCTTCAGTCACCAAAACCACACAGGCCTCTACGCATTCCCAACAACAATACACAGCATCACAACATCAACACACAACACCACAACAACAACAACACACAGCATCACAAAAACAACAGCACCCCCAGCAAGCATCCACATCCAAACGCCAAACTGTATCGTACTCTGATATCGACTCAGACATAGACAGTAAAATAAACACCCTATCAAATTCCCATAAAAACAGCACAACCTCTAACGATGTAAAAATTCTACCACTAACTACCACTAAGCGCAGATTAGCAGCAATTAAGGCTGCGGAAAAACTAAAAAGCTCAAGCAGCAAAAAAACAAGACAGAAGAACCCCAATACTGACGCCTTGAGTAGCAACAACTGCTCAATGGAAATAGAATCCGACTAAAACTAACAGATCAAGTAAAAACAACCCAAATAATCAGCACTCAAGAGATAAAAACTTACAAAAATGACTCTGACAATAATCCAATGGAACCTTCGAGGCTACATAAACAACTATAATGAATTACAAATTATTATTAAACAATACCAACCGCATATAATTGCATTACAAGAAACACATTTATTTAATATTCACAATCAGGCAGGCTCCGTTTTTCATTTACTTTTGCGGATTGCGTTTTCAGCCAAAACGTTTCGTTTTCGTTTTAAGGTGCTCCAGTTTTCACATATTTTTTTTATCGATATGTTTCTTTTTTCATCGTTTCTGGCAAACAAAAACAGCTGACCTGGCTGCTTTGTAAAAATACAGCGTGATTAAAATGCCTTTTATTTTTTCAATTGCTTGTTTTGAAGCAAAACGATTGCAGAAATTACGTGATCTAAGAAGATCTAGACATCTTAGATGCAACACTTGTGTATTTATCATGTCTGACGAACTGTGAGTAACAGCATGCGTATTGAAAACTAAATTGCTAATGGTAAAGCTTTCAGATTTGTGAAGTCATTTCGGATCGACAAAAAAACTTTCAAAATGATTTTGGAGAAAGTTCAACCCCATTTAGGTGTTACCAGGAAGTTATCTCCCTCTACGCAATTGGCTTCAGCAATGCGATATCTCGCCACTGGCTGCTACCAGTGGGCAGTTGCCAAAGACCACCATATAAACATTGGACGCAGTACATTTGGAAAGATTCTTCACAAACTTATTCCGTTGATGGACAGGCTGTTATGTGTTGAGTTCATTTCGTTGCAGATGAATAATCATCAATTGCAACAATCATATGAATATTTCTATCGAAACTTTAAATTGCCTCGAATTGGTGCCTGTGTGGATGGAACTCACATCAGAATACTAAAGCCTGTACAAAACCACTCCGTGTTCTATAATAGGAAAGGATTTTATAGCATGAATGCCATGGTGGTGTGTAACTACAACATGGAGATAATTGCTATTGATGCCACGCACCCTGGTTCCTGCCATGACTCCTTCATTTGGAATCACTCCCCTGCTAGGGAATATTTATCCACGACCATTAATGGGTTTGTTTTGGCTGATTCGGGCTACGCTCTAGAGAGTTTTGTTCTGACTCCTTATAGGAGCGCGGAGATAGCCACCTATCAGCACAGATTCAACATAAAGCATACTGGAGCACGAAATATTATAGAACGCACCATTGGAGTCCTTAAAAGCCGTTTCCGTTGCTTGCAACGCACTTTAAATTACCCACCAATATTTTGTTGCCAAATTATAAATATAAATTATATATATTATACCCATTCCCATCAACTTCTCACTTTACGCTAAAAACTACTCTCCCAATTTTGGGGGAGCAGCAGTCATCATACACAACTCAATCCAATCGAATGAAATACATTTACAAACTGACTTCGATGCAACTGCTATTGAAGTTGAATCGAAGAAAAAATTTAAAATAATTTCTGCATACATATCGCCAAGCCAAAATTTTAACGAAAGTAACCTACACAATGTTCTCAGCAACAACTCAAGCTCACTTATTTTAGGTGATTTCAACAGTTGGAGCAAACTTTGGGGCTCACCAAAAAATAACGCAAGAGGCAATACAGTAGCCAAATTCCTAAATAACACCAACTTTATACTCTTAAACGACAAATCCCCCACACACTTTACCACACACAATACATACACACATATTGACCTATCATTTTGCTCTCCAGACTTATTCCAATACGCTAACTGGAAAATCATCGACGACCTTCACGGAAGTGACCATTTCCCTATCCTCATTACACTCTTTAACAATAACAAACAGAATAAAACACAAAACAACCCAATCTTCAAAATAAACTCAGCCAACTGGGATGCATTTAAGGACAAAACTGATTACTTTAATACAAAAAATTCGCCCTCAAACAATATCAATAAAGAATCATCATGTCTAAATAAAATTCTACTACAAAGCGCCCATCTTACCATCCCACAAACATCAATTAAAACCCATCCCAGAAACGTTCCCTGGTGGAACAATGGACTGCAAACTCTCAACAACGAAAGAAAACAAGCATGGAACAAACTAAAAAAACACATTACAACTACAAACATAATTAGATTTCGAAAAGCAGCGGCAAAATTTAAAAAAGAAATTAAATCTGCCAAAAATAAGTCACTCTCCTCTTTTACTTCAGAAATCCAACCACAAACAAAGACAAGTCAAACCTGGTCAAATATAAGACGCTTTTGTGGACTGAATAATATGAAAAACATCCATACAATTATCCATCCGACCACTTTACAGCCAACTTCAGATGATCCCTCCATTGCCAATTCATTTGCTGAATACTGGTCTGATCAGTCCAAAGATTCCAACTTCTCACCCATGTTCACTAACAACAAATATTCAATTTCAACATATCAAAGCTCTCCTCCATCGCAATCTGCTTAGAAAATAGAATCAGATATCACTTCCATAGAACTTTCCTCCGCACTCTCAAGCTTAAAGGGCCATACACCAGGTATTGATCGAATCTCCTACCCAATGATTGCAAATACATCCCCAGCAGTTAAGGATAGAATTTTAAAACACTACAATAATATACTTAATAACTATATACCCCATGGCCGTCAGCCATTGGGTGCTACAGGGGGACAAACGGATGACGGGTCGGCTCGCACAACTGTGAACTCGGCGCAGGCGCAGCCGCTCCGGTTAGTAATACCCGGTGCGGTCTGCGTCTCACACCCCCCACTAGGACACAGAGGGTTGCGAGCGAACCGTCACCCGCCGTAACTGTGCACACCGGTGGAAGTGCGACTATACTCTCCCCGTGAGGGCGGCTGGAAACAGGTCCTAGCACGGTCATGTCTCTGCTAGGATGCTGGCGAATGGTAGTCGGGCGGAGAGAAGAAAACTCTCAGTGAAATTACCCCAATCCAAGGTGACACTGTTATATGCCGAGGGATGCATGGCCGGGGGGGTGCCCGGTCGCTAATATGCGGACTCTGGATACCTGCCGACCTCCAGTTTAAATCAGGCTTCCCGGGGCAAGCGGGCTATGCCTCGGGTGACCAACCCCTTCCCGCCTACTCGTGGGAACAAAAATGCCAAACATATCAAAAATACCAAATAAAAACACCGCAAAGGAGCTCGGTACTCCTCTTAAAGTACCGGAGGGACAAGCCAATCCCTCTGCACCAGCGCCTGGGAAACCGGGTCCAAAGAAGACGGGGAAGGAGACTGAGTCGGTCCACCGTCTTCAGGCAGCAGCCGCAGCGAGGGGGGGCCCGAAAAGCCAATCGGGTCCTTCCAAGTCGGGTGGCTCCAAGGGCGAAGCGGATACCGGGGTGGCTGCCAAGCAGAGCGTAATCGCGGCTGGTAAGCGCACCGGGACCGAAGAACCCATGGGAGCCCCGGCGGGCAGCGTCTCTGCACCACGGGGTGGAAAGCCGTCGTACCAGGACAGGAGACGAGCGGCTTTCATCCTGTCCAACGAAGACCCGAACTTCAAGGCGTCAGCCGAAGGAAAGGAGCAGAGGCTGTGGGCCTGCTCAATCCTTCCACTGTTCCAGCCAGCCAAAGCCGGAAAGGGCGCAGCCAAGGCCGCCAACAAGCGGCAACGCTCAGCGGAGGACCCCGCAAATCAGCCAGGCCAAGCCCAGCAAGCCAAGCGGGTGAAGACCCACCTCACGAACCGGTCGTTCGCTGAGGTGGCGAGGGGCAGGACCCTGATCGGTGTCCTGGACAGGGGCGCCGAGGACGGCCATGTCCCTCGCGATAAGTGGCACCTGGTGGAGAACGAGCTCCAGGACCGGTTCCTACTGGAACTGGAGGAGAACGGCGGACCACCGCCAAAGTGTGAGGACGCAGGGTGGCATCAAGGCAAGGTGAAAGCCATCGCCTGCCAAGACGCTCGCTCTGCGGCCCTCTACATGAAGGCGGTGGCGGCCCTAAAAGAGGTCTATCCAGGGGCGAAACTGGAGGCCGTGAAGTGGGAAGATGTCCCTAGTCGCCCGAGAGCCAGAGCGTGGGTCTCGGCTTAGCCTGCAGAGCCTGAGAAGATCCTCAGGTTACTGCAGGTCTGCAACCCCCACCTTCCACCTTCCTACATCCGATTGGAAGGTGGCAAAGGTGGAGGATATCCAAGGGCAGAGGCGCCAGATTATCCTCGTCCTAAATGAGGAATCCATTGATCTCCTCGCAAAGTCGGACGGTGTAGTGGATTATGGCTACAAGAAGGTCACCATATCCACTTACAAGTTCGATCGCAAGGGCAGGCAAGCGGAGGTCGAGCCAGACCCGGAGCTGCCGGAGATCCCGAAAGAGGGGGCCTCGTGCGAGGAAGACAACCCGGCGTCGGATGCGGCGTCCATGATGTCGGACGATATCTTGGACGACTACGCGTTCGACGAGAGCGACCTAGCCAGAGGTCTCAGCCACATCGTTGTCGGGGAGGAGCCGGAGTCCCCTGACAGCGATCTAGAAGAAACAATGGTGGAGGCGAGCCTCAGGAATGTCGTTGACGCTCCTGCAGATAAACCTCCACCATTGTAAGGCAGCATGCGCTGCTGTACTGCTCCACCTGGCCAAGGGTGGAGCCGACATAGTCCTCATTCAGGAGCCCTGGATCCTCGGAAACAGGGTCTCCGGTCTGAGGACTTCTGACTACAAGCTATATGTAGCTGAAACCGCAGGTAAAATTCGTACCTGCATTCTTGCAAAAAGAGAGTTGCACCTATTTTTGCTCCCAAATTTCAGCAATGAAGACCACACCGCAGTGAGCCTCGAAGGCCAGGAGCGCTCACTGAGGATCTGCTCCGCATACATGGGGCATGAACAACCAGACCCCCCTCCACACGCGCCTCTCCGGGCTCTAATCGCAGACTGCTCGGCCAAGGACATCGGCCTAATTGTGGGGTGCGATGCCAATGCACATCACTGTCAGTGGGGAAGCACTGACACAAACGAAAGGGGTGAGTACCTTTTCAGTTACTTACTGACCACTCAGATGGTCTTACTAAACCGGGGTAGTGATCCCACCTTTATCATTAAAAACCGCAAGGAGGTCCTGGACCTCACGCTCCGGAAAGCCTCCCGGAGACTCTTCAATAAAGCTAAGGCTGAAAACGTTGAGCAAAACTGGGCCGAATACAAGGCCAGTCTGTCAACCTACAACAAAGAACTTAGAAAAGCCAAACGCGCCTCCTGGCGTAAGTTTTGCAGCGAAATCGAGAGTAACTCAGAAGCCTCACGCTTGCGCAGAGTTATCTCGAAGACAACACCCACCCTGGGCTACTTGAAGAACACCGACCAGTCGTGGACTACGTCCAGCGAGGAGTCGCTAAATCTTCTCCTAAATACCCACTTCCCTGGCTGCGATGAAAACAGACCCAACTACCTCGCGCCTCCTTCTGTCGCCTCAAATGCCATCTTGGGACTGCTAAGCCAGGAGAACATTTCCTGGGCGATCAGAAGCTTTAAACCCTACAAGTCCGCGGGGCCAGACGGCATTTTCCCTGCCCAACTGATTCACGCGGGACATAAAGTCATTAACTGGCTCAAAATAATTTACGAGGGAATCTTCTCCCACGGGTGCATTCCTGACACCTGGCTTCAGACCAAAGTCGTATTCATACCCAAGGCAGGCAAGCCCTCGCACACTGCCCCAAAAGATTTCAGACCCATAAGTCTATCGTCTTTTCTTCTAAAGGCGATGGAGCGGCTCCTGGGGCTGCATCTAACGGCGTGCATTCCGTCCAGTCTGATCTCAGACTCCCAGCATGCCTATCGGAAGGGAAGATCCACCGAAACGGCCCTACACTCGATCACATCGATCATCGAAGCATCCCTTAATTTTAAGGAGTACACCCTAGTAGCCTTCCTCGACATAGAAGGCGCCTTTAACAACATCCTTCCGACCGCCATCACGGGCGCACTGACGGATCTGGGCGTTGACTCCAGGACGGTGAGCCTGATCGATCAGATGCTACAATGCAGGACGGTTGAGGCATCACTGGGGACGTCAACGTGTACCAGATTTGTCAGCAGAGGCACACCGCAGGGCGGAGTCCTCTCGCCCCTCCTATGGAACGTGGCAGTGAACACACTGCTGCGGGAGATAGAGGGGGTGGCTGCCGTGTGGTGGCGTACGCGGACGATGTTGCCATAGCATTCTCCGGAAAATTTCCGCAGACATTGTGTGAGTGCATGACAAGTACTCTCACGAAAATGTCGAAATGGGCAGACAAATGCGGGTTAGGCGTCAACCCGTCTAAAACGGAACTGGTGCTTTTCACTAGGAAGTACAAAGTTCCGGTACTGATTCCCCCAAGACTATGTGGGGAAACGCTAGTCTTCAGCAACAACGCCAAGTATCTTGGCCTAATCCTCGATAGAAAGCTCGATTGGAAATTGAGCATAGAGGATAGAGTAAAGAAGGCCACAGTGGCCCTCTATACTTGCAGGAAAGCCATCGGACTAAAATGGGGAATGACCCCCTATATAGTTCGGTGGCTCTACACCGCCATCATACGACCAATCATGCTCTATGGAGTGGTGGTATGGTGGCCAGCCTTGGACAGAAGGACATGCCTCAATAAACTCAGCAGAGTTCAACGCATGGCAGAGCTATGCATAACTGGCGGGCTACGCACTACTCCAGGGGAAGCCCTGGATACTGTGCTGGACCTCCTCCCTGTGGATCTCATGGGAAAGAAGGTGGCAACACTTTCCGCCCTCAGAATGAGAGAAGCCAGACTGTGGAAAGCATCCGCGGTTGGGCACTCGGGAATCCTGATGAGACTCCCGCAATTACCAGAGAGGACAGATTACTGTATCCCCAGTGATCACCTCTCGACGCCCTTCCAGGTATCAATCCCATCTAGGGAGGACTGGGAGATGGGCGAACCAGGACCTGCAAATGCGGTCCACTTCTACACTGATGGCTCAAAGCTAGACGGCCGCGTGGGAGGCGGAGTCTACTGCAGCGAGCTGAACATCAGTCATTGCTTCAGGCTCCCGGATCACTGTAGTGTGTTCCAAGCGGAGGTTGAAGCCATCAAGGAGGCCATTTCGATCGTCTCCAAATTACTTCTAGATACGCACTTAGTGTGCGTCTTCTCGGACAGCCAAGCAGCTATCAAAGCTCTAGGCTCAATATCGTCGAACTCAGCGACTGTAAATGACTGCCGCAGGTCTCTGCACGAGATCGCAGAGCAGTTAGATCTCTTCCTTATATGGGTCCCCGGCCACAGGGACATCGAGGGGAATGACGCCGCCGACGAGCTAGCCAGGCAGGTTACTACGATTCCTCTCCTACCGGAGAGGGAGCAAGTAGCGATGCCCTTGGCTACGTGCAGGCTCCTAACGCACGAATTGTTCGAGCAAAATGCCAATAGGAGATGGCAGCAAACCGTTTCCTGTAAAGTCTCAAGATTGATATGGCCATATCGATCGAAGAAGCGCTCAGCAGAGCTGTATAAACTCAGCAGAGCACAGTGCTCTGCAGTTACTAGAGCCATCACGGGACACTGGCAGATCGGCACTCACGCCTCTAGACTGTCAATCCCTCATAACGACTTCTGCAGGAGTTGTCGCGACGAGGAGGAGGAGGAATCGGTCCCCCACTTCTTCTGCCACTGCCCAGCCCTTGGAAATCGTCGTCTTCGAATTCTCGGGGCCGCTTTCCTCACGGACATTTCGGACCTGTCCGTAATCAAACCAGGGACCTTGTCCAAATACATCCAAGCCACCGGATGGGACTGCCCTTAACCTGCAGTAGTATGCTCTCACGGTTCGGGCAACGCGAAGGGGCACATGCCCATGCGGCAACACAACGGACCTTTTATAGGTCCAAGTGAGCTTGGGGGCGGGAGGCTCTTATCCCCCCCCCCCCCCCTCCCGGATACCGCCTTAACCTAACCTAACCTATACCCCAAACTTACAAAATAGGTCTTGTTATACCAATAGCTAAACCCGGCTGCATCAAAACATCAATAACCTCATACCGCCCGATTTCTCTAAACTCTTGCTTCGCAAAAGTTCTAGACAAAATCATAGCCAAGAGGTTGTGGTGGTTTGTTACTACAAACAAACATATACACACAAATCAAGTTGGTTTCAAACGTGGAAAATCAGTTACAGACAATCTAGCGTACTTAGATCATCTGATAACTGATGCATTATCCCACAAACAACATTTGTCAATAGTGTCATTAGATTTCAATAAAGCCTTTGACAAAATTGGACTACATGCAATAACTACTCAACTCCAAGAATGGAATATCGGCCCAAAAATACTTAACTATATAATTAATTTTATGAGCAAGAGAAAAATCAAATGTCGCGTAGCAAACAACCTATCGAGCACTTTTCCTCTGCATAACGGAATCCCCCAGGGATCACCGATATCAGTTATTATATTCTTAATAGCATATAATAAACTAGCAAACCTCATTACTATCCAACGAAATCTCACATTCACAGCCTATGCAGACGATTTTCATATTATTGTCAAATTTAAAAAAAACCAAACCCAAGAAAATTTAAATCTCGATGATCTATTCCAAAAAATCGACGAATGGTGTTCATTTTCAGGCTCATCCTTATCATTTGATAAATGCAAACACTTACATATATGCCGTAAACATAACTGTAAATGCACAATAACAACAAGAAACCTAAACATTCCGAGCGTAGACCACTTAAAAATATTAGGACTCACATTCGATTCAAAATATAGATGGACTAAACACATAGAAGACTTAGCTAGCTCTCTCTCAAACAAAATTAATATAATAAAATGTCTCTCCAGTAACAAGTTCAATTGCAATACACTAATATCAATCACAAAAGCAATAATAGTTTCTAAAATTGACTACGGACTAGTATTTTACGGCAATTCCTCAATAACTTGGCTTAAAAAAATTCAAACCATCCTAAACTGTGCAGTAAGGATAGCTTTGGGAGCATTCAGGACAACCCCGGTTACAAATCTTTTAATGGAAGCTAACATAAACACAGTTGCAGATCGACGTTACTTTCTACAAGCCAAACTAATAAAAAACCTTTATTTTCCAAACAACTCACCTCTTCACAAAATCTCAAAGTCCCTCCAAAGCAGAATCCACTTCAACAACAAAATACCTTCAGCAATAACTTACTCACTACAACATTGCAAAAAACAAAACATAAGCCTTCTCATAAAACCCGAGATAAAAACTAAGCTACCTTTCTGGAAATTCCAACCAAATACCATAAATACCGAACTTGAAAAACTAGACAAAAATAATACACACTACTCTATATACCAACAACACTTTCTTACCATCAAAAACCAATTTAATGATCACACTTTTCTGTTTACGGATGGATCAAAAACCATAAGTACCACATCATTTGCAATCACAACGGAAAAAAACACCTTAAAAGTGGGCTTACTACAAATTTTTTCTTCAATTTACTCTGCCGAAATCATAGCCATATTCGAGGCAATACAAATTGTTAAAGCTATGCGCGGGAAATATATGATATGTTCAGACTCTCTATCCTCTCCTCAAGCCATAGGCAACCCCGATAACTTCAACTATTATGAATCTAAAATTAGATATCTTCTAATGCAACTACATCCAAAAATAAAACTACTCTGGATCCCAGGTCATAAAAACATAAAAGGAAATGAACTAGCAGACCAAAAAGCGAAATCAGCTTCAATAATGCCCCTTACATACACACACAATAACAATATATCAGACATTAATAAACACCTCAAGACAAAAATGCTTAAAAACAAACTTATAAAACTAACCAACCAAATAACAGCCGACAAATTCACCAAAAGACTAGACCAAAACACCACATCAAGGATAAAACAAACAAAAATAATTAGACTAAGACTAGGACATACAAGAATAACTCACCAACATTACCTAGACCCAACCAAAATAAATACTTGTACGCATTGCCTGAACAACGTTCCAGTAACTTTAGAACACCTACTCAAAGACTGCCCATCCTCACAACTCACAGACAAACGTTTCAAAATCTTCGCTAACAATAATCCGCTGACATTCCTCTCTAAACCAACTAAAACTGAAATAGACCTAATCATAAAATATCTAAAAGAATCCAACTTATATCCATTAATCTAACTCTAATATAAAACCCATGGAATACATCTCACATATAATAAATATTATATAATAAACATAACATAATAACAACATAGCCGAAGGTCATAGTAACCAGTGCTATCACTAATAAGCTAGGTTAATAGTTTTAACTCTAGGTTAGGTTAGGTTAGGTTGAGGCGGCTGCCGGGCTCGCTCGGAACCCGTCACACTTAGGCCGGTTTCGGCCCGTTGTGATACCGCATAGGATCATTTCCTTCCTGCGTTGTGAGACTTCCTGTCAGCAATTATCCCATCCAGATGCTCTCACAAAGTTCGCTATCCTCCTGGGACATAGTTTGGACATCTCTGAGATGTCGTGTAGAAAGGCTGAGCCCAGGTGCTGTAGCCTTCTTCTGCTGAGAGCTGGGCAGGAGCAGAACAGATGTTCCACTGTCTCCTCCTCTTCCTCGTCTCGACAGCTGCGACAAAAATCGTTATGTGGGGCCCCCAGCCTGTTAGCGTGGGTGCCTATTAGCCAGTGACCCGTGAGGGAACGTGTGACTACGCTGCACCTTTTCCTGCTTAACTTGAGGAGCTCGGAGGTGCGCTTCATGTCCATGGTCGGCCATGTTTGCCGAGTTGTGCGACATCGTGGCACTGTTTGCCACATATCGTTGTTTAGTCGCTTGTATTGCTCCCTTATAATGAGCTTACAGGTGGCCATTGGCATACAGATATCCTCCTTGTCTTGGAGAAGGGGGATTGTAGTGCTAGATCTGGCCAGCTCGTCCGCTATACAGTTGCCCTCGATGTCCCGGTGGCCCGGGACCCAAATCAGGCTAATAGCAAATTGCTGAGCCATCTCGTGCAGAGATTTGAGGCAGTCTGCCACGGTGGCCGAGTTCGAGGAAATCGCGCTTAGCGATTTGATCGCAGCCTGGCTGTCGCTATAAATGTTTAGCTTGGTTGCCGTGACGGCAGCCGCTTGTAGGCAGTCTAGAGCATCCCTGATTGCTATGACTTCCTCTTGAAAGACACTGCAATGATCTGGGAGTCTGAAGGAATGCCTTATGCTTAGCTGTTCAGAGTAGATTCCCCCTCCGACTCTGTCGTACAGCTTTGATCCATCTGTGAAGATGTTTATGGCCCCATCTGGGCCTGGGAGTCCCTCGAGCCATTCGTCTCTGTGAGGGATGATTGTGTCGAAGGGAGTGTCTGTGTACTCTCTTGGAACTTGGTAGTCTGTTTTTGAGGGGACGGTACTGCTATTATTTAATATGGCTGAGTGACCTATGCACTGTGTCACCCATTGATCTGAGTCTCTTAGACGTATTGCTGCTGCTTCTGCCCGTTCCTTTCCTGCGAGGTCAAGGCTCTGTAGGCATAGGATGGCATTTAGCGCATCATTTGGGGTGGTGCGAAGAGCTCCGCTAATGCATAGGGCGGCAGTCCGCTGGACTTTGCCCAGTTGCTTGGTGATCGCCCTTTTTGATAGGGCCGGCCACCACACCGTAACTCCGTAGAGTAGTATTGGTCTAACTATAGCTTGATATATCCATTGGACTATGCTTGGGATCATACCCCATCGTAGCCCAATAGCTTTTTTGCATGTGTAGAGTGCAGTCATTGCCTTCTTCACTCTGTCTTTGACATTCAGGTTCCAGCTAAGCTTCTTGTCAATTACCAACCCTAAGTAACTGACACTGTCGCTAAAGGAGAGCCTGCATCCTTGTAGTATTGGAGGGTTGAGGGGCGGGACCTTGTATTTATTTGTGAATAGTACGAGTTCCGTTTTTGAGGGACTTACTCCCAGATCGCGCGATTCTGTCCAATCCGACAGTTGCGCTAGCTTTGTGGACATTAAGTCGCACAGTGTTTGGGGGTATTTCCCCGAGAAGATAATCGCAACGTCGTCCGCATAGGCCACGACATTGCAGCCCCCCCCCTTCTAGGTCACATAGAATCTTGTTGACTGCTATGTTCCACAGAAGAGGAGACAGGACACCACCTTGCGGGGTGCCTCTGTTGACATACCTTGACTGGGCGGACGATCCCATCGATGATGTCACCGTCCTGCATGTGAGCAATTGATCAATGAGCATCACCAAGTGACGGTCCACCCCCAGGTCAGTCAGGGCTTCTGTAATGGCGCCCGGTACAACGTTGTTGAAAGCTCCCTCAATATCGAGAAAGGCTATGAGTGAGTACTCTTTGTGATGCAGAGATTTCTCTACCGCTGAGATCACTTCATGAAGAGCCGTTTCCGTGGATTTTCCTTTCCGGTAGGCATGCTGTGCGCCTGACAGCAACTGAGGGTGTATAGTTGTCCTCAGTTGCAGCCCGACGAGTCTCTCAAAGGTTTTGAGGAGGAAGGACGATAGGCTGATTGGTCTAAAGTCTTATGCGGCTGAGTGCGAGGCTTTCCCAGCTTTGGGAATGAAGACTATCTTTGCCTTAAGCCATGTTCGCAGGATTGTACCCACAGCCAGTATCTTCCTGAAGATACCTTGTAGCAAGTTGATGGCCGTATCCCCGGCCTTCTGAAGTTGGGCCGGGATTACCTGGTCTGGGCCTGGCGATTTGAACGGGTTGAAGCTGTTTATTGCCCAGCTTATGTTACGTTTTGTGAGGATGTGATCCATCGAGGTTACCGGTCCCTCTCCTGGAAGATGTGCCGTCTCGATGGTTGTGCACCCTGGAAAATGTGTGTCTAGTAGAATCTGCAGGGACTCCTCACTGGAGTTAGTCCACGTGCCGTCATTCCCTTTAAGATACCCTACCGAGGGGTTAGTTTTTGAGAGAATCTTGCGAAGCCTTGCGGCCTCTGACGTTTCCTCAATTTCCGAGCAAAATTTTTGCCAAGAGGCCCTTTTTGCTTTCCTTGTTTCCTTTTTATATAGTGACAGACTGATTTTGTAGTCTGCCCAGTGGCTCTCCTCGTTCGCGCTTTTGGCCCTGTTGAAGAGGGTCCTGCAGCTTTTACGTAGGATGTCTATTTGTTTTGACCACCAGGGGGGTTTCTTTTTCCCCCTAGGTTTGCTAGAGGGGCACGCTGCCGCGAAGGCTTTGTTGCATGCCTCTGTGAACCTGTTCACTAGGCGATCTAGGTCGTCTTTTGTGTCAGGGCATGATGGTGCTTTGGAGGGGAGTAAGTCCTCCAGGGCTGAGCTATATTTTTCCCAGTTGGCTTTCCTAGGATTAATATAGTCCTTAGGTTTCGGACACTCGAGGGATAGGGGGGTCTCGATGTATCTGTGGTCAGAGAAAGAGTGGTCATCAAGGACTTGCCAACTCTTGACTATGTCTAACAGGTTGGAAGACACTAGGGTGATGTCAATAACCTCCTGTCGATTTTTAATTATAAAAGTGGGGTCGTTGCCCCGATTACAAATAAATAGATTTGAGTTGAGGATGAAGCTGAAAAGTGACTCACCCCTTACATTTGTATTCGAGCTCCCCCATTGAGTGTGGTGAGCGTTGGCATCGCAACCTATTAATAGGTCTATGTCCGACCTCTCGCTGTCGCTGGCTAGTTTGCGAACCAGGTCGTTGGGAGGATCGTTTCCCTCATGGGCCATGTAGGACGACATCAGCCTTAGATGTGTCCCTTTCAGCTCTAGGCTTGCCGCCGTGTTGTCGCTATCGCTATAGTTATGGAGCAGAAAGATATTAAGGTGCTTTCTGGCGAGAATGCAGGTGCGGGTTTTACCTTCATGTTGAGCTACAATTATCTTGTACTCCTTCGACCCTAGTCCACAAACCTTGTCTCCCACTATCCAAGGTTCCTGGATCAGGGCTACGTCTGCTCCGCTCTCTTCGAGGCGGAGTATAAGAGCAGCGGATGCTGCTTTACAGTGGTGGAGATTGATCTGAAGGAGCCTCAAGGACGTCCTTAGTGTTCTCCACCACTGTAATGTCGCCATCCGGATCGTCCTCGACTTCCTCGTGGCAACACATCGCCTCGAAGTCGCATCTCAGCGTGCCATCGGTGGAGTAGCCCTCTGGGTCTATCTCTGTGTGATCGTCGGGTGCTTCGATCTCCGAGGCAGCGTCCTGCTCAACTGGCTTGTCGATAGGACGTGCCTCGGCCGCCGCATCCAACTTGTAGACCTTTACGGTCACAGAGCTGAACCCAAAATTGAGCTCGCCTTTGGCAGCCTCAATCGGGGCCAGCGACTCTTTGTTGAGGACGACCACCGCCTGGTTTGTGGGGCCCTGTGTCGTCTCAACTTTGACCACCTTCCAATCTGCTGTTGGGAGGTGGGGGTTGCATCTTTGCAACATTTTTAGGATGCGCTTCGGCTCCTTCATGGAGGCGGGCACCCAGACTCTCGCCCTTGGTCTACTGGGCACTTCGCTCCAGTCTACAGCGACGAGCTTCGCCCCTGGGTAGACTTCCCCGACTTGCGCTACCGCTGCTTTGTACAGCTGTACGGAGCGCTCGTCTTCACAGGCTACGATTTTTATGCAGCCCTGGTACCAGCCCATGTCTTTGTAGACGGGGGGGGGGGGGGGGGGGGGGGGGGGGGGGGGGGGGGGGGGGGGGTCCAGGCTGCTTTTCCAGCAGCTCGAAGCAGCGGTCGGCCAGTGCCGCTTCCACCCACTTCCACTGGTTTCTAGGTATCCGGGAGTCCGCGCTGCCTTTGTCCAGGACGCCAATCAGCGTCCTTTCTCTGGCAATCTGCGCGAATGATGTGTTAGGCAGCACTCTGGAGCGCTTCGGTGTCGGCCCCGGAGTCTCTTGTGAGCGCTGCCTTTTTGGCTGAGGGGCTTCCTTCTTCGGTGCTTCCTTGCCAAAGTTCGGCAGCACCTTCGAGACCCACTCAACCTTCTTTATCCATTTGTCCGTCGGGCTGGACATCTGGCTTGCGTTCTGCCGACGGAGTATATTGCCAGCACTCCTTCTATCGGCATATGTAAAAGATTTGGCTTGGACACTAGTAGATGGTGACTCATCACCCGCCACTTTACCAGCAGGCAGAGCAGCCGCAGGATTGCATAGCCACTCTGCCAAGGTATCGATTTTGGGAGCCAATTCACCACCCACCCCGACACCGGGATGGGACCCCTTTGGGCTCTCCCTAGCATCTTCCGCCGCGCAGGTTGTCCCTGCTGATTTGCGGGTCGGGCCAGGCCTTTGGGCCGCTGCCTTCCCCTGTTTGGGATTGCTCCCTGTTGGCATTTGGGGAGTGCCAGACTCATTTTTTTTGTTTTTAAATTCTTCCATTCTTTTCCCACGAGCTGCAGAGAACGGGTACGGTCCGTCCGGGCAGAGATCCACGTTGCCCGGATAAGGCATACTTAGAACAGGGGGCTGCCAAGTCCCTGAGCTCTCCGTTAACGACTGGGCTAGTTTTATATACCGGGCCCCCAGCCAGGCTGACTCTCGGCACGGGTCGAATAACACTCTTAGTCCGGCCCGGTGGGAGCTGAATGTGGGGGGTTGGGATGTGGGTAGGTAGTGTGTAGGGATAGGGAAGTGTGTGAGCTACTTATACGAGGCGGCACCACAAGCGCATCGTCAGTGTTGCTACTTCGCGAACACCCGCTGGCTGTCCGGGGCTGCTTATTTTCGGTACTCTCCCTAGGGATGTCCGATTATTCGCAGCTGACCTACCTATATGACCTGTATATAGGTAGGTCGTTCGCTATCCGCAACCTGCGACCCGTCCGGTGGCCTCAGCTAGGCCCCCTTTGAGCCACCTCACGAGCTCATCAGACCAGAGTTTTAACTCTAACCTCGCTGTAAATAAATAAATAAAAATAAAACATTGAAGAGGACCATTTTTTAGATCAGCCCCCGAAGTAGGTCTGCCCTACCTAAAAAGAGTAGATAAAAATTAAACAAAGAACTAAAAGTTTTGATAGATACGGGAGCAACTTCCTGTTATATAAAAAAGGGAATTTACGAAAATAAAAAAAGAATTATCAATTTATAAGAAAGTTGCTACAGTAAATGTGTTTTCGATAATTAAATATTTCTATAATATAACTATTTTTAACACAAAACAAGTGTTTTACGAAATAGATGGAATGGAGGCGGATTTACTAATAGGATTTAACCTATTAAAGAAAATCGGAGCTGTTATTGATACAGGAAAGGGGACTTTAAGTTATAAAGTAAATGAAGAGAAACTTATATATGATGAGGTTCTTTCTTTAAACAAATTAACCTTTATAGAAGGAAAAACCATCCTTCCGCTGAAGGAATTTATAAAAAAAAAAAATATTTTGAAGAAGAAAAAGAAATGAAAAGTGATTCAGTAAAGGTAGAAGGAAGTTTATATAGCTTGGGATCAAAAAATCCTGAGCACGCCGACGAAGAATTATCCGTCAATAGTTTGGGATTCAAATATCCTGAACCCGCCGTCGTTGAATTATCCGACATCCAAAGTTTTAATAGTTTGGGATTCAAATATCCTGAACCCGCCGTCGTTGAATTATCCGACATCCAAAGTTTTAATAGTATGGGATTAAAATATCCTGAGCACGCCGTCGTTGAATTATCCGACACTAAAAGTTTGAATAGTTTGGGATTAAAGAATCCTGAACACGCCGTCGTTGAATTATCCGACAATGAACGATTTAAAAGTTTGGGATGCAAAAATCCTGAACGCGCCGTCGTAGCAATATCCGACATACAAAATTATGCAATTTCTGAATTAAAAAAAATGAAATTGTATAACACAATAACCTAAAAAGAAGACAATTTAGAAAATCTCAGAGAGAAAATGGTATCTATCATCAAAGAAGACCATGCCAATATAGATTTACAGTTACTGTTCAGAACGGATATAAAAGGAGAGATTAACACTGAACATGATAGACCGGTATATGGCAAACAGTATCCATACGCTTATTCGGTTAACGATTTCGTTAATAACGAAATAAGTAAAATGTTAGAGGAAGGTATAATCAGACCTAGTAAAAGCTCATATAATTCACCGGTAATAGTAGTACCAAAGAAGCGAATAAATGAGGACGGAACTCCTAAACATAGATTAGTAATAGACTTTAAGAAACTTAATGAAAACACCATACCGGATAGATACCCTATGCAAGATCCTTCAGTAATCCTTGCCAATTTAGGTAAGGCAAAGTATTTCTCGGCCATTGATTTAGAGTCAGGTTTCTATCAGATTTTAATGAGGGAATCAGATATTGAAAAAACATCTTTTTCCATAAATAACGGTAAATATGAATTTCTTAGAATGCCTCTGGGATTGACGAACGCTCCCAGAATTTTCCAAAGGGCAATGGACGATATACTTAGAGAACAAGTTGGGAAAACTTGTCACGTCTATATGGACGATATAATAATATTTTCAAAAACTATAGAACAACATTATAAAGATCTTATTCATATAATACAGATTTTGCAAAATGCTAATATGAAAATTTCCCTAGAGAGGCTAAATTCTTTCAATTGTGTTCGGAGCAGAACCCAGCCGATTAGCTGCTTGCCAAATAGCACAAATCGGCCGATTGGGGATAAAAAACATTATCTCCACATAAAATTTGGTGACCCCGACGTGATTTCCGATGGGTTGCTGATCTTCATCATAGGCACGAAATTGGAACACAAGACCAAGGAGAAATGGGAAGAGAACTTGCCGACGTCAGGATTGCCTCGGTGGTCAAGCATGGCCTCATTCTTGGAAGCAAGATGTTGGATGCTGGAAAATTTGGGATCGGCTATGGTAACAATTCCTAGCCAGCAGGTGGGAGAAAGTAAACCTAGCACCCTAATCACCTCCATTAACGATCATAATAGCTCAACATGCAAGTATTGCAAATCCTCCGATCACTACATATCCCGATGCCATGCATTTCTAGATCTCCCTGTTTTTTCTCGATACAAGGAGGTGAAGAAGCGCCATTTATGTCTAAACTGCCTCAACAAAGGCCATTCATTGCAACGCTGCAAGTCAGGGGCATGTAGAAATTGCCAAGCCAAGCATCACACACTGCTCCACATGCAGTCGGGCGCTGACGCTGAGTTGCCGTCGCCGAGCACGGAATCGACCCAGCATGATCCTGCAAGTGCCCTAGTAGCAAGCAAATATACTAGCCCTCCCCCCTCGAGTCAAAAATCTCTGCCTCGCCAAAACGTGCTACTAGCTACTGCAATCATATATGTCAGGGGCCGTTTTGGATCGCTTATTCCATGTCGTGCCATTTTAGATTCCGCTTCTCAGGTTAACTTTATAACATCGAGACTCGCCAATCAGCTGCAGTTAGATCCTCACCCGTCTCACGTTCAAATCGCCGGTATTGGAGAGTCAATTCTACCATCCAGCAAGGCTGTGGACATCGTCCTGCAATCTCAAGACGAAAGCTATCGCGGTTTCCTCTCTGCAATTATCACTGCCTCAATCACAGGAATGCAGCCTAACTTCGGCCTAGACGCAAAGGATTGGCCAATGCCAAATAATCTAAAACTGGCTGATCCTAATTTCGCCAAGCCCCAGCGTGTCGATCTGTTGATAGGTGCTGGTTTGTTCTTCGAATTAATGTGCGTTGGACAGATTCGACTGTCAGACCAATTGCCAACATTGCAGAAGACGAAACTTGGCTGTATAGTGTCAGGAAGTATTAAAAACTCTGAGAAAGCCCGTGCGGCGCTAGCAGCCGTTGAAGATCCTCCTGTCATCTCCGCTTGCGAGACTAATTTGTGCGATATTGTAAGGCGGTTTTGGGAAGTCGATGGAGATTATTCGCCCTCATCAATTTCGGAGGAAGATGTTCATTGCGAACAGCATTTCGTCACAAACTGCATTCGCCTAGAGTCCGGAGCTTACTCCGTGCGTTTGCCAACCAAATTCAGTCTAGAGGAATTAGGAGAATCGTATCAGCAGGCGCTACGTAGATTTCTCAATTTGGAGAGGAAGCTAGCAAAAAATGCACAGCTTAAGGCAAAATATATGGAGTTTCTCCAGGAGTATCGTGATTTAGGACACATGTCGCCAGCTTCGCGGCAGTCAGACCTCCCGCAGTACTTCTTGCCTCACCATTGCGTCCACAAGCAGGATAGTACAACCACCAAATTACGCGTAGTGTTCGATGGATCTGCCAAAACAGCGTCTGGAGTATCACTGAATGATGCGCTAATGGCTGGACCCACCATCCAACCTAAAATTCTGATAACTCTGCTTCGTTTCTGCTTTTTATACCCGATACTCAAAATGAGTATTGGGGTATATTAGATTTGTGGTAAAAGTGGATGTGTGTAACGTCCAGAAGGAATCGTTTCCGACCCCATAAAGTATATATATTCTTGATCAGCATCAATAGCCGAGTCGATTGAGCCCTGTCTGTCTGTCCGTCTGTCCGTCCGTCCGTCCGTCCGTCCCCTTCAGCGCCTAGTGCTCAAAGACTATAAGATCTAGAGCAATGATGTTTTGGATCCAGACTTCTGTGATATGTCACTGCTACAAAAATATTTCAAAACTTCGCCCCGCCCACTTCCGCCCCACAAAGGACGAAAATCTGTGGCATCCACATTTTTAAAGATACGATAAAACCAAAAACGCAGAATCGTAGAAGATGACTATATGTTCTAGAGTGTAAAATCTCAACCAGATCGTATAATTATTATAGCCGGAATTAAGAAAACAATTTCATTCTTGCTCGCTCTGTCTCTCTCTAACACACAGGTTTCATGGTCGGCTTTGCCAATTGCAAAATATGAGTTCAAGGATCTCAGAACCTATAAAAGCCAGAGCAACCAAATTTGGTATCCACACTCCTGTGATATCGGACCTTGACCGTTTCGTGTCCAACTTTCGCCACACCCCCTTCCGCCCCCGCAAAGGATGAAAATCTGGGGCATCCACAAATCTCAGAGACTATTAAGGCTAGAGTAACCAAATTTGGTATCCGCACTTCTGTTAGATCTCACTATAAAACGTATATCTCAGAATTTTGCCCCACCCCCTTCCGCCTACACAAAGGACGAAAATCTGTTGCATCCACAATATTGCACATTCGAGAAAACTAAAAACGCAGAATCATAGATAATGACCATATCTATCAGATTGCTGAATCTGGATCAGATCAGATCATTTTTAAAGCCAAAAGGAACAAATCAATTTGCACTGGCTACGCAGCACCCGACGTCACGCTCAGAATGATTTTCTGTCTCTCTCGCACGCACTCTTTGTCGTGTCGTTTAATATTAGCGGCGTCTGCCGGAGGAGAGCCATACTGACTTAGTATCGGGTATAACCGTAGAGTGGGGGGGCCCGCAGCAACTCACAACGTTCCCCCTCGTTTAAAGTCGCCTTGTGTGGCGATATCTGCAAAATCTACCGCTGTGTACGCGTTTCCCATCCCGATACGCACGTGCAGTGCATCCTATGGCGCAATGACCCGAAGGAGGAGATTCAGGTGTTCAAGTTGGAGACTGTTACTTACGGAACCAAACCTGCCGCTTTCTTAGCAATTCGTGCTATGCATCAATTGGCAAATGATGAAGAGTTGCGTTTTCCGCTTGGAGCTGATGTTGTTCGAAGAGATTTCTATGTCGATGATCTCATATCTGGAGGGGACAGCATTGATTCTGTCATCAAGATTCGTCAGCAGGTAAAGAAGCTACTTTCGAAAGGATGTTTTCCCATACGTAAATGGTGTTCCAATGAACCCGCTGCTTTGGAAGGCGTATCGGAGGCGGATCGCGAAAAGTTCCTTACCTTTCATGACGGGACTGAAGTAACCAAGGCGCTTGGTCTAGTTTGGGATCCCACCACGGACAATCTTCTGTTTAGCTTCGCTCACGTCGGAACCGCTGCAGGCCCAATATCGAAGCGTTCGGTCCTGTCTACTCTAGCTAGGTTCTACGATCCTCTAGGGCTCATCTCTCCCATCATCACAAAAGCTAAAATATTTATGCAGTCGCTATGGAACGAAAGCCTAAAGTTGAATTGGGACGAAAGCCTGCCCCAGGATCTACATACGACTTGGATTGAGCTGACTTCGCAGTTGTCGATGGTTAAAAACTTTAAGTTTCCACGTTACGTGCTTCGGCAGCAAGCCAGATTATAAATGCACGCGTTTTGTGATGCGAGCCAAGCAGCATATGGCGCCTGTGTATACATGCGTTCGGAAGCTCTTGGCATTGTGCAAAGTCATCTCTTATGCTCTAAATCCAGAGTCGCGCCCTTGAAAAGTATGACTATCCCCAAGCTTGAGCTATCCGCTGCCCTCGTATTAGCCGAACTAGTGTCCACCATAGTTAAGGGATTATCAGCTCCATGCCAAATACATTGCTGGTCGGATTCGTCCATAGCCCTTGCCTGGATTCGAGAATCACCATTGAATTTTAATATATTTGTTTCTAATCGAGTTCAGCGGATTCAGGAGCTCACCGCTGGAATGACTTGGCTTCACGTGCCCACAAAGTTGAATCCTGCCGACATCATATCACGTGGATCCACGCCCGCTGAACTAATGGATAGCAGCCTTTGGATCTCTGGACCACCATTCTTGCGTCTTGAGAGCTCAGAGTGGCCTGCAGGCTTGCAATTGCCGACCGATGTACCAGAACGTCGTCATGCAGCATTGGTTGTTTCAAACGAAAGGGGTGTATCGTACGATTGCAAATTTCAAAACTCATTCGGATCCATGCAGCGCGTCTTTGCTTACATATATCGATTCTACATTCTCAAGGACAAAGGCATAGCGCGGTCGAAGGGTCAACTTACCGTAATCGACATCAAAAATGGTACGCATTTGCTCATAAGGGCAATACAGCAGCAACCATTTTCGGAAGAGATAAGGGCCCTCGCCAGCAAACAGGCCCTACCCCCAAAAAGCACGATGGCCTCACTGAATCCATTTCTGGATAGCTTTGGATTGCTGCGTGTTGGAGGCCGCCTCCAAAATGCCGAATTGGACTACGACGCGAAGCACCCGATCCTGCTTCCTAAGGGACATCCTGTCACTGTCTCTATTATTATCTTCTTTCACGAAAGGTTTCTCCACGCAGGAGCTCAAGGATTGCTCGGACTGCTTCGGCAAAAATTCTGGCCTGTTGGTGGACGCAAATATGTTGCGGGAATCATTCGCAAATGTGTTAGATGCTTTCGTTTGAAGCCAGTGCTGAGGGAACATATCATGGGAAACTTGCCTGCGGATCGCGTAAGGACTAATCCAGCATTCCACACAACGGGCGTTGATTTTTGCGGACCCTTTTATCACAAGTCGGAAGTCAGAAGCAGGCCTCCTATCAAATGTTACATCGCTGTCTTCGTATGCTTTAGCACCAAAGCAACTCATTTGGAAGTCGTTCGGGATCTATCTACAGAATCCTTTCTGGCAGCATTAAGGCGTTTTATAAGTCTACGTCCCAAACCTCGAATCATCTGGTCAGACAACGCTACAAATTTTGTAGGAGCAAAAAATGAGCTTTTGGAGCTTCGGCAAATGTTCCTCAGCGATCCTCATACGTCGGCTGTGTCACATCTCTGCGTTTCTAGAGGAATCGACTGGAAATTCATCCCCCCTCGCTCACCTCATTTTGGGGGTTTGTGGGAGGTGGCTGTTAAAGCAGCTAAATATCATTTTCATCGCATCGTCGGGACCTACATTTTTACTCTTGATGAAATTCAGACCTTGGCTTGTGAAATCTCTGCTTTGTTAAATTCCCGTCCGCTTTATGCAATTACAGAAAGTCCCGATGATCTAGATGTGCTCACGCCAAACCACTTTCTCAATGGAGCCCCGAAAGCTGCATTCGACGAGCCAGATGTGGCGCATCTCCGGGTCAACCTACTTAGTCGATGGCAGCGGCTGTGTCAAATGAAGCAGGCGTTTTGGAGAAATGGAGCACGGCGTATCTTTCGATTCTTCAGGAGCGGAGCAAGTTGCGGTCATCGTCTCCAAACATCAAGCTAGGAGCGCTCGTCATGATCAAGGAGGAAACGCTGCCACCATTAAGGTGGCCGCTTGGCCGCATTGAGAGCGTCATCCCAGGAAAAGATGGAACCATCAGAGTAGCCGTCATCCGCACTCAAAGAGGCCTTTTCAAGAGGGCCGTTGGAAAAATAGCGGTTCTGCCCCTTCAGGATGGATCTGTTGAAAGCCTTTGCCTTTCAACGGGGGGTGAATGTTCGGAGCAGAACCCAGCCGATTAGCTGCTTGCCAAATAGCACCTAATTCTTGGCCCTCAGCCGCTTATTTTGTTTGTTACTTATGTCTATGTCACTCATTTGTTTGTTAAAGCTTTGCGCGTGCTTGCCCTGCTAAACGCTCTCTGCCAGCTCGCTCTTCGCTATCTCCGCTTTGCGTCTGCCTACCGACGTCAGCCGAGCGAAGCTGCGCTTAGCGATCGGAGCGGCAATGTAAAGGGCAGGCAAGCCTCACTTGCAATTTGGATGTCATGCATTAAAGAACATATCGTAATTTTATTTCTGCGCCGAGTTTTATTTAATTCGAAATAATTAGTCGGCCGATTGGGGATAAAAAACATTATCTCCACAAATTGGAAACCAAATTTCTGGGATACATTGTTTCCCATATTATCATTAAAACAGATCCAGACAAAATCTCCACAATACAAAACTATCCAATTCCTAAAAATATCAGAGCGCTACGTAGCTTCTTAGGACTAACAGGGTATTACAGAAAATTTGTCCGAAATTATGCCACGATTGCCAAACCATTAACAAAATATCTGAGTGGAGTAAATGGGAAAGTTTCACGAAGGGCATCCAAGAAAACATTAATACAGCTGGATGAACCAGCAATGGGAGCATTTAATAATTTAAAGGACAGTTTAATAGCACATATTGAATTAGTACAACCAGATTACAATAAAAAATTCACATTAACCACAGATGCATCGGACATAGCAATAGGTGCAGTTTTGTCACAAGATGGGAATCCCATAACATTTATTTCTAAAACTTTAAGTTAAACCGAGCAATTATATGCTACTAATAAAAAGGAATTATTAGCTATTGTATGGGCATTACAAAATTTGCGAAATTATTTATACGGAGTGAGTGAAATTGAAATACATACAGATCACCAACCTTTGTCCTTTGCAATGTCGCAAAAAAATCCAAATGTTGAAATGAAACGTTGGTATTACTTCATAGAAAGTTTCACACCAAAAATCATTTATAAACCAGGCTCAACTAACGTGGTAGCGGACGCTTTATCTCGGATTCAAATAAATCGACCAGACAGAATCAGAATCAGACATAAATACTCAGCATTCAGCAGAAAGTAGTTTTGAAAACATCATTCAAGAGACTAGCAAGCATTTAAACCAATTTAAACAGCAGCTACTATTATCGCAAGGGAGATTCACAGTTCATGAGTTAGTAAGAGTTTATGAAAATACCCGACATATTATTGAATTTGATACGGTTGACAATCTGCTAATCATTTTAAAAGAATTTATTCAGCCTAACTTAACCACAGGTATACACTGCACTTTAGAAGATTTATACCTTATCCAAAATAAGCTAAAGGAAAACTTCATAAATAAATTTCTCTTCACGAGAAAGTTCCTCCAAGATGTAGTAAATTCAGAAGATAAAGATAATTATAGAAGAAACACATTGCAGAGCCCATAGAGGACTAGACGAAAATTACAAACAAATTGGCCAAACCTACACAATAAATTAAAAGAATATATAAAAAATTGTGAGATCTGTAACAAAAACAAATATCACAGACACCCTGTAAAAATTCCAATTGGGGAAGCTCCCATTCCAGCAAAAGAAGGAGATCAATTACACTTAGACATATACTGTGCCCAAAACCTAACATTCATAACTTGTATAGATTCTTATTCCAAATACTTGGTGGTCAAGGAAATCCAAAGTAAATTAAACATTGAAAATAAGGTAATGGAAATTTTGCAACACTTTCCGTTAGCAACATCATTAATGACTGACAACGAACCAAGCTTTACTTCAGCACAATTTAGATCATTCATACAAAGAAGTAACTTAAATATTTATTATGCTGATCCCAGACACAGCACCTCAAATGGTCAGGTAGAAAGGGTACATTCCACACTAACAGAAATAGCGCGGTGCATCAAGGATTAACTAAATCTAACAGATTATTCAGAAATAATAATAAGGGCGGCAATGAAATATAATCTGACGATACATTCAATGACCAATCAAATGCCATATGACATATTGTATAACAAAATAGAGCACAAGAATAATCCAATATTACTCAAGGAAGCTCAGACCAAAATGCTTAAGCTACATAACAAAGATAGAAGAGAAAAAGAATATAAAATAGGAGAAGTAGTTTATGAGAAGAAATTCGGGGAAAGAAATAAACTTCAATCCCGATACAAAAAGCAGGTAGTTAAGGAAAATCGACCGAATAAAATTATAATCAACAATAGAAACAGAATTATACATAAAGATAACATTAAATATTAAGGAAATGCTTTCCATTTTTCAAGAAAATGTATGCGAATATACTTATACTGACATTTGTTATATTGATGATTTCGGAAGTAATTGACTATACGCATAGTGACTATCTATTGCTCAAAGACGGCAGAGACGTTTACACTTATGAAACATACGCCGAACTTTTTCATATGACTAATTTGAGTTTTTATAGAGAGATAATTGATATAGAATCCAAATATGTCAGCAAATCAATTAATTCAGACGATGAATGGGAAATATCAATGGACTTAAGTCTAATAAAATTAATGATTTCAGAATTAGTTCCAAAACGGAATGAAAGAGGAATTAATGAATTAGGTACCATTTGGAAATGGATAACAGGCAGCCCTGATCATGACGACTTTTTGAAAATACAAAATAAAGTAAATGAATTAACTGAAAATAATAATAAACAATTTATAATAAATTCGACATTTTTCTAAGAAATTGAATTGCTATCAAATTCATTAAAAAAATGTCATCTTCAATGAAGAAACGATACTGAGAAAGCATCGTTTAAAATTAATAACTTTTAACCTACTAAATTTAGTTGATACCATAACCCTCTTAAAAGTAAACATTTTCAATACAAAAATTTTAAATAAAAATGAAATAGAGGACATTTATAAGCATGAAAAACAGCCTGTTGAACTGTCTGATCTACTGGACATTACAACGTTTAAAATAATTCGAAATGCAGATTTAGTAATCATTTATATAAAATATCCTCAAATTAATGATATTTGCAAGTTTTACCACAATAACAATCTCACAAAATGATGGAATGTTAGTTATAAGTGAATAAGTTTGTGAATGTAAGAAGAAATACTATTTAATATTCATTAATAATTTTAAAAGTTAAACTTTTAACAATTACGCACAAATAAATTTAGAGAAGACCAGCTTCACCAAACTTACTTAATGGCTTTAAAGCCAACTGCACTAAAAAAAAGGGGGAAAAAAACAAAGAAATAGACATCATTCAGGATGGTGCCATATTAGTTTCAGGCAAAAATAACGTAGACAATACTACTTTGGTAAGTTCGTATCTCCTTATATTCAACAACACAATTATAATAAATAATATAACCCACATAAATGATAAGGGTAAAATTCTAAAATACATATCGCATCATAGATATAGCGATTTTGAATTAGTTGATTATGTACAATCGAATGATAAACAATTTTCTCTTGATAATGTAAATATTTTAAATCCCCTTATAACATTAGGTAATACGGCCTTACCACTAACAACATTATTTTTAATCATTTTGATATTGATAATGTTATTTTACTTCGGCTATAAATTAACCAAATTTGTACTTATTAAATCAATAAGAATACCGACAGAAGAAATAGTGGAAAGCAGCATTCAAATACTATCAGAAGAAATTAGAGCTCTATCAGAACTTCAAAATGTATCGGGACGAAACATTTAGGAATGGGGGGAGTTAACGTACCCAATTCTATTGAGCTCTTATACGAGTTGTAAACAATCTTTGGCTTTCTAAAACGAAAACAATTTCAATCTTGGGCCTCCGCCTAATTGATTTCTAAGATGTACAATCTCAATGGCTCCCGCCACAATCATAATCTTTGACACTCGCCTAAATGGAAAAACAATGTTTGTCCACACCCGGCTTCTCAAAAACAATCTCACACCCGGCTTTCTGCAGATCCTGCACTTTGGGCATTTTACAGTTCTCTCTTTGGATGGCGAAATCAATTGAGATGTTTATAGAAAAACTATTCCCGAAAGGGATCGACGATGCAAAGATCAAAAAGTTCAAGTCAGTCTTGATCCAGAAGCGACACCGAAAAGTCGAGCTAAAAACTAAGATCGCGCAAACCCTTTGTCCGGAATCCTTTGTGACCCTCAACTTAAATCTATATCTCTAAACTTAGAAGTTAAATAAAAACTTTTTAAAAAACGCAATCCGCTACCGCAGTTAATTATTTGCACATGTGTCAAAAGCACCCTACTAGAGCCATATTTTGCTGATTAACCATTTTTTCTACACTTTTTTTTTATCGATGGTGAACCGAAACGATCGATGGTCGTCTAATTTTTCAACCATCGATAGCGCTACTGATTTTTCCCAGCCCTAGCTGTTATTGTTTTTAATTTAATTTATTTACGATAGTAATTTAAATTAATACAATGTGGTCGTCAGTGGCGGAGGAGGACATGCTGGCACAGAGGCTTCTGCAGCCGCTGCTCGGATGGTTGCACGTACGTTGATGCTAACACACAAGCTAGAGACCATTGGCGAGATGTCCTGCAATCCTTCGTTTGGGGGAATTGGAAAGAGCCACGCTCCTGCGATGTGGCTGAAGTGCTCAACAAGCAATGTGGGCCGCGGGCACAGATCGATCGGCAACTATGCAAGACAGCTGTCCCGAAGGAACTTCCTAGCAGGCAGAACCTGGAGATCAAAACGCATTGAAGATGAGCAACACCAGCACAGACGTTGTAGCCAGCTGTTCTAGACACCAGCATCAACATTGGACTGGAGGTGAGACTGCCTGGACGAATGGGAGATGCTCCAGCAAAGCCCTAAGGCGAGGCCATAGACCTGGACAGCCCATTGATTTATCCACAAGGAAAAACGTGTACCCTGACCTTGGACATCCTACGATCCATTAATCTAATCGAGTCTTGCCAGGAGAATCAATACAGCGACCATTTAAATGAAAAGCACATCAATTGAATCCTTACATACAGTTTATTTCATAAAATCATAAATGCCTTAGGTAATGTTGTACAAGATTGTTTAAATGTTGGTTCCGCATATCGTTTGCCACATGGTTGAAAGCTGTATTTATACTGGTGCGCTGTTTTGTAGTTTGAATGTTTGTTTCTGGTTGTACCCGCTACTCCTGTGCAAGTATGGGACGAAATATGAGGGTATATACAAATCTTGGAGATTTGATATAGAGGTTTTTTAATCTGCTCAGATATCATACCTATACCTAAGCGTCGTAATGATGACAGCTGATTTGGAAATGCATTTAAAGAGTGAACTTGTGAGCTTGAAGTTGTGATCCTGTTCTGTTACTTGTAATAAAGATTTCAGCTAAAAGTTCAGTAGCGGTTCCTGGTTGTACTTGCTTCCGTAGTCGCTTGTCTGCTATCAATGATAGGCTCAATGGTGAAAGTATATATGGATGCTATGCTGTATGCTGTATGATCTGTGATTTTGTGTATTTGGTTTTCGATTTTGATTGTGTTTCGGTTACCTTACAATTTAATGTTTTACACTTTGTATTCTGTTTACACACACAACGAAGATTGAGGGAGAAGTACAGTACATTTAATTTATTTGGTTTTATTTGCATTTGTTTTGTTTTCTTTGGTTTTTAATTGTTTAGGTTGTATTTGAAACTATTTGTTTTTTAAATTGATTAGCTATCGCATGGCATTTGTGGGTTAGGTTATTAGATGCACGCCAATCGATATCAGTTATCTGTATATTATTCAACAATCTATTACGATTAGTTTATTAAAATATATTCACTTTCAGTTTTACTGGTACATACACATAGTTTTGTCAAAGGAAAAATCGACTTGCATATGGCAGAATTTGTAAGGAAATGTGATCGGAACATGTCGGTGTCTATGGCTGTGTCGCGTCTCCCTCCGCTCCGGGGGTCTGGCGGGGTCCAGTCCCGCACTCTGCGGTTCGGTGTACACCCTGCTTCGAAAACTTGATCTGAATTTCCAGTATTGGCCCTCAAGAGACTTCAGATTGAGGCTCATACGCAATAATATGTTGAGTTTTGGTTTGATTTGGTTTTTTTGTTTGTTTTTTTTTTTTGTCTTTTTCATTTTATAATATCACAGATTGCTCGAGACTTATGCATTAAAAAAATAATATAAATCTGTACGTCTCGTCTTCGAAATTTTAGGCAATCTCAAACGCAAAAACACTTCGGGCATAGATTGGAAAAGGGAACAAAAACTATGGATATAGATCCCCTCGAGACATTCTTTAGGGTTTATGCCATTAGCTACTTACTATAAATATCAATTACAGAGCGGTTAAGAAATACGCCTCTCTTAAGGGACACCTCCTCTCTCACTCTCTTTGCCTCTCTGTCTCTTTGCTATATTGTGTTATGTTTGCTGTGGTCTTTGCCGTAGATGGAAGCGATTCCTCAACTGTGTATTGTGTACAAAATGATCCCAAATAATATGAAAAGCTAAGGGCCAAAGGGTTGCATACAAAAGTTGATCAATTTCTCATCCTACTCATCCTTGCCAGATCATCTTATCCTCATTTTAGTATTTGATTTTTTATCTAAATTTCAGTTCCGTTTTTTTCCCCTACTTTGTATTCATACATTTTTCCGTTTTCTGTTTTCGGTTTTGTTCATTTTTCGTACTCTCCAAATCACAATTATTAGCAATTTAAGAATAAATTATAGCTACTCAGTATGTTTTGTATAATTCTGCTTCTGCTTCTGTTTCTCTTTCTGCTTCTGCATCCATTTCCGTTTCCGTTCTCTTTCCTGCTCTGGTTTCTGCTTGTATGTATGTATGTATATATATATATATAAATTTATTAACAGAGGTTTAGTCTAAATTTACAACTATCGGTAACGAGCACACACGGGAACCGGGACGGGCCGTGAACATGTTCCACACCACACAAAGACTACACTCAGAGCTCTATGCAAGTGCCTAAAAGATCTTACAATGATAATTCTTTCAATATCGAGGATTTCACAATACATTGTGTTACATTTAATGCAGACTACTCGTAGCGTAGAGACAGACTCTTTACACATATTGCAAATGTCTTTTGCTGTGGAATTGTATTCAACTGGTTGGGGTAAACGTTAGATTGTAACACCGAGAACAAACAAATATCTGATATCTGTTATCCATTATCCATTAACCATTATAATACATTCATTATACAATTATACATTCATTATGGGGGGAGGATTCAGATGGTTCGCTATTACTGTGTATCTAGGGGTTTTATTCACTGGAATTCAAAATCTAATATCCTTATCCAGGCCTCTTCTATAGCTTCAGGAACTCGTCGAGCATCCGCTTGCGCTGCTGGTGGAGCGCCTGTTCTGAGAGCAAATACATTCCGATGTCGCCAAAGTTTTTCGTTAGTTAGTTATTCGAGTTGCTGAAGAGCTGGTGTCATAAGGCGGTGGCCTCCTCCGAGCTTTTGCTGCGGCCCAGTCCGCCCAGCGAGGGCTTGCTGTCTGCGGCATCTGCAATACATCGAAGTTATAGTTGGAGAGTCTTCTTCGATGGCGGTAGGGGGACAACGAAACCAAAGGCAAATGATAATGGTACTTTAACTTTAAACAAAAAGGATTTATTCAGGCAATCTCTAAAGGTATATACTATACTTCACATTTAAATAGGGGCAAATAATAATATTAATTAAAGATTAGGGATTAAAACATTCAGAATTGGATCTAACCAGCGTTGGCAATACATTACAAATTCTTGTATAAATAAAAAGATCTCCGACTAACAACTAAATTATCGCTTAGTTAATGTTACTGAAGGTAGATGTTAACTAGTTCCGATCCGAAGCGACTTTAAAACTTAAACCTAAGCGGAGCCGGGCGAGGGGATCATCTGCTGGCCGATGCCGAAGCCGACGCCGATGCCACTGGCTCTGTGTCTGTGGGCCCTGTTTTTGAGCTGGCACTGGTGGACACTCCGTCGCTCGTGGCGACTGGCTTGCCCGTTATGTTCGTGCTGCTGCTGACCACCGGCGGAGTTGTGCTTCCACTGGTCGTGGAGGTAACCCCCCCGGAAGCAGAGACGGTGTCTGGCGAGGAAGCCACAACCGAAACAGGCACCGGTGCCGGGGCCGGCGACACCGATAGCCGAGTGTGCTGCTTCTCCTCCAGACAATCGCCTGCATCTGGCTTGAAACCACCAGTGGCAGGGGGAGTCGGTGTCGACTCTAGAATCTTTGGGGTCTCCTCTGAGCTTTTACCTGCTGCTGCTACTGCTGCATTGACGCCACTGCCAACAGTCGGGAGCGAGGTGTTGGTCTCCGAGATTGGACTGGCGCTGCGTCGCGAAGAGTTCTTCGGCGAGCTGTCTGGGTGCTGTGGCTTCTCGGGGGCTGCATTCGGGGTGGCCGGCTTCTTTTCGATGGCCGCCGGGGGTGGAGAGCTCTTCAAGGTCTGCTCCTCCTTGATTGCTGGACTTTGCTCCTTGGTCTCTCCCTGCGACGCTCCATTGGAATGGACTCCATTCAGCTCGTGGTTGGTTGTGGTTGCTTGACTACTGCTGGCGTTGGAGGGCGTCTGGTTGTTGCTAGAGTTGGAGTTGGATCCGGTCAGGTCAAGGGTGGCCGGCTCATGACTGATCGGAACCGCAGCGGCCTTCTCTACTATCATGGCCGACTGCTGGGCGGCCGCAGCTACAGCCGCCAGGTGGTGCCTCATCGCGTGTGGACTGCCCCCGGCACGTCCTCCGTTGGAAGACGCCGATCCGGCGATGGGTGGCGTAATCTTGGGCGAGCTGGGATGCGATAGGGGCTGCTGTTGATGAGCAGCGGTCGGGGTGAGGCCGCTGGCAGCCGCCGCCGCCGCATGCATGGCCGCCAGGTGGCCGTGGTGGTAGTAGTGACTCATTGTGGCCATGTGCGAGCTGGCCGTCGAGATGGTGAGGGCCCCTCCGCTGCTGCTGATGCTGATGCTGCTGGGCGTCGAGGTGGCCGCCTGCTGTTCGGAGCTCAGCTTAACGGCGGCCGTCAGGTTGAGGCTGCTGTGCGGCGAGGATGCGGACGAGCTGGAACCGGCGGTCACCGGAATGGAGTTGCTGTGCACTCCTCCCCCTGCCGACGACGTGTGCGGGGGCAGCTGGTGGGCGGCCATGGAGGCGGGGTGATGCGGGGACATGTGTGGATGGCTCAGGTTCAGGCTGTGGGGATGCGCACTCAGTCCCAGGGCGGCTGCCGAGAATCCTGGGTGCGGCAGACCAGGCGCTCCCGGATGGCCCAGCCCCATGGCCGCCTGCTGCAGATGGTGCTGCAGATTGGGTCCGTGTCCGCCCAGTGCGGCCACGCCTGGCAGTCCGGCCATGCCCAGATTGAGGCCCATGGCCGCATGCGGACTCTGCCGCTGGGCATTGGCCGCCGCCGCATGGTAGTGGGACATTCCGGTCAGGCCGTGCAGGGAGCCGGGAGGACCGCGTAGGCTCAGGTTGAGATGGGGAATCATGTTGCCGAGCAGGGTGCGGTTGAGGGGCGAGTATAGCTGACTGGAGTAGTGGTGGGAGGCGTTCAGCAGCTGCTGACGGTCGCGATCCCGCTCCTCGTCGCGCATCTTTCGCTCGCGGGCCTCCTTCTCCTTCTGCTCCCGCTCGCGCTGCTCCTTCTCCCGCTGCTCGCGCTCCCGCTCGCGCTGCTCCTTCTCGCGTTGCTCCTTCTCCCGCTGCTCGCGCATCTCACGCTCCTTCTCCCGCATCTCGCGCTCCTTCTCGCGATACATCTCCCGCTCGCGCTCCTCCTCGCGGGCCAGGCGGGCCCTGTGCTCCTCCTCCAGCTTGATGCGGTCGTGCATGGCCGGCGAGATGCCCAGAGCGGCTCCGGGCATCATCGAGTACAGGTGCGAGTAGGGCGACGCCATCTGGGGGTACAGGGCGGCCGCATGGGGATGGTTGTGATGGGCACCGGCGGCGCGGAACAGCTGGTAACGATGCTCCAAGTACAGAGGATCCGAGTACTGCAGTCCCGCGGGGTTCAAGAATGCTGCAAGGGATCGAAAGGGGGCACATTAGAGCTGGCCATGACAGCGAAGAGAGTTCTCGATTCTTACCTGCTGGTGGAAGCCCCGGCAGGCCCGGAAAGTGTGAGTATGCCTCCAGGGGGAAGGCTCCCGCCGGATGCATCAGCCGCTCGTCCGATCTGTACGGCTGGAAGCCGCTCCGTGCCAGCATCTCCGGCTGAATGGCCGCGCTCTGGGGCGTGTGGCTCAGCCGGGCGATCTTCTCCGGCGGCTGGGGCGACGGTGGAGACCCCTTCTTGCTGCCCCCCATTCGGTCATCCCCGCCTCCACTGTTGGACATGCCACGCTCGGCTCCGCCGTGACCCGCGACTGAATTCATCGACCCCTGGCCCACCGACGTGGCCGGCGGTCCTTGGGCCACAGATGTGGGTACATTTCGGTCCCCGCCCACGACCTCCTCCTTGATGTCCGCCTGCTTGGCCAGAGTCCGCAAGGCTGCCGCAAAAGACCCGCGACTGTTGGCTGCTGCGGCCGCGCTTATGGCCCCCGGGGGCATCCCCATGCCAGCCAACTGCTGCTGCACTGCAGCGGCCACCGCCTGCTGTTGCGTCTGGTGTTGTTGCTGCTGCTGCTGCTGGTGCGTCTGATGCTGGTGCTGCTGGGGCGAGGGGGTGCCGATGTGGTTGCTGGGCAGGGCGTGGTTCAGAAGGCCACTACCCTGCGTGGGGGCACCGGGCTTCCGGCCACACCGGAGCCCGGCGGCGTCTGCAGGTGATGCGGCACGGGGATGTGCGGTGCCGGGCTGGTTGCCGGTCGCTTCTGTCCAGCCTTGGGTGGCGCTGTAACGGAAAGAGGGGGGAGACGGGGTTCGGTCAGCAATGGCGATGACGAATGTACTGTGGGATGACTCCGCCCTTCAAGTGGGAATCTGAGACCAATCCGCGTTTGACAAAATACAACAGCATACATATGCTTATGGGATAGGGGTAGGGTCGGGGACGGGACCGGGGACGGGGTTTCTCCTGTGTCGGATTTCCTTTGCTAATAACTGATTGATGTCGACTCTCCGCGTGTCGACTCTCCGCGTGTCGACCAAAAATTGCGCATTCGCCCCGTTGCATTTGCGGCAATTTGCATACCTATGGAGGAGCGAAAACCCACTGGGTGGACACTGGCGTGGTCGATATGGTGGCGCCACCGTCAGCGATGGTCGAATGCAAATTGCAAGGGCCTGAAACTTGCATTTCGGACACGGCTCACTGAGGCATGCGGTGGCATGGAGCCAGCAAGGCCGGGAGTGGCCGGATGGAACACTTCTCTACCTTTGATACACCCTTAGCATCGCTTCCGCCCCCGCGGTCGCATCACTTTCCTTTTGAAGGCTCCTCCGCTTGTAGCAAATTGCACGCCCAACGAATTTATCGATTCTCGTTGCTCGTTTTCGGGTTGCCCGCTGCGAAATTGCTTTCAGATATGACAGCAACCAGTCGACCAGTCCGACCTCGTCCCATCCCACTTCGCTGCGCTATGTTCTGTTCCGGTCCGCTCCATTCCGCCCCAGCTCTTGCCAGCTCCGCCCCTTTCAGGTCAGCTCAGGTGATGGTTGCAGCATCCGCCACACGAATCCCGGCTCGACTCTGCTCGACTCTCGAATCGCCTGTCGCATTCAATGCCAAATGATATTTGCAAGGACAACATCGATGACATCGTGGCTGTTGTCCGAAATTAAAGGAAGGAGCGGAGCGGAGCAGAGCGGGGTATGTACTGTAACGAACCTGCTTCTTGGTTCGCTTGAGTTTGCTGGGCTCGCTCAGCGGTCGGCCGATTCGTCGCAACGTATTTTTATTGTTGCCCCCAACGACAAATGATAAGACCTTCCTTTTCTTTAATCGAATTTCTCTTTATTCGTAGTTATATTAGGACTTAGGGCTAGATGCTACAATTCAACTTATCTATGGATCTCCACCACGCGTGGGCTCTCGTCGGGTGTGGCAGCGTTGAGGCTAATGATTGGGGCAGTTTGACCTCCGCTATTGCTTTGGCCCGCCACGCAAATCCGCACTCCACGTCTCGAACTCCCCTCTTAGCTTCCGCCGGCAACTGTGGATCACCTCTTAACTTAGACTCACTCTGTGGGCAGGCGGGGCCTGTCTTCCTGTTGCTATTCACTTCACTGCACTTCTTCGAACCGTACCGGGTATCACTCTGTAACGATCCGTTCTTTTCCCGTCTGATGCAGCTGGGCTGGCTCAGCGGTCGGTAGGCTCGCTGCAACAATATTTGTATGTTGCCCCGACGACAAGTAAGAAGGCACGGGTTGGGTCTTGTACTGGTATGCTAGTATGCTTTATTGGTATCTTAAGTCTATCTTACGCTATTCCGACTCCGGTGCGTGTTCTCCTCGTGGTTTTCCTCCGTGGTTCGATGAGCGTGGCGCTCCCTGGGCCCCCCACGGCGTCGCCGAGCGTGGCACCGCCGAGCGTGGCACCGCCGCTCTTCTAACGCTCTTTTCCCTTCGCTTGGTCTCACTCTTGTCACTCACTGTGCACTTCACTCTCGCTAGCTCCGTTTGCTGACTGTCCCTTGTTCCTGGTCGCGGCCCTCCTCTTATAGGCTCGCTTCTGCGTCAGCGCCGCCGATGCCGCCTGGCGCTAACTGCACTTTCCGCCATGCGGTGCCCGTATTTTTCCATCGGCGTTCCTTCATTCCCTTGTCGCTTTCCAACGGGACCTGGCTGGTGGCGTGATCTCATGACCATATTTGGTCGTGCGCTGGGCCACTGCCGGCCCGATCCCGTCATCCCGCGGCTCTCTCTCCAGGGGTCCTCCCGGGAGCCCCCGGGAGAGCTCTCCTCGGGAATTCGCCGCCTCCGGATATCCCCGGATAACGGCCGTTAGCGCTTAACCCTGCACTGCCCCCTACGTGTGGGAATACCTTTCCTCACACTTCCCCTTTCTTTTATTGGCGGAAAACCCCGGTTTTCCGCGTCCCAGGTTTGGGATGCTTCAAAAGCCCCGCGCGACCGGTGCGCGTGCTTTGTTCTCGACCCGGGTGCCCCCTGGCGCCCTCTTTCGGCTTCACGCCTTGCGGTGTTGCCGTACCTCTCCGATGAGCGCGATCGATTCGATTCCCCTTACCGATAGTTCGCATAGGAGCTTTTTTTCTTTGCCCCGCCCGGTATAGGGTACGGTCGCTATTCTGACCTACTCGATATGACACAGCGTTGCCCTTACGCTCCACTCGTTACAGCGTAGGGTCGTTTCTGTGCTCTACTCGATATGTCGCAGCGTGCGTATTCTACTTCCGGATCGCGAATTCCTCAATGGACTGGAAACGTACCATTTTCTCGCGATGCCGGGTGTTTTCTTTGCTTACCTTGTGCGCGTCTGGTTTTTCCTACTACCCTTCGCTGGGCCGCCTGCTTTCCGCCGGCCCTCTGGATGCTTCGGGTAAGTTTTCCTCCCGCTTTGACGCCTTCCGCCGCCTTCATTCAGCTCCCCCGATTCCCCGCTGTTCCTCTGCTGCAAGGTAAGACCATGTTTTTTTTTTTTTTAAAACACCCTTTTTTTTTTTGGTTTTTTCCCTTTTTTACTTGTTCTTGTTTTAAGTTACTTTCTTCTCCATTCTTCTTCTCTACTCTTCTTTTCTCCCGGAATACCTCCTGCCGGTCGGTGGACACCAATAGCCGGTACCGGACGCCACCGTCCTTGACCAGACGCTTCACCTTCCTCGCGGTTGGCTTTATCCGCGCGAGAGAGCGCGTGACGACGGCCGGCCACTCCTCGCGGTGAGTTGTCCGCCGACCTCGTCTGGGGCCACGATGCCTGGCGCTGGAGCTCGGGCCGGCGCGCCTCCGCCCGCTCCCCTGGGCACGTCGCCTGTCGGCCCAGCTTCGGACGCTCGCCCTGGCCGGGTTCCGGCCATCGCCAAGGACCTCTCTCCCATGGCTCAGGTGAGTGTTGTTCCGCGGCCTCGTCCTTCTTCGCTTCCGCCGTTGCTCTTGCGCCGTCATCCGCTTCGCCGTCGGCCGCCACCTCGGCTTCGGGCGCCGCCGCTGGGCCCTCCGCCGTCAGTGATGTTGGCGTGTTCGTCGTGCCCTCCGTCTCGACCTCTGCCGTCCTCCCGGGCGCCTCCTCGGGCACCTCTTCGGCGGTGGGTGCCACCGCTGGGCCTGTCGACTCCTGTGGCCGTGCCCGCCGCCTCGGGTCCCGCTCGTCACTGGCGCGTGGTGCCTCCTCCCACAGTCGAGCCTCCCTCGCTTCTTGCCCGGGCTGCTGGGGCGCGGGCCCAGAGGCCCACGATATGTGCAGCGTTTGCACGTGCCACATCATGCCGTCTCGCACCGCGGAGCGCACCTCCTGCGAGACGAACGGCCCGATGGCGGCTCCCTGTGGCCCGTGCCAGTGCTGCTGCTGCTGATGCTGCTGCTGCTGATGCTGCTGCTGCTGATGCTGCTGCTGCTGACGCTGCTGCTGCTGCTGCTGATGCTGCTGACGCTGCTGCTGCTGCTGCTGCTGACGCTGCTGCTGCTGCTGCTGCTGCTGATGCTGCTGACGCTGCTGCTGCTGCTGCTGATGCTGATGCTGCTGCTGCTGCTGCTGACCCCCTTGACCGCGCGCGTCGTCAGCCGGCGGCCGACGCCGGAACAGCTCTTCCTCTGCCCCCGGTGACGGTGGGGCCTGCGGCCGTGGCTCCTCCTCGGACTCGACGTGTTCAGGGGGTGGCTGCCAGAGCTCCTCCTCCTCCACCTCGGCTCGTCGTAGCCTCTCCACTCCTCTTCGGGCGACTGGACTCGAGCCGCCTTCGGCGCTGGTGGGCACTCCGCCTCCTCCTCGTCGCTGGAGATCACCGCCAGCCCGCCGGCCGCGCCCTCCGCCCGCGTCGCCCTTGCCTTCTCCGCTTCCGCCCGCAGACGCGCCGTCTCCCTTCGCTCCGCTGCGTCGACCCGGCTAATACACCGCCATTGGTGCGCGACGTCTCGCTCGTGGCGCTCCGCCTCCGCTTCTTGCGCCGCCTTTTCAGCCTCCTGCGTGGCCTTCAGCCTCTTTGCCAGCGTCAAGGCGTCCTCCCATACACGCCGTTGTCTCCGCTCCTCCGCCGCCGCGGCCAGCGCGAACCGCCGGTGCCATTCCGCGAGGCGTCGTGCCTCAGCGGCCGCGTTATCTTCCGCGATGTCGGCCTGCGTTGACTGCGGCTCTTTGACCGCGGTCTCGATCGGCGTTGTCTGCGGCTCTTTGACCGCGGTTTCGGCCGGCGTTGGCTGCGGCTCCTCGACCTGTGGGTCTGTCGGCCGCTGATCCCCTCGCCGCGCCGTCGACCTCCCCCTTGTGCGTGCCGACGACTCCTCTTCCTTGGCCGTACGCGTCGAACGCGTGGACGCCCGCTTCGAGGCCCGCTCACTGGGCTCCTCCTTCCGCGTCTCCGTGCGCCCCCTCCTTCCTCCCTCAGGCCGCTCCTCGCGCTTACTGGGGTGGGGCTTCTCGCGCTTGTCGGTGCGGGGCTCTTCGTGCCTGCTGGTCCGGGGCTCCTCGCGCTTGCCGGTGCGTGACTCCTCGCGTCTGCTGGTCCGGTGCTCCTCGCGCTTGCCGGTGTGGGGCTCCTCGCGCTTGCTGGTGCAGGGCCCCTCGCGCTTGCTGGTGCGGGGCTCCTTGCTACTGCTGGTCCGGGGCTCCTCGCGCTTGGGGTGGGGCTCCTCGCGTCTGCGTTCTCTCCGTGGCGCCGGCTCCCAGCTCACCAATTCTAGGTCACTTTCCGCCTCGGTGTACCCCGGCGATACCATGGGGGACACCGTCGGTCCCATGGATCCCGCGGTTGACACTAGCGGTGAGGCCAACAATTGTAGCTCCGGGGACCTACTCCTACTCGACCTTTGCTCCTCGCGCTCGACCTGGTACGCCTGCCGCCGACTTTGCGTATCACCCATAGCCTGATACCCGCGGCGAATCCATTTTCGCTGCTCCGCTAGGTACCTCATTAAATGCTGCTGCATCTTACCCTTTTTCTTTTTTCCACGTGGTCAACTTTTGAAAAGACCTGTTCGAGCGCTGCTCCCGCCTTTATAAGGGCTCGTGCCGGTGTTCACCGTTCCATGTAACGGTGCCTTACATGGGCCCGTGGGACGGCTCTCTCTTGGCTTCTAGCTGGCTCTCTCGCTCTCTCCCGTTTTGAAAGTTATCCGCGCCTCTCGCCGCGTTAACCCTAGGGTGCCCCCTAATTTTGTTAGCTTTCCTCCGGTTCCCACTTTTCTTCCTTTTCCCCTTTTTTTTATACCCGATACTCAAAATGTGTATTGGGGTATATTAGATTTGTGGTAAAAGTGGATGTGTGTAACGTCCAGAAGGAATCGTTTCCGACCCCATAAAGTATATATATTCTTGATCAGCATCAATAGCCGAGTCGATTGAGCCCTGTCTGTCTGTCCGTCTGTCCGTCCGTCTGTCCGTCCGTCCGTCCGTCCGTCCGACCGTCCCCTTCAGCGCCTAGTGCTCAAAGACTATAAGAGCTAGAGCAACGATGTTTTGGATCCAGACTTCTGTGATATGTCACTGCTACAAAAATATTTCAAAACTTCGCCCCGCCCACTTCCGCCCCCACAAAGGACGAAAATCTGTGGCATCCACATTTTTAAAGATACGATAAAACCAAAAACGCAGAATCGGCGAGGATGACCATATCTTCTACAGTGCAAAGTCTGAACCAGAGCGTATAATGATTATAGCCAGAATCAAGAAAACAATTTCATTCTTTCTCGCTCTGTCTCTCTCTAACACACAGGTTTCATGGTCGGTTTTGTCAATTGCAAAATATGAGTTCAAGGATCTCAAAACCTATAAGAGCCAGAGCAACCAAATTTGGTATCCACACTCCTGTGATATCGGACCTTGACCGTTTCGTGTCCAAATTTCGCCACACCCCCTTCCGCCCCCGCAAAGGACGAAAATCTGGGGCATCCACAAATCTCAGAGACTATTAAGGCTAGAGTAACCAAATTTGGTATCCGCACTTCTGTTAGATCTCACTATAAAACGTATATCTCAGAATTTCGCCCCACCCCCTTCCGCCCCCACAAAAGACGAAAATCTGTTGCATCCACAGTATTGCACATTCGAGAAAACTAAAAACGCAGAATCATAGATAATGACCATATCTATCAGATTGCTGAATCTGGATCAGATTGGATCATTTTTGTAGCCAAAAGCAAGAAATCAATTTTCAGTGGCTACGCAGCGCCCGACGTCACGCTCAGACTGATTTTCTGTCTCTCTCGCACGCACTCTTTGTCGTGTGGTTCAATATTAGCGGCGTCTGCCGGAGGAGAGCCATACTGACTTAGTATCGGGTATAACTGTAGATTTGCGGTGTCCGCAGCAACTCACAACGTTCCCCTTGTTTTTTTTTTTATTTGGCCCTTTCTACTTCCAGGTCTGGCGACGTGTTGCCCGGCTCCGCCTCGGATCTGGTAAGCCTCCCGAGTTCTTGGGTTCCTCATCTCACCTTGCCTTTCTTCCAGCCCGTCCTTGGGTTCCAGTCCAGGGTGCTGACCGATCTCCCAGCACGTGTCCAATAGGTCCTCCGACCTTTCGCCCGTGCTGCCAAACATCGGCCCGCCCCCCGTGGCCAGCTCCGCCCGTCTCTGGATCGGCTTAGACGCGGATGTCACCCCCGTGCAGCGCCTCGGACCCAGGGATCATCCGATTCCCCAGCCGGTAGCCCGCGCACGGGCGGCATCCGCTTTTGTCCCGCCATCCCCGACGTTAGCAGCTGGCTTCTATGCCCTGGACCCGGACCCGAACTTCTGCTCATCTCGGAACCCCCTTCTCGGGCGCCCCCTTGTCCGTCGACGCACCACGCAACCCCCCGGGATAGTGGTAACCCGGGTGTCTTCTACCTTCTTTGCCTTTGATCAGTTCCAATTGGCTGACGAGCTAATCCTCCTTTTTTTTTTCTTGTAGGTCCAGCTGTATTGGTCCGCCGGCCGCCGTCTGCTGCTCCGTTTTACTGAACCTTAGTTGTAAGAGCATCCTGTACGGCCTTGTCCTGCGTGGCATCAAGTTGGGCCACCCGCTCCTCCCTTGTGGGCGATTCATGTCCTGCGTGACACGCGTGGTTCTTAGTTTTATTGAACCTTAGTTGTAAGAGTAACTCGTACGACCTTGTCCTGCGTGGCATCCAGCTGGAACTCTCCTTTCTGCCCCTGCCGTTAGTCTCTGTCTTCCGCGCTCGTCCACCCTTCTCCGTATGCCTCGCCCGTTGTCCCTCCTTGTGCGTCGTCTACGCTTCGGCTCCCGGGCCTGTTTTGGGGGTTCCTTCCCCGGGTTGTGGCTTCAGGTCCCCTATGTGCGCGGTCCGCGTCCGTTTCTCGCTGTCCTTCTTTAAGTTACAAATGACCGGGGACACGAAATCCATTATGGTGTAGGGCCCGTCATATTTCGGGGCCAGTTTTGCCGCAAACCCTTCGGCCGCGTTGGATAGATGGTGTTGCTTGGCCCATACCTTGTCTCCAATCGTGGGTTTCCACGCTCTCCTCCTCAGTTTATAATACCTCGCCTGGTCCTGCGCCGCTCTTTCGAGATTCCGCCTCACCAGTTGAAACACCTCTCTCAACTTGGCCGCGTTCTCGTCCGGAGTGTGCGTGCCCTGTCCTGTGCCAAGCGCTTCGTCATCGTATAGAGCCTTTGGTAGCCTCGGCTCTCTCCCTTGGACCACGAACGCCGGCGAGTACCCGGTGGATTCGGACACCCCTGAATTTACGGCCAACATTATCTCTGGCCATTTCTCATCCCAGTTCCTCTGGTTCCCTTCGGTGAACTGAGCTATCATAGTTTTCACTGTCCGATTAGTTCGCTCCGTCGGGTTCTCCTGCGGCTTGTACGGGGCCGTGAACTGATGCCGTACACCCATCTGCTCCAAAAACCTCTTAAAAGCTCTACTGGTGAACTGGACGCCATTATCCGTGATCACCACCTTCGGCACGCCAAACCGGGACACGATGCGCTCTCGGAACGCTCTCGTTAGTGCTTCCGCAGTGTCCTTTCTCAAGGGGACCAACTCGGTCCATTTCGAGAACCGATCCACCATCACCAATAACATGGCATTCCCATGCTTTGACCTGGGCAGAGGGCCCACGAAGTCGGCACACCGTTGCCCACGGCTCTTCTGGCACTTGTGTCAGCATTTTCCCGGCCGCCTGCAGTTGACTTGGTTTGTAGCGTATGCAGCTTTCACACTTTCTCACGTATGTCCTCACATCTCGGTGCATCCCCGGCCAGTAGTATCGGGCGGCTACTCGGGCCATCGTCCTTCTGCCGCCCGCGTGCCCCGCCTCCGGCGAGTCGTGATTCTCTCTTATAACTCTCTCTCTTAGATCCTTCGGTACGCATAACTTCCATGATGCTATCTCTTCTTCTCCAGCCCGGTGCGGGATGTGCCGGTATATCCGGCCTGCTTCCTCGACGTAATCCGGATATTTCCTCGGTTCCGTCCTCATCCTCTCTTTGACCTTTTGAATCCATCCGCACTCTGCCTCCGGTTCGTGTCCCTTTTCTGCTTCCTCCTCGGTGGTTCTCAGGCATCGCTCCGCCAATGGCTGTCGGGACAGTGCATCCGCCACTACGTTCAGCTGCCCTTTCCTATATGCCACTTCGAAGTCGTATTGTTGTAGCTCCAGCGCCCACCTGGCGATCCTCCCTGTTGGGCTCTCGATGCTGTTCAACCATTTCAACGCCATGTGATCCGTGACCACCTTGAAATGGTATCCCTCCAGATAGGGCTTTAGCTTTCTTATAGCCCATACAATGGCCAGACACTCCTTTTCAGTCGCCGAATAGTTCTTTTCTTCGCTATTTATAGTCCTACTGGCGTATGAGATGACCCTCTCGCCCTTCTCCGTCTCTTGCGTCAGGATCGCCCCCAGTCCGTAGTCGCTGGCGTCCGGCTGGAGGACGAATTTCTTTGAGAAATCTGGGCATGCCAACACCGGATCTGCTGTCAGCCGACTTTTTACGTCCTCGAACGCTTGTTGCTGTTCCGTTGACCATTCCCACTTGGCCTTCTTCTTCAGCAAAGTGCTGAGGGGCTGCACCAACGTGGCGAATCCCTTTACGAAACGCCGGTACCAGGAGGCCACTCCCAAGTATTGTCGTAGCTCTTTGACACTCGCTGGCGGCTGCAACTCCTTAATGGCCGCCACTTTCTCGGGATCGGTGCAGATTCCGTCTCCCGTTACCAAATGCCCCAGGTAACGTAGCTCCTTCCTAAAAAATTGACACTTGTCCACATTTAGGCGCAAGTTGGCGTTCTTTAACCGTCGAAAGACTTCTTCGAGGTTGCGCTTGTGCTCCTCCTCGGTACGGCCGATGACAATGATGTCGTCTTGGTACGCGAACGCGTGTGGCATCATCTCGGGGCCTATCACCTGGTCCAATGCCCTCTGAAACGTAGCCGAGGCTGAGTGGAGTCCGAATGGCATCACCTTCCACTGGAACAGCCCTTTGCCGGGCACCGTGAACGCGGTGAACTTTCTACTGCCTTCCTCCAGTGTTATCGGCCAATATCCGTCCTTTAAGTCCAAGCTACTGATGACCCGTGCCTCCCTGAGCTGGTCCAAAATATAGTCTATTCTTGGCATGGGGTACGCATCCTTGATGGACTTCGCGTTTATCTGTCTGAAGTCCACGCATAATCTCCACTTTCCCGGCTTCTTTTTGACCATCACGATGGGTGAACTGTACGGGCTCTTCGATGGCTCAATACACCCTCTTTCCAGCAGTTCGTCAACCTGTTGGTTGATTTCGGCTTGCATCTTGGGATTTTTGGGATAGTAGCGCTGTTTGACCGGCTGTGCATCACTCATAGAGATCGTGTGTGTAGCTATGTTCGACACTCCCTTCAGTTCTCGGAACTCTTCCAACTCCTTTGCCAGGAAGTTTTCAACCGACCCCTCCTCCGCTTGCGTTCCGTCGGATGCGGGCTCGACAGACCTTCCCGTGTTCGCTACCACCGCCACTGACAGCTTCTCCTCCACTTGCCCCTGGCGGTGGCCTCTCGCCGGGATCACAATCCTGTGTCCCGCACAGGTCACTTCTGCTCCGACCGCGGCGAGGAAATTCCATCCCAGAACCAGCTCATCTATTACTCCGGGCAACACGAGAAGCGGGATTGTAACGATCTTGTCCCCGAAGGCCAGCTCCACCTCGATCTGGGAATTGATTTCTCGGCTGCGTCCGTCAGCCAGCCGCACCAGCTTCCTCGTCTCTTTCTGTCGCCCCTCTTCCCCCAGTCTACTCGCCGCCTCGCAGCTGATAAAACTGCTTGTCGCCCCGGTATCGACCGTTGCTTTCCAGTTGCTGCCCGCGATCCTCACTACCGCCGACAGCTGGACATCCTTCTCCGTGAGTTCTCCTATGAGCTTTGGGGGCTTCGTCTTGCGACCCTGGCACGGCCCTCCGCGGCTTGGGTCGCGGGGCGTTTCCCGCTTTCTGGCAGCACTGCCATGTCGGGGCTCCTACCTTGCCGCACCTCCAGCAGCATGCTTGTGCCCAATGGCGGTCACTTCCACATCGTCAACACGCCTGGGCTGGGTTTTTCACGAACCCAGCCTCTATGTTCGTGTTCGCTTGGTCGTCCCGCCGCGTTGGGACCGGCCTTTTTTCCCTTGTCGAATCAGAGCTTGCTGTCGTGTCGCCCTGGCAGCGACATATCTCCGTTACTGCCGGACGAGCGAACGGATTGTTTGCTTTTGCCTTATTCGCCGGACACTCCCGTTGGAACTCCAGCCGGTCCCTCTCCAGAGCCTCAAACTCGTCGGCCAGCGTCATCATGTGATCCAGGTCTATGCACCTATGTGGCCGGATGAACACCCTCAGATCGGGCATGCTGTTGTCTCTAATGAGCTCCAACTGCTCTCCGGGCGTGCATTTTAGTGGCCGCATAAGGGTCTGCATCTCCACCATGTAGTCCTTGAATGGCTCTCCCCATCTTTGCTTCCTCAACCTCACCTCCTGGAGTAATTTTTCAAAATACCCCCTCGGCAGGAAGTATGCTTGGAAGCTACGCGCAAATGCGTCCCATGTCTGCCACTGCCTGTTGTTGGCTACAAACCACATGAGCGCCCGACCCTTTAGCAGCTCAGGCATGGCTCGCGGAATTAGATTCAACTCCAACCCGTACATGTCGGCTGACCACTCGATCTGTTCCAGGAACTCGAGTGGTTTCGCCGTTCCGTCGAACCGAAACGACCACTCCCTGACCTGTTTGGCGACGTGAGCAAAACTCGAACTGGGCGGTCTCGTGGTTTGTTCATCTAGTCCCCGTCGACGATCCTCCCCTGCTCTCCCTTCTTCCAATCCCTGTGGGTTTCTCGCGCCCCCTTGCTCCGGCTGTGCTGGCCTGGTTGGCCTCTCCCCACTCTCTGCCCGCGGTCGGCTAGGCGACCGGCTTTTCACCGGGACCGCCAGGCTCGCGATGAGCTCCTCTGGGGTCTCGGACGGCCGTCTCCACAGCGTTACTTGCTCCGCACTCGCCGGCAGCGTCAGGCGCTCGTATGAATCCGCCCCGTCCTCCATTTGGGCCGCGGTCGCGGCCCCTCCCGCCTTCATCTCCCAGGCCTCGAGCGCGTCCGCATACTCCGGTTCCTCTCCGTGTTTCTCTATCCACTCCTTGAAGATTCGGCGCATCTCGGTCAGCGTGCCTTCCAATCGAAGACCGCACGCCCGCGCGCACTGGACCAAGTCCTCTTTCCTCAATGAATGAACCCATCGTAGGCTCCTCATTTTTATGCCCTAGCGATACCAAACTCAATACCGCCCTTCCCAAATGCACTTTGTCTTTTGCTTGTCGAGAGGCCCCACGTTGGGCGCCAGTTGTAACGATCCGTTCTTTTCCCGTCTGATGCAGCTGGGCTGGCTCAGCGGTCGGTAGGCTCGCTGCAACAATATTTGTATGTTGCCCCGACGACAAGTAAGAAGGCACGGGTTGGGTCTTGTACTGGTATGCTAGTATGCTTTATTGGTATCTTAAGTCTATCTTACGCTACTTCGGTGCGGGTTCTCCTCGTGGTTTTCCTCCGTGGTTCGATGAGCGTGGCGCTCCCTGGGCCCCCCACGGCGTCGCCGAGCGTGGCACCGCCGGCTCTACTGACTGGGGCTAGCGATTCTTGGCACGCGGCCCAAATCCGCCTCTCAGTCAGGCGCCTGACGCGTTCGCTCTCACTCGACTCCCTTGGCTTTTCGGCCCGAGGGTGCCTCACTCCTGGTGGGTTGCGCGTCAAGCGTGGCACCGTTGGTTCAAGGGATTGGGGTCTTTGGCTCTTGGCTGCACGCTCGAGTCCGCCTCTCAATCCTCACACAACGTGTTCGCTTTCTAACGCGCTTTTCCCCTCGCTTGGTCTCACTCTTGTCACTCACTGTGCACTTCACTCTCGCTAGCTCCGTTTGCTGACTGTCCCTTGTTCCTGGTCGCGGCCCTCCTCTTATAGGCTCGCTTCTGCGTCAGCGCCGCCGATGCCGCCTGGCGCTAACGGCACTTTCCGCCATGCGGTGCCCGTATTTTTCCATCGGCGTTCCTTCATTCCCTTGTCGCTTTCCAACGGGACCTGGCTGGTGGCGTGATCTCATGACCATATTTGGTCGTGCGCTGGGCCACTGCCGGCCCGATCCCGTCATCCCGCGGCTCTCTCTCCAGGGGTCCTCCCCTCTCATCTTGGGTCCCCTGGAGAGCTCTCCTCGGGAATTCGCCGCCTCCGGATATCCCCGGATAACGGCCGTTAGCGCTTAACCCTGCACTGCCCCCTACGTGTGGGAATACCTTTCCTCACAACTCTTACGTTTCGGCGGGGTTTCAACGTGCGCGCGCGATCACTTCTCCACGGAAAAAGAGACCCGCTTCGTCGCCGCAGCCTCCATTTATAGCCCCTTGACGGGCCCCGGCTCGGCTTTGGTAGTTTTCCATCGCCGTCTCCTGGTTTCCACGGCCTTCGTAACGGGGCCTGGCCGGTGGCGTGATCCCATGCCCATATTTGGTCATGCGTCGGATCGCTGCCGGCCCGAACCCGCCGTCTCCTCTGCCTCTCGCGTTTCTCTCGCTCCGAGAGCGGGACACTTCTCCTCTCGGGGCCCTTGGCCTCTTCGCCGCATCCGGATATCCGTGGGTATCTGGGCTGACCTTCGCCTTATCCAGCCAGCCATCAGCCTTATTCCGACCGTCCCACCGCCTTTATCCGGCTATGCTTTGGTCGAATTCGGCCTGTGGGAACCGCGGTTCCTCACACCCCCCTCTTTCTTCCCGCAGCGGAATACTCCCGTTTTCCGCAACCTTGCGACGGAGTGTGCTTTCCCCATTCAAACGGCCCCATTTTACGCGCGCTCCTTACTGCATCTGGGATCACGGGCGCCCTGGCGCCCTCTGGCGCCTTTGCTCGGGCGGCGCTGCCAGCCCTTGCAATTTTCTGGCTGGGGCCGACTCCCCGCGTATCGATAAGGTGTAGGGGCGTTTAGGCGATCCACTCAATATTTCTCCCCAGTAAGTCAGGGCAGTCTCTTTTTCGTCTTCTCTTTATTCATTTTCTTCCCGCGTGTTTCGCCCTTGTTTTTTCCCCCCTTTTTTTCGTCCCCTTTTGCTCTTTTTTTCCTTTTCCTTTTTTTCCCCCTACTTTTGTTCACGGAACACCTCCGTGCGTGTGGCCGACATCGCAATACGGTACCGGGTACCCCGCTCGCTCACCAGCTTCTTCACCCTCCTACCCACGAGGCGAATTTGGGTCTGCGCGCGGACCACCGCCGCCGGCCACTCCTCCCGCGGGATCGCCGTCCAGTGGACCGTGGCTGCCGGTTCCGAGCTCTGCCGAGCTCTGCCGTTGCAGGGCCGGTCGCTTCGGTCCTGCACAGGGCTCCGGGCAGGAGGCCTGCCGCTTCAGAGCCGGGCGCTCGGCCGCCGTCGACCTCTCCGGTGCGGGCCACACCCACGGTCCGCGCTCCCACGCCTCGAGTTCCACCTCCGTCGGTGCTGTCGCCGCCGTCGCTGCTGCCTCGGCCGTTGCTGTCTGGGCCGCCGTCGCCGTTTCCGCGGTCCGCGTCTCTGCTTCTGCCGCTGCCTCGGCCGTCGCCGTCTGGGCCGCCACCGCCGTTTCCGCGGTCTGCGTCCCTGCTGCCACCGTCGCCGCCTCTGCCGCTGCCTCGGCCGTCGCTGTCTGGACCGCCGTCGACGTTTCCGCGGTCTGCGTCCCGGCTGCCGTCGTCGCCGCCTCTGCCGTTCGTGTCGCCGCCTCCGCCGTCGCCGTGTCTGCCGCTGCCTCGGCCGTCGCCGTCTGGACCGCCGTCGCCGTCTGGGCCGCCGTCGCCATTTCCGCGGCCTGCGTCTCTGCTGTCACCTTCGCCGCTTCTGCAGTCCGCGTCGCTGCCTCCGCCGTCGCCATTGCTGCCGCTGAGGTCATGGGGGCGGGTCCGGGGTCCCTCCTCCGCGGGTCCCTGTTGTTGCTGCCGCGTGGACTCTCCTCCCACACCCGGGCGCCGGCCTCTGGCTGGGCTTCGCTCGGGGCGGGCCCCGAGGCCCACGTGATGTGCAGGGTCTGGTGGTGCCACACCATCCCCTGGCGCACGGCGGTCCGCACCTCCTGCGATACGTACGGTCCCATTACGGCCGCCTCCGGTCCCCTCCACTGTGGTTGCTGCTGCCACTGCTCCTGCCCCTGCTGCTGGTGATGCGGCTGCTGGTGCTGCTGGTGCTGCTGCTGCTGGTGCTGGTGCTGGTGCTGCTGCTGCTGCTCCTCCTCGGCCTGCGGCTGCCGCCTCTCGGGGCCCTCGTCATCCTCGGCCGGTGGCGTAGGCTGCCACAGCTCGCCCTCCTCCTCCTCGGCCTGCTGCAGCCGCCGCTGCCACTCGGCCTCGGGGTTCGTAGCCTGCTTGCCCGTGGCCTGGGGCTGCGCCCCCTCGGTCTCCGCCTCGTCGGTCCGGGGCTGCATCGGCGGCAGCACCACCCGGAAGGGTGGGGGTGGCGGCGCCTCGTCGCTCTCTTGGCCGTGCTCCTCCGTACTGGCAGCTCTTTCCGCCTGTCGCCGCCGCGCCTCCATCCGCTCGTCCCTCCGCCGCCTGATCGCCCGCGCCCTCTCCAGCACTTGGTGCATCCAGCGCTTCTCCTCCGGCGTCGCCTCCTGAAACCTCCGCCTCACCGCCTCGATTTTGTCGCGCAGGGTCACCTTCAATTCCTCGTCTCCGGCTCCGCCCCTTGCTGCCGTCTCCACCTGGCCTTCTCTTAAACGGTTGGCGCGCGCGGGCCGTCGGTGCATAGGACCTCGTCGTCGACCCTCATCCGATGACACCGTCAGCGACACCGAGTCGTGCCCCGACGGCGCCGGTGACACCAACGGCGAGGCCAGCAGTTCAAGGAACTGGGAGCCATCGCCATTCTCCTCGTCGCTACGCGAGAGCAAAGACGCCCGTCGCTGACGAGAAGTACCGGCGCGATAGCACCCTTCTCCCACGATCGCCTGCTGCTCCTCCAGGAAGGCCCTAATATCCTCCATCTTCTTCCTGCCATCCTCGTGGTTGAGCCGGCGTTTCATCTCCATATTTTATTCTTGCTACTTTTTCTTGCGTTCTTTCTGGTGATAATTACCTTCAAGTGTTCTCTGTTCCGTTTTCCACCCGCCTATATACACGCGTTGCATTGCCAATCGTTGCCTCTACCGGTGCCGGTGCTCCGTGTTTCGGTCTCTCTTGCCTGGTTCTAACGGTTGTTGCGTTTGTACTCATGGCCCTCAGCCTCGTCTCTCTGCCGGCCGCGCTCTCTAACGGCATCTTTCCCCTGGTTGTGTGAGTGCCGTCGCGCTCTCCGCTCTATATCCGATTTCACCTTATCCCTTTTTTTTTTTGGATACTGTTGTGTTCTCGCCGCGTTTCTCTGTTGGCTCATGGATAACACTTTTCCATCTTTGATGGACCCACCCCCTTCCCGTTCATGATTATTTTGCTTTTTATTCCCCCATTTTATTTTTGCTTATTCACAATTTTTATTTAGCCCTTTATTTTTGTTTATTTTAATTACTATTTAATGGATTAATTGATTGCTAATTATTTACTTTTAATTGTTATAAAAATTGCTATTTATTCTTACATGCCACCGCGGACCTGTCTTCTTCATCCCGTGCTGCTCGGACCCTCCTTGGCCTGGGTGAGTTCTCCCGACCCGGATGACTTTTACTCAACCCTTTCTCCCCTTCCAGTTCGCCCTCTGCCCACAATGCGGGCCGCTTGCCGCGATTCCGCTCGTGAACAATGGGTCCTCCGACCGTCCGCCCGGGCTGGAATCTTGGGCTCACATCCCAGGGCATGCGCCACCGGCCGGACTCTTTTGACAGGTTTCTCCCTCACACAGTGGCTCGGACCCGAGGATCATCCGACTCCTCGCCCGGTAGTCCACGCATGAGCGGCACCCGTCGTTCCGGCCCGACGCTCGTAGTTGCCCCGTGAGTCCGCGTTGAGGCCTGAGCCTGGCCCCTGGGTTTTTCCTGGTCATCCGCTGTCTGAGATTACACTCCCCGACCCTGGATTCGCCTCTCCGCTTTGGGTGACGCGTCTCCTGTTCAGGTTTGCTGAGCTTTTCCTCTTCTCGTTTTATTTTCCTTTCTTTTTACTAATTTTCGCTTTTTTTCCAGATTTCTCCAACCACGGTCTTCCTGTTCCCCCTTTTTTTTTAATCTAAGTGCACAAGTCCATCACCCTGCGTGCTGACGAGTCTCGTGCGTGTCCTGCGCGGCACCCTTCCCCAGTGTCCTGCGTGGTACTCTACCGTTCCTGGTCCTGCGTGATCCTTTAGGGCGACCTATTACAGCCATTCTCCTTTACCCCTGTGTCTCTCGCTCCTCGGGTTGGGGTTTCAGATCTCGTATGTGTGCCGTTCTCTTCTTCCTGTCGCCCTCCTTTCTTAGGTTGCAGATAACCGGGGATATAAAGTCCTCTATCTGGTATGGCCCATCGTACCTTGGTGCCAGCTTCGCGGCGAATCCCTCCGCTGCATTGGAAAGGTGGTGCTGTTTGGCCCACACGACCTCTCCCACTTTGGGTCTCCACGGTCTTCTTCTCAGGTTGTAATGCCTGGCCTGATCCTGGGCTGCCCTTTCCAAGTTGCGTCGAACCAACTGAAACAGCTCCTTTAATTTCTTCGCATTTTCATCCGGCGTCTCTGTGCCTTGTCCCGTGCCTACCGTCTCCTCGTCTTATAGGGCCTTTGGCAGCCGGGGTTCCCTTCCTTGCACCACGAACGCCGGTGAATATCCCGTTGTATCCGACACTCCCGAATTCATGGCCAGCATTAGCTCCGGCCATTTTTCATCCCAACACCTTTGATCACCCTCGGTGAACTGAGCTATCATGGTCTTTACCGTTCTGTTCGTTCGCTCTGTCGGATTCTCTTGCGGCGTGTATGGCGCCGTAAACTGGTGGCGAACTCCTAGCTGCTCCAGGAATCTTGTAAATGCCCTGCTTGCAAACTGCACCCCATTGTCCGTAATGAAGACTTTGGGCGCCCCAAAACAGGCTATTATGCGCTCTCAACAGGCCTTTATTAGTGCCTCTGCTGTGGCCTTCCTCAGCGGCACCAACTCGGTCCACTTGGAGAATCGATCCACCAGCACCAACAGCATCGAGTTCACATGTTTCGACCTCGGCAGAGGACCCACAAAGTCCGTGCATACCGTTGCCCATGGTTCTTCCGGCACCTGTGTCAACATTTCTCCTGCCGCTTGTAGCTGACTTGGCTTAAAACGAAGACATAGTTCGCACTTCCGCACCTCACGTCCCTGTACATCCCTGGCCAGTAATATCTTGCCGGCACCCGTGCCGCGGTTCTCCTTCCGCCGGCGTGGCCTGCTTCCGGGCTATCGTGGCTTTCCTTTAAAACCCTTTCTCGGGCATATTTCGGCACACATAACTTCCACGAGGCGACTTCTTCGCTCCCTGCCCGGTGAGGAATGTGCTGGTACAAGTTTCCCCCCTTCTCCACATAGTCGGGGTACTTCGGGGATTCTTTTCTGATCTTTTCTACCATGCCCTCTAACCACTTGCAGGGCGGCTCGCTTACTGGTTGTGTTCCCTCCTCATTTCTTATCCGACGGCCTCGCTCCTCCACCGGTTGTCGGGAGAGTGCGACTTTCTATGCTATTTAGCCATTTCAGAGCCATGTGCTCCGTGACCACCTTGAAGCGATATCCTTCCAAGTATGGCCTCAACCGGCGGATGGCCCATACAATGGCCAGACATTCTTTCTCGGTCGCCGAATAGTTCCTTTCGGGTCCATTTAGCGTCCTGCTAGCATATGATATTACCCGTTCGCCCCTTTCCGTCTCCTGCGTGAGAATCGCACCCAGCCCGTAATCACTGGCGTCTGTCTGCAGAATGAACTTCTTCGAGAAGTCGGGGCACGCCGGCACGGGGTCCGCCCCTAGTCGTCTTTTCACCTCCTCGAACGCTTCTTGCCGTTCTTGTGTCCAGACCCATTCCGTCTTCTTCTTGAGGAGCCCGGTCAGGGGCTGCACGAGGGTGGCGAAGTCGGGCACGAACCTCCGGTACCATGAGGCCACTCCCAAGTACTGTCTCAGCTCCTTGACATTTGTCGGCGGTTTCAGTTCGGCTATGGCTGCGACTTTCTCGGGGTCTGTACATATCCCCTCGCCGGTCACCTTGTGGCCCAGATACCGCAGCTCTTTCCTAAAGAACTCGCACTTGTCTGCGTTCAGCTGCAGGTTAGCCAAGCGCAGCCGTCGAAACACCTCTTTCAGGTTTCTTCGGTGTTCTTCCTCTGTTCGCCCGATGACCACTATGTCATCCTGGTACGCGAACGCGTGCGGCATCATTTCTGGCCCAATCACTTGGTCTAACGCCCGTTGAAAGGTGGCCGACGCGGAGTGTAACCCAAACGGCATCACCTTCCATTGGTATATCACCTTTCCGGGCACCGTGAACGCCGTGATCGGCCGGCTGCTCTCGGCCAGGGGGATCTGCCAATATCCATCCTTCAGATCTGGGCTACTTATGAATTTCGCTTCCCGCAGTTGATCGAGGATGTAATCGATCCTGGGCATTGGGTACGCGTCCTTTACTGATCTCGCGTTAACTTGACGAAAGTCCACGCACAATCTCCATTTGCCATTTTTCTTCTTTACCATCACTATAGGCGAACTGTAGGGGCTCTTTGACGGCTCTATGCATCCCATTTCTAATAGTTCGTCCACTTTCTGGTTAATCTCGGCCTGCATTTTGGGGTTCTTCGGCTAATATCTTTGCTTAATCGGTTGCGGGTCACTCATGGTGATTGTGTGCACCGCCACATTAGACACCCCCTCGATCTTGGAAAATGCCTCCAACTCTCGGGCTAGGAAGTCCTCCACTGGCTCTTCCCTCGCCCCCTCATTCTGCCTCATGCCCGCTGACCCCCCTCTGGCGACCACTCTTAGGGTCGTGTCCGTTTCGTTGTCGGACTCCGGAGCCGTGTCTCCAGCTTCGGCCTTCGCCACGGACAGTCTTTCCTCCTGGTCTCCTCGTTCCCGATCTTGGGCAGGAATCACCACCCTGTGCCCTGCACAGGTCACCACTGCCCCGACCGCGCGGAGAAAATCCCATCCCAACACTAACTCATCAATCACACCCGGCAATACGAGTAGCACCATTGGGATCTCCTTGTTCCCAAAGCATACCTTCGTTTCAATCTGGCACGTGACCTCCTGGCTATGGCCATCCGCCAACCTCACCCTTTTCCTTGCCGCCGCCTCCCGGCCTTCACCCTTTAGTCGGTCCGCCAGCTCGCGGCTCACGAAACTGCTGGTAGCTCCTGTATCCACCGTGGCTTGCAGCTCCATGCCCGCGACCTCCACTACTGCGGATAACTGTTCCTCCTCGCTGGTCAGCCTGCCGACTAGGCTTGAGGGACCGTTTCTTGCGACCCTGGCACGGCCCTCCGCGGCGTGGGTCGCGGGGCGTTTCCCGTCTTCCTGCAGCATTGCCATGCCGAGATGCCCACTTTTCCGCATCTCCAGCAGTAGGTGAGAGGTCGGCCGTCGCACCCCCGGCTCCAATGATCCGCGCTCCCACACCTTCGGCACGCCTGGGCCGGATTCTTGACATATCCGTTCTCGATATTGCCGTTGGTCGGTGTCGGCATAAGGACACGCGCCCCCCTTTCCTCCCGCGCTGCTCCGTCCAGCGGGCCGTCTTTGCATCGCCGACATGCCGTCGTCTCGGCTGGCTTGTGGAAGGGATTCGCTGCCCGGGCTTTCACGGTTGGATTCTCCCGTTGGAACTCTAGGCGGTCCCTCTCCAACGCCTCGAACTCGTCTGCCAGTTCCATCATGGTGTCGAGGTCCTTGCACCGGTGTGGCCTCATATACGCTCTCAGATCTGGCATGCTATTCTCACGAATCAGCTCCGTCTGCTCCTCTTGGGGACATTTCAGGGGTCGCATAAGTGTCTGCATCTCTACCATATACTCTTTGAATGGCTCGCCCCATTTCTGTTTCCGCATCCTCACTTCCTGCAGCAACTTCTCAAAATATCCACGCGGCAGAAAGTAAGCCTGAAAGCTGGACGAGAACTCTTTCCACGTTCTCCACTGTCGATTGTTCGCCCCGAACCACATCAGCGCCCGCCCTTTTAGCAGCTCCGGCATCGCCCTTGGGATCAGATCCGGATCCAGACCGTACGTCTCGGCGGACCACTCGACCTGCTCCAAGAACTCGAGAGGCTTCGTCGTCCCGTCGAACCGGAACGACCACTCTCTCACCTGTTTCGCCACTCCAGCGTAGTTCAGGTGTGCTGGCCGTATGGTGGCTGGTTCGGTTCTACCTCTTTCGGTCTCTCGGCTTCGATCCCTTCCTTGGTGGCGGGGCCTGCTAGGCGTCCCTGTGTGCGAGCGTTCCGGTATTGGCACTGAGATCGCGATCAATTCTCTCTGTATGTCGACTGGGAACCTCCACAGCGCCGCCGCGGCTGCGCCGGGTGGGGGTGCCAGGTGCTCGTACGCGGCTTGTTTGTCGTCCGCCCGGGGTCACCCATACCTCAATCAGATCGGCCCACTCCGACTCATCCTCGTGTTCCCTCATCCACTCCTTAAATGTTCTTCTCATTTCGTCCACTGTGCCCTCCAGCCGCACGCCGAAGGCGTGGCCGCATTGGACAAGCTCCTCCTTTCTCAACCGGTGGATCCATTGTCCCTTCCCCATTCTCTCGTCTATATTTCTCCTCCCTTTGTCCTACTATTTGTCGTTGAAGGCCCCACGTTGGGCGCCAGTTGTAATGAACCTGCTTCTTGGTTCGCTTGAGTTTATTGTTGCCCCCAACGACAAATGATAAGACCTTCCTTTTCTTTAATCGAATTTCTCTTTATTCGTAATTATATTAGGACTTAGGGCTAGATGCTACAATTCAACTTATCTATGGATCTCCACCACGCGTGGGCTCTCGTCGGGTGTGGCAGCGTTGAGGCTAATGATTGGGGCAGTTTGACCTCCGCTATTGCTTTGGCCCGCCACGCAAATCCGCACTCCACGTCTCGAACTCCCCTCTTAGCTTCCGCCGGCAACTGTGGATCACCTCTTAACTTAGACTCACTCTGGGGGCAGGCGGGGCCTGTCTTCCTGTTGCTATTCACTTCACTGCACTTCTTCGAACCGAACCGGGTATCACTCTTACGTTTCGGCGGGGTTTCAACGTGCGCGCGCGATCACTTCTCCACGGAAAAAGAGACCCGCTTCGTCGCCGCAGCCTCCTTTTATAGCCCCTTGACGGGCCCCGGCTCGGCGTTGGTAGTTTTCCATCGCCGTCTCCTGGTTTCCACGGCCTTCGTAACGGGGCCTGGCCGGTGGCGTGATCCCATGCCCATATTTGGTCATGCGTCGGATCGCTGCCGGCCCGATCCCGCCGTCTCCTCTGCCTCTCGCGTTTCTCTCGCTCCGAGAGCGGGACACTTCTCCTCTCGGGGCCCTTGGCCTCTTCGCCGCATCCGGATATCCGCGGGTATCTGGGCTGACCTTCGCCTTATCCAGCCAGCCATCAGCCTTTATCCGACCGTCCCACCGCCTTTATCCGGCTATGCTTTGGTCGAATTCGGCCTGTGGGAACCGCGGTTCCTCACAGTACTATGGATGTACGTAGGATTGGAAACCATTTCGCAGGTCCTTTGTGTACATTAAAGCCCCTCCCGACGCGTCCTCGAGCCTGGAACATTCCTCAACTGGAAAGGCAGTTGAGATTTCAACTAGAAAACCGAACAGCAAAAAAAATATACAATTTATGGAAAATATTTAGCATTTCGGTTAAAAACAACAGAGGCCCACAACCAAGGGGCGGTGGAAAGAAAAGGAAAACATCTGCAACATGGCTAAAGCCTCCATTCCCTTCCCTTGACAATCCCTTACTTCACTTCCACTTCATAGATTGGGTTTGTCTGGTATTTCTGTTGCATTTATTTAATGACTATCTCGACCCCAACCCGAGCCGACTTCGTTCTGGGACAGTTTTTCTTTCGGAAAATGCATCCCTAGAATGTTTTGAGTTCTGTTGTTGTAGCAGGACTCATCATCATCATCGTCATCATGATAGGGTCTGCGACGCATAAGCTCCTGGTTTAGAGCGTTTTGTGTCGTTTATAAGAGAGGTGGCACCCCGTCCGTCTCTCTCCAACCCTGGTGGTGTTCCTGGTGCTCCCCACCCCGCCGCTTGACGAGTGTATTTACCAAACTAAGCCCAAATAATGCCCGAAACTGCAGCAGAGCAACATTCGATGTAGACTACAACAATAAAATTCCGACGTCGAACCACTGCGAATGTGAATGCCGCGAGTGGAGAGGGGCAGAGAGGGGGCCAGAGGGTGCCACTACGAATGCGGGGAGAGTTCTGCTGCCTCTGCTGCCCCTGCTGCACGGAGCAAAACCAAACAAAGCCTCTCGACGGCTCGATGGCTGGATGGTTGCCACTCTACCCAACTCCCAAGTGCGGAGGGGTGGGCGGTGTGTGGAGAATCTCCTAGTTGCTAGCTGGAAATCTTCCTAAACCCCTTGCCGCACCTCCCCCCTCCTGTCACTCTATCCCTTGGACTGTTTGCCATGCAATGCCTGTTTGTTTGCATGGGTTTTGTGTACTTCAACATGTTCCCAGAGCCAGAACCAGAGCCAGAGCCAGACCCGGACCCATTCGTTGTCCCCGAACATGCCACACCGTTACCGTCATTTTGCATTGCCACACCCTGCAGCAGGCACAGTGAGAGACAGAGTACGAGAGTGCGCTGCTCAGCTTTGCATTGAGAAGGCAATAGCAATATTTGCCGAATTTAATCAGCGCACTGACACGAGCCCAAGACGCACCACAAAACACGCCTACCATCGGATGTGGACCGACGAGGCGGAGTTCCATCCAAGCATTTCGAAATTCGGCATTTGTCCATCAAACAATCTGGGAGCATCGAGTGGCAGGTGGAAGCATCTCTTTAAGGATGCAGCCCCCCGATCAGATCAGTGGCAGGCTTTCCAGATCTATCTACTGGATCCATCTAATCATCTCTTAATCACTTTGTGTAGGTCCTTTAATTGCCTTTTTCTACGGGCACTTAATCAATATTTTAATAAGCTCTCCAGAGCCTTGACTCCTGGTCGAATTGTGATTCGAAATCTGCACTCAATTGATTCATCCATCATTTATTAGCTCTGTTGCAGCGGCCGGTGTTCTGTTAATTTGCTCAAATGAAAATCTAATTTTCCAAAGTCAATTAATTGAACACCAGACTGGGACTGGGACTGGAACTGGGAGAGGGAAAGCCACAACAGAATGCAATCATAACTGCCAATAAATAAATGCTGAATAAATTATGCACTGGGCAATGGACCCAGTACTACGTACAAGCCCTACTGCCGCATCTACGAATCGGAATCATCCTCTTTGCAAAATAGGCAATGGCTATTATTATTATTACTATTATTATTACTATTGTTTTTGGACCACGAGCATGAGAGTTTATCATTATTGCTGCTGGATGGATGCTGTTTGTCGTGGCATTTGTCACATTTTCGTATTTTCGAATTTTCAAATTTTGTGTTCCATTCGGCAAAATTGGTTTTTGTCGCTTGGGTTAATTAAAATGTTGCCTATTCCGATTCGGAATCCACCTAACCACAGAGCGTTCAGTCGACCCCCATGCTCCCCACCCCCCCACAACACCACATGAACAGGACATTGTTCACATTAACACATGTTTCCATCCTTATCCATCCTCACCTACGGGCGAGTCCCCCATCCCATTCGATATTATGCTAAACTCAGAGAGACCCATCCCCCATCTCATCCCATGGCCCCCTGGACATACGCAGCCGAGTAGAGTGGCCGAAAATTCCTTGCATTGGAGAACTGTCAGCATTCGCAGGCGATTATTCCACCACAACTAATTACAGTGGCAAACGGAGAGGAGGATGCAGCCGGGCCATCCTCCTACCGGCCATGGGGCTTTGGGGCTATGGTGCTACTGTGGCCAGGACATGTTTAGGTCAGCCACAGGACTAAATTCAGATGGCCAAAGTGCACTCTTGGCCAGGCCATGAATAATTTATTTAATAAATACATTCACAATTAAATCAAATGCGAAAATTGTGTGGCCTGGTCAGAGGACTCTGACTCTTGGATAAAGCATAGGCTCTTCTTTCGAGTGAGGATTACAAGATGTTCGATCTGCAAGATGTACTCTGGTGGCTCTGCCTCTTCCACTCCGAAATACATGGGCGTTGCCATGCAGGTGCCAATTAGTATCCTGTTTGTGTGCTTTGTGCGGGCACCAAGCATTTTCAATAATTCTCCTCCGCATGGGGGCAAGGCCAATATATTCCAATCAGCAGAAACATTCCCCCTGTAGCCGCCTGCAGCCTTAAGAAACCACCTCCTGGCAGGCTCCTGTGCCAGCATCCTTCTATGGCGAATCCGAATCTTTGGCATTAATTTACTTTCGCATTCTGCAGCGTGTGTCACGGACTATGTGTGTGTCCGTGTGGAGCACAAATTAATTATAAATTAAGTTTGATTCCGTTGCAGTGCGGCCTGGTCTCCCCTCCCTCCCTCCACCCTATTGTACCAGCTGTGTCCTGTGGATGTCCTGCGGCTGGTGGGGCACTGCAGCAGTGGACGGCCGTCAACTACTCCTGCGGTTTCATATGCAATTATTTCTGCCATTTGTGCTGTGCCCCGACCCATGCCTCAAAGCACGGTGGTGGGGCTTCGGGGTCCGGGCTCCTGCTGCCCGGCTGGTCCTGGCCACACACGCCCCGGGAGCTTTTGCGTCTGCCGCAGCACAATGAAAATCGGACCGGCAATCCAAAAAGAAAGACTCTCTCCCTCCTTCCTCCTCCTCCTCTCATTGCGAGGCTGTAGCCCAGCCGGAAGCTGGCAAGAGGTGGCACAGGAGCTTGGGAATTTAGTTAGTTGGCAGCTCATGCATTAATTATGGCTGGTCTGTTGCGACTCCATAGACCCCCAGTGTCATTTCCAGCAGGACATCACAGCAGTGGACACAAGGACAAGGAGTGCAGCAGCTTCGCAAAAGACGGGGCAGGGCAGGGCAGGGCAGAGGACGACAAGAGCTAGAACTGACCGCAGGAACCAAGTCACAGCCGGATCTGCCCCGACTAGACCATAAATTTGGACCATCGCCCATCGACAGCACAGGCCCATGCCCACGCCTCATCGGGAACGGAAGGACTGTGGTCACGCCTCCATTTAGCCAACTAAAATTACCAGAATTTTCCCCAAGTCGGGGGAGGGTGCAGTGTAATATGATTTGGGCGGCACAGCCAGGCCGCATCCCGTATCCCGCATCCCGGCCTGGCCGCTTCGAGACTCTGACCATGGCCGTGCCCGGGCCAAACAAGGTTATTAGACACACAAAGCCACAATAAATATGCATAGTAATTTCATACATTATCGTGCAGTTGCATACAGTTCCTTCTGCTGCTCTCCGAGCTTTGACAAGTGATGAATTCGCTATTTGGAAGTCGATACCACCCTCTCGTGCATTTGTTTATCAAATGATTTGCAAAATTCTAATCAAAATGTGTTCCTAATTGTTCTTAATTCCTAATTCCTGCTCACTTTTCCCCCAGCTGCCTGTTGCATTGTAGAAAAGCCAATATGGAGTTCCTTTTGACACAAGATATCTAAACTCTGCACAAAAACAATAAAAATCGAATAGATGAATCATGGCACAGGTGAAATCGGAGAAGTTTCTACTTTCTTCCATGCGATTCGTGGGAATACGCCACTCTCTCCCGCCCTCTCTTGGCCCGGCCCTCGACTAATTACAACTTGTCGCACTTCAAAGTAAAACCCTTAAAAACGGTTGTATTCCCACCCTCGAAAAATTCATAGAAATATTGCTATACCCGATACTCAAAATGAGTATTGGGGTATATTAGATTTGTGGTGAAAATGGATGTGTGTAAAGTCCAGAAGAAATCGTTTCCGACCCCATTAAGTATATATATTCTTGATCAGCATCAATAGCCGAGTCGATTGAGCCATGTCTGCCTGTCCGTCCGTCCGTCCGTCCGTCTGTCCGTCTGTCCGTCCCCTTCATCGCCTAGTGCTCAAAGACTATAAGAGCTAGAGCAACGATGTTTTGGATCCAGACTTCTGTGATATGTCACTGCTACAAAAATATTTCAAAACTTCGCCCCGCCCACTTCCGCCCCCACAAAGAACGAAAATCTGTGGCATCCACCATTTTAAAGATATGAGAAAACCAAAAACGCAGAATCGTAGAGAATGACCATATCTTTTAGACTGCAGAATCTGAATTGGATCGTATTATTATTATAGCCAGCATCAAGAAAACAATTTCATTTTTTCTCGCCCTGTCTCTCTCTAACACACACGTAGCATAGGCGGCTTTGCTTAGAGTAAAACATTAGCGCCTAGATCTCAGAGACTACAAAAGCTAGAGCAACCAAATTTGTTATCCACACTCCTAATATATCGGACCGAGACGAGTTTGTTTCAAAATTTCGCCACACCCCCTTCCGCCCCCGCAAAGGACGAAAATCTGGGGATATTTACAAATCTCAAAGACTATTGACGCTAGAGTAACCAAATGTAGTATCCGCACTCCTGTTAGATCTCACTATAAAACGTATATCTCAAAATTTCGCCCCACCCCCTTCCGACCCCACAAAGGACGAAAATCTGTTGCATCCACAATATTGCACATTCGAGAAAACTAAAAACGCAGAATCATAGATAACGACCATATCTATCAGATTGCTGAATCTGGATCAGATCGGATCATTTTTGTAGCCAAAAGCAAGAAATCAATTTGCAGTGGCCGCGCAGCGCCCGACGTCACGCTCAGACTGATTTTTTGTCTCTCTCCCACGCACTCTTTGTCGTGTCGTTTAATATTAGCGGCGTCTGCCGGAGGGGAGCCATACTGACTTAGTATCGGGTATAACTGTAGAGTTGCGGTGTCCGCAGCAACTCACAACGTTCCCCCTCATTTTTTATTTGTTGCTGCAGACACCCGCGCCCCAGAAGCAGCAATTAAAAGTTGTTTCGTGTATTTTTGAATAATTTTCGAATAATTTCATGGAATTAAACATCGATTTTAAGGGCGCAAAACATTCCCATTTGTATCTCTCTCTATCTCTTTCTGTGCCTGTTTGCCCCACAAGCAAAAGAGTTCGTTTTAATTAATTGGAAAAGCAAAAGGATTTCAGTAATGTTGTCTACACGATGCCGAAAATTGCTCGACTGCATTCCGGCACGCAAAAGGATGAGGCAAGGAGATGCCAGGATGCGGCATGGAGGTAGCCAGCGGGGGAGACGGCTGCGTGGAGCAAGAAAAATGTCTGCGAACTTTTCGGCTCGCATTCGTACACAATTTAAATAGTTTGCAGTCGCATTCTGCAGCACTCGGAAGCACACACGCAGACAGAAGGGGTCGTGGCAAGACTATCGTGTGTTCACAGACGATAAACAAGTGCCAGGAATCACGAACACAAAGGAGAATGCGAGGGATCCAAGGCAGGTTCCAGTGCCACAGGACGCCACAGGAGCAGAAACAGCTGCCAGCACAAGCCGAGCATTCCTTCTCCTCTTCGTTTCTCTCTCTCTCTCTGTCTCTGTGACAATACAATGTCTGGAGAGGAGGCATGTCCAGAATGAAGGAATTCCACACTGGAAATTCCCAGCAATCGCCCAAGAAATGCACAACTCGACTCCAGGCAGGCAGCACATTCCAAGGCCGGCAGCAACGCATTTATGGCGGTGCATAAGCGGCACATACCAGGCAGAGATCCAACCTCAAGGGTGCTGCTAGATGGCTCTCAACTTTATTTAAATAATGAAGAAAAACCCGCCTCAGGAAAGCTGAAGATCTGTTGGATGCTTGTTGCACCCTGGAAGCCAGTCTTCAAAGGCAAATGCACGTTCCAGGATTCCTCTCTGAGAGTCCATCAAGGCGGCTTCAGTTCCAGAGAAGCAGCTCTCAACTATTTTCCTTTGGGGACCCGCCCACACTGCTCTCGAAAGTATTTCCAATTAATCTCTAAGAAAAAACAGACGTCAAAGGGAAAGAGGCAGCGCTCAAGTGCTGAAACTGGCAGCCATATGCCGAGGACTTTGCCAAGACAGGGCCAGGAAATGAATAAGGATGCAGTTACATATTTGCATAGTACACGCTCAAGCGTGTGTGTGTGTGCTTGAAGGACATGCCTGAAATACCACTGACTCAGGAGGGAGCCAGGATACTTGACTGTGAGGCTGTGACACGACACGGCACGATTACTGGTATCCTGCAGCCCAGCCAACTCCTGGCTCCTTTCGGAAATTATAACTATTTAGGGGGAGCCGTTTCTCTGGCTGAAGGACTCCAATCCTGCGGCACGGATGATACTTACAGTAGATCGTATTTCTAGCCCTTGCTTGATTCGGAAACTCACCTGAAAGAGACAGAGAGCCAAAAGGATGGACAAATTAGTATGGACTTGCATAAAATATAAAATAAAACTGTCATATATCCCGGGAGTATCTGTACTGTACAATCTGAACGGACAACTGCTGATGGCTGGATGGATGGATGGATTGCCAACGTCAGCAATGATAAGGATAAGGATAAGGGACAGACAGGGATGACAGGAGAAGCCCGCCTTCTGATTAAGTTGCACACAACTAATTCCGCTTAATCCTGGCAACAGTTTCGCAGGATTTCATGGGACTTGAATTGGTTTCCCTTTTTATGGTCACCTCCCACTCCCCCCTCAGCAACAACATCAAGCAACCCTCTCTCATGGTCCCCAGGTGTCTTTTGTATGCATTGTAATGCCTAATTTTGGCCACAAGGGACAGGGAGACAGGCAGGCAGGGAGACAGAGCCCGCAACCCAACCCAAATCCAAACCAATTCAGACCCGCAAAGGCGACAACCGGCAGTCGACAGTCGACAGCCGACGAGCACTTTATTAATCCCGTATTTATGCGCAATTACGTATTTTTCGCATTAGTCAGCCAAGCAGTCAGCTTCGGGCGAGGACTATGAGAGTCCGGAGTAGGAGGATGAGGGGGAGTCGGATTCGGAGTCCGAGTTGGAGTTAGAGTCGAGACGAATTGCGGATTCCGAGTCTCGGGTGTCTAAGGGATGTTGAGATGCCTTCAGCCCCTGCCACTGCCATTGCCTCCGCCTCTGTCTCTGTCTATGGGTTGTTGTCCTCGCCTCACCCGCCCTGTTGCACCCTGTTCCCTGCACAGTTGATCCTTTTATTTAGTATTTTCCTCTCCTTTTTTGCCATAGACCATGTTGTGGCTGCCTTTTCTTGGCTTAGCGCTGTCGCACCCCTGCTCTTTGGCTGCTCCTTGGTCCTCCTGTCTCCTGGGCTGCTCCTAGCTGCTCCTGGGCTGCTGTTGATTCTTTTTATCTTTCCAGTGAAAGGCGTTGCTGGGTCTCGCCTCCGCCAGCTGTCGCTGCCCTGTCGGCCCTCCTGTCTGTCCGTCTGCCTGTCCTTGGCGCTGCCTCTGACCCCTGGTGGCATTCCGGTCCCATCCCCTGTCCTTCCATTGCTACCCTCCTCTCCTCTCCGCCTCCTACCCTCTCTAGAGTCATTTATTTTTTACTGCCGCATAATATTGCCCCGATTAGCACAAACACAACCTTTTACCACAAAATCATCATCATTAGTGACGCTAACGCAAAAGGCTCTGGCTGTGGCTGTGGCTCTGTCTCCGGCTCAGAAGCAGGCAGACACACAGGATCTGGGATCATTCCCAGTCGGAGTCCTTGTCTTTGCACCGTGGTGCTTTAAATTTTTTTTTTTTTTAATTCCTTTGTTTGAGGGGCTGGCGAAAATCCTCTAACTGAACCCTCCACGAGGGTGCCGGCTGGGCAGTGGACACTGGACACTGTCGCTTGCTCTGTCCCGGGTAATGCAGTGTCTAGCTAAGGCTATGGTCCGGCGTCTTCCCGATTCAAAGTCGGGGGAACCGAACCAGGGCCATGGCTAGAGGTGCCTGGCGGTCAGGCCTAAAACTCTAGGGGGTGGTCCCCCCGAAAAATATTAACCAGTATGGACCCTCGGGCCAACTATGGAGTCGAAGAAGGAGCAAGCACGGGTTAGGATGTCAACCCAAACGTCGGTGGAAAGCGTGACTGCTACCACCGGCGGGCACGGGGTGGAGCAGTCCTCTCTGCGTGTCGCCAGCGGTCACACCTCAGACTTGGCGGGAGCAGGCCAGGTCAGTTGTAAATCTACTGCCACAACAACAACAACAAAAACAACTCACTCCGTAGCCTGCAAGTTGAGCCGCACAGATGCCGTAGTCGATACAGACACGGATCTGGAGAGCGTGCTCTCTCTAAGCAGGACGGATGAAGAGAGCCTTCTCCGCTCGCCGGAACCAGGCACCGGCTCCCTGCGTAGGGAAGGGCCGAAGCGTTCCAAGGAGGGGATGAAGGCCAAAGCGCAATACAAAGCGGCCCTCAACATCAAAAGCCAGCTGCAAGGTGAAGCAGACATCTCCCAGGAGGAGAAGGTCAAGCTAGCCTGGGCCGAGCAGAGAGTAGAGGAGGGTCGGCTACATTATGCTCAGATGCCACAGATGAGGGCGTCGAGTGGCGAATATGCCAATAAGGTGGAGGAGATGATGGCCACCAAGAGACAACGCTCGACTGAGAGTGCCATTAAGGACACTCCAGCGAGCAAGCGGCAACGCGGGCCCAAGAGTGCAGCCCCTCCACCAAAAGCGGCCAAGAAGCCAACGAAGCCGAAAGCGAAGGTCAGCGATGTGACCAAACGACATCTGATCGTGGCACTCATCGACCGCAGCGAGGAAAACGGCAAGATGTCAGCGGCACAGTGGAAGCTGGTGCACGCGCGTCTCGTCGACGCACTTTTTGCACAGATGGAGGAAGACCCCGCGGCCCCAATGCCCACGTTCGATGGTGCTGGGTGGCTAAATGGGGTTAAGATCCTGAAGTGCAATGATGATCCAACCCTAAGGTGGCTGACGCGTACGGTCTGCCAACTGGAGGCGATGTGGGAGGGGGCCAAGCTGGAGGTTGTGGACCGGGAGCTTATCCCGTCCAAGCCTAAGGCGAAGGTACTTTTCCCCATCACAATCCAGGGGGACCGAGCGCTGAAGCTCCTTCAGCGGCAAAACGCGGACGTGCCAACGGCCGATTGGAGGATCCTACACATTGGTAGCCCACTACCCAACGAGGGGGGCCAATGTGTGATCCTCCAAATAAACAAGGAAGCAGAGGATCTGCTATACCCCAAGTTCGGGAAGATGGCGTGGGGCATGGGTAGCGTCTCAAAAAGCGCCACCCTGAGGACAAGGACGCGCATACCCTGGAGGCAGGCGAGGTGGAAAAGGACTTAGGTCTCGAGTCCAACGTGGAGGCCGCCCAGGGTCTTGCGCTTGAAGACGAAGACGGTGACCTGACGCTGGTAGTCAACCCGTCAGCTGCAAGTGAGCCAGCCACCCATGCTGAGTGTGCTGCAGCTCAACTTGCATAAAAGCAAGGTAGCGTCGGCGGAGCTCCTCATCGCCATGGAGCAAGGGCTCGCCGACATAGCTCTAGTCCAGGAGCCCTGGATTGCGACAGGCAATTCAGTGGCCGGACTAAAGTCCTCAAATCATAGCCTGTTCTACTCAACATCGGTAGGCAGGAACAGAACCGTCGTACTCGTACGAAAGGGAATCCATGCTTACCTTATGTCTCATTACAGCACGGATGACCTGACGGTTGTGATGCTGGAAAGTGAGGAAAAGCGCCTTCTGGTGGCTTCCTGCTACATGGCTCACGACAGACCCGCACCACCCGACGAACTCAGGAGCCTGGTGACAGAAGCCGGCACCAAAAACTATCAACTCGTCATCGGAACGGACGCCAATGCCCACCACAATGTGTGGGGAAGCACCGACATCAATGACAGAGGTGAGTCTCTCTTAGACTTTATACTAGCAACTAATCTATATATAGCAAACGTTGGGGAGGAGCACACCTTCGTAGGTCCGACCTCATCCAACGTGCTAGACCTAACACTTGCAACGGGAAACAGTACTACGGTATCTAGCTGGAGGGTCCTCGAAAGACCATCCTTCTCAGACCATAAGTACATTCAGTTCAAGTGCGAATTCAAACACCCTTCGAAGACAACAGTCTATAGAAACCCCGGAACATAAGCTGGGCAAAGTTTAAAAAGACAGTTACTTCGAAGCTCGCGAATCCGGGCTCAGTGAAATCCGCGGAGGATATAGAAAAGTCCCTAAAGCCCCTATCCAACGAGTTACTGAACGCCTACCATGCATCGTGCAAACCCTCGAGAACGAAGAGGAGGTCCAAGCCACTGTGGTGGAACCGAGATCTCTCTCTCCAAAGGAAGAACCTCAAGGAATTCTTCAAGATCGCCAAACAAGCGAACGAAGAGATTGTCAATGAGGAATAAAAAATCCTACTTAGGAGCTACAAGAAGGAAATACGTAAGGCACAAAGGAACTCGTGGAGAAACTTCTGCTCCAACATCGAGAAAGTGCCCGAAACCGCTAGGCTTCGGAAGCTGCTTTCAAAGCAGCCCACAGTACAGAGCCAACTAAAACTAGACTAGGACAGTGGGCAGTAAAGAAGCCCTAACAGCACTAATGGAGGCGCACTTCCCTGGATGCACCGAGGTCACTGACGCCAAGGAGCATCAGGACCTAGCAACCGAGGAACAGCACCCTCCAATAGGTCTGTTAACCACTAAGAGAATCCACTGGGCCATAGACTCCTTCGCGGGCATAAAAGCACCAGGACTGGACGGGATATTCCCAGCCATGATGCAGTTGACCAAAGAGGTTATTACCCCATGGCTCCTCGCAATATACTCAGCATGCCTAAGTACGGGCTATATCCCCATCCAATGGAGAACCTCGAGAGTTGTCTTCCTCCCTAAGGCAGGAAAGTGCAGCCACGTGAGTCCCAAGGATTACAGACCGATAAGCCTTACCTCCTTTATACTAAAAACACTAGAAAAGCTGTAGGATTTGCACATCAGGAATGAGGTAGAGGGACTGATGTCAACAAACCAACACGCCTACACTAAAGGGAAATCAGTGGAGACGGCACTACACTCGCTAGTAGCCACCATCGAGAGCGCCCTTCACAACAAAAAGTATGCTTTGGGAGCATTTGTGGACATCTCAGGAGCATTCAACAACGTGGCCACAACCGCAATAACAAGTCGCCTAGAAGCGAATAACATACACCCTGCAATCAACGTCTGGATCAAAAACCTCCTAAGTTGTAGACGGGTGCAATCGGAGTGGGGCACTGCTTCCATGGTAAAGGGGGCACACAGAGGCACACCTCAGGGTGGAGTCCTGTCGCCACTACTGTGGAATCTGGTGGTCGACGACCTCATCAAGAGATTTTAAAGGAAGGCCCCAAAGATAACAGCTTATGCAGACGACATAAGCATACTTATTACGGGTGTATGTCCATCGACCCTCAGCTCCTTAATGGAACGTACACTCAGAGAGATACGTAAGTGGGCGGAAGAGGTAGTACTCAGTATCAACGCGGACAAGACGGACCTCATCCTCTTTACCAAGAGGTACAAGGTACCGATATGGACCCCCCCGAAAATTGACCAAACTAGGCTGACTCCAAAATCACAGGTGAAATACCTAGGCACAGTACTGGACAGCTAGCTGGCATGGGGGCCCAATGTAGTGGAAAGGGTGAAGAAGGCTACCATTGCGCTTTATGCATCCAAGAAGATGCTCAGCAGCACATGGGGCCTGTCACCTGCTCTAATGCACTGGATCTACATCTCGGTGGTGCGACCAACTCTGCTGTATGGAGCCTTAGTGTGGTGGCAGGATACTGAAAAGAAGACATACCATAAGCTTATGGAAAAGACTCAGCGACAGGCTCTGCTCTGTATTACAGGGGCGCTGAGGTCAACCCCAATAAAAGCACTCGAAACTGTACTCGGAATCGACCCCCTGGACATTCACGATCGCCTGATTGTGGGAAAGGCAGCACAACGCCTCATAGCATCAGGAAATCTATCGCCACAAGGATACGGGCATAGTTCAATCGGCAGGGAAATGACCAGATCAACTGATTACATGACCCCCCAAACTTGCCTTGACGTCAAAACAACCACATCTTTGGGACCTGAAGACTGGAAAATTGGAAGGGACCAAACTGAGCACCTCAATATATACACAGACGGCTCCAAGATAGACGGAGGAGTAGGAGCGGGCCTATACTGTACAGACCCTGAGATAAGGCTGTCGTATAAGCTACCGGACCAATGCAGCATATTCCAGGCAGAAGTTTTTGCCATCGGGAAAGCAGCGGGGTCGCTCTCCTCACAGAACGAGCACACGATGCGGTCAACCTGTTCGTCGACAGCCAAGCGGCGATAAGATCCATGCAGTCGTCCGCGGTCAGTTCCAGAAGTGTCTTGGCGAGCAGGGAGGCATTAGACATCCTAAGCACGACAAAGACAGTGCGGATCTATTGGGTTCCCAGCCACCAGGGCATCGAAGGAAACGAAGCGGCGGACGTACTAGCTAAGGAAGGCGTCGGGCTGGAGAATAGGAGAACCGAGAACGTGCATGTCTCCCTCAGAACGCTGCAAGGCGATCTAGAGAAGCAGGCTAGAGCACAGACTGATAGCAGGTGGAGGAGTACCACCACCTGCAGAACCTCGAAGATAATGTGCAAGGAGCGCAACGAGAAACTTAGCCACTACCTACTGCACCTACCACGAAAGGACTGTAGATTGCTAGTGGGAATACTAACAGGTCACTGTCTGGCTGCTGCACATGCAGCAAAGCTAGGCATCACCAACAGAGACAGTTGTAGGAAATGTGAGGAACCTGGGGCTATCGAAACCCTGGAACATCTCATCTGCAACTGTCCGGCTCTTTTTAAAACCACATTAACACTCCCGCGACGGTTCATACACCCCCCCATCCGGATAACTAAGGGCCATATTGGCCTATGCGTGGCCCCGCTGAGGGCCGTCCGGGTTAACCTAACCTAACCTTGTTTGAGGACAGAAAAATGCTCTTTATTTTCGTGTGTTTGCCCCACTGTGCCGAGACGCAACAAAGCAGAAACACGGCACGAACAGCCAAGGACGTCGTCGGGCGAGGATAAGGAGCAGAAGCAGAAGCAGTAAAATAAGCAGCAGGCAGGCGGGAAAGCGGGGCAGGAGGCAGGACAGGGGAAAAGGCGTCTATTATGCGAAGGCATCATTTAAGGGGATTATTTTATTTGGGCTCTAAACAATAAAGTGGGTTTATTAAAGGCATTGCCCCACCAAGCCCCCACCTCCTCCTTCTCCTCCTCCTGCGGTTGCCTTCTTTCCTTTTATTGTCGCTTTGCTCCCCTCACCGCAGGACACAGGACGCAGGATGTCTGTGCACAAAAGATGTTGCGCTATAAAAGTGCAAAAATGTGTTTTTCGCTCTTCAAAGTGTACCACCCACCCAGCTCCCTCCGGCAGTTGGCCCCGCCTTCCACCCAGACCACTCCCCCTGCCCACCAGTGGCATCCCAAGTCCTGCTGCGGCTGCTTCTTTATTATTATTCTCTGCTGCAGCCACTGTTTGTACAGTTGCGTGAGTGGCGGGCTGGCTTCGCATCCTTTTCTCTGCGGCAAGCTCCTCTTGCCACTCTTTTCATGGCTTTTCGCGTTGATACCCTTCGCTGGGAAGGATCCTATGGTTTTATTCAGATGCTGTGATAGGAACAACAGCTGCCGTTCCCCCAGTTATCCTTCCCTTTATTTTTGGTCATTTTAAATTAAGTTTTAATATTCATGCCACGCCACTCCACGCCACTACCTACTTGCAGGCAATTTCAATTATATACTAGTCTGAGTCGGCAGCCAGATACAGATACAGCTCAACACATTATCCAAGACGCGGTCATAGTTCAGGCCCCCAGGAAGTCGTACAGCGAGGTTCTGGCAATGGTCACCAGACGACACGACAACCAGCTTTCCGACCTGGGAAGCTGCGTCTCCAAGGTACGCCGCACCATAAACGGCAACCTTCTGCTGGAGGTGGCAAAAGACAGCGTGGAGAGTGCTGAGGGCATGAAAGCCAGCATCGCACGTGTCCTCGGCGATCGAGCGTCTGTGCGCGCAATGACGGAAGACTCGAAGGTGGTCATATTGGAGATACGGGACATCGACTCCCTCGCGACGGAGCAGGAGATCTGTGCCGCTCTAGCTCGCCAATTCAACATTGACGAGGGTCGAGTAAGAGTCCGCAGTCTGCGCCGCGGATACGCGGAGTCCCAGCTGGCGTGGGTCAGCTTGCCCTTCTCCCTGGGCCAAGCGGTCCTGAAAGGCGGCAAGGTGAGGATCGGCTGGACCATATGTAGGACCCGGGAAAGAGATGGACTCCCAAGGTGCTACCGCAGCCTGAAACCCGGGCATATCGCACGGAACTGCAAGAGTACAGTGGACAGGAGTGGCTGCTGCATCAAATGCGGGGAGAAAGGGCACAAAGTTGCCGAATGCAAAAAAGAGCCTGCGTGCTTCATCTGCTCAGCAGCTGGAAAGAAGGAGGTCACGCACCAGGCAGGCACTAAAAACTGCGGGGTCGGCAAAACCAGGACGACATGCAGTTGATTCAACTCAACCTGAATCACTGCAGGGCCGCACAGGATCTCCTGACGCAGACGGTGCGCGAGCTTGGCTCTGAGGTGGCACTCCTCAGCGAACCACATAAGGTGGGCAGCAGCAGCGATTGGGCCACGGACCTTACTGGCAAAGCGGCCCTGTGGCTCTGTGGCGTCAACGCGCCACAATTGCGCGACACCAAGTCGGCAGACGGGTTCGTCCGAGGGTATGTAGGCGGCATATGGTTCTACAGCTGCTACCTGGCACCCAGCCTCTCACTGGAGACCTTCAGCCGCATTATGGACGAGCTGAGCTGCGATCTGCGAGGACGGAACAACGTCGTAGTCGGAGGCGACTTCAACGCCTGGGCCCTGGAATGGGGGTCCTCCCGTACAAACGCCAGAGGCCGCACGGTGTTGGAGGCTTTTGCCTCTCTGGACGTCGTCCTTCTGAACGAAGGGTCCCAGCAAACTTTCAGCAGGGCCGGTGTAGGGTCGATCATCGATCTCACCTATGCCAGCAGCACGCTGGCCCGGAACGCCCGATGGAGGATCAGCGGCGTATATACTGCCAGCGACCACGAGGCCATACTATGCACCCTGGTCACCCTTGCCCGATCGAGAGGTACCACGTTCCGGCATGGGAAGGCGTACCGCCAGGACACGCTGAGGGCCCAAGCCTTCGCAAGCGCCTTTGAGAGCTACTCTGCAAACGATGCAGACGGAGCCAACGATATGGCGACCAAATTGGCAGACGCACTTGAAGGCGCCTGCGACCAGAGCATGCTACCGAGAGGGACGTTCCGGAAGCACAAGGATCCAGTTTTCTGGTGGAGCGAAGCGATTGCGCTTCTCCGTAGAACCTGCCACCGGGCCAGAAGGCTGCTCCAGCGAGCCAGAGGCACACCGCGCTTGGCCCGATGCAGCGAGACCTACAAAGCGGCGAGGAAGGATCTGAAGACCGCCATAAGGAACAGCAAGAGGGAATGCTTTTTTGAGCTGTGTGATGCCGCCGAAGAGCACCCCTGGGGAGGCGCGTACAGGATGGTGGTGAAGAGGCTGAACGCGGGCAGTAAAGCTCCAACAGATCCAGAGGCACTGGAGGGTATAGTCAGGGCACTGTTTCCTCGAGGACGGCAGATCCCTAGCTCCCTGCGGTTCGAGCATAGCCCGAGCGACATCTGCGAGGTTACGGAAGCCGAGGTGTTGCAGGCAGGCAGAAACCTGATACCCAGGAAGGCTCCGGGGCCGGATGCGATCCCCAACAGCGCGTTGAAGCTGGCACTTCTTCTACTCCCGAGGGAAGTTGCGGGCCTTTTCAACAAATGCCTCCAGGAGGGGACGTTCCCCGAGAGGTGGAAAAGGCAACGGCTGCTACTGTTAACCAAGCCGGGCAAGCCGCCAGGGGTGGCCTCTTCCTACAGGCCCATCTGCCTTCTGGACTCCATGGGAAAAGTCTTCGAAAGGGTGATCGGTACGAGGCTGAGCGCAGCCACCGAAGTAGCAGGCGGTCTCTCCCAGAACCAATACGGGTTCAGGAAAGGGAGGTCGACGCTGGACGCCATCTTGAGGGTCGTACAAACGGCGGAGGAAGCTATTGCTGGGACTAGGTGGAGAGGCGGAACCAAGTCCTATTGTCTGGTGGTGACACTGGACATAAGGAACGCCTTCAACTCGGCCGACTGGACCCGGACGCTGGAGGCACTGAGGTCCTTCAACATCCCGGGCTACTTACTGAATATAGCGCGCAGCTATTTCAGCAATAGGGTGCTGACAATGGACACATGATAGGGCTCTAGGGCATACGAAGTCTCAGCGGGAGTCCCGCAGGGCTCCGTTTTGGGACCTCTGCTCTGAATCGCCATGTACGACGGGGTCCTACGGCTCCCGATGCCAGCCAACACTAACCTGGTGGGTTTCGCTGACGACGTCGCAATAGTGGTGGTAGCGAAGGAACTTGCCGCAGTGGAGGAGCTTGCCAACGTCGCCATACAAGCCGTCGAGGCGTGGCTAGCCGCCACGGGGCTGGAGCTGGCGGCCCAAAAAACGGAGGCGGTCCTGATATCTAGCCGTAAAGTGGTCGAGACCGCCAGAGTGCAGGTCGGTGGGACCGCGATCGAATCGCAGAGGTCCATCAAGTACCTTGGAGTGCTCATCGACACGCGCCTGTCCTTTAAAGAGCATCTGGAATACGTCCACACGAAGGCCGGTGGGACCGCGGGAGTGCTATCCAGGATGCTGCTAAACACCAGAGGGCCAAAGCAGGCAACGAGGAAACTGCTGACGAGCGTCGTGACGTCGCAGATGCTCTACGCCGCACCGGTGTGGGCAGAAGCCGCGAAGGTGAGGAGCTTCATGCGAGGAGTTGAGGCAACGTACAGACTGTGCGCCATTAGGATCGCGTGCTCGTTCCGGACCATCTCAGACGAAGCCGCGTTAGTCATTGCCGGGCAAGTTCCGCTCAGGGAGCTGATAAGGGAGAGGAAGGAGATCCATGATGCCATGACGGACAGTGCAGCCGAGGTACGCTCCAAAGCAGAAATTAAGGACGCCGCCAGAAGGACCAGCATAGACAGATGGCAGACTCGATGGGACCACTCACCCAAAGGACGATGGACCCACACCCTCATCCCAAGCATAGCATGCTGGGTTGAAAGGAAGCACGGCCAGGTGGATTTCTACCTTACCCAGGCACTGAGCGGACATGGCTGCTTCCACGGCTACCTCAAGCGCTTCGGCCACGAGACAGAGGACTGGTGCCCCGAGTGTGGCACAGGCGTAAAGGAGGACGCTCGCCACGTCCTCTTCGACTGCCACAGGTTTGACCTCGAGCGTCAGACATTGGAGACAGCAGCAGGGTCTAGGGTCAGCACCGAGACTCTGGTGCCGCTGATGCTGGCAGACCCGAAGGTGTGGGAAGCGGCCGCGGAGTTCGCCTCTAGCGTGATGCGAACGCTTAGGTCCTTGGAGAGAAGGCGGAAGGAGCAGACGGAGTAGGTGTCCACGCCACTGCGAAGCAATGCTTTGCGGAAGTACCGCAGTCCGCGGGGCCCCTAGTCCAAACATACTCTTGTCCGTTAAATTAAGTTAAATATAAATTGTACAGTATATATTATAGAGCAAATAAATAAGTATATGAATATAAAAAAAAACATTATCCAAGACTTAGCCCCCGAAAAGGGGGCCCCCTGAGAGGCGATGGCAATCGCATTACACAGCCAAAGCTGATTAGCCGCAAAGAAGGCCACAGAAACCAGACACCAGACACCAAACACCTGCCTCCAGTCAGAGAAGGAACACAGACCGTATTGTTTTTTGATTCTTTGATGGTCTTCTTCCTAGCCAAGAACAAATGCCCATCTAGTACATTGTTCTCAAGATGATTGCTGGACTTAATCAGAGAGTCTCTGAGAGCACGAGCAAATAAGTTGGGAAGCCACACCGAAGTAACTAACTATCTATCTATCTATCTGTCGCATTTCTTGGCATAAGCATGTGTGGACTTATCTTCATTTCAGGCTTCGGGTGATAATTGATTTTAAAGGAATTAATTTATGCAGGACTCTGATGTACTGTGCCACAAATGAGGCTCCAAAGAGCAGGCTCAAAGCAGAGCAGTAGGGTCTGGGGTCTGGGGGACACTTGAAAACTTTTGAGGGAGAAACTTTAACACCAAAGTAACCGAAAAGTTCAAGCAGAGCGAAAGATAGAGACAAAGTAAGAAACAGAGAAAGAGATAGAGGAGTGAAGAACTTTTCGGCGACATATTCGGGACAGGATGGACGGGCAGACACCATGTGTAGACAGGGTGTGATCCCTTGCACCCCCAGCCCGAGGCAAATGGTTAAGCGAAACGAACCCACACGGATGGGTGGCGGCCCAGGGTCAAGATGGGGCGGGGCGTGTCTTCTGTGGAAAGAAGTTTAATTCTTTGTAAAAATATATGTGTATTTCTTTATTTTGATCTTTCGGGAGTTATCCCTCCGATCTGATTTGTTGGTTCTTGTTGATTAACTTTAACAATTGTGTTTGGGCTTTCATAAGCCAAAAGCCGCGGAGCTGCGCTGCCAGTGACGCCGGCAGCGGAGCGGCAGAACTATGTGTTCTTATCTCTTACATGTTAGTATGTGTTGCAGCAGATGATCGTAATTACCCTATCTTAGCGTGTGCGATGTTGTGAGCAGAGCTTTTGCTCTCACACGCCGCGCTCTTGTACTGCTCTCTGCGCATTCAAGATCGGCTCGACGGTGGAGTCGGGGAGTTTTGCTATCTCTGGCTGCGACCAGTCCAATAAATGCTTTGAAGTCGAGCACTTGTTTTTATTTAGTCATAAATTACCTGACAATTTAACGTAAAAAACCGAAACTAGAGCCCGCTGGACCGGAGTCATCATAACGTTTGTTTTGGAAAAACTCTTCCGAATTTTCATTGGCGCCCGAGCAGGGACACCGGCATCCAGCATTTCGTGGAAATTCGCATGACAAACCAGTGACCTACAGTGCATCTTCGTTGTCTCGGCACAAGTCATTGGTTTTTTTGTTCTGTTGCGAATAGAGCTCTAGCTGGCTGGTTTTGTGCGACAAATTGGATTCATCTTTACTCAACAAAAAAGGAAAGTGTTCGGCTAATCTATGCCGAATTCTCAGGTATTTAGTGCGAAAAAAATTGAGTGCTAGAACCAAGCCACCATTTTGTGCGCTGTGTTTCTCTATTTGGCCACTGATCTCAATTTCATTGGCACCTCGTTGAATTGGAATACCAATTAAATAAAACACAAAGTAATAAAATAAACCAAAGTGAACAGCCAGCAACATAAAATATTTATTATATGCGGAATATTGGTGGATTGAAGAAAAGTGCAAATTGATGAGGGTTTACGGTACTTGCTAATCAGACGCTCCGGTCATTGCCGCTGTTTTCAATTCTCTTTTGCGAAGTACCGCTTATTGGTGCTGCCTTTACTTCGGTAACGCTATCGTTGCGCCAAATTGTGCATAATTTGGCTGCGTTGGTTGTGTGCATTGGCAGCATAATTTGTGTTTGTTTCGCTGCGTTAACCCTTTGAAGCCGATACATAGTTTTTTGTGGAAATTTCGCGTTCTTTCATAGTTTTTTGCATACCCTACAGTATTTTGGTTAACCATTGTCTAAACCCAGTGCATTACTTTCCGACCCTCTTGAAGTAAGAGAAAGCGCCAGAATGAGTGAAAAGGAAAGGGAAATTGTTACCAGGGAAGGAGGTTCAAAAGAAGGAGGGGGTCCAAAAGTCCTGCAAAAGTTAGCAACAGCAATGCAAAGACACGATAGGGTGATGGGCGATCTAAGGCGTGTGAGAACGGCCTTTGAAGAAAAAACTATTTCGTTCGACTCTCTTCAAATTAAATGCAGACTCGAGCTGATCGAAAATTATTGTGAAAAGTTGATGGATATACAGGCAGACGTGGATTGTTTAAATCCCAACAACGATCTACGAACATCGGTCGAGGATATGTGTGTTACCACAAAGGCTCTGTACATGTCTGCACTTAAAGAACCCGAAACTCAGCGAATACAGAGGAGGGATAGGAGTAGCCAGCGTCATTCATCACATCTGCCTAAAATGAATCTCCCCAAGTTTAGTGGAAAACATGCTGAATTTAAAAACTTTATAAGCCTTTTCGAGAGTTTGGTGCATAACGACCCAATATTATCAAATGTGGAAAAATTCAACTACTTACTGTCGTGTCTCGTTGACGATGCATTTGGAACAGTTTAGGCGTATCAGATCTCTGCAGAAAATTATGAGAAGGCTCTTGATAGTTTGAAGGAGGTTTACGACAAAAAATATTTGATCTTTTCTGATACTGTTTCGCAGTTGTTTGACATTCCCAGCACAACAAAAGCTTCTGCTTCATGCCTTAGGTCCCTCATTGACACGGTGTCAGCCATATATTCTTCTCTGCAGTCGTTAGGAAGTGAAAAAGACATAAATAGCGCGATGCTAATTCACATAGCGCTGTCTAAAGTAGATCCCACAACGAAGTCTCGGTTCGAAGAGCAACTGGATTACGATAAACTACCGTCTTGGTCCGAGTGCGCAGCCCAGCTGAATCGGCGCTATCAGCATCTAGCTGCCGAAGAGTCAACACGGAATAAGGGTAAAACTAAACAAGAGACAAGTAAAGGACCCACTAAATCGTCATTTTCATGTGCAAAGACGGATAGGCGAGCTGATTCGAAATGTAGCTATTGCCACGCGGGGAATCATACCATAAGCAATTGTCAATCGTTTAGTGCTCTTCCTGTTCTTCAACGGTTCGATATCACCAAGCAACTCCGACTGTGCATAAATTGTTTGAAGCCAGGTCATACAGTGACGAGGAGCAAGACAGCAAAATGTCGAGTGTGCTCTAAGCCCCATAACACTCTGCTTCATCGATACGGGGTTGAGCCACAGCAAAATGGGCCTAGTTCTGTGCCAGTAGAACATTCGTCATCGTCTGAGCCTCAGACAGCTTATTCTAGTCACGTTGCTAGTGCTGACCAGGTTATTCTTGCTACCGCTGTTGTAAAGGTGCAAGATCGGTCCGGACAATTTCAGTATGCACGGGCACTTCTAGATTCCGGCTCCCAAATTAATTTTATATCCGAGGATCTCCCCCAGCGCTTATGATTGCGCCGTGATGAGTCGTGCCTTAATATCACAACTGTTGGAAAAAACTCGTCCGTCATAAAGCACAAGATTCATACTTCTGTCCAATCTCGTATCAACGATCACAACTTTGATTCCGATTTTTGGGTGTTAAGGTCGATTTCCACATAACAACCCGATCATGTTGTCAATTTCGCCCAATGGAAGATACCAGCAAACCTGCAGATGGCAGACCCGCAGTTTTACAAGCCTGCTAAGGTTGACTTATTGATAGGGGCAGAAACCTTTTTTGAGTTAATGTGTGTAGGCCAATTAAAGGCAAGTTCCGAACATGCAACAATCCAGAAAACATTGTTGGGATGGATTGTATCAGGAAAATATACGGCATCAGCACAGGATGCTGTATGCAATATCGCTGTTGGTAGCGATCATTGTTCTCTCGACTCTCTGGTGGAGCGCTTTTGGGAATTGGAACAGGTCCCAGAGAAGTCGAAGGCTGTATATACAGCTGAACAATTGTCTTGCGAACAAAACTTTAAGCAGACTTTACGCAGGCTCGAATCGGGGCGTTTTGGAGTGGGGCTGCCATTTAAAATAAATCCCAACGTGTTGGGTTTCTCGTTCGAGACGGCAAAACGCCGCTTTCTATCCCTAGAACGCAGACTTGCACGAGATCAGTATTTGCATGATCTGTATATGGAGTTTATGAAAGAGTATCTCATCCTTGGCCACATGTCATTGCTTCCAGACACTCCTCCAGGACGCTATTACTACATTCCACATCAATGTGTCCTGAGACCTGATAGTAAAACCACCAAGCTACGCGTCGTTTTCGATGCATCGAGCAAAACATCGACTTCAATCTCATTAAATGAGACTTTGATGGTGGGTGCAACTATTCAGAGGGAGCTTTACGCAACTCTTGCCCGATTTCGATTAAATCGTTTTGCGCTCACAGCTGACATCTCCAAAATGTATAGGCAAGTTCAGGTCGCCGAAGAAGACCGAAATTTCCAATTGATTCTGTGGAGGGATAAGGCAAATGTAGATGTTCAAACGTATCGCCTGAATACGGTTACTTATGGGACAGCCTCAGCTCCATTTCTGGCCATCCGCTGTCTCGTTGAATTGGCAGACGTTTATGCTGAGTCCCATCCTATTGCATCACAAGTCATAAAAAGTGACTTTTACGTCGATGATATGCTTACTGGAGCAAACAGTCTGGAAGATTTAGAACGTATTCGGCTGGAAGTGTGTGAGGTCTTAGAATCCGGGGGTTTTAAGTTGGCCAAGTGGCCGTCAAATCATCCCCAGCTGCTGTCCGATAGTGGCCAGGAGAAATCGCTGCAGTTTGATCCTTCGTCGTCTGTTAAAACGCTCGGAATTAGATGGAATCCGCAAAATAATTTGTTCCATTATCATTTAGATGACTCATTTGATTCATTGACCCCTACAAAACGAAACATTTTGTCAGTTGCGTCCCGATTGTTCGACCCATTAGGGTTATTATGTCCCTTAATAACGAGGGCAAAAATATTGCTGCAGCAATTGTGGCGGCAAAAGTTGGATTGGGACGAGTCGGTTCCCATGAGTTTGCACACGAGTTGGAACCACTTCAAGCAAAATTTGTTTGAATTAGACAAGATAACCATACCTCGCTACATTGGCCTTCCCACGAATAAAAGCGTTCAGATTCACGGATTCGCAGACGCATCAGGTGAAGCGTACGGATGCTGCATTTACATCCGTACCAGTGATGGTAAAAATGTCGTGTCTAAGCTTCTTACCGCAAAGTCTCGAGTAGCTCCTCTCAAAACGAAATCGATTCCAAGACTCGAATTGTGCGCAGCACTCCTGTTATCCACTTTATGGGCTCAAGTAAAACCGCTCCTGGACAAGTTCATGATCGAAAGTGTAAACTTTTGGTCGGACTCCCAAGTCACCTTGTACTGGCTGGAAAGGGATCCAGCCACGCTCGCAACGTTTGTGGCCAATAGGGTTGCTGAAATCCAGGAATCGTCAAGCGGTGTGACTTGGCGGCACGTTCCTACTAAGCAAAACCCATCCGATTTGGTGTCACGTGGCACAGACGTAGACGGTGTAACGTGCTCATTGTGGACTGAGGGTCCCCAATTTCTGCTCAGGAATTCTGAGGAGTGGCCATGTCTACATCAGGTTGAGTTGTCCCCAGAAATGGAACGGTCGGAAAACAAGAAGTGTTTGGCAACACATTCAGTGGCAAAGTGTCAGGCCAATGATTTCATCGAGTTGATTGAAAGATGCTCTTCCTTTGAGAAATTGCTTCGGATTATGGCATATGTAAACCGGTTCCTACAAGGAAGCAAGCGTAGTCGAGAGGTCGTTCTGTCAGCCAAAGAACTTAAGGTCTCATTTCTAAGGCTGGTAGAAGTAGTCCAAACACACGAGCTGGGACCAGAATTCCACAAGCTAGCGAGGTCGGAAATCATGTCACCGCATCTTCAACGACTAAACACGTTCATACATACGAGCGAACTCGACGGAGTAACGCTGCGACTGATTCGAGTGGGAGGAAGGTTGCTCAACGCAGAGATTCCGTATGACGCCAAATTTCCTCTGCTGCTGTCGCAAAAGTCGCAGTTCGTGACGCTTTATCTTCGCAATTTGCATCGGACTCACTACCATGCAGGCGCCAAAGTCATGGTTTCGTTGCTAAGGCAGCAGATATGGCTAATCAATGCTCGAGAAGCATGTACAAGGATCCTGAGAAATTGTGTGCACTGCTTCCGATACAAGCCAGTCCTACAGGGACAGATCATGGGAAACCTGCCAGCTGATAGAGTGCGAAGAGCTCGGCCCTTTTTGATTTGTGGGGTAGATTTCTGCGGCCCATTCTACGTGTCTCTCAAGACTCGCGGCAGGCCCCCTATTAAGACATATGTAGCCGTCTTCGTCTGCTTTGTATCAAAAGCTGTTCACCTGGAGCTTGTAGCAGATTTGTCCACTGATAGTTTTTTATCTGTTTTTAAAAGGTTCATCGGGAGAAGAGGCCTTCCGGAGAAGGTGTACAGCGACAACGCCACCAACTTCGTGGGCGCGAGCAAGGTGCTGAACGAGCTGCATCAAGCGTACCAGAGGGACCAGGACCGGCTCAAGGCGTACGCAGCGCGCCAAGGCGTCGAGTGGTGTTTCATACCACCGAGAGCACCACACTTCGGCGGATTGTGGGAGGCAGCCGTCAAATCAGCCAAGCAGAGGTTGGTACGCGGAGTGGGCAACGCCAAGCTCACCGCGGTCGAGCTGTGCACCCACCTGGTAGAGGTAGAGGCTCTTCTCAACTCCCGGCCAATCGCGTCCCCAGGCAACGATCCCAGCGATGGAGAAGCGCTAACGCCAGGGCACCTGCTGATCGGGCAGCCGCTTCTTTCGCTGCCGCCCGAATCAGATCACGACGACAGATGCAGCAGGGGAAGCTTCGCGTACTTGAAGCGGTGGCGAATGCTGTCAGCGCTCAAGCAGCAGTTTTGGCAGGGCTGGTCCAAGGACTACCTGGTCAGCCTGCAGAAGCGTCACCAGTGGGCTACCAAAGGGCCAGACTTGGACATTGGCTGTCTAGTGCTCGTCCACGAGGACAACACACCGCCACAGAAGTGGACCACAGGACGAGTGGTGGCCGCAATCAAGGGAGAAGATGGGAGAGTGCGCGTCGCCGAGGTGCGAACACCCGCGGGCGTAATTAAACGCCCCATACACAAATTGGCAAAACTGCCAATAGACGGTTGAAGCACCGGAGGTCTTCAACGGGGCCGGAATGTTGCAGCAGACGATCGTAATTACCCTATCTTAGCGTGTGCGATGTTGTGAGCAGAGCTTTTGCTCTCACACGCCGCGCTCTTGTACTGCTCTCTGCGCATTCAAGATCGGCTCGACGGTGGAGTCGGGGAGTTATTGCTATCTCTGGCTGCGACCAGTCCAATAAATGCTTTGAGGTCGAGCACTTGTTTTTATTTAGTCATAAATTACCTGACAATTTAACGTAAAAAACCGAAACTAGAGCCCGCTGGACCGGAGTCATCATAACGTTTGTTTTGGAAAAACTCTTCCGAATTTTCAGTATGTATATGTGTGAATATGCTCAGCGCTGTTGGCAGCGAGAGCGCGAGGGAAGATATATGTGTGTATGCATGTTTATTAGTGCCGTCAAGTCATGGGAACATGCTGACGCTGCACTTGGTTCGCTCGAGGCATTCTTTAAGTACCGTCGGTACAGTGAGTATTCGAAATAATGAATGCTTTATGTGAATGTGTCTATTATATTTAATTTAATATGAGCATACTACATCTCCCTCCTTTTGAAAAATAACGTAATCTAATGAAGTTATTTTATTTTTAGCTTTTTGTATATATGTAGTTATGTATTCTTAAAAAGAAAATTTATATATTTTTTTTCTTAGTTATACCCGATACTCAAAATGAGTATTGGGGTATATTAGATTTGTGGTAAAAGTGGATGTGTGTAACGTCCAGAAGGAATCGTTTCCGACCCCATAATGTATATATATTCTTAATCAGCATCAATAGCCGAGTCGATTGAGCCCTGTCTGTCCGTCCGGCCGTCTGTCCGTCTGTCCGTCCCCTTCAGCGCCACAAAGGACGAAAATCTGTGGCATCCACATTTTTAAAGATACGATAAAACCAAAAACGCAGAATCGTAGAGGATGACTATATGTTTTAGAATGTAAGATCTCAACCAGATCGTATAATTATTATAGCCAGAATCAAGAAAACAATTTCATTCTTTCTCGCTCTGTCTCTCTCTAACACACAGGTTTCATGGTCGGTTTTGCCAATTGCAAAATATGAGTTCAAGGATCTCAGAACCTATAAGAGCCAGAGCAACCAAATTTGGTATCCACACTCCTGTGTTATCGGACCTTGACCGTTTCGTGTCCAAATTTCGCCACACCCCTTCCGCCCACGCAAAGGACGAAAATCTGGGGCATCCACAAATCTCAGAGACTATTAAGGCTAGAGTAACCAAATTTGGTATCCGCACTTCTGTAAGATCTCACTATAAAACGTATATCTCATAATTTTGCCCCACCCCCTTCCGCCCCCACAAAAGACGAAAATCTGTTGCATCCACAATATTGCACATTCGAGAAAACTAAAAACGCAGAATCATAGATAATGACCATATATATCAGACTGCTGAATCTGGATCAGATCGGATCATTTGTGTAGCCAAAAGGAACAAATCAATTTGCATTGGCTACGCAGCCCCCGACGTCACGCTCAGACTGATTTTCTGTCTCTCTCGCACGCACTCTTTGTCGTGTCGTTCAATATTAGCGGCGTCTGCCGGAGAGAGCCATTCTGACTTAGTATCGGGTATAACTGTAGAGTTGCGTTGTCCGCAGCAACTCACAACGTTCCACCTCGTTAATTTTATGCTCCTCGAGCATAATCCTTGCTCGTTTATATGCTACTTCTAATCTATATTTACTCTCTTTAGAGTAATCATCTATGTTATCAAAGACTATACAATACCAAGATGTTGCATGAGCGACCAAAAAGCTGTTCTATGGCGGGTCCTAACATTAGGACCCAAAAGGCACGAGGGAGCGCGCGGGGTTTCAATTCCCTTTTCGCCTGTACTTCGTCTCTACCGCGACCCCGCTGCCCATCGGTTTCGTCTGTTCGGCAATGCCTTCACCGTCGAAGCGGTGGTCGCGGATCGCCGATGTCTTTGGAGCGGCACAGTGGGACCTTTGGCCGTCTCAGCTTGCTAAATTAGTTGGTGAATATAAGTTCAATAAATATTTGCACACTAAAAAAATGTTCAACTTTGAGTGCTTATATCTCCTAAACTAAAACTATCTTGAAAATTAGATTGGCAAATTCTCTATTAGATGCGTACATTAAATTTAGCTAAAGCACTCATACAATTTTTTGACTATTTCGGCTGAGTCCCCACTGTGCCGCGCCAAAGACATCAGCGACCACGCTGCCCTACGGGTTCGGCACGCAGCACTGACATGCTTTCAGTGCGCTTGTGTGTGAAGCTAAAAGCCGTATATGCTGCGGGCGAAACCGGTTTATGGCCGTGCCGACCTAGGACATACACACATATACACAACTACAAGCATATTTCTGGGTTGGCTCGAGCTCGTGCTGACCGAAGCCGAGTAGCACTTCGGAGGCGAAGGTAGCGTAAAAGAGAATTGAAGTTCTAGCCCCGCGCGCCCGTACCCTGAAGCGTCAAACGAAAAACGTCATGCGACATCTTGGTATTGTATAGTCTTTGATGTTATATAGAGGTGCTATTTTCAAAAATAGCTTTAGCTACTGTATTTGCACTTTTGTTTCTAATAGGTATGGCAACAAGGTATTTTGTCAGGTCACATATTAAGGTGACTGCATATTCATTTCCTTGTTCTGATTTAGGAAGTGGACCGATCGTATCCACTATTACCCTATCAAAAGCCATGTATGGTGTTTCTCTAATAGTCAATGGAGTTATTGTGTGCTTGGTTACTTTAGCTTTTTGGCATTTTGGACATTTTCGTATGTAATTGGTTATTTCTTTAGTCATACCTTTCCAAAAATAATGTCTTTTGACCTTGGCCAAGGTTTTTGTTATGCCTGTATGTCCTCCTTGTATGGGATCATCATGTAATGTAGACAGTATTGCTTCTTTTTATACCCGATACTCAAAATGAGTATTGGGGTATATTAGATTTGTGGTAAAAGTGGATGTGTGTAACGTCCAGAAGGAATCGTTTCCGACCCCATAAAGTATATATATTCTTTATCAGCATCAATAGCCGAGTCGATTGAGCCCTGTCTGTCTGTCCGTCCGTCCGTCTGTCCGTCTGTCCGTCCCCTTCAGCGCCTTGTGCTCAAAGACTATAAGAGCTAGAGCAACGATGTTTTGGATCTAGACTTCTGTGATATGTCACTGCTACAAAAATATTTCAAAACTTCGCCACGCCCACTTCCGCCCCCACAAAGGGCGAAAATCTGTGGCATCCACAATTTCGACGATACGAGAAAACTAAAAACGCAGAGTCGTAGAAGATGACTATTATTATTATTATTATTACACACGTAGCATAGCCGGCTTTGCTTAGAGTAAAACATTAGCGCCTAGATCTCAGAGACTACAAAAGCTAGAGCAACCAAATTTGGTATCCACACTCCTAATATATCGGACCGAGACGAGTTTGTTTCAAAATTTCGCCACACCCCCTTCCGACCGCGCAATGGACGAAAATCTGGGAATATTTACAAATCTCAGAGACAATTAACGCTAGAGTAACAAAATTTGGTATCCACACTCCTGTTAGATCTCACTATAAAACGTATATCTCAAAATTTCGCCTCACCCCCTTCCGCTCACACAAAGGACGAAAATCTGTTGCATCCACAATATTGAAGATACGAAAAAACTAAAAATCATAGATAATGACCATATCTATCAGATTCCTGAATCTGGATCAGATCGAATCATTTCTATAGCCAATAGGAACAAATCAATTTGCAGTTGTTACGCAGCGCCCGACGTCACGCTCAGACTGATTTTCTGTCTCGCACGCACTCTTTGTCGTGTCGTTTAATATTAGCGGCGTCTGCCGGAAGAGAGCCATACTGACTAAGTATCGGTTATAAATGTAGAGTTGCGGTGTCCGCAGCAACTCACAACGTTCCCTCTCGTTCATTTTGAATTAGGGTCACCGGGTTAAGTAGCGCTACTTTTATTGTTCGTAATATTTTATTGCCCATATTTTTAAAATTATCTATTGAAATGTATTCAAAGATATTTTCCCACGGTGCCACTTTGAGTTGGCTGATTTTTTGTTTACCGGCTTGCGTTTCAAGCCTTTGGAAAAACTGACCTAAGTCAAGGGTTCCATTCGTATACAAATCGCTAACATCATATCTTGCAGTGATTTTTTTTCCATGTTTGAAAAAACATAAATTATTATTTACATGCAAGGTCACTACTTTACGTACTTCGTCATTGTTGATGACTTCATATACGTTGGGCTTTGAAGCTTTTGCCTAGGCAATTCTATTTGTTCTTTTCCTGCGCAGGATTTCTGTCTACTCTGTTGCCTGGTAGTGACTTTCAGGACTTTATTCGTTGTTTGTACATATGTGTTGCAGCAGACGATCGTAGCGTGTGCGATGTTGTGAGCAGAGCTTTGGCTCTCACACGCCGCGCTCTTGTACTGCTCTCTGCGCATTCAAGATCGGCTCGACGGTGGAGTCGGGGAGTTTTGCTATCTCTGGCTGCGACCAGTCCAATAAATGCTTTGAAGTCGAGCACTTGTTTTTTTTTAGTCATACATTACCTGACAATTTAACGTAAAAACCGAAACTAGAGCCCGCTGGACCGGAGTCATCATCACGTTTGTTTTTGGAAAAAGTCTTCCGAATTTTCATTGGCGCCCGAGCAGGGACATCGGCATCCAGCATTTCGTGGAAATTCGCACGACAAACCAGTGACCTACAGTGCATCTTCGTTGTCTCGGCACAAGTCATTGGTTTTTTTTGTTCTGTTGCGAATAGAGCTCTAGCTGGCTGGTTTTGTGCGACAAATTGGATTCATCTTTACTCAACAAAAAAGGAAAGTGTTCGGCTAATCTATGCCGAATTCTCAGGTATTTAGTGCGAAAAAAATTGAGTGCTAGAACCAAGCCACCATTTTGTGCGCTGTGTTTCTCTATTTGGCCACTGATCTCAATTTCATTGGCACCTCGTTGAATTGGAATACCAATTAAATAAAACACAAAGTAATAAAATAAACCAAAGTGAACAGCCAGCAACATAAAATATTTATTATATGCGGAATATTGGTGGATTGAAGAAAAGTGCAAATTGATGAGGGTTTACGGTACTTGCTAATCAGACGCTCCGGTCATTGCCGCTGTTTTCAATTCTCTTTTGCGAAGTACCGCTTATTGGTGCTGCCTTTACTTCGGTAACGCTATCGTTGCGCCAAATTGTGCATAATTTGGCTGCGTTGGTTGTGTGCATTGGCAGCATAATTTGTGTTTGTTTCGCTGCGTTAACCCTTTGAAGCCGATACATAGTTTTTTGTGGAAATTTCGCGTTCTTTCATAGTTTTTTGCATACCCTACAGTATTTTGGTTAACCATTGTCTAAACCCAGTGCATTACTTTCCGACCCTCTTGAAGTAAGAGTAAGCGCCAGAATGAGTGAAAAGGAAAGGGAAATTGTTACCAGGGAAGGAGGTTCAAAAGAAGGAGGGGGTCCAAAAGTCCTGCAAAAGTTAGCAACAGCAATGCAAAGACACGATAGGGTGATGGGCGATCTAAGGCGTGTGAGAACGGCCTTTGAAGAAAAAACTATTTCGTTCGACTCTCTTCAAATTAAATGCAGACTCGAGCTGATCGAAAATTATTGTGACGGCAGACGTGGATTGTTTAAATCCCAACAACGATCTACGAGCATCGGTCGAGGATATGTGTGTTACCACAAAGGCTCTGTACATGTCTGCACTTAAAGAACCCGAAACTCAGCGAATACAGAGGAGGGATAGTAGTAGCCAGCGTCATTCATCACATCTGCCTAAAATGAATCTCCCCAAGTTTAGTGGAAAACATGCTGAATTTAAAAACTTTATAAGCCTTTTCGAGAGTTTGGTGCATAACGACCCAATATTATAAAATGTGGAAAAATTCAACTACTTACTGTCGTGTCTCGTTGACGATGCATTTGGAACAGTTTAGGCGTATCAGATCTCTGCAGAAAATTATGAGAAGGCTCTTGATAGTTTGAAGGAGGTTTACGACAAAAAATATTTGATCTTTTCTGATACTGTTTCGCAGTTGTTTGACATTCCCAGCACAACAAAAGCTTCTGCTTCATGCCTTAGGTCCCTCATTGACACGGTGTCAGCCATATATTCTTCTCTGCAGTCGTTAGGAAGTGAAAAAGACATAAATAGTGCGATGCTAATTCACATAGCGCTGTCTAAAGTAGATCCCACAACGAAGTCTCGGTTCGAAGAGCAACTGGATTACGATAAACTACCGTCTTGGTCCGAGTGCGCAGCCCAGCTGAATCGGCGCTATCAGCATCTAGCTGCCGAAGAGTCAACACGGAATAAGGGTAAAACTAAACAAGAGACAAGTAAAGGACCCACTAAATCGTCATTTTCATGTGCAAAGACGGATAGGCGAGCTGATTCGAAATGTAGCTATTGCCACGCGGGGAATCATACCATAAGCAATTGTCAATCGTTTAGTGCTCTTCCTGTTCTTCAACGGTTCGATATCACCAAGCAACTCCGACTGTGCATAAATTGTTTGAAGCCAGGTCATACAGTGACGAGGTGCAAGACAGCAAAATGTCGAGTGTGCTCTAAGCCCCATAACACTCTGCTTCATCGATACGGGGTTGAGCCACAGCAAAATGGGCCTAGTTCTGTGCCAGTAGAACATTCGTCATCGTCTGAGCCTCAGACAGCTTATTCTAGTCACGTTGCTAGTGCTGACCAGGTTATTCTTGCTACCGCTGTTGTAAAGGTGCAAGATCGGTCCGGACAATTTCAGTATGCACGGGCACTTCTAGATTCCGGCTCCCAAATTAATTTTATATCCGAGGATCTACCCCAGCGCTTATGATTGCGCCGTGATGAGTCGTGCCTTAATATCACAACTGTTGGAAAAAACTCGTCCGTCATAAAGCACAAGATTCATACTTCTGTCCAATCTCGTATCAACGATCACAACTTTGATTCCGATTTTTGGGTGTTAAGGTCGATTTCCACATACCAACCCGATCATGTTGTCAATTTCGCCCAATGGAAGATACCAGCAAACCTGCAGATGGCAGACCCGCAGTTTTACAAGCCTGCTAAGGTTGACTTATTGATAGGGGCAGAAACCTTTTTTGAGTTAATGTGTGTAGGCCAATTAAAGGCAAGTTCCGAACATCCAACAATCCAGAAAACATTGTTGGGATGGATTGTATCAGGAAAATATACGGCATCAGCACAGGATGCTGTATGCAATATCGCTGTTGGTAGCGATCATTGTTCTCTCGACTCTCTGGTGGAGCGCTTTTGGGAACTGGAACAGGTCCCAGAGAAGTCGAAGGCTGTATATACAGCTGAACAATTGGCTTGCGAACAAAACTTTAAGCAGACTTTACGCAGGCTCGAATCGGGTCGTTTTGAAGTGGGGCTGCCATTTAAAATAAATCCCAACGTGTTGGGTTTCTCGTTCGAGACGGCAAAACGCCGCTTTCTATCCCTAGAACGCAGACTTGCACGAGATCAGTATTTGCATGATCTGTATATGGAGTTTATGAAAGAGTATCTCATCCTTGGCCACATGTCATTGCTTCCAGACACTCCTCCAGGATGCTATTACTACATTCCACATCAATGTGTCCTGAGACCTGATAGTAAAACCACCAAGCTACGCGTCGTTTTCGATGCATCGAGCAAAACATCGACTTCAATCTCATTAAATGAGACTTTGATGGTGGGTGCAACTATTCAGAGGGAGCTTTACGCAACTCTTGCCCGATTTCGATTAAATCGTTTTGCGCTCACAGCTGACATCTCCAAAATGTATAGGCAAGTTCAGGTCGCCGAAGAAGACCGAAATTTCCAATTGATTCTGTGGAGGGATAAGGCAAATGTAGATGTTCAAACGTATCGCCTGAATACGGTTACTTATGGGACAGCCTCAGCTCCATTTCTGGCCATCCGCTGTCTCGTTGAATTGGCAGACGTTTATGCTGAGTCCCATCCTATTGCATCACAAGTCATAAAAAGTGACTTTAACGTCGATGATATGCTTACTGGAGCAAACAGTCTGGAAGATTTAGAACGTATTCGGCTGGAAGTGTGTGAGGTCTTAGAATCCGGGGGTTTTAAGTTGGCCAAGTGGGCGTCAAATCATCCCCAGCTGCTGTCCGATAGTGGCCAGGAGAAATCGCTGCAGTTTGATCCTTCGTCGTCTGTTAAAACGCTCGGAATTAGATGGAATCCGCAAAATGATTTGTTCCATTATCATTTAGATGACTCATTTGATTCATTGACCCCTACAAAACGAAACATTTTGTCAGTTGCGTCCCGATTGTTCGACCCATTAGGGTTATTATGTCCCTTAATAACGAGGGCAAAAATATTGCTGCAGCAATTGTGGCGGCAAAAGTTGGATTGGGACGAGTCGGTTCCCATGAGTTTGCACACGAGTTGGAACCACTTCAAGCAAAATTTGTTTGAATTAGACAAGATAACCATACCTCGCTACATTGGCCTTCCCACGAATAAAAGCGTTCAGATTCACGGATTCGCAGACGCATCAGGTGAAGCGTACGGATGCTGCATTTACATCCGTACCAGTGATGGTAAAAATGTCGTGTCTAAGCTTCTTACCGCAAAGTCTCGAGTAGCTCCTCTCAAAACGAAATCGATTCCAAGACTCGAATTGTGCGCAGCACTCCTGTTATCCACTTTATGGGCTCAAGTAAAACCGCTCCTGGACAAGTTCATGATCGAAAGTGTGAACTTTTGGTCGGACTCCCAAGTCACCTTTTACTGGCTGGAAAGGGATCCAGCCACGCTCGCAACGTTTGTGGCCAATAGGGTTGCTGAAATCCAGGAATCGTCAAGCGGTGTGACTTGGCGGCACGTTCCTACTGAGCAAAACCCATCCGATTTGGTGTCACGTGGCACAGACGTAGACGGTGTAACGTGCTCATTGTGGACTGAGGGTCCCCAATTTCTGCTCAGGAATTCTGAGGAGTGGCCATGTCTACATCAGGTTGAGTTGTCCCCAGAAATGGAACGGTCGGAAAACAAGAAGTGTTTGGCAACACATTCAGTGGCAAAGTGTCAGGCCAATGATTTCATCGAGTTGATTGAAAGATGCTCTTCCTTTGAGAAATTGCTTCGGATTATGGCATATGTAAACCGGTTCCTACAAGGAAGCAAGCGTAGTCGAGAGGTCGTTCTGTCAGCCAAAGAACTTAAGATCTCATTTCTAAGGCTGGTAGAAGTAGTCCAAACACACGAGCTGGGACCAGAATTCCACAAGCTAGCGAGGTCGGAAATCATGTCACCGCATCTTCAACGACTAAACACGTTCATACATACGAGCGAACTCGACGGAGTAACGCTGCGACTGATTCGAGTGGGAGGAAGGTTGCTCAACGCAGAGATTCCGTATGACGCCAAATTTCCTCTGCTGCTGTCGCAAAAGTCGCAGTTCGTGACGCTTTATCTTCGCAATTTGCATCGGACTCACTACCATGCAGGCGCCAAAGTCATGGTTTCGTTGCTAAGGCAGCAGATATGGCTAATCAATGCTCGAGAAGCATGTACAAGGATCCTGAGAAATTGTGTGCACTGCTTCCGATACAAGCCAGTCCTACAGGGACAGATCATGGGAAACCTGCCAGCTGATAGAGTGCGAAGAGCTCGGCCCTTTTTGATTTGTGGGGTAGATTTCTGCGGCCCATTCTACGTGTCTCTCAAGACTCGCGGCAGGCCCCCTATTAAGACATATGTAGCCGTCTTCGTCTGCTTTGTATCAAAAGCTGTTCACCTGGAGCTTGTAGCAGATTTGTCCACTGATAGTTTTTTATCTGTTTTTAAAAGGTTCATCGGGAGAAGAGGCCTTCCGGAGAAGGTGTACAGCGACAACGCCACCAACTTCGTGGGCGCGAGCAAGGTGCTGAACGAGCTGCATCAAGCATACCAGAGGGACCAGGACCGGCTCAAGGCGTACGCAGCGCGCCAAGGCGTCGAGTGGTGTTTCATACCACCGAGAGCACCACACTTCGGCGGATTGTGGGAGGCAGCCGTCAAATCAGCCAAGCAGAGGTTGGTACGCGGAGTGGGCAACGCCAAGCTCACCGCGGTCGAGCTGTGCACCCACCTGGTAGAGGTAGAGGCTCTTCTCAACTCCCGGCCAATCGCGTCCCCAGGCAACGATCCCAGCGATGGAGAAGCGCTAACGCCAGGGCACCTGCTGATCGGGCAGCCGCTTCTTTCGCTGCCGCCCGAATCAGATCACGACGACAGATGCAGCAGGGGAAGCTTCGCGTACTTGAAGCGGTGGCGAATGCTGTCAGCGCTCAAGCAGCAGTTTTGGCAGGGCTGGTCCAAGGACTACCTGGTCAGCCTGCAGAAGCGTCACCAGTGGGCTACCAAAGGGCCAGACTTGGACATTGGCTGTCTAGTGCTCGTCCACGAGGACAACACACCGCCACAGAAGTGGACCACAGGACGAGTGGTGGCCGCAATCAAGGGAGAAGATGGGAGAGTGCGCGTCGCCGAGGTGCGAACACCCGCGGGCGTAATTAAACGCCCCATACACAAATTGGCAAAACTGCCAATAGACGGTTGAAGCACCGGAGGTCTTCAACGGGGCCGGAATGTTGCAGCAGACGATCGTAATTACCCTATCTTAGCGTGTGCGATGTTGTGAGCAGAGCTTTTGCTCTCACACGCCGCGCTCTTGTACTGCTCTCTGCGCATTCAAGATCGGCTCGACGGTGGAGTCGGGGAGTTTTGCTATCTCTGGCTGCGACCAGTCCAATAAATGCTTTGAAGTCGAGCACTTGTTTTTTTTTAGTCATACATTACCTGACAATTTAACGTAAAAACCGAAACTAGAGCCCGCTGAACCGGAGTCATCATAACGTCTGTTTTTGGAAAAAGTCTTCCGAATTTTCAGTATGTTTTTTAGGTCTGTGATGGTTATTCTTGATAACGCATCTGCTATATGATTGTCTTTACCCTTTAGATACTCGACTGTAAAGTCGAATTCTTTTAATTCGAGCCGCATGCGTGTGAGTTTTGAGCTGGGATTGACCATTGAAAATAGGTAAGTTAGTGGTCTGTGATCCGTTTTTACTGTAAAGTGTTTACCATAGATATATGGTCGAAAATGGGTAATTGCCCAATGAATTGCTGCTAATTCCTGTTCTGTAGTACTTTTGTTACTTTCACCTTTTGTGAATGAACGTGATGCATATGCTAATGGGAGTTGGAGTCCGTTATGGTTTTGAGTTAAAACCGCTCCACATGCTTGTTTACTAGCATCGGTGATTATGCAAAATTCTTTCTGAAAATCTGGGTACTGTAACAGAGTGGGTTCCAGTTTATCTTTTAAATATTGGAATGCATTTTGACATTCAGTTGACCACTCAAAGGGGACATTCTTTTTACATAATCTAGTTATGTGCCGGGTATAGTCGGCGAAGTTTTTAATAAAACGTCTATAATCATTGCAAAATGCAATAAATCGTCTAGCGCTGTCCGCATCATGTGGGACTGGATAGTTTTTGATGACGTCATATTTCTTGTCATCTGGCAAGATTCCGTTATCTGTGCATTTATGACCAAGAAAGGTCACTTCATGCATAAAAAATGAACATTTTTGTGGATGTAATTTTAGGTTGTGTTTCCTACATATCTTAAAAATATCTGTTAAGTTTTTAAGCATATGTTTTTCGGAACAACCCATGACTATTAGATCGTCCATAAACAGGAAGGCTTGCGAAGCTTCAAGTCCAGAGAATGCTATAGTCATCATTCTTTCAAATGAATTCGGCGCTATTTTTAAACCAAATGGTAGTCGCGTGAAGCGATATGAGCCATTGCTCGTTGAAAAAGACGTTATATTTCGCGAACTTTCTTCTAGATCGATTTGATGAAAACCTGACATTAAGTCAAGGCATGAGAAATACTTTGACAGTTTTTTCTCGGATTTTTTGAGTTGTTTGAATTACCTTGTAATTCGAAAGTGATTCATATTGTATGTTATTTATATGTACTAATTGGTTGGTACTGGTTGTATTCAGCAATCGGACAAATGTATTATTTTTTGAAGTTATTGTATTTGCTACATAAATACCAGGTTGAATTTCCTGGTTTGGGATTAATATGGTTTCTATATCGGACGTTAATTCTATTTTTCTGACAACTTGTGATCTTGCTGGTAGAAGAATTGTATTGTTACCAGAACTGTATGTTATTGGAACATAAATTTTAATTTTTATATTATTTGGTCGTATTATTAACCAATCCTCTGAAGATTTTAAGTCTATTAGGCAGTTTAAGTCTTTTATGAAATCAATGCCTATTATTCCATCACACGGAATTGCAAAATGCTGATTAACTAAATGGAAATTGTGTGGAATTATGTACTTATCTGTCTGTAGCTCTATTAGGGCAAGGCCTTGGGATTTTATTATACCTTCCCCTATTCCTTGAATATCTATTGTATTTTTATACCCGATACTCAAAATGAGTATTGGGGTATATTAGATTTGTGGTAAAAGTGGATGTGTGTAACGTCCAGAAGGAATCGTTTCCGACCCCATAAAGTATATATATTCTTGATCAGCATCAATAGCCGAGTCGATTGAGCCCTGTCTGTCTGTCCGTCTGTCCGTCCGTCCGTCCGTCCGTTCGTCCCCTTCAGCGCCTAATGCTCAAAAACTATAAAAGCTAGAGCAACGATGGTTTGGATCCAGACTTCTGTGATAGGTCACTGCTACAAGAATATTTCAAAACTTCGCTCCGCCCACTTCCGCCCCCACAAAGGACGAATATCTGTGGCATCCACAATTTTAAAGATACGAGAAAACCAAAAACGCAGAATCGTAGAAGATGACTATATGTTCTAGAGTGTAAAATCTCAACCAGATCGTATAATTATTATAGCCAGAATCAAGAAAACAATTTCATTCTTTCTCGCTCTGTCTCTCTCTAACACACAGGTTTCATAGTCGGTTTTGCCAATTGCAAAATATGAGTTCAAGGATCTCAAAACCTATAAGAGCCAGAGCAACCAAATTTGGTACCCACACTCCTGTGATATCGGACCTTGACCGTTTCGTGTCCAAATTTCGCCACACCCCCTTCCGCTCCCGCAAGGGACGAAAATCTGGGGCATCCACAAATCTCAGAGACTATTAAGGCTAGAGTAACCAAATTTGGTATCCGCACTTCTGTTAGATCTCACTATAAAACGTATATCTCAGAATTTCGCCCCACCCCCTTCCGCCCCCACGAAGGACGAAAATCTGTTGCATCCACAATATTGCACATTCGAGAAAACTAAAAACGCAGAATCATAGATAATGACTATATCTATCAGATTGCTGAATCTGGATCAGATCGGATCATTTTTGTAGCCAAAAGCAAGAAATCAATTTGCAGTGGCCACGCAGCCATACTGACTTAGTATCGGGTATAACTGTAGAGTTGCGGTGTACGCAGCAACTCACAACGTTCCCCCTCGTTTGGCATACTTTTGCCATTTTAGCCTTTATAACATCTGATGACTTACCGACAATAGTGTCTTGCAATTTCTTTATTATTGCGTTAATGGTGGTTTCATCTTGTATTTTATACAATGTAGTTCCTACTACTTTTGATTTAATTACTTCTATAGCTAAATTTTCGTATGGTCCTTTCGTTAGATTGACCAATTTGACTGCCGTAATGAATCTTTGTAAATGGAGTTTTTGTCCATTAAATTCCGGAATGGCGTGCGAAATATCTTTGATATATACCCGTTGGGCAATTGTTTCGTCTGCCATTGTGGTTGGTTCTTGCCCAACCACGCTGTTTGCTGAACTAGTCGACGGTTTGTCGTCGTTTACGGGATGGTTCGATCTATTTGATCGAGAATCGTCTTCCGATATTTATGAAAATATTTTTTACATTCGGGGGCCTGGGACTTATTGGCCTTGATTACGATTCTACAGCTGGTTATATGTCGCAGCTGTGTTTAGAAGATTTGGTATGTGTATGTCTAGATTGAGTTTTTCTCTAACGAATACTAATCGTTCCCTTAGACGTTTGAAAATGTCTGTAGCTTGAAACCAATGTATATCAGTAAGTCTTTGTTTGTTCTCTAGAAAAATTTCTCTGACCTCATTATATTTGTTTACCAAATTAGTTGTATGTTTAATGACCGTACTATTTTGAGTAGGTCTGTTCTGCGTTAAGCATTTATATTGTAGTATGTGCATATATTGAGTGTACACTGTACCCAACGGTTAACAATAAATATATCAGCACTACATTGTTGCAGTACACAAACAAAACCATTTCAAGTGAGCGTGCAATATGATCGCCGCTTATGCGCTAAGCTAAGTCAGCATTCCCACGCTGACCACTTGAAGCATATATACACTTGCTCGCATATCTCTGCGTACACTTAGAAAACGAACTACATTTTCATGTTAAGTTGCGGATAACTTCTTATATAAGGCACTTTGGGCAAAGATTTTTTTTTTTTTATAATATTCTTTGCTTATTTTTAAACCTATCTACATCTGTTTTTTATTCAATAAAACAAACTTAATAGGAAAAAAAAATCATTAAAAAAAAATAAGACAAATTTGACACCTCAAAAGTCTGCGTACACTCTAACAATTCTGCGTACACGACTAAAATTCTAGGTTGTTAATATTTTGTGGGATCTTAATATCGTTTTAAAACATCTGCCAGACGTCTAGGCATTGAGTCAACCAGATTCCTGGTGTCCTCGGCAGTTATTTTGCCCCATTCCTCCAGGATAACTTCCTTCAACATGTTTTTAGAGCTTATGGTGTGCTTACGAATCCTGCGATCGAGTAAATCCCATAGATGTTCTATGGGATTCAGGTCTGGGGACTAAGGAGGCGATCGAAGCTCATTTTGTACATTGTAAAGCAAACAGAGCTTAACATTGTGGGCAGTATGCGTCGGATCATTGTCCTGTTGGCAGCAAAAGTCGTCTTCAAGCTGTAATTTTTGGGCACTCTGCTGAAGGATTTATTTCAGAATTTGAATATATATTTTGTGGTCCATTGTGGATTCTATAAAAACGAGATTTCCAACACCATTGGCCGCCATACAACCCCACACCATTACACCACCACTTCCATGTTTTACAGTCGGAAGTAAATGTTCTTTGTCCATGGCTGTTCCGCTTTTCCTCCAAAAAATTGTCTTGTCTTTTATGCCCTTGATCTCATCTGACAAATGAGCCTTTTCCAGAAGCTGGGAGCTTTGGAAATGTGCTCATTGGCGAAATCCATACGCTTTTTCATATTGACCCCAGATACATATGGCTTCCTGCGAGCATCTCGGCCATGATACCCCGCCTTTTTCCAAGTGCGTCGGACAGTTTCTTCAGATACAACTTTGGAGAAGCCTATATTCAAATTCTGAAATAAATCCTTCAGCAGAGTGTCAAAAAATTACAGCTTGAAGACGACTTTTGCTGCCAACAGGACAATGATCCGACGCATACTGCCCACAATGTTAAGCTCTGTTTGCTTTACAATGTACAAAATGAGCTTCGATCGCCTCCTTAGACCCCAGACCTGAATCCCATAGAACATCTATGGGATTTACTCGATCGCAGGATTCGTAAGCACACCATAAGCTCTAAAAACATGTTGAAGGAAGTTATCCTGGAGGAATGGGGCAAAATAACTGCCGAGGACACCAGGAATCTGGTTGACTCAATGCCTAGACGACTGGCAGATGTTTGAAAACGATATTAAGATCCCACAAAATATTAACAACTTAGAATTTTAGTCGTGTACGCAGAATTGTTAGAGTGTACGCAGACTTTTGAGGTGTCAAATTTGTCTTATGTTTTTTTAATGATTTTTTTTTCCTATTAAGTTTGTTTTATTGAATAAAAAACAAATGTAGATAGGTTTAGAAATAAGCAAAGAATATTATAAAAAAAAATCGATGCCCAAAGTGCCTTATATTAGAAGTTATCCGCAACTAAACATGAAAATGTAGTTCGTTTTCTAAGTGTACGCAGAGATATGCGAGCAAGTGTATATATACACATGTATATGTACATACGGCTCTTGCCCTCTCGATTATGCTGATAAGACAAATATGTATGAAGCCGCTCCGCTGTTGGCGTAACCGGCAGCGCAGCTATGCGGTCTGAGTTATAAGAATAAATTCAATAAAGATATTCTAAAAACCGAACTCAAACGGCACAGACGTGCCCGTGTATTTATTGAACAAGTGACATATTACATGGCGACCGTGACACGTGTCACGAACATGTAGATGACAAAGAGCAGCAGCAATGAGCCAGCCGTCATTATATATATATGGTGATGTGCGCCGACTGGTTCAGGGAGTTTGGCTTCGAGGTGGTGGTCGACAAGAAGTATGTGCCCGATGATGTGCTGCGCGTCTTCGATATGGATCCCACTGTCCTGCCCGCCTGGGATCCAATGGGCACGCTGGCGCAGTGAGCAGCAGCCGCAGCAGCAGTAACATCAAAAAACGAACAACGAAATGGAGCGAAACTGAATGCAGTAAGTAGAGTGGTATGTGTGGCAAAAGAGGCGGCGTAGTAAAACGCCTGAGAGCCGGAAGGGCAACACTGCTCAAACTGCTAAATAGCAACGATAATTTGCCGTGGAGCACATGTGTGAAATTACACACAGAGCTCGATCACATCGAATTGTTGCTAGCAGAAAAGAAAAAGAATGAGCCAATGCACACAACCACCTACACTGCAATACAAAATATCAGTAAAATATTAATCGTAACTCCACCACCCCAAACGGCAGAAATGCAAAGCCAAGGAAGACCTGCCCGAACGACTGCGAGGGACCTCTACACTCGCCGCATTGCGAGTACACCTGTGCAGCCTGCACCGGTGCCCCAACAGAGAAGCAGTAGCAGCCTGTGCAGCCAGCACCGGCCTCGTCTAGCGCAACAAGCTGGACCCGGAGCAGTGAACCGACAGCGCTTCCTAGAGCGCCCACCGCCAAACAAAAATTTTTCTAAATGCACTGCGATGCATAAAATTTAACTTTAAAATCTAAAATTGTAAAATTGAGCGGAATAACATCTGCCCAATTAGAGTGAGGCCTGTAAAGCTACACAAACACTAGGCAGGAAATAATGTAAAAACAAAAAAAATAAATAAATAAATATACATAAATTAATTTAAACGAGGGGGAACGTTGTGAGTTGCTACGGACACCGCAACTCTACAGTTATACCCGATACTAAGTCAGTATGGCTCTCCTCCGGCAGACGCCGCTAATATTAAACGACACGACAAAGAGTGCGTGCGAGAGAGACAGGAAATCAGTCTGAGCGTGACGTCACGCGCTGCGTAGCCACTGCAAATTGATTTGTTTCCTTTGGCTATAAAAATGATCTGATCTGATCCAGATTCAGCAATCAGATAGATATGGTTGTTATCTATGATTCTGCGTTTTTAGTTTTCTCGAATCTGCAATATTGTGCATGCAACAGATTTTCGTCCTTTGTGTAGGCGGAAGGGGGTGGGGCGAAATTTTGAGAAATACGTTTTATAGTGAGATCTAACAGGAGTGCGGATACTAAATTTGGTTACTCTAGCGTTAATAGTCTTTGAGATTTGTGAATATCCCCAGATTTTCGTCCTTTGCGGGGGCGGAAGGGGGTGTGGCGAAATTTTGAAACAAACTCGTCTCGGTACGATATATTAGGAGTCTGGATACCAAATTTGGTTGCTCTAGCTTTTATAGTCTCTGAGATCTAGGCGCTAATGTTTTCCTCTAAGCAAAGCCGCCTATGCTACGTGTGTAATAGAGAGAGACAGGGCGAGAAAAAATGAAATTGTTTTCTTGATGCTGGCTATAATAATAATACGATCCAATTCAGACTCTGCAGTCTAAAAGATATGGTCATTTTCTGCGATTCTGCGTTTTTGGTTTTCTCATATCTTTAAAATTGTGGATGCCACAGATTTTCGTCCTTTGTGGGGGCGGAAGTGGGCGGGGCGAAGTTTTGAAATATTTTTGTAGCAGTGACATATCACAGAAGTCTGGATACAAAACATCGTTGCTCTAGCTCTTATAGTCTTTGAGCACTAGGCGCTGAAGGGGACGGACAGACGGACAGACGGACGGACGGACAGACGGACAGACGGACAGACAGACATGGCTCAATCGATTCGGCTATTGATGCTGATCAAGAATATATATACTTTATGGGGTCGGAAACGATTCCTTCTGGACGTTACACACATCCACTTTACCACAAATCTAATATACCCCAATACTCATTTTGAGTATCGGGTATAATAACAAAGAATTTATACAGTAGTATAAAAGGAAAAAAATCTGTTTTTGCATTAAATTATATACATATGTCACAAACAAACAAAATAAGTAAATTTGAAGAAATATTTGAAAATTTTGACAAAATGGGTTTAGTAGATGTAAAATCGGTAGATTCGACAGCGAATGTAATAAACAAAGTCGAAGTCAATAACACCGACCTAAAGTTAATAACAATACTTATTGCTATTATTTTCATTATAATCATAGGACATCTATTATATAAATTGTATAAACTACATAATAGATGCATAAAGAAACGCTATCAAAGCCGGGCAGATGACCTGGATAAAATTTAAAACAAATTTATAATGGTAACAAAAATTGGCTAAAAATAAAAGAAAAAGTCCAAAACGAATCATGAATAAAAATATATCATTATTTGATTGAAAATCTATAGATGTTTTTGCACATTTTAATAATTTATTTTAAAATGAAATGGAATGGCAAAATATTAATGCCGCATTAGTTAAAATAAAAGAAAATTTTGATAAATCATACAAGTGTCTAGCACAAAATAGGAATATTTCAAACGAAACTATAAGTAGACACGCGACAATATTAGTTGCATGTTTTAACCAAGCTCGTTCCCTGATACACGACAATAAAGAAAAGTTAAATACGCAGCATTGGTCGTATGTATCAAGATTAGTGAATAGATTAAAAACAAATTTAAATAGCATTAAATCAAAACATTCACTAGACATAACTATACCTTCGATTTTGAATACTCCAGTATTAGTCGAGGAAGACACAAACACAGATTTAGAGAGCGAATCTGAAATCGCAAGCGGTCCAGATACACATATAAAAGAAGAAGACCTAGGCGACCTTACGATACCAGCGGTAATCACACTAACCAATCTATTTGATTCTGAATCAGAATCAGAACAAACAATAGTGTCCATAATAGACAAACTAAAAAGCGGTATAAAAGGCGAATCAGCCAAAGCAATATCAGCTAAATGGTTAGATCTGCAGCAAAAGCAAAAGACGGCAAGTCAATATATTCAAGAAGTTGAACAGTTGACAAGGGCTTTGCAATCGGCACATATGATTAACGGTGTATCGCAAGAATACGCTGAAGAATTGAGCCTACAAGTTGCTGTAAAATCAATCATAGTAAACAGCACAATTGACGAAGTTAGGTCTGTAATGAAATCACGAAATTTCAATACAATGAGTGAGATTACAACTGTGTTCGTCGATAGTTGCACAGACGCAGTAGGACACCCAAATACAGTCCTATATGCTGCACAACAAAGATATAACACTAACCGAGCGTATAACAGCGGAAACTACCGTGGAAATCACCAAAATAATAATTTTGGCAACAATAGAGGTAGAGGCCAATATAGAGGAAACTATAGAGGCCGCGGTAACTCATACAGAGGCCATAACAATAATAATGGCAATAACAACAATGTGAGAATTGCCCAGAATGCATCGGAAAACTCACAACAGCCCTTAGGTACACAGCAATAGACAGTAAAAAGGTTCATTCGATTAATCTTAGTGTAAATATATTCGTAACATTCACAAACGTAGCTACAGGCAAGAAATTAATATTTTTGATAGATACTGGTGCAGACATATCTCTGTTAAAAGTCAATTCAGACACTTTTAATGACATAAACATGGACAACAAAATAAATATTCAGGGAATCAATCAAGGATTAATTCAATCTAATGGAATGACATCCTTAGAAATACAAACAACTAAATATATAATTCCACACAACTTCCATATTGTCGAATCAACTTTTTCTATACCGTGTGATGGAATTTTAGGAATAGATTTTATTAAAAAATATAATTGTCAACTAGATTTCACACCTTCAAAAGATCTGCTCATAATAAGACCAGACAATCTAAACTACCCTATTTATGTTCCCATAAATTACAGCTCTGGTAACTATACAATAGTGTTACCAGCACGATCCGAAGATGTCCGTAAAATTGAGTTAACTTCAAATGAAGATAGCATTTTTATTCCGAACCAGGAAATTCAACCTGGTATATATGCAGCAAACACAGTCGTAACAACTGCAAATGCATTCGTCCGTT